>NW_027428336.1:0-601601 GCF_047830755.1 Zonotrichia albicollis | reverse complement strand
TGTGGGGAGTGATGTTGTAGATTATCCACCAATGCAGCTTGTTTCTTTTGTAAAGCTTGACAAGGGATACATCTGAGTGTTTTACCCTGTTCCAAAGCTGAGGAAAAGGTGCAGGCATTTGAGCCAGACTGTCCTGATCTAGAGACTGTCTCTTGGGAGCTATCAGGCCCAGCACCAACACTTAGGGCAGCATTTGCTTCAGCTGTCCCATGGCCCTCGGCCTGTGAAGGTGCCTGGGAAGTGAATCATCATCTCAAGGCTAACATGAAACATCATTTTGAATAGGAAGCAGAGCTCTAAGGCCAGGACACTCACACAAGACTCCTTTTGGCAGCAGCTGCACCTGCTGGGCAGGCTGTGCCACACCCAGCACATTCTCCCCCATGTGCTCCACACCCCTGCAAGGACCCTCCTTATTTCTCAGGTTAATGACATCACGAGGATACGTGGTTTTCCCCAGGGCCTCTGTGGTTAGAGCTGTGAAATCTCCAACAGTGCTCACAGCTGCAATTGCAATTGTCCCTCTTCCCACAAAAGCACATAGATGTATCCTGAGCCTTTGCAGGCACTTTCACTTCCCCACTGTTCCCCACATCTAGGAAACTCTGACAGACTGGGAGAACTCCAGGAAGCAGCAGCAAGCTGAGTCAGAGGAGCTTTAGTTTGGATATCAGGAAAAAGCTTTTCACCAACAGGGTGCTTGGGCCCTGCAACAGGCTCCCCAGGGCAGTGCTCACAGCACCAAGCCTGACACAGTTGAAGAAGCATTTGGACAACAATCTCAGGCGCACGCTGTGACCCTTGGGTTGTTCTGTGCAAGGCCAGGAGCTGGACTGGATGGTCCTGATGGGACCCATCCAACTCCCCATATTCTACAGTGACTCTGTGGCCTAATGGGCTGCAGGAGGGCAGAAATAGGTGACAAGAGGAAAGAAATGAGATTGATGGGAAAATCAAGCCACAGTCCACAGAAGATGCAGGATACAGAACCCTTCCCTCCCACCATTCTCATTCTCTCTCACGGATCCCTTCCCCTACCCACACACTGGAAGGTGAAGAAGATCACTAAAAGAAGAAGAACCTACTTGACCCCCCTGTCCATGAGAACAGTCATTGCTCGGGCAGGAGTCACGTTCTCTACCATCATCCCCAGGCTCTGACAGGCTGCCTTCTGAATAAACTCTGGGGAGTTCCACACCATGGGGAGAAGGACCGCAGCAACCTCATCTGCCTCCGAGTCCATGTCCTTCTTCAAGATGGCAAAGAGCTCTCCCAGAGTGACGATTGCTAAGCAGGACACCTTGGACCGGAGGTTGGTCACCTGGGGAAGTCATGAGGGGAAACGTAAGAACCACCTTGAAAAGAAAACCGGTTTCCTTAGACAAAACTCCCAGGAAATGACAGCATGTCCCACTGTCTATAGAGGAATATGAAAGCACAGGAAGAGCAGAAGAGCCCAAACACAGAAAGACACTTACTGTGGCCCAAACTTCTGGCCTCACTCCTGCTTACTGCAGGCATAAAAAAATATCTTTCACTAAAGTCTTCTACTTAACGTTTCTACAATGTCAACTGCTTTGATTTTAGGCCCTTTGTTTTGAAAAACAAAGAAGCAAAATAAAGTAAGGGATGCTTTCAAACCATAAAGGCACAAGTCTTAAAGATAAACCAGGCACGTGCTGCTCTTCAAAAAAGCAACACCTGCAGCTGAAGCTCTCAGACAGGAAACAGAAAACACAGGCTCAGAGCTACAGACTCATTTGCAGGGTTCAATTACAGCTTGGGCAGACACTGGGACTCTGGCATAGACTGTCATTAGTGTCTCCATTTCTGCCTTGCATTATAATGGCACCACACTCAAAGACAAGTGCCAGCTACCCAACCTGCCAGTAAATACAGCTGCACGTACACACAGATCCTACAGATAGCTGACAGACATTACAAGTAGAAGGTCTAAAACCAGAAATGAAGGCACTCCCTGAGCACACATGGAGATGAACAAGCACATATCTACTCTACCAGCCGTGCATGAAGTATGGGGGACAATTCAGAACAATGTTCTCACCTCGCTGGTAGCTGCCAAGCAAATCTCACTAAGTCGGCAGAGCAGGACTTCTGGATGGGACTCAGCCAGGCGTGGGATGTTGAAGAGTCCCTTCTTCTTCAGTTCCCTGAAAGACAAGTACCAAAAAGATTGATTTTTCTCTCTACCCAAGAACTAGGCAGCACCCTCTGAAATGACCAGGCTGGCAGCTCAGTCAAACCATGGGAGGTGCTTTTCAAGGAGCACTTAATGAAATCATGGAATCCATTGCCACAGGATGCTGTGGCTGTCAAAAGCATACACAAATGCAAGAGGCGAAGAGAGGGCTTTCAGAGTGTTCATGTGTGGCCTTTCTGAAAATCTCTGCTATTAAGTCCCTCTGCCACCGCTTTCTAGAAGCTGTGAGGCTGGGCCATGCTGCTGTTTCTTGTCACCTCCCAGTACCTGTCCCATTGGGCTGTTCCTGGGACAGTATTTTCCTTCTTTGTCAGCCCCAGCAGGCAGTTCAGCCCTGAGAGTCTGCACTGCCACTCTGGAGCTGAGTTCCCACTCTACCATCTAGGCATGTGTGTCACCCACTCCACTCCACCTCACACATTCCACAAAAAAGCACCAGGATATCATCCCAGAAGATTAGGATTCCCTCCCTGGGCAAGAACTGTTGAAACTCTGGCTTTTCCCACAAAACAAGCCCCACAACAGCAACATTTTATTTAAAAGGTGCAAACACCTCCACCTCTCAGCACTTGCTTTGTGCAGGCCCTCAGGCTCAGGAAGGTATGTGAGGCATCAGGGCTGGTGACTGATCCCACGGGCACCCCTGAGTGTCATCAGGACCCCCCACACCTGCAGAAGCTCTCTGCACCTCACAGGGCACCAAAGAGAAAGGGCAAAGCAAAGGAGATGCATTTTTATCCCTGTGAGAATGAAGCATCCACCAGTGAGGGGATACTAAACCAGACATCAAAAGGTCAACCAATATCACCTCACATTTGTAGGGTTATCACCTCTGGGCCTCCTTCAGTCTGTGTCGAATTTTGGGACACATTGTGAGTATTGACAAAACATCTCAGGCCCGTATGAAGCAGTGAGAAGGAAAAGTTGAATTCCAAAAGTGCAAGATTCCTAGAGGATTTTATTTCTTTTTCCTTCTTTTCTGCCATGAGCCCTTCAGGAATAATGGCAGGCCGAGGGACTTGAAAGCACAACTCAGTCCATTTCTCAAAAAGAGGAGCTCCCTGGAGCTGCTTCTGGGACTCACATGCACGAGTCCCTGCCATTGCTGTCAGCACTGGGAGCAGAGAGGAATCTTAGTCCCACTGGGCCAGGGGCCCAAGGCACCCAAATGTCTACACTCAAATCTGCTGTCATACTGCTTCTGCCTTCAGCCAGCAAATCATCTCGTACCACAGCTTTCTCTCTTCCCTCAACATTTCCTTTGCAGCTCCAAGGAGCAGCAGCCACAGCCAGGAAACAGCACGGACCTGCTGCAGCTGCAGCACTGCTGCAGAGCAAGGCCAAGGAAAGGCTGCTCTCCAATCTTTATGCTCTCCCTGCTCTGCAGGCCTTTCAACCAGTGCCCTTTGGCCCTCTGGGCTCTCGCGGCTCCGAGGCACGAGCAAGACACAAAAGCTTCTGACCGACCTTAACGCTCAGAGGGACACAGAGGGAACGGGGCCTTTCTTACCAGTCGTCGCTGTCCAGCATGGAGAGCGCCTCCTGCAAGGACTGCTGTGGGTCTGAAAATGCTCCGTCCTTCTGCCCACGCCCACGGAGCGGCTCCTCTCGGCGCTTGGCACCAGTGGCCATCTGCGGGGTCACTGTAAGGAGAGGGTCGGCCATGGGCGCTGCAGCCCCGGGCACGGCACCCGCCATGGCGCGGCCTGCAGCCCCATCTCCCAGCCAGGGCTCCGTGTGGCACACGCTGCCACTGCCTCAGAGATTCCCTGCTGCCTGCATCCTGGGGCTCCTTGCTTGCTCCCAGCCTCCCCCAGCTGGGCACAGCTCCAGGCTGAAGCTGACAATTGCCCCCACAGTGCCAGCTCCCAAGTGCCACAGGTGCCACAGCCAGCGGCAGCTTCCTGAGGCCGCAGAGCTCCCACTCCCTGCCAGACAGTGCCCACAGGAGGGAACCCCTCAGGGGCCTCTCTTGTCTCAGCACCCTGATTTCCCCCAGCCCTAAGGACAGGGGCACTCTGCAGCTCCCTGAGGAAAGACCTGCAGCTGCCTTGTTATCACAAGGCCTGGCACCAAGCCAGGCCTGAACAGCCTGAAGAGCCCAGCCCTACTGGGCCGGACTCAATCCCCATGGGGCAACAACCAGGGAACAGCCATACATGACCCTTCACACCTCACAGCACCTCTGTTTCCATTGACTTCAAATATTCTAGACTATCAACTTTTGGAGTAACTCAAAAGTAGATTTGCTGTTCATTCTCAGGACAGACTATGGACCCAAGATCCTGGCTGTCCTGGCTGAAGCAGGAGGCAGCTTGTGCTCCTTGTGCAAGGACCAGCCCATGTGGGATAAAGCTGCCACAGAGCAGACTGAAACCTGCTGCATGACAAAGGCCTCAGCCCCTGCATGCTGGACGGCCTCTGTGTCTGAGAGACAAGGGCAGAGATGGACATTGCTCTTGACAGACATTCTTATCTGCCCTTATCATGCCGATTTCAGTAAACATCTTCTTTCTGGTTCCTAAAAGAACTCCCAGGTTCTAATACCTGGATGCATTTAGACCAACATTTTCTTCTCTTTGCTGGAGTATTTCAGGGGACATTCAAAGACAAGCCTAGGGTTGCAGGAGTGATACCCAGACGTAAATTGTGTTCTTGACACTGGATAATTCATTTTCCCCAAGCATTTTCCTTCCCAGCTGTATGAGATTGGGCCACTTTGGGGCCAGCCCAACTAGAGGTTGATTTTCTTAATGCAAGTAGAACAATGGAGCTCATTCTGGAATACTCTCCAATAGAGCTGCTAAAATTCTGAGAACAAATCATTCTATACAACAACTTCACAGAGGATAAAATCAGGCAGGAAAGTAGAAAAATAACAAAGCTGTAAATCCAGATTTTTTTTTTCCACTGCAGAATGGCCAGCTTAATAATAAAGGAGAGTAAGATCTGGGTTTTGAGGAAGGAGGATAATTCTGGATAGAAGGCAAGGTCTTTGAAGGTAAGAGCATCTGGGAAGGTGGCAGGGAAACTACAGATCCCAGGGTAACCTCCTTCGGACCATGGCAGTCATTCAGGTCTGCAAAATGGACACACAATACATAACAAAAACTATGATGCAAACCTAGCTGAAGCTGAAGCTCCATATTTCATGGGACAGACTTCCTGGAAACTTCTCAACAGCTGCACAGGGAAACATGCACCTGCTGGCAGACACTTGAGGCAGGCCAGGGGAAAACCCTGAGCCACTTCCCCAGAGCTGCCACAGGCACAGCCTGGCCTCTGGGCTGCCCTGGGACAGCAGGGAGCCCAGAGCCCTGTGCTCTCCAGCAATGGCTCAGCTGCACATGCACCCTGCTGCTCCTCTCCCTGCCCCACAGCTCAGCAGCCCTACAGCTCCAGGGGCACTGGCAGCAGCACAGCTCCTTGCGGGGGGCACATGCAGGGCACAGCTGTTCCCTGCCAATGTGCACAGCCTCTCTGCGCTGCCACAAGAGCCTTCCTCCCACCAGAGAGCAGCTCAGATCCAACCTTAACCTTTTCTGAGGCTGAGCCATGCTCCTGGGCCAAGGCCCCCTGAGGCAGCCAGGAGCCCAGACCTCCATTCCCAAGGCCGGGTTCTGGCACAGGAATATCCAAACCAAAGAGGTCCATGAGTTCCCTTGGGAACAGAGGCATCCCAGGTCCTATCTTACACTGAGAGCTCTTTTCCTCCTTTCTCTGGGTTTTTGCTGTAGGTTCAGAAGAAGCTGTCAACCAGGTTATAGGAGAAGAAGTGAGTTAATTGAACTCACACCTTTATAATCAGCCCTTCTAATGGGTGGGGAATTCAGGTGTTTTTTAGTTACTGAAAAGATTGCTTGGTGTTTTATTTTTCTTGAAACTAGCATCAGTTTAGTTTCTCTGAACAATATGGAGCTGCTAAACCAAGAGAGAAGGGTTCTGCTACTTCAAGTGCTGCCCGTTGCCTCCCAACTACTACAGGATCCCTTTCCTTCCAAACACTTGGGAATTCACAGTGCTCTCTAGAATCTGACACTGGCAAGGAAGTCATTGATGTCAAAAGGAGTTTTCAAAGCCTTTGTTTCTGTATTTCCCACTCAATTCTAGGTGGGGTTCTGCAGTTTTGGGGATTTTTTATATTACTCTTTACAACAAAGGAAGGTCTGGGACACAAACAATGGCACCACGTGTTAGAGCCAAAAGCAGCTTTGCTTTCTCCATGAGATGTGCCCAGTATTCTGTGAGCCTGTATTTGTAGGGAACAAAGTGCTCATCCCAAAGTTCCACTTGTGCTCCACTTACTTCTTCCAGGGGTTTGTTCTCTGCTTTCTTACAGCACAGACATCCAAACCCAAATAAACACGACCTATCTCAAAACAATTCTGATCTTCGCTAATACTGACAATTCAAAATGTCCTTAATGGAAATAGCTGATGGCCAGTCATTCTGAAATACTCCCCAACTGGAGCTGTTAGAACTAGGAGAACTAATTCTTTACATGGCTTCACAGAGGATAAAATCATGTGGCAGCCAAGCCCTATGAGAAGAAAACCTCTCTTAAAACTGGATTCTTCCACCCTGCAGAATGCTCAGGTCAGTAGCAAAAGCAAGACAGGAAAGGATTTAATGAGATAAGTAATTTGTAGTCCAGAATTAATCTAGAAAAAATGTCACCTTACTTGCTGAGTAATACTTCTCCCTACCTGCAATAAGCATTCCACCTGCAGATCAGCAATGAAGGAGTCATTCCAAGGGGGCCATACCCAGGATTTGGCAGAAATAACGCTAAGTCAAGGAACCAGGGAATCTGATCCCTTTCTCTGCATCAACAGAATTATTTCTCCAAGTCTCATCTCTCCTATCATTACACGCCCAGAGATGCCAAAGAAACACCAACAGTGTCAATGAGATTCTCAACAGCATTGCCTGACCCAGATGCACCAGAAACTGCATTTTGTCTGGCACAATTCCACTTGTCAGGGATCAGGCAAGGCAGGGACAGGCACAAGGCATCTCCTGCCCCAGCCTCAGCCTGCAACACTGACACAGGCACAGACAGCCAGGGAAGAGATTTGTCACTGTGAACGTGCCAGAGGTGGCTTTGGGACTGTGCTGTCGAAGGATGACAAACTCACACCCCACCTTGGCTGCATCCATTTGGAAGTCTCCTTCTCCTTCATTGGAAAAGTCTAAAGGACTTTGTATCATAGGAGGTTTCCCTATTCCTCCCGGTGCAAAACCAGGCAATGTCCATGAATCTCCTTCTCATCTCATAGGATTCAGCTCAGAAACAGCCCCAAGGAAAGCTTTTTCCTTCAAGGGCAAGTCAAAGGAGTGGGAACATTCCTCAATACCTGCTAAATGCCTTCCTTTTTGAGTCTCATTTTGACATGAGAAAGGATGCCGGGAGATAAAAGTAATGTGCAGAATGGAGAGGAATGTTTCCTTTTCCTGCACAGCGTTTCCAGGATCCCAAGGTACCACTCCAGCTCCTGCCGCTGAACTCTTCACACTGACTGAAGGGATTTTCACTGCAACACCAGAGAACTCTCCCAAAGGACTCTGTGAGAGTCCACTGTGCTCATAAAGGAATGGAAACTTCCAAAACATTGTGTTTTAACCAAGCTTTCCAATTTTCACCTCAGAGTCAATACTAGAAAGGTCATTTTAGGACAGACATGCCCTGTACCTACCTGCATCTTCAAAGAACTTCTTTTCACTTCTGCTGCTGGATCCTGGCCTGGAGAAGATGGATGACAAAAGAAAATGTGAAGAGGTAGAAACAGAAGGGTGGGAATAGGCGTACCATGAAAGGAAGCAAACCTACTTAGCATGGACACTTCCATGAAGGACAGGATGCAACACATAAACCCAAAATTGCACAGAGCGGGCCAAGATCAGGCTATAATAAAAGCCGAGTCCAGCAGGGGACCCAGCCTGAGATGCTTTCAAGCCCTGCCTCCTCTTCCCCAACACCATCTCTGCTCTTGGGGCATTGCTGTTGGGTTTGACATGGGATGGGCAATGTGCTGAATACACAGAGGTTTGTGTGAATTCATGGAACAGCTGACTGTGCAAAATCACCACAGGAGATGGAAGAGGGGTGAACAGCGCACTGGAGCAGCAGACACCTTGGCTTACCTCATCTCCTGGGACTCCTGCAAATCCAGCTGGGGAGAGCTTGGCAGAGATCCCACAGCATTGTCAAGAGGGAGACTACCTGCCTTGCATATTGGGGGGATCAAAGGTAGTCTCAGTGCCCCCTTTTTCAATTCTCCACCACTGGGATATGGCAAGGAGGTCTGGAAGGAATAAAACACAGTGCTCAGATCAAGCATCCAGCCTTGCCCACATTCATGCCTCAAGACATTTAGATATACCCTCAACTGGAACCTGGCAGGAATAAACAGGTCAAACGGATGGAGCAAATTGGCAGAGGATGGGCAATGCAAAGGGAACTGAAAAGGGAGAGACCATATCCCACATTTGACACCTCTCCCCTCCTGCTCCCTCCTCTGCAAGTGTGCTGACATTCCCACCTGGCATGCACATCCTTGACATCAAGATGTTCTGGGGTGCCACTGCCTCCCCTGGATTTTGGGATGGCATGGCTGTGGCTTTAGATCACTGTTCTCTCCCTGCCCCAAAGGTGTCTCACAGCCACTGCTGATCTCCAGCCATGGTCCCACACAGCCATTCTGCAGGATGCCAAAACCTGCTTTTCTCAAGGCCCTCATTTCTTCTGCTGCTGCCTTTCCCTCCTACAGTTCCCCAGCAGCCTCTGAGCCCAGATGCTGCTGAGATCTCGGCATGCTGGCTGCTCTCAAGCTCCCACACATCCATCAGCTCAGGCTCACTGGCATTTAGCAAGTTGAGCAGAGCTCCCTGCCCTGCTGCTCTCTGCAAGCTCTCTGCCTGCCCAAGCTGCTCCAGGGCCCCCATGCCATGGCCAGGAATGGGGCTGGAGGCACTGGGGCAGATGCACACCCATCCTTAGTATCCCATCATTTCTGGCCCAGTTCAAGACCCAAATCAGGACCTGTTCAAAGTTCACTGAAAGGGTCAGTTCCTGTCAGGGATACACTGGGCCCTTTCTCTGCAAGGCTGAAATCAAGTACCAAAGCCTTCGATTGCACATTCTCTCTACCAAAGCTGTTGTTCATCTGCCTCCTCCTGCACCCCACAGCAAACCCAAAACAACTGCAGCTCCTGGCCCTGCTGCAAAGGCCATCGTGTGCCTGGGCTCTGGGCTGCTCTCCCCATGGCCACCTCCCATCCCTTCCCTCTGCACAAAGCCATGCCAGAGCACACAGCTGCCCAGGAGCTGATGGAGTCTGGAAACAGCAACAGAGACAACTGTGCAGAGGGCATGGCTGTACAACTCACAAGCTGAGACAACCTGACTTGGCAGCTTCCAGCAAACGCCTTATTCCATCCAAAGCTGTCACAGCTGACACAAAAGACCACCAAAACATAGAGGTGCTTCACAGATACCCATAGGTTACTAACTGGTGAAGGATTGCTTTTCGAGATTGCACAACTTGAGGTGCTTTGATTGCTTGTTGGTGTTTTCTTAGCCATAAGACACAGAAGGAACCACAACAGAGCCCAGAAACCAAAGACCTCTCCTCTTATTGATACATGCTGATGAGGACATGAAGTCTGCTCTTCACACCCATTGCAAAGACAACCTGAAGCAGTGTCCAGCTGAGCTTTTCTTTGGCTCAGCTGTTTCCCTGGGCTCACAGAACAGGAAAAGCTCTCCAAGCTCTGCCTACAGCACATAAACTGAAAATCTACCATACAGGACTTAGTCCTTGGTCTCCTTACCTTATGTCCTTTTCCCTCTGAACTCTGCTCCTGGCTGCTTCTTCTGATATCATTGTAGCCAGTGCTAGTTTTCCCTTTCTCTTTCTCTCCATCATACATAGCGCTTGCCTTGTTGGGAAAAGAGCTCTTTGGGATGGGAGGCAAGGGCTTGAAGGGAAGGAGGGAAGAGGGACGTGTCTGTGGAAGACTCTTGGAAATACTGGAGTCAGTCAGGCCTGCAAAGTGAAGATACAAAATGTAACAGAGCCCACTAAGTAAATCTAAAACATCTGAAGCTCCATATTTCATGGGACAGACTTCCTGGAAACTTCTAAACAGCTGCACAGGGAAACATGCTGCTGCTGGCAGAGACTTGAATCAGGCCAGGGGCAAAACCCTGAGCCACTTCCCCAGAGCTCCCACAGGCACAGCCTGGCCTCTGGGCTGCCCTGGGACAGCAGGGAGCCCAGAGCCCTGTGCTCTCCAGCAAGGGCTCAGCTGCACAGGCACCCTGCTGCTCCTCTCCCTGTCCCACAGAAAAAAACTGGCCATCCAATTGTAAATTGCTGCTTTTGCTCTGCTGAATTGTTCCATGTGGTTCTTTCCCTGCTTTCTTTCCCACAGACACAACCAAACCCAAAAAATTCAAAAATATTTACTGGAAATTGGAGAGTGCACGCCATTAAGAAATACTCTGCAACTGAGATCTTAACATTCAGACTAAATTCTTTATATGGTTTCAGAAAGGATAAAATCATGTGGCATCCAAGCTGTGAGAGAGGAACCCCTGTCTTCAAAATGAATTTCTTTCCCTCTGTAGAGTATCCTGATCAGTAGCAAAGGCAAGACAAGAAAGGATTAATGAGATAAGTAATGCCTAGCCCAACAAAACTGACAACTCCTTTGTGGAGCAACACAAATGTCTAGCTCCATTCAGAACTCCAGTTACATACCAGCAATGAAGGAATCATTCCAAAGGGGCCATACCCAGGATTTAGCAGAACTAACGCTAAGTCAAGGAACCAGGGGATCTGGTCGGTTTTTCTGCAACACCAGAATTATTTCTTCAAGTCTCATCTCTCCTATCATTACACGCCCAGAGATGCCAAAGGAACAACAGCAGTGTCAATGAGGCTTTCAACTTGAAAGCATTGCCTGACCCAGATGCACCAGAAACTGCATTTTGTCTGGCACAATTCCACTTGTCAGGGATCAGGCAAGGCAGGGACAGGCACAAGGCACAAGGCATCTCCTGCCCCAGCCTCAGCCTGCAACACTGACACAGGCACAGACAGCCAGGGAAGAGATTTGTCACTGTGAACCTGCCAGAGGTGGCTTTGGGCCTGTGCTGTCAGAGGATGACAAACTCACACCCTGCCTTGGCTACATCCACTTGGAAGTCTCCTTCTCCTTCATTAGAAATGTCAAAATTACTTTCTATCATAGGAAGTTTCCCTATTCCTCCCAGAGCAAAAGCAGGCAATGTCCATGAATCTCCTTCACATCTCATAGGATTCAGCTCAGAAACAGCCCCAAGGAAAGCTTTTCTCCTTCAAGGGCAGGTGAAAGGAGTGGGAACATTCCTCAATTCCTGCTAAATGCCTTCCTTTTCTAGTCTCATTTTGACACACAAATGCTACAGGGAGATAAAAGGCATGTGCAGGATGGAGAGGAATGTTTTCTTTTCAGCGCTGCATTTCCAGGACCCCAAGGTACCACTCCAGCTCCTGCCACTCAACACTTCACAATGGAGGAATTTTCCCTGCAACACCAGAGAACACTCGCAGTGACTGGGCTCTGGGAGAGTCCACTGAGCCTGTCAAGGAATTGAAATGAATTTAAGGAAATTGTTGAAAGAATGGGTTTTAACCAAACTTGCCAAATGTCACCTCTAAGTCAAGATTGCAATAGTCAATTTAGAACAGACATGCGCTGTACCTACCGGAATGTTCAGACGACTTCCCTTGGCTTCTGCTGCTGGATCTTGGCCTGGAGAAAACGGAGTAAAAAGGACATATGAGGAGGTAGAAAGAGAAGAGAGGGAATGGGTGTACCATGAAAGGAAGCAAACCTTCTTAGCATGGACACTTCTATGAAGGAGGGGATGCAACACATAAACCCAAAAGGATGCAAAGCTGATTAATTGTCCTCCTTAAGCTTTCATTTGCTGCAGTCACCCAGAGCAGGCCAAGCTCAGGCTGTTATAAAAGACAAATCCAGCAGGGGACCCATCCTGAGAATGCTTTCAAGCCCTGCCTCCTCTTCCCCAACACCACCTCTGGGCTTGGGGCTTTCCTGATGGGTTTGACGTTGGATGGGCAAAATACTGAATACACAGAGGCCTGCCTGAATACATGGAACAGCTGACTGTGCAAAGTCACCACAGGAGATGGGAAAAGTGAGGGTGAGCAGCACACTGGAGCAGCAGACACCTTGGCTTACCTCATCTCCTGGGATTCCTGCAAATCCAGCTGGGGAGAGCTTGGCAGAGACCCCACAGCATTGTCAAGAGGGAGACTGCCTGCCTTACATATTGGGGGGATCAAAGGTAGTCTCAGTGACCCCTTCTTCATTTCCCCACCACTGGGATATGGCAAGGAGGTCTGGAAGGAATAAAACACAGTGCTGAGATCAAGCATCCAGCCTAGCGCACATTCATGCCTCAAGATTTAGATATACCCTCAACTGGAGCCTGGCAGGAATAAACAGATCAAACTGATGGAGCAGATTGGCAGAGGATGGGCAATGCAAAGGGAACAGTAGAGAGAGTGACCATGTCCCACATTTGACACCTCTCTCCTACCCCATTCTCTCCTCTGCATGGGTGCCTACATTTCCATCAGGCATCTACATGTTGTGGATAAACTGAAAATCTACCATACATGACTGAGCTTGGTGTCCTTACCTTATGTCCTTTTCCCTCTGAATTCTGCTCCTGCCTGCTTCTTCCAATATCATTGTCACCTCTGCTATCTTTCCCCTTCCCTCCATCAAACATCTTGCTTGGCTTGATGGGAGAAGAGCTCTCTGGGATGGGAGGCAAGGACTTGTATGGAAGCAGTGAGGAGGGAAGTGTCGGTGGAAGACTCTTGGAAATACTGGAGTCCGTCAGGCCTGCAAAGTGGAGATACAAAACGTAACAGAGCCCACTAAGTAAATCTAAAGCAACTGAAGCTCTGTATTTCATGGGACAGACTTCCTGGACACTTCTAAGCAGCTGCACAGGGAAACATTCTCCTGCTGGCAGACAATTGAGGCAGGCCAGGGGCAAACCCTGAGCCACTTCCCCAGAGCTCCCACAGGCACAGCCTGGCCTCTGGGCTGCCCTAGGACAGCAGGGAGCCCAGAGCCCTGTGCTCTCCAGCAATGGCTCAGCTGCACATGCACCCTGCCGCTCCTCTCCCTGCCCCACAGCTCAGCAGCCCTACAGCTCCAGGGGCACTGGCAGCAGCACAGCTCCTTGCGGGGGGCACATGCAGGGCAGAGCTGTTCCCTGCCAATGGGCACAGCCGCTCTGCGCTGCCACAAGAGCCTTCCACCCACCAGAGAGCAGCTCAGATCCAACCTCACCTCTGTGTGAGGCTGAGCCATGCTCACAAGTCAAGAAGTGAGTTGGGTGAACTCCCACCAATACAATCAATCCGTCTCATGAATAAGGCATCCAAGAGGTTTTTGTACTATTCAGTACATTGCTGTGGTTTGATTTTTCATGAAACCAGCCTCACTACAATTCCTCTGAACAGCATGGGGCTGGCAAGCCAAGAGAGAAAGCTTCTACAGCTGTGCTTATGTGTTGCTACTTGCTCATCTACTACTTTGAAATCCCTTTCAATCTAAACTGTTGGCAAACCCCAGTGGTGTCCAGAATTTGACAATTACACATAGGAATTAATTGCTTTCCCAAGCTACTGTTCGTGGCCTTTGTTTTTGTAACTCCCACTCAGTTCTGGGTCAGGTTTTGTTTGTTGCTTTTATTTCTCTTGACAACAGAGGAAGTGCTGACACATGAACAATGGCTCCTCATGTTGGAAGAAGCTTTGCAATCCACATTACATATCCCCCAAAATACAAGGAGTCTGTATCACAGGGAAAAAAAACTGGCCATCCAATTGCAAACTGCCACTTTTGCTCTGCTTCACTCTTCCATGGGGTTTTTCCCTGCTTTCTTTCCCACAGACACAACTAAACCCAACATAAAATATGACCTGCCTCAAAACATTTCTGATCTTGGCTAAAACTGACAATTCAAAATGTCTTTAATGGAAATCGCAGAGGGGAAGTCATTGTGAAATACTCTCCAGCTGAGCTGTTAACATTCAGAGAGTTAATTCTTTACATGGTTTCAGAAAGGATAAAATCATGTGGCATCCAAGCTGTTAGAGAGGAACACCGATGTAAAAACAGATTTCTTTCCCTCTGTAAAAGGTCCCAGTCAGTAATATAGATGGAAAGGTAAGGATCAATGAGATAGGTCCTTCCGAGTCCAGAATTAAGCCAGCAAAACTGACAACTCCTTTGTAGAGCAACACCAATCTCTAGCTGCATTCAGCATTCCAGCTGCAGATCAGCAATGAAGGAATCATTCCAAAGGGGCCATACCCAGGATTTAGCAGAACTAACGCTAAGTCAAGGAACCAGGGGATCTGGTCGGTTTTTCTGCAACACCAGAATTATTTCTTCAAGTCTCATCTCTCCTATCATTACACGCCCAGAGATGCCAAAGGAACAACAACAGTGTCAATGAGGCTTTCAACTTGAAAGCATTGCCTGACCCAGATGCACCAGAAACTGCATTTTGTCTGGCACAATTCCACTTGTCAGGGATCAGGCAAGGCAGGGACAGGCACAAGGCACAAGGCATCTCCTGCCCCAGCCTCAGCCTGCAACACTGACACAGGCACAGACAGCCAGGGAAGAGATTTGTCACTGTGAACCTGCCAGAGGTGGCTTTGGGCCTGTGCTGTCAGAGGATGACAAACTCACACCCTGCCTTGGCTACATCCACTTGGAAGTCTCCTTCTCTTTCATTAGAAATGTCAAAATTACTTTCTATCATAGGAAGTTTCCCTATTCCTCCCAGAGCAAAAGCAGGCAATGTCCATGAATCTCCTTCACATCTCATAGGATTCAGCTCAGAAACAGCCCCAAGGAAAGCTTTTCTCCTTCAAGGGCAGGTGAAAGGAGTGGGAACATTCCTCAATTCCTGCTAAATGCCTTCCTTTTCTAGTCTCATTTTGACACACAAATGCTACAGGGAGATAAAAGGCATGTGCAGGATGGAGAGGAATGTTTTCTTTTCAGCGCTGCATTTCCAGGACCCCAAGGTACCACTCCAGCTCCTGCCACTCAACACTTCACAATGGAGGAATTTTCCCTGCAACACCAGAGAACACTCGCAGTGACTGGGCTCTGGGAGAGTCCACTGAGCCTGTCAAGGTATTGAAATGAATTTTAAGGAAATTGTTGAAAGAATGGGTTTTAACCAAACTTGCCAAATGTCACCTCTAAGTCAAGATTGCAATGGTCAATTTAGAACCGACATGCGCTGTACCTACCGGAATGTTCAGACGACTTCCCTTGGCTTCTGCTGCTGGATCTTGGCCTGGAGAAAACGGAGTAAAAAGGACATATGAGGAGGTAGAAAGAGAAGAGAGGGAATGGGTGTACCATGAAAGGAAGCAGACCTTCTCAGCATGGACACTTCTATGAAGGAGGGGATGCAACACATAAACCCAAAAGGATGCAAAGCTGATTAATTGTCCTCCTTAAGCTTTCATTTGCTGCAGTCACCCAGAGCAGGCCAAGCTCAGGCTCTAATAAAAGCCAAGTCCAGCAGGGGACCCATCCTGAGAATGCTTTCAAGCCCTGCCTCCTCTTCCCCACCACCCCCTCTGGGCTTGGGGCATTGCTGTTGGGTTTGACATCGTGCTGGATAATCATAGATGGGCAAAATATTGAATACACCCAGGTTTGCCTGAATACATGGAACAGCTGACTGTGCAAAATCACCACAGGAGATGGGAAAAGTGAGGGTGAACAGCACACTGGAGCAGCAGACACCTTGGCTTACCTCATCTCCTGGGACTCCTGGAAATCCACCTGGGGAGAGCTTGGCAGAGACCCCACAGCATTGTCAAGAGGGAAACTTCCTGCCTTACATATTGGGGGGATCAAGGATTTTCCGAATGCCCCCTTCTTCATTTCCCCACCACTGGGATATGGCAAGGAGGTCTGGAAGGAATAAAACACAGTGCTCAGATCAAGCATCCTGCCTCGCCCACATTCATGCCTCAAGACATAGATATACCCTCAACTGGGACCGTGCAGGAATAAACAATTCAAATTGATGGAGCAGATTGGCAGAGGATGGGCAATGGAAAGAGAACTGTTGAGGGAGAAACCATGTCCCACATTTCCAAGCTTTCTCATTTCCCGGGAAATATGGCTACATCGCCAACTGCCATTCACATGTTTGACATCAAGATGTTATGGGTTGCCACTGCCTTTTGGATGGCATGGCAGTGGCTTTAGATCCCTGTTCTCTCCCTGCCCCTAAGGTGGCTCACAGCCACTGCTGATCTCCAGCCATGGCCCCACAAAGCCATTCTGCAGGATGCCAAAACCTGCTTTTCTCAAGGCCCTCATTTCTTCTGCTGCTGCCCTTCCCTCCTACAGTTCCCCAGCAGCCTCTGAGCCCAGATGCTGCTGAGCTCTCGGCATGCTCCCTGCTCTCCAGCTCCCACACATCCATCAGCTCAGGCTCACTGGCATTTAGCAAGTTGAGCAGAGCTCCCTGCCCTGCTGCTCTCTGCAAGCTCTCTGCCTGCCCAAGCTGCTCCAGGGCCCCCATGCCATGGCCAGGAATGGGGCTGGAGGCACTGGGGTAGATGCACACCCATCCTAGGTATCCCATCATTTCTGGCCAAGCTGAAGAGCCAAATCAGGACCTGTTCTAACTTGACTGAAAGGGTCGGTTCCTATCAGAGCAAAAATCTCAGAGCTTTGCCAACAACACACAAACTGAAAATTTACCACACTGGACTTTGCTTGGTCTCCTTACCTTACATCCATTTCCCTCTGAAGTGAGCCCTTTCCTTCTAATCTCTTCCTCACAGCCAGTGCCAGGTTTCCCAGTCTCCTGCTCTCTACTCCATATCTTGCTTGCCATGGGAGAAAGAGAGCTCTTGGGGAAGGGAAGCAAAGGCTTGGGGGGAAGGAGCATAGATGGACTTGCCAGGGAAAACTTCTTAGCAAGAGGATAGCCAGTCAGGCCTGCAAAGTGGAGGCACAAAATGTATCAGAGCCTGCAATGCAAACCTAAAGCTCTGTATTTCATGGGACAGATTCCTTGGAAACTTCTAAACTGCTGAACAGGGAAAAATGCTCTGAATGGTACCAACTTGAATCAGGCCAGTGCAAAACACTGAGCCGCTTCCCCAGAGCTGCCACAGGCACAGCCTGGCCTCTGGGCTGCCCTGGGACAGCAGGGAGCCCAGAGCCCTGTGCTCTCCAGCAAGGGCTCAGCTGCACATGCACCCTCCTGCTCCTCTCCCTGCCCCACAGCTCAGCAGCCCTAAAGCTCCCTTCAATCTTCACCTTTTCCTTCAGTTGTCTTTCCTTGTCTAGTAGAATCCATCTTCAAACCCGTGCTTCTGCCAGGCAGAAGTGTCAGGGTTTGAATCTGGAATGGCTCTCGGAGTTGGCAGCGACGGGAGCTCGGTACCCAGCTTCAGAACAAGGCCGGGTGACTCCAATCGCCAGCGCTCGGCACACAGAGGCAGAGCCAGACGCGTCTGCTGCCGCTGGGGCCGTGTCCAGCACAACCTGCACCAGCCCAGCCTGGGGCTGCCCCTTTGTGACACGCTGCCCATGCTTCTCTCGTTTCCATGGCTGCAAAACCCCACCCCAACTCCATCCCCTTCCATTCCCTTCCCTAGGCCAGCCAGCCCTAAGCCCAACCTGGCCAGGCCTGAGGCTTTCACACTGCCTAGGATGTAGACCCTCTCCAAAGTTACTTTACAAGGCCTTTCATTCCGTAATTCCCACTCAATTGCGGGTTGCAGCTTGTTGGTGTGGGATTTTGTTTCATTCTCTTCACATCACACAAAGTGGTGAGACCCAAACAATGGCACTGGGCAGTGGAAGTAAAAGAAGCTTGGCACTCCCCAGTAGATGTCCCCAGAATTCAGATGGCCAAAAGCTGTAGGCTCTCTGAGCATGCAAACATTCCTCTTTTGCTGTGCTGAATTGTTCTAGGGGTTTATTCTCTACTTTCTTTTCAGCACAGACACCCAAACCAAAATAAACACAACCAATCTCAAAACAATTTTGATCTTGGCTAATACTGTCAATTCAAAATGTCCTTAATGGAAAGAGCTGATGGCCAGCCATTCTGAAATACTCCCCAACACAGCTTTTGGAACTAGGAGAGCTAATTCTTTACATGGCTTCTCAAAGGATTAAATCATGTGGCAGCCAAGCACCGTGAGAGGAAATCCTGTCTAAAAATGGGATTTCTTGCCCTCTGTAAAATGTCCCAGTCAGTAATAAAAGTTAGAAAGCCATGGATTAATGACAGAAGTCATTCCTAGTCCAGAATTATTCCAGAAAATAATTTAACTTCTTCAATGAGCAGTACTTCTCCCTAGCTGCATTCAGCATTCCAGTTGCATACCAGCAATGAAGGAATCATTCCAAAGGGGCCATACCCAGGATTTGAATAAACTAACCCTAAGCCAAGGAACCAGGAGATCTGATCCCTTCCTCAGCATCAGCAGAATTATTTCTCCAAGTCCCATCTCTCCTTTCATTACACGCCCAGAGATGCCAAAGGAACAACAACAGTGTCAATGAGGCTTTCAACAGCATTGCCTGTCCCAGATGCACCAGAAACTGCATTTTGTCTGGCACAATTCCACTTGTCAGGGATCAGGCAAGGCAGGGACAGGCACAAGGCACAAGGCATCTCCTGCCCCAGCCTCAGCCTGCAACACTGACACAGGCACAGACAGCCAGGGAAGAGATTTGTCACTGTGAACCTGCCAGAGGTGGCTTTGGGCCTGTGCTGTCAGAGGATGACAAACTCACACCCTGCCTTGGCTGCATCCGTTTGGAAGTCTCCTTCTCCTTCATTGGAAATGTCAAAAGGACTTTCTATCATAGGAGGTTTCCCTATTCCTCCCAGAGCAAAAGCAGGCAATGTCCATGAATCTCCTTCACATCTCATAGGGTTCAGATCAGAAACAGCCCCAAGGAAAGCTTTTCTATTACTAGAGCAGCCGGAAGGATTCGGAACATTCCTCAAATCCTGCTAAATGCCTTCATTTTCTCTACTAATTCTGACCTTATAAAGGCTGCAGGTAGATAAAAGGCATGTGCACGATGGAGAGGAAATGTTTTCTTTTCCTGCACAGCATTTCCAGGACCCCAAGTTACCACTCCAGCTCCTGCCAGTCAACACTTCACAATAGAGCAATTTTCACTGCTCCACAAGAGAACGCACCCAGGGACTGGCCTCTGGGAGAATCCACTAAGCCCATCAAGGAATTGAAACAAATTCAAAGAAATTTTTAAACAATGAGTTTCAGCTGAGTATTCCAAATGTAACCTCTGAGATCAGATAGCAATGGCTGTTTTAGGAAAGACATGCCCTGCACATACTTGGATGTTCACAGGATTTCTCTTGTCTTCTGCTGCTGGATCTTGGCCTGGAGGAAATGGAGGACAAAGAACATATGAGGAGGTAGAAAGAGAAGGGAGGGAATGGGTGTACCATGAAAGGAAGCAAACCTTCTCAGCATGGACACTTCTATGAAGTAGGGGATGCAACACATAAACCCAAAAGGATGCAAAGCTGATTAATTGTCCTTAAGCTTTCAGTTGCTGCAGTCACACAGAGCTGGTCAAGCTCTGGTTGAAACACATCAGTCATTCTTCAACTTGCACCAGAACTCCCCAATTCTGCTGCCTCTGCTTTTGAAGCCCAGTGGCTCCTGCAGCCTCTCTGAAGCAGCAAGAGCTGCTGGGCTCAGATACTAGTTTGGATGGAGGGCTACTTTTGTACTTCTCACAAAGTTTGACTTGGCCTGCTCGTGCCTCACCCTGGTGACAGCCTCCTGCTACACGTGGGCAGAGCACTGCTGTCTCCTGAGAATGATTTTACACCTCCTGGCTCTTTCCAGAACACAATGGCTTTTTCCAACTCAGCCGCTAGGGAGGAATATTCACATTGCACTTTCAAAGCCCTGCCAAGGATTTTCAATTGGAATGATACTTCTGTGCCTCCCTCTTTATGGTTATCACTTGGATAAGCTTCACAGCTTCATTTTATCACACATATCCAAGCCAATATCTTTCCATCAGGTACAGTCTCTTAACTCTTCTCTATCACCTTGCTCTCTTTGATCTTAAGCCAGATCTAAACATTAAACATCAATCAGATTATACATCTCCATCCCAAAACTTATCAGGGATCTCATTTCACAGGGGAGGCCAAGGCACAGAGAAATTCCACCTGATGATTACAGAAGCAGCACCTGAATTTGCAGACACCTCTCCAGGAGCCAACATTTGCCCATGCATATTCTCCTGGCTGGAAAATTTAACAGTCAAGGATCTCAGCATCCAAAGTTCTGCAGGATCCAGGCCCATGCAAAACAGTTCCCAAATGACCCCACAAAAATTACAGAGGTAATCAAGAGCCAAATCCAGCAGAGGACCCTTCTGGAGGTGCTTTGAAGCCCTGCCTTCTCTTCCCCAACACCACCTCTGCTCTTGGGGCGTTGCTGTTGGGTTTGACATTGGATGAGCAAAATGCTGAATACACAGAGGCTTGCCGGAATGGGAGACTGTGCAAAATGTCCATAGGAGATGGGAAAAGTGAGGTGAACATCACACTGGAGCAGCACACCCCTTGACTTACCTCATCTCCCAGGACTCCTGCAAATCCACCTGGGGAGAGCTTTGGACAGATCCCGCAGCACTGCCAACATTGAGACTTCCTGCCATGCATATTGGGGGGATCAAAGGCAGTCCCAATGATGCCTTCTTCATTTCCCCACCACTGGGATATGGCAAGGAAGCCTGGAAAAAGTAGAACACAGTGCTCAGATCAGGCATCCAGCCTTGCCCCAGTCCTCCCTCAGGACATTTACATTTTCCCTCAACTGGGACTTGCCAGGAATAAACAAGTCAAACTGATGGAGCAGATTGGCCCAGCACGAGGAATGCAAAGGGACGTGGTGAGGGACAGATCATGTCCCACATTTGACACCTCTTCCCTCCTGCCCTCTCCTCTCCAATGCACCTACATTCCCATTAACATCATGATGTTCTGGGGTGCCACTGCCTCCCCTGGCCTTTTGGATGGCATGGCAGTGGCTTTAGATCACTGTTCTCTCCCTGCCCCTAAGGTGGCTCACAGCCACTGCTGATCTCCACCCATGGCCCTACAAAGCCATTCTGCAGGATGCCAAAACCTGCTTTTCTCAAGGCCCTCATTTCTTCTGCTGCTGCCCTTCCCTCCTACAGTTCCCCAGCAGCCTCTGAGCCCAGATGCTGCTGAGCTCTCGGCATGCTCCCTGCTCTCCAGCTCCCACACATCCATCAGCTCAGGCTCACTGGCATTTAGCAAGTTGAGCAGAGCTCCCTGCCCTGCTGCTCTCTGCAAGCTCTCTGCCTGCCCAAGCTGCTCCAGGGCCCCCATGCCATGGCCAGGAATGGGGCTGGAGGCACTGGGGTAGATGCACACCCATCCTTAGTATCCCAGCATTTCTGGGATATCCCAGCTAAAGAGCCAAATCAGGACCTGTTCTAACTTGACTGTTAGAAGGGTCTGTTCCTGTCAGGGCAAAAAGTCTCAGAGCTCTGCCAACAGCACATAAACTGAAAATTTACCACACTGGACTTTACTGGCTCTCCTTACCTTACATTCTTTTTCCTCTGAAGTGATTGCCTTTTTCATTCTACTCTCCTCATCCAAGCCGCTGCCAGGTTTCCCACTCTCCTGCTCTCCGTAGCACATCTTGCTTGCCTTGGTAGCAGGAAAGCTCTTCTGGATGGGAGGCAACAGCTTGGAGGGAAGGAGCATGGATGGACTGGCCAAAGAAAACCTCTTGGCAAGAGGGTAGCCAGTCAGGCCTGCAAAGTGGAGACACAAAATGTATCAGAGCCTGCAATGCAAATCTAAAGCATTGGAAGCTCCGTATTTCATGGGACAGATTCCTTGGAAGCTTCTAAACAGCTGCACAGAGAAACATGGTCATTGCCAGCAGACCCTTTAATCAGGCCGAGAGAAAACCCTGAGCCACTTCCCCAGAGCTACCACAGGAACAGCCTGGCCTCTGGGCTGCCCTGGGACAGCAGGGAGGACACAGGAGCCTCACCTCTGTGTGAGGCTGAGCCATGCTCACAAGGCAAGAAGTGAGTTCAGTGAACTCCCACTTTTTCATCAACATCTCTAATGGGTGAGACAGTCAAGGGTTTTCTTCATTTTTGAGACAATTTCTTTGGTTTTATTTTTCCCAGAACTAGCCTGTGTTTAATTCCTCTGAACTGTATTCAGTTAGCAAGTTTGAAAGGAAAGATGGAAGGCTGCAATGGTAAGAGGGGAAAAAAAGATTCTTTCTTGAGGTTGGCCTTGTCTGAATCCACAAGAGAAACCCACACAGCTGTGACTGCTAGCTCTGAAAACCACAAAGATCTCTCTGCAAGCAGGCAGGCCTTATTGATGTTTCTGTAACACCCTAATACCATCCTCAATGTTGGACCCAATCAGCAAGCAGAGGAAGAACACAACATTTATCTATAGTGAGACCAGACATTGATGGGAGAGAAAGCAACAGGATTTGAATCTCATGACCATGTCCAATTTGGGGTCAGCTGTGGCCACAGTCCCTGTCCTGGCAGACAGAAGGAGTCATTTGGCCTCTGTCAAAAAGGAGAAAACAGCATAAACTAATGAGACAATGTTGTGATGCCATGGGTGTCCTTGCAGGATCATCTGTAGCTGTCAGGCACCTACTCTGACACAGAGCCACCACTGACACCATGGACAAGTTTTCCCTGAAATCAGGGGGACTTTCTTTCCATTTACTCCAGCCTTTTAGTTCCCTTCTATCCACACCTTTTCCTTCAGTGGTCTTTCCTTTTCTGGTGAAATCCATCTTCAAACCCGTGCTTCTGCCAGGCAGAAGTGTCAGGGTTTGAATCTGGAATGGCTCTCGGAGTTGGCAGCGACGGGAGCTCGGTACCCAGCCTCAGAACAAGGCCGGGTGACTCCAATCGCCAGCGCTCGGCACACAGAGGCAGAGCCAGACGCGTCTGCTGCCGCTGGGGCCGTGTCCAGCACAACCTGCACCAGCCCAGCCTGGGGCTGCCCCTTTGTGACACGCTGCCCATGCTTCTCTCGTTTCCATGGCTGCAAAACCCCACCCCAACTCCATCCCCTTCCATTCCATTCCCTTCCCTAGGGCAGCCAGCCCTAAGCCCAACCTGGCCAGGCCTGAGGCTTTCACACTGCCTAGGATGTAGACCCTCTCCAAAGCTTCTTTTCAAGGTCTTTTATTTTGTAATTCCCACTCAGTTCTGGGTTGCAGCTTGTTGGTGTTGGATTTTGTTTCATTGTCTTCACATCACACAAAGTGGTGAGACACAAACAATGGCACTGGGCAGTGGAAGTAGAAGCAGCTTTGCACTCCCCGGTGGATGGCCCCAAAACTCAGTAGGCCAAGAGCTGTATGTTCCTTTTTGCTCCACTTCATTGTTCCAGGGCTTTATCCTCTTCTTTCTTTATTGCAGAGACACCCATAAACATGATCTGCCTCAAAACATTTCTGATCCTGGCAGTTCCTGACAATTCCAAATTTTCTTAATGGAAATAGCACGGGGCAGGTCATTCTAAATCTCTCCTCAACAGAGCAGATCAAACTAACCATCCTTGATTTGGATGAACTAAGCCTGAGCCATGGGACCTGTGGGTCTGGTCCCTATTTCTGCATCTGCAAAATTAATTCTTCAAGTCTCATCTCTCCTATCTATTCAAAGTCTGCATTAGATGCCCCCAGTGTCAGTGGGCTGATATAATCAGCTTTTGTACACATTCTGCCCCCTGAGCCCAGCAGCATTGCTGGGACCCTGCAGCACCCCTGCAGGCCAACGTGCTCCAGGCACAGCTGCAGGAGGGAGATTGCAACAAGTCCTGGCTGAAGGAGTCTCCAGGCTGCTGCAGCCCTTCCCCTGCGGCGGGATCATCCCTCGCTGCCATGGGGGGAGCCATGGGGCTGACGGGCTCTGTCCAGATGAGCGTCTCCTCCACGTGCTGCTGCTGCTGCTGCTGATCCAGCTGCTGCTGCCTTCCCCCACAGCTGGATCAGGAGCCTGCCTGGGAAAATAACACTGCCAGTGCCTGTGCCAGCCACTGATCCCTGCCAGGAGCCTTGCACACTGGGCATCCTGCCCACCAAACTGCTCCACTCAGGTGATGTCAGAATGTTACAGACATCTTTGTGTGAAAATCCTTTTCTTTAGGATTTTTCCTTCTGAGAAGCTAAGAGGCCTCAGAGACAAAATGTAAACAATGATTATCTGCCGCTGTGGAATGCAACAGGTGGGTTCGTGATTGGTCTCATGTGGATGCTTTGATTTAGTGACCACTCACAGCAGAACTGGCTCTCTCTCTGTCCGAGCCACAGATCTTTGTTATTCATTCTTTCCTTTTCTATTCTTAGCTTAGCTACCTTCTGAGAGAAAACCTTTCCTTCTATTTCTTCTTAGTATAGTTATAAAGTAATATATATATATATAATAAAATAATAAATCAAGCCTTCTGAACATGGAGTCAACATTCTTGTCTCTTCCCTCATCCAAGAACCCCTGTGAAAACTGTCACATCAGAACACATCAAAATACATTCAAACAATGTGTTTTCCACATTCTGGCAAAGTCATGGCCACATGTTGGAGGCAGACTGCTGTTGGCAGAATGGGGGAAGCCCCAGCAGCTGCTCTCCCCATGGCTGGATGGCCACAGCAGCAGAGCAAGTCTCCCACCGTGCCCACTGCTGTGGGACCCAGTGCTTTGGGCTTGTTCCCACTGAACTCAGACTGCTGCTACAGCAGCAGCATCACTTCACACATTTGATAACAAAGAGTTGGAATGGCACACAGGACTTGCCCCAAGAGCTACAAATTTTTTTTAAAAAGAGCAGGGGACGGGGGAGTTGGAATACTCAGTTCGTTTTTAATACAAGCATACCTGGATTTAAGCAGGGACACTGGGCTAATCATACTGGGGACTGCCTTGTAAGCCTTGTCTCTACCAATTCCCAGCAGTCCACAAGCAATTTTCACTACAAAGGGGTAGATAAGATTTTACAACACCTCCATGAGCAAGTCTGAGCCAGAAGTCAAAGCACAAGACAAATACTCCCAAATCTGCCCCCACTGGGGAAAGGAAAGAGAAAAGTAGATTAAACAAGTACCCTTACAGCTGAAGTGCCTGCATTTATCCCATGGTCCAACAAAAGCCCCTCAATTCAAACACACAGCTTAAGATCAAGGAATAGAAGTGTTTTGAGGCCATTTAACACCTGATTCCTATTACTTTCAAGGAGAAGTGAATGTTAAATCCCTTAAAAACACACATGCAGGTCTATTTGGGACTGCATCCTTCAAAAGCACAAATGGAGGTTTAGAATTGCAGACTGTTTCCATTGGAAAAGACCATTTAGGTCATCGAGTCCTTCCAATAACCTGAGACCCTTGACACTGCCAAGGCCACCACTGAAGCATCACCCAGGACAGGATTGGCCTTCTTGGCCACCTGGGCACACCTGGCTCACGTTCAGCCACTGCCAACCAGCACCCCCAGGTCCTCCTCTGCTGGGCGCCTTTCCAGCCACTCTGCCCCCAGCCCGTGGCCTTCCATGGGGCTGCTGTGGCCCAAGGGCAGGATGGGGCACTGCACCTTGTTGAACCTCATGCAAGTGGCCTCAGCCCATGATCCAGCCTGTCCAGACCTCTCTGCAGAGACTTCCTGCCCTCCGGCAGATCAACACTCCCACCCAGCTTGGCATTGTCTGTAAGCTGCCTGAGGTGCCCTTGATTCTCCCCTCCACATCATTGACAAAGATGTGAATCACACCTAGCCCCAGTGCTGAAACCTGGGGAACACCCCTTGTGACCAGGTGCCAGCTGGATTTAATTCCACTGAATTCCACCACTCCCTGGGCCCAGCCATCCTGACAGTTTTTACCCAGGGAAGAGTGCATTCAGTTCTCAGTCTTTTTCTCAACCTCTGTTCCATGTTTCCCCCCATGTCCAGGAGAAGACAGAGCTTCTCCTTAGACCTCCATTCATTGCTGATGTATTTACAGAAACATTTTTACTCTCTTTGCAATTTTCTTGGAAGAAATTCTCAACAGTGAGGCAGGTGAGGCACTGGGAACAAGTTGTCCAGAGGAGCTGTGGATGCCTAAGGAAGGGTGTTAGGTGAACATGACTCAGCCTCACACAGAGGTGAGGTTGGATCTGAGCTACTCTCTGTTCGGTGAAAGGGTCTTGTGGCAGCGCAGAGAGGCTGTGCAGGGAACAGCTGTGCCCTGCATGTGCCCCCCGCAAGGAGCTGTGCTGCTGCCAGTGCCCCTGGAGCTGTAGGGCTGCTGAGCTGTGGGGCAGGGAGAGGAGCAGCAGGGTGCATGTGCAGCTGAGCCATTGCTGGAGAGCACAGGGCTCTGGGCTCCCTGCTGTCCCAGGGCAGCCCAGAGGCCAGGCTGTGCCTGCGGCAGCTCTGGGGAAGTGGCTCAGGGTTTTCCCCTGGCCTGCCTCAAGTGTCTGCCAGCAGGAGTATGTTTCTCTGTGCGGCTGTTTCCAAGGAATATGTCCCATGAAATATGGAGCTTCAGATGCTTTAGGCTTGCATTCAAGCCTCTGTCACATTTTGTGTCTCCCCTTTGCAGATCTGACTGCCTGCAGTCTTACCAAGAAGTTTTCTCTGGACACTTGCAATGTTCTCCTTCCCTCCCATCCAGAACAGCTCTCTATCCCCTAAGCTCAGGAAGAAGCTGCTGGCTGTCCATAGAGTGTTTGAAGACTTGAATTTTTGTTTCGGTTTCATAGTTAGAGATGTATATATGGTCTGATAGTTTTGAATAAATGTGTTATGATTATATCCTTAAATTTTGATGACATTTTTTATGGTATATATTTTATTTTGATGATTTGAAAACCTAAAAAATATATCAATTTACATAAACCAAAGAGAATGTGAGATCAGGGCCTGCTAGCCTAGAGGTTATGGAGTGCAGCTCATTCAATGTGCCGGTGCCTCACCATGTCC
This sequence comes from Zonotrichia albicollis, assembly GCF_047830755.1. Taxonomy (NCBI): domain Eukaryota; kingdom Metazoa; phylum Chordata; class Aves; order Passeriformes; family Passerellidae; genus Zonotrichia; species Zonotrichia albicollis. The sequence continues at coordinate 574,234 of NW_027428336.1, read as the reverse complement.
TTTCCTTACCGGGCTTCTCCCTTTCCTCTTTTGCCATGTTTTCTTTGTGACATTTGTGCTGCTATTTTAACTTGTCATTGTAACAGGGCCACTTATTGACATGTTTGGGGCACAATGGATGCAAAGTCCTGTACAGACAAAAGTTTTCTACCTAGATGTGTTCTGTGCTCACCAAAGGCCTGAGCAAAGAAACAAAGACAAGTGTGCCCAAATGGCCAAGCTTTGCTCCTTTGCAATCTCACACAGATCTGGCTCTCAGGTGTCTTCAGTCACAATTCCATAGGTAAGAGGAGGTTGTGTATTTAACTGGGAAATAGTGAACTGCTTTGGAAAAGCCATCTGTATATATATGTACCCAGGACAGCAGTCCAGCTGTGTTGTTTGCAAGTTGTTTGTAGAAGGATGAGTGGACTCTGAGGCCAATAACAAGTGACAAGGGTGCCTCAAATCTATTTACACTCCAGCCTGGGTACCATTCATCCCAGAGCCATGGCACAATGCTTTAGTGTATCCTACACACACTCTGCCTGCAAGAAAAGCTTGGCTTGGCTTATTAGAGTGAAAGAAATAGAATAGAATGGACAGTGAAACTCATCCCTTTGGAATGACTCTCCTGCTTTCCAGTGTCAACTCTGCCCCTCATGCTCCCAAGGCTTGTTACAAACAACTATCTAAAATTGCTTAAAAATTCCCCGGCAAGGTTCAGTAAAAACCAGATTGAATATTAAGCAGTAGCTGAACATGGCTGAGCCTTACACAGAGGTGAGGTTGGATCTGAGCTACCCTCTAAAAAAATCATTGGCAACATTCACACTATTGCTTACAGGTCGTTTAAGGTACAACAAGGAAAAAAATACCAATAGCAACAAACAAATTTCTGTCAATCAAACAAGAAACATTCTGAGAAGTGTTTGTGTGCATGTGTGTGTGTGTGTGTGTTTAGGTGCTCTTCACAAAAGTACAGAAAGGACAAGGCTAAAAAGGAATATAGCCTAAAAGCTTAACAGCACTCCAGCTTAACTGTGGTGGTTAGACTGGAGCCTCCAGGAGTGGGGCTGTTGGCCCAGGATCCATTGCTGAGCAGTGATCCTGCCAGTGCAGCAAACTTGAGAGCTCGCTGCCCCTGAGAGGCCCCACTCAGAGGGAGGTTGCTGCTGGCAGCCACTGTGCTCCAGGAGAGCTCCAAGGGCCTCCATTGGAGCGCTCTTTATGGGCCACAAGAGAGTGGGCCTCAGCCATAAAATGCTTCCTCGTGGCCGCACTGGGGGCCAGCAGCCTGTCTAGCAAAGTGGGAGGAGAAGGATGCCGTGCCATTCAGGCAAGAAAAGTGGTTTGCAAGGCTGTTCCCTGACACCCCAGGAGCTCGTTAGGCGGCACAGGTTCCTGGGAGCGCTCCGTGTCCCTGATAAGCTCAGCAGGAGCTGAGCCCAGGGGCTGTTCAGCAAGGCCCAGGCCTGACAAGCGTTTCCCAGATCACCCTGGGGCCGCACGAGGCCGGGCCCATTCACCACCACAATCTGAAGCACCAAGTTTTGATGGAGGGTAAAAAGCCAAGGCCCAGTGGAAGTGGGCCCTGTCCTCAGGCCTGTGGGAGAATCACAATGCAGATCCTTGTGCTGCTTATTCCATCTCTCCCCTCTTTACTAAGTTCTTGGTGGCAAGGTCACTTAGGTTAGACACACAGCTAATAAACAGTGCTCCTGCAGCTTTCTGCTCAAAAAATTAAACTGAGATTACACATCCCAGATCATGTTCTGTTCCGGTTTAACTGACTGATTTGAGGAATTTCTGGAGCAGCAAATTTGCTTCCTCAAATGTTTACTGTGTGTGACATGGAGCACAGAAGAAAGATTTAATGTCAAAGCCACTGCCCAGGCAGTGCTCTTTTGACAAGTTCTGCCCTGAGCTTTCCTTAGGAAGATCTGAAATGTTCAATGTCACCAGCACAAGCTCCTGCAATGGCTGCTGGCCAGCAGAGCAGGGCTGTCAGCTGTGAAACAAGTGTTGCCACAAGCAGCAACAAGCAACAAGCTCTCCCACGGCAGCAAATCATGAGCTGGGAAGGATCTGATCTAAAGGCCAAAGCTCCTTAGCTCCTTCCAAGAGGGCTGGAACACTTCCTCATTCCAATGAGCTGCGGTGCTGGACACCACAGCTCTGTGTGAGCACTGGACACAAGTTGCTCCCACTGAGTGCTGGGATGGTTCCTGCAGGAGCTCTGGGCTCCTGTGAGTGCCAGACACAATGAGGAGAGAAGGAGCCCAGGGCACTGACACACCTTTGCCTTGGGCATAGCCCGGCCTGGAACAAACACCCTGAAAGGTTTCCCCTTTGGCCCATGTCTTGAAAGGTCAGGTCAGCTGTTTGATGACTCAGGTTGGTTTGGTGTCAAGGAATTTCCCTCAGAAATACTGGGTTTGTCTCCCTCTGTGCCTTCCCCTCAGCAGCTTTGGGGATGCTCCTGTGTGAAGCCATCTGTCTCACACAGTTGGAGACAACTTAAAACCAACACTCTGTAATAAGTCGTCTCCTCTAATGTGTTCCAACAATCCACTTCCAGCAATAGGAAATTAATACTAATAGATGAAAGCGGAAGGAAACCAACAGCTTATTAACAAACAGAATGCCTACAAAGCAAGAACAAAGGCAGTGACTTCTAGATATCAAACTGCCAGACCTCACCGTCTTCCACTGGAACAAAGACCCAAAATGCCAGAGGAAAATCCCCCCAGGACTCGCGTTCCAAGATGGCGCCGGGTTCTCCCTCAGGAAGAACAGGAGCCATCACGGAGTAGTTCCGGCAGCAATGAATGTTCAGGGGCTTGTCCAGCACTGACTTTCTCCCAATGGCAGAGCTCTGGGGAGCAGCCACGGCAGGTGAAGCAGCTGGACTGGAGCCCCTCGGTTCTTTTCTCCCCGCTGTGGCTCAGCTCACACACTCTCGGGCTGGGAGCGGAGCCGCTTCGCTTCTGCCGGCACCGTGTCCCTGGGCTTGGACAAACAGATTTCAGCCAGGAGAGCCCTGCACACTGTTCCTCGTATCTCTCATAACAGCCTCAAACAACTACAAACACTCTGCCTACAGCAGCTTTCACAAAGAGCTGCAGAAATCCAGGATAGCCTAAAGTGAGCGGCAAAAGGCTTTTGCCTTGCTCTTGCCACCAGAATTCTTGATGATCTGATGCAATTTGATTCACATATAACATGGTTTCTGAGTTTTTCCATTGAAATATTTCATGATGAGTGACAAGCCTTGGGAGCAAGAGGTACAGGACCGATGTGCGAAACCATGAGCATATCCTCCAAAGTGACCAGTTTAATTGTCCATTTTATTACTCTTGTATTTATTGCACAACTCATAGGCAAATCCAAGCTTTGCTTGGAGGCAAAACAGGCATGGGATACACTAGAGTCCCTTGTAGGGTCACCAGGGCTGGCAGTGACAAAGCAGGCTGTCTGCTTCATTGTGAACCACTACAGAGCTACATCCCAACGTGTTTTTAGGAAGCACTGAATTATTAAGCCCCCTGTTTCTGCATGAGATACAAAAAAGGAGATCCCAAATGATTTTCATGCAAGCATGCAGTAAAGAACTGATCTTGCTCTCCTAATTGAAGCTTTGGCTTGGGCAATTGCACTCTTCCCATTCATCTTTTGACACAGACACTCCAGGTTTGCCCCCACACCCCTGCAAGGCTGGCAGTCACTGTTTCCCATTTACTGTTCTTCCCTAGAGCCAGTACAGTGGCTTCTTTGAAACTAAAAGCCCTGAGATCTGGTTGTCTTGAAGGAGCATGAAATGCTATTCAAGTGTTCACATTGGTAATACCCAGGTCTGCACTCCCCAGAGCTCTGAAGCAGCAGCAGGAGGACCATGCATCATTGCTGTTTGTGGATGTTCATGTTTCTGGTGGGCAAGAGCAATGGCTTTGAGGAGGGACAAGAATGCCCCTCTTCCAACAGTGGCTGAGAAAGGAGATGTGAAGTTTCACTGCCTTTTCTAGGATATTTTTGAAAGATCTAAGAGAATATTGCAGCATAGAGCTGGTCCCTAATTTTGTCTCCAGAGAAATCCCCAAAAGAGACATTCAATCTCCTGCTGATGGCAGCCCCATAAGCTCATGGACCAGTTTTCCCTGAAACATGCCACCCTGTCTGGACTTTACTAGGCCAGGACTAAACCCATAGCTAAGCAAACACGTGCAGCAACATGACACAGAGTTTTTCCATCAGAAAACCCAATTAACACATTCACATGCAGTTTATTCTGTAACATCAGAAGCTGGCAGCCATGAGGATTTTGCTGGCAAAAGGTTGCAGTATGCACTGGGACCAGAAGTGGTTTTCTTTAAGGCAAAGCAAATTGAAATGTGAAGTTTAAAAGCTTCAAACGACTGTGAAAGAAAACTGCAAAATAATTTCTGGATAAGTGTTCTGGTTTAAAAGCAAAACCAGTGAGAGACTCTAAGTCAGAAATACAATTTATTAGGAAAAGGGGAAAAAAAAAAAAAAACCACAAAAATACCCCATCCAAAATACATGCAATAATGTAAAAGAAAAACCACTGACAGAGTCAGAATACAAGCTCTGACACCCTCTTGGTCAGGGTACTGGTAGCAGTCCAGTTGGATTAGTGGCTGCACTCCTCCTGGAGTGGCACATGTGATCCTGTAGAAGGGTATAGTCTTCCTCTGAAGTTCCAGTGGAAAAGGCGGCCATTCCTCTGGGAATCCAGTGGAAAGGCTGCTTGTTCTGTCCCAAACTCCAGATTATTTGCAGGTGGGGATGCTTGGTTCCTCCCCTCTGGGCACAGCATCTCACAATGGGCTCTTATCATTCCATGAGTCATGGGGTGGGTCCATGAGACAGAAAGGGCTCCCAGAGGGAATTATCTCTGAGTCATGGGGAAAGGCATTGATGGGCCCATTAACAGGAGATAAGGAAAAGAACAATGCCCCTCCTGGTTTCAACAGCTCTTGAAGATGGAAATAGAATACATCCTTATATTGTAACCAAGGATAATAGGGAGCATTGTCAATGATCATGCAGCCAACCAAGAGCTGGAGCTGAATCCAGAATTGCTTGTTCCAGCTACACAGGAATTCATTACCCTGGCAAGCACAGCTCCATGGGAACAAAGATCTCTCATCTCTGGGCTGAATTGTAGCATTGTGTGTCCTGGATGAGTTTTCTTGTAAAGTTGTTAATTTTTTTATAAGTAGGTGTCATGGTTTGAGCCTGGCACAGAGCCAGTGCCCCTATGAAAATTCCCTCACCCTGGTGTCTGCTGTGAGATGTGACCAGGAATAAACAAAACAGGCTCCAGCTTAAACATAAAGAACACTTTATTACCTAAACTACAGGAAAATAGGGAAAAACTATAAGGAAAAGAAAAAAAAATTGAAAACCTTACAAAAAAACCACTTTCCTCCTCCCCACTACCTGAATTTCCCAATCCGATACATTCTCCCAAATCACCAACTGCCCAGCCTGGCACCACACTTTAGTATACTCAAACTTCAGTTCATGAAGAGGAGAGGAGTCCTTCTTGTTCCATAGGCTTCCCCTGGAAACACACTGAAACCTCGTGTGCTTCCCTGTCACTTCGGCACCGCCCGGAAAAAAGTCCTTTTGCCGCTTGTGACATCTTCCTTCCATGCCCAGTGCTCTCACCACCGTGCATGGATCAGAGCTGCTTTTAGGGTTGTCTTTTAAGGATGCCTTGTCTCACTCCAAAAAGGCACAGTCTCTGCTTTGGGACATCTGTCCCCCCCATATTTTTCCAACCCCCTGGGGCCGCGGGGTCCTCACGATGAACCCTCCTGGTTCTGAGGCACTGCCTCCCCCTAAGTGCAGTCTCTGTGTCACAGGAACAAACTGAGTCCATGGCCACAAGAAAAGTCCAGCCACAAGGCCACTCCAAGCATCTCTCTCTTCACTCAGCCAGTCTTCTCTACGTCCTTCAGGCCAGGTCCTTGTCTCATCTCATCTCCTATCTCCCTTCTTATTCAGCTTCGAGGAGGATTAGCATTTTTGCAAGGCCCCAATCATGAAAGAAAGGGGTTAAAACTTTCAGTCTCTGTCTGTCCTGGAGCTGCGGCACTCCCACACACGCTGCCGCTCCGGCCGGGCACTCTTCCCCCCCCCTCCTTCTCCTCCTGGGCCGGCTGCTATCACATTCGGTGTCGCCCGCTCTCCTCTCTCCTTCCTGGGGGGGGGATGGCTGCCCGAGGGCTGACTCCCTGGGCTCTTCCACCCTTCCATCCTCGAGGGCCTTCTCACCCCCCATCTCTGTCCAGGCCCCAGGCCTACCGCATGGCAGCCCCTCCCCCGCCCAGCAGCAGCGGCTGGACAGGGGAGGGTGATCTGACCTCTTCGCCTCGACGTCCCAAGAGGACCTCCCAGGGCCAGAGCCCTGCTTTTTAACCCCTGTGTATTCTCGGAGGTGTGTCCAAACCCCACTGGCTACACCAGGTGCCAGTCTCAAACTCAGAACATTCATTGGTTTGACCACAGCTTCCCAGAATTCCCACTTCTTCCTGGTCAAACCACCACAGTAGGGTTTTGGTTTGACCCTCGGTTCCCCCCATGTTCTCCCTCCTAATGGTTTGTTCCTCCTGCCAGTTACCTGTCTATCAATGTAACCAACCCCCTTTCATTTCAAGAAATTTCTATGTCAATCTTCCCTTACTTAACATATGATTTGTCCCCTGAGCCTTGTCCCTCCCCTACGCCATTCCTATTGGTTCAGGTGTGTCCCTCGCTCCTCCCCTGAGCTTCGTTCATTGGTCCCTCGTGGCTCCTCGTGTCACGCCTGTAATAAGTAACAATATATTTGTTCATTAATAGCTAGATGATAATTTAAATTGAAAACAATAGCTAAATAGCTTTTGTAGAATATCTATAGGGCTGTATGGGAAACGTTTAAGTAGTGCTTGGGCCACAAATCCCCCCTTGGTAACCAGATACAGCTACATCTAGTAATAATTACTAACCTTGTAACCTTTTGTTTGCTCTGCAAAAATTCCAACCTATAGATGTAGGAGACTTTCTGAAACACATATGGTAACAATTATTAACCTTGCAAGAACGTTGAGCTTAAAAGATTAGACTTATAGGTATGCCTTATAAGGAAAGTGGCCAAAGAGGAAGACTTGGGGCCTTCATCCCACGACCACTAGAAGGCAGAAAAAAGACCCCTAGCAACAGGAGGAGCACGCGCAGAAAACAGACCACGTCACCCAGGAATTCGGAGAAAAAGGACAATAAAAAGCGAACTTAAAAGGGGGAGACGCGTGCCTAAGAGAGCGAAGTCTCCTGGCCGCCCAGCACTGAATCTTGCTTATTCTTGCTTGCATAATAATAAAGATTATTGCACAATTCTTAAATTCGGTCGGTTCGTTTATCACAATTTGGTGCCGTGACTCAAATCCTGAGACAGGGTTGGTTTGAGAATTCGGGGGGGGGGTGCCCCCACCCCTTTGGTGGCCCTCATCTTCTCAACCGACCCCCCCTCTGGACTGACGAACCTAAATTCGAGAATAAGCAAGGAAACACCAGTGACCCTGTAAGCTTTGTGCACGAAGATCCGAGCGAAGACGCAGGACGCGTGAGAATACGGGTGAACCGCTTGGTTGGGTTGGAATCCCAGGGCAAAGTGAATGAGACGTCCAACTGAGGACGAAGCAAGAGGGACCCTCCAGTAGTGCGGTTCTCGTAACCCGCGAGGGAGCGAGCCACGACCGAGGGGGGTGTGTGTGTGTGTGCGTGGAGGTGCCTTGGAAGATGGGGCAGAAGGAGAGCAAGCCTTCTGACCCCCTGGGGGAGGGCCCCCGGTTACCCCCAATACCTAAGGATAGTCCGTTAGGATTAATGATTAACTATTGGGATGATTTTCCCTCCAGAAAAGGGAAGGATAAAGCAAAAATGATAAATTATTGCATGGTAGTATGGGGGGTAAGAAACTGGATTCAGGAAATACATACTGGCCCGTTTTCGGATCCTCTGAGGACTGGGTCTGTCAAGCCTTGAATATCTATGTGAATTCCAAAGAGCCAGAAAACCTGGAGGAGAGTGCTTATGCTAAATTGTGGTTGGTAGGAAGTAATGAGCAAATAACTAGATTGCTCCCCCTTAAGGGAAGCCAAGGGGAAGAAGATAGAAAGAAAAAGTCCCGAGTGGAGGAAGAGATTTCTATTTATCCTCCCCCATATGTACCACCACCAGCCCCAGCCCCTCCTGTATCCCTTCCAAACATTCCTCCAGCATCAGCCCCTGACAAACAGCAGGTCACAGACTCCTCGGATTACAGGAGACATACTCGGAGCCAAATGAAAACAGTAATTGAGGAAGGAGAGAACAGTGGATTGTTCCCTCTTAGGGAAATAGCATTAGGAGGACCTCAGGCTGGGATGGGGTTTGTCACTGTCCCCTTAAACTCAGGAGATGTCCGTGAGTTTAAGAAAGAGATGGGAAAATTATTAGAAGACCCTACAGGAGTAGCAGAAAGGGTGGATCAGTTCCTGGGACCAAATAAATATACCTGGGTAGAGATACAGTCCATTCTAGGCATACTATTTACAACAGAGGAGAGAGGGATGATTAGAAGGGCAGGAATGAGAATTTGGGATGCCCAGCATGTTCAGGGTCCTGTGGCTGATGTCAAATGGCCCTTGCAAAATCCCAATTGGAATAATCAGGACCCCAACCATCGTGGTCATATGCAGGACTTAAGAACTATTATAATCCAGGGCATACGAGAGGCTGTGCCCCGGGGACAAAATATAAGCAAGGCATTCAGAGAGTGCCAAGGAAAGGATGAGACCCCCACTGAATGGTTGGAAAGATTAAGGAAGAGTTTTCAGTTATACTCAGGGGTGGATCCAGAGACGCCTATGGGGCAAGCACTCCTGAAAACACAGTTTGTAGCTAAATCGTGGGAAGACGTTCGAAAGAAATTAGAAAAGTTAGATGATTGGCAGGACAGAGGACTTGATGAATTGCTTAGGGAGGCTCGAAAAGTATATGTTAGACGGGAGGAAGAAGCACATAAAAGGCAAGTTCGGATGATGGTGGCAGCAGTAAGGGAGGGGCAGCGAAACAACCCTCCGCCACGGGAAAGAAATGACATGAGGAGGGGTTCCCGGGATTTAGGAGGGCCCCCAGTGGGGGGGGAGAGAAGGAACGGGGTGCTACTACTGTGGTGGGAAAGGACACATGAAGAGGGAATGTCGAAAGAGGCTTAGGGATGAGAAAATGTTCAAAGAGGATTAGGGGGGGGTCAAGGGCTCTATTTATTGGGGACTCAAATGTCATCAGAGCCCTTGGTAAAACTTAAAGTGGGTCCCCAGCAAACCCCCATAACCTTCCTTGTAGACACGGGGGCCGAGAGATCAACAGTTCAGTCTTTGCCCCCGGGATGTAAGATTTAGCCTTTAACAGTACAGGTTATTGGGGCAAAAGGGGAACCCTTCAAGGTTCCTGCAATTAAAGATGTCTTAATAGAATCAGAGAAAAAAATAGGGATAGGATCCTTGCTACTAGTTCCTGAAGCCGATTACAATTTATTAGGTAGGGATTTAATGGTGGAATTAGGAATAAATAGAAATATTGAAGAAAAACAGTTGAAAGTCTGACTGTGCCCCCTACGGGCCACTGACGAGGAGAAGATAAACCCGGAGGTTTGGTATACCCCTGACACAGCAGGGAGACTGAATATAGAGCCTTTCACAGTTATTATCCAAAACCCGGAAATCCCAGTGAGGATAAAACAATATCCCATGTCAGACGATGGGCAAAGGGGACTAAAACCAGAAATAGAACGGTTAATACAACAAGGGCTCTTGGAACCTTGTATGTCTCCCTTCAACACCCCATCTTACCTGTAAAAGAACCAGATGGGAAATACCGACTAATACATGATTTAAGGGAAATAAATAAGAGAACTATTGCCCGGTTCCCTGTAGTAGCTAATCCCCATACATTGCTCAGTCAATTGAAACCTGATGACCAATGGTATAGTGTTATAGATTTAAAAGACGCCTTTTGGGCATGCCCCTTGAAGCAAGAATGTAGGGACTATTTTGCATTTGAATGGGAAGATCCCGATACCCACCAAAAGCAACAACTAAGGTGGACCGTGCTCCCACAGGGATATACCGAGTCCCCGAATTTATGTAGGCATGCATTAGAACAGATAATGAAAACCTATACCCCAAACCCAGGAATAACCCTTGTTCAATATGTAGATGATCTGTTAATAGCTGGAAAGAGTGAGGAAGCAGTTAGGGAAGAAAGCATTAAGCTTTTAAACTTTTTGAGCATTCAGGGGCTGAAGGTGTCCAAAAATAAACTGCAATTCGTAGAAGAAGAAGTGAAGTACCTGGGACACCGACTCAGTAAAGGAACTAAAACAGTAGATCCAGAGAGGGTTAAGGGAATCCTCTCCCTTCCCCCCCCAAGAAATAAGAGACAAATTAGACAGCTATTGGGTCTCATAGGATACTGCAGACAATGGATTGAAAACTTTAGTGGCAAAATAAAATTCTTGTATGAAAAACTAACTACTGAAGGTTTGATTAAATGGACTGAAAAGGATGATGAATCATTAGAACAACTAAAAGAGGAATTGACTAATGCCCCGGTGCTAAGCCTCCCCGATGTTAGGAGACCTTTTTATTTGTTCGTTAATACTGAGGCAGGAGTAGCATTTGGGGTACTGGCTCAGGACTGGGCCAGCAGTCGAAAACCAGTGGCATACATTTCTAAATTACTGGATCCAGTAAGTAGGGGATGGCCAACATGCTTGCAGATTATAGTAGCCACAGCCCTTTTAGTGGAGGAAGCTCTCAAAATTACCTATGGAGGAGAACTGAAAGTTTTTACTCCCCATAATATACGGGCAGTATTGCAACAAAAGGCAGAAAATGGATAACAGACTCCAGACTTTTGAAATACGAGGGCATTTTACTGTCATCCCCTCGGTTGATACTTGAAACCACCTCTCTGCAAAACCCTGCTGAATTCCTGTTTGGGGATCCACAGGAGAATTTAACTCATGATTGCTTACATAGCATAGAGAAACAAACAAAAATTAGACCGGATCTCGAAGAGGAAGAACTGGAAGAAGGAGAAAAGTTATTTGTGGATGGTTCCTCTAGGGTTGTTGAGGGAAAGTGAATCTCGGGATATGCCATTGTGGGAGGTGAAAATTTAGAAATAATAGAATCCGGCCCTCTGAGTCTTAGTTGGTCAGCCCAGGCCTGTGAGCTTTATGCGGTATTGCGGGCTCTGAAATTCTTGGAAGCTAAGGATGGGACCATCTATACGGATTCAAAGTATGCCTTTGGAGTGATACATACTTTTGGAAAAATTTGGGAAGAAAGAGGGTTAATAAATTCCCAAAGAAAAGAATTAATACATCGGGAACTAATCACTCAGATATTACAAGCGTTAAGAGGCCCAAAGAGAATAGCAATAGTACATGTTAAAGGACATTAAAAGGGTCCCTCCCATCTGATCAGAGGAAACAATATAGCAGATAGAGAAGCAAAGAAAGCTGCCCTCAGAAAATTCCAGGAGCAGGGAACAAGGAGAATGCGAGATGGCGAAAGAGTTTGTGTCCTGAACTTCACAGCCCAGGAAAAGGAAAAATTAGACAGAATGGGAATAACAGAGAATGAGGGTATTCGAAAATTACCAGATGATAGGGAAGTGCTGCCAAAATCTGTAGCTCAGAGGATAGTGCAGCAGTTACATGAAAAGACTCACTGGGGAACCTAAGCCTTAGTAGATCAGTTTACTATTAAGTATATGTGTATAGGAATTTATGATATAGCAAAACAAGTAGTTAGGGGATGTATAACATGCCAGAGGGTTAATAGGCATCAAGCTCGAGAAAGGATTCCAGGAGGAAGGGAATTAGCACACCGACCTTTTTCACATGTACAAGTAGATTTCACCAAGCTACCAAAAGTAGGGAGGTACAAGTACTTATTGGTACTAGTAGATCATCTAACCCACTTCGTAGAAGCATATCCTACATCATGGGCTACTGCAAACGTAGTGATTAAAACCTTACTGGAAGAAATAATCCCTAGGTATGGATTAGTAGAAATATTAGACTCTGATAGAGGCCCCCATTTCGCAAATAAAGTACTAAAAGAGGTAACCACGGCCTTAGGTACTAAATGGAAATATCACACTCCTTGGCACCCTCAAAGCTCAGGGAGGGTAGAAAGGGCAAATGGAGAAATCAAGAAGCAACTCACTAAACTTATGGTGGAAACTAAAATGTCATGGGTCAGATGTTTACCCCTGGCACTGCTAAACATTAGAACCCAACCTAGGACGGATGTGGGAATTTCTCCCTTTGAAATGCTCTATGGAATGCCTTACGACTTAGAGCTACCAGGGAACCATCCCTGTATCCAAGATAGTCAAATTCAGAGTTACATACAACAGCTAATGAAACGAAGGGAGGAACTAAAACGAAAAGGGCTATTGGTACAAAGACCCCCTTTGGACATAGCAATGCATAAGCTTAAACCTGGAGATAGAGTCCTAATTAAAACTTGGAAAGAGACCTCCCTAACACCCCAATGGGAAGGTCCCTATGTTGTTCTGTTTACCACAGAGACAGCCGTCCGAACTGCTGAAAAAGGCTGGACACATGCCAGTCGAGTGAAAGGACCCATCACTGCAGACACCCCTTGGGAGGTGACCAGTCGCCCTGGAGATCTACGATTGACTCTTCGGAAAACATAAGAATGCATAGCAACTGGTAATATGAATGACTGAGAGGGAGAAACACCGACTGCAGCTACTGGTCAGAGACAATATTCAAAGGGTGGGAAAGGAACTGAAGTGTCCTCTTATTTGGCACACATGGGATGATCTGATATCAGTGGCTGAGGTCCTCTCTGAGATAAGGCGGCCACTGTCTAACAGACCTGGGTGCATTAAATGTGGTGATCCCATCTGTAGGGCATGGATAAAAATATTTTGCGGGGGATGTAGGCTCAAATGGTGGGTTTTCCAATCACAGTTAGGTGGGGGTATCTGGTATCATACTTGTGATTGGGGTTGGAGGAGGGAAAACCCTTACACGGCTCTAAGCAAATTTGCAACAGCCCCAGGACAAAGAGAAATCCCTTATAGGGAGGCAATAACATTAATTGAAAATATAGAGCAGAGGAGACATTGGGCCCTGGCCTGGGCAATACATCACCAATCATATAGGATCATCTGCCAAAATCAGAGTGTGATATTAGACCAGGTGTGTGTAGGGAAAAAGATTCATGTCCCCATAGAGTGGCAAGTTGAGCCCCGAAATTGGGATAGTACCGTACGCTGCTACTTCCGAATATATAAGAAATGAGCCCGTAAGGCTCGGAGGAAAAACCCAGACAGTGAGACTCAGGCCCTATAAAGCTCGCTAGGAACGACAGAGAATCTGCCATAAGATAAGAGAGATCCTTTGCCTGGAGGCCTGGCAGCCTGCCCTTAGGAGTAGGGGCAGGAACGAAAGAAATAGCCCAAATAATGCACCCCCTGAAGACTACCCCTGCTGCCAAGAAGATAATGATCCCTGCAGACCGATACACCCGGGCTGGCAGGCGAGGCAGAGAGGTAAGGAGGAGTGAGGAAGAGCAACGGGCCTCAGGAACAGGAACGGAGCACAGGAATGCTCCAGGTAAAAGAGATATGGTTATAAGAGGTGAACAAAATTTGTTGCTAGGACCCTGCCCTGCTTGGCGAGCTATTTTTATCATTATAATCCTGAGCTTCCCGACTGCCTGGGGAAACCCCCATCAGCCTTACAAAGGGAACAAGATCCTAGTCAAACGGACCCTGATCACTGACTGGTCTCAGGCCTTTTTGCAATTTACCGGATCTATGGGAAATACCACAGGTTTGAGTTTACAAACTTTAGTTCTGCATGACGGTCTGCCGTATGCTAAACACGAATGGAAGAGGCAGAAAACTTGGGAGCTTCAAGGAGTAGTGGGAGAACAAATTAATATTGGATGTCGAGTGGTTAATGGATCAGACTATACTAACACAATCTCAATCAGTGTTTCCATGGGTCAGAAGGATAAACAAATAAATTTTGAATACCCAGCACGAGACTGCTGGCAAAACTTCACATTAACTCACACGGCAGAGGTAGTCTGTCTCTGGACAAAAGATACACAAGGCCTTTCCTTTAAATTCACAATAAATATTAAAACACAATCTACCACTACTAAACCACACATTATCACCATTTCACCTACACCACCGGTCACACTCACACCAAAAATTTTCAAAATAGGACCTTATATAATCAAAAAAATTGGTCAACAACAAATATTATTTAATCCAGCATGGTCTCTAAAACATGGTCGAACTGCTAATGCAGACTAATGTTTCAGAAATCCAGCCAGCTTGTTCTCTGTTTTTGCAAACATCCTTTGAAGGCTGGACTACTTGGCTCAGGAAACGCAGCTCTTTTAAAACAAGGAAACTTAGAGATGTGACTGGTGTTCTAGGCACAGGACTGGGAATTCTGAATAGCATCGATTCGGAGGTACTAATGAACAAACTGGCTGCTACGGCCAGAGATCTGTCCAAATTACAGCAACCACTGAGGTCATCTCTACTGGCTTTGGGGAGACACCAGTGGACGTTGTCAAACATTTTGCCAAATTGGGAAAGAGTAAATGTGAACGATCACAAATTGGTAATTGATGCACTTGGTGCCACACAAAATAATGTCTCCTTAGCCCTCAGCTGTATCCGGGCACAATTATGGATGCAGTCAGTCTCTGCTGCAATTATAAGAGAGGGCGAGGAAGGCACTTTCCCCACAGAAATTCGGAAAATAATTTGGGATAATGCCACTGAGTTTGAAAGGGAATTCCAATCCTCGTGGAAACTGGTGAATTTTACCTATAACCCTATTTCTAATACAGTCACTGCCTTTGTCTTGACCATACAAAATGCCTCTGTACATCTAGTTTTTCCTGTCATTGCATTAGGAATAAACCATGACGGAGCTGTCCTCTATCCTACAGAACATAGAGGATGGGTCCGTCAGCTTGGTGACAAATGGCAAACTGTTGACTTGGAATCTTGTATTGTACGAGAACAGTTGGGATTCATCTGCGAGGGCGCTGTAATTATAGCTCAAGATATCTGTTTGGACACAGAGCAAAACATTTGCCATTTTGAGATTCGCCCTAATGAAGTTTCTAAAACAGTTCTTATATACATAGGCAATGGGTGCACGTGTTTCAGAACTCTCTGTGATTTTGTGCTAGTAGATGATGTTATGGTGGATACAAAGAATCACTCAAACTTCTGTGCTTGTAACTTCACCAAGATTACAGGGTGTGACACCACTTATGAAGCTACAGTTACCTCTCACCAACTATTACAATCCAACTACACGCTGATTCACAAGTTAATGCCCACCCCGATTGGGATGAACTTCACCCTAGTGAGACAACTATTGTTTCACCAGGATCTGATAAAAATTCTTGAGAAAATCAGGAAAAGCGGACAGAAGACCCTAGTAACTGTTCAACATGATGTAGAGAAAATACACCAGGTAGTAGAAAGAGTGAAGCAAGATAGCAATTATAGGTGGTGGGACACCCTGTTCGAATGGTCACCTACTGCCACAGGTGTCTTAAACAGTATGTGCCATCCCACTGTCGTTCTTTTAATTCTGATTGTACTAGGATTTATTTTCTCAGCAGTTCAATTTGTTGTGAATTGGAATATGATGAAAAGACTAAAGAAATTAGCAGGTATAATTAATGCACAGAGCTTAACTGATGAAATAGATCAGTTAGCGCTTGCTAGGAAGGAGCTAAAAAGGTTTAATGAACAAAATTGGTAAAAAGAGAAATGGGGGATTGTAATAAGTAACAATATATTTGTTCATTAATAGCTAGATGATGATTTAAATTAAAAAAACAATAGCTAAAATAGCTTTTGTAGAATATCTATAGGGCTGTATGGGAAACTTATAAGTAGTGTTAAAGTTACAACCCCCCCCCCCCTTGGTAATTGGATACAGCCACATCTGGAAATAATTTCTAACCTTGTAGAATTGCTTGCTCTGCAAAAATTCTACCCTATAGATGTAGGAGACTTTCTGAAACACATATGGTAACAATTATTAACCTTGCAAGAATGTTGAGCTTAAAAGACTAGACTTATAGGTATGCCTTATAAGGAAAGCGGCCAAAGAGGAAGACTTGGGGTCTTCATCCCACGAACACCAGAAGGCAGAAAAAAGACCCCTAGCAACAGGAGGAGCACGCACAGAAAACAGACCACGTCATCCAAGAATCTGAAAAAAGGACAATAAAAAGCGAACTCAAAATGGGGGAGGTGCGGGCCTAAGGGAGCGAAGTCTCCTGGCAGCCCAGCGCTGAATCTTGCTTATTCTTGCTTGCATAATAAAGATTATGGTACAATTCTTAAATTCAGTCGATTCGTCTATCACAGCTGACAGAGTCAGAATACAAGCTCTGACACCCTCTTGGTCAGGGTACTGGTAGCAGTCCAGTTGGATTAGTGGCTGCACTCCTCCTGGAGTGGCACATGTGATCCTGTAGAAGGGTATAGTCTTCCTCTGAAGTTCCAGTGGAAAAGGCGGCCATTCCTCTGGGAATCCAGTGGAAAGGCTGCTTGTTCTGTCCCAAACTCCAGATTATTTGCAGGTGGGGATGCTTGGTTCCTCCCCTCTGGGCACAGCATCTCACAATGGGCTCTTATCATTCCATGAGTCATGGGGTGGGTCCATGAGACAGAAAGGGCTCCCAGAGGGAATTACCTCTGAGTCATGGGGAAAGGCATTGATGGGCCCATTAACAGGAGATAAGGAAAAGAACAATGCCCCTCCTGGTTTCAACAGCTCTTGAAGATGGAAATAGAATACATCCTTATATTGTAACCAAGGATAATAGGGAGCATTGTCAATGATCATGCAGCCAACCAAGAGCTGGAGCTGAATCCAGAATTGCTTGCTCCAGCTATGTAGGAAATCATTACCCTGGCAAGCACAGCTCCATGGGAACAAAGATCTCTCATCTCTGGGCTGAATTGTAGCATTGTGTGTCCTGGATGAGTTTTCTTGTAAAGTTGTTAATTTTTTTATAAGTAGGGTTTTGGTTTGGCCCTCGGTTCCCCCCATGTTCTCCCTCCTAATGGTTTGTTCCTCCTGCCAGTTACCTATCAATGTAACCAACCCCCTTTCATTTCAAGAAATTTCTATGTCAGTCTTCCCTTACTTAACATATGATTTGTTCCCTGAGCCTTGTCCCTCCCCTGGGCCATTCCTATTGGTTCAGGTGTGTCCCTCGCTCCTCCCCTGAGCTTTGTTCATTGGTCCCTTGGGGCTCCTCATGTCACGCCCTTCCCCTTTATAAGTGCCTCCCCACCGGTTTTTCCCTGACACCGTTACTGGCCCCGCCTGGGTCCATAAAGTGGTCTCTGGCATCCATTCTTGTGTCCACTCCCTCCTTCCTTCGCCTCAGTACTTTGCAGTCCTGCTCACGCCTGCGTCACCACGCTGCAGACGGAGCCACTACTCAGGGGTTCTGGCAGAGATCCTGGGAGAGGTGAGATTCGTGGTCTGCGCCGGTCACTCTGGGAGCAGCTAGCTGGCACCCGTCAGCTCCAGTGGCTGCGGGACAAGACTGCAGTGAATGGCGCCCAGACTGCAGTTTAGATTTGAGGGACTCTTGTCACTTGTCATTGGCCTCACAGTCCACTCATCCTTCTGCAAATAACTTGCAAACAACACAGCTGGACTGCTGTCCTGGGTAAATATACATACAGATGACTTTTCCAAAGCAGTACATCATTTCCCAGGGAAAGACACAACTTCGTCTTGCCTATGAAACTGTGATTGAAAACACCTGAGAGCCAGATCTGTGTGAGATTGCAAAGGAGCAAAGCTTTGCTATTTGGGCACAATTCTCTTGGTTTCTTTGCTCAGGCCTTTGGTGAGCACAGAACACATCTAGGTAGAAACTGTTGACTAGACAGGATCCTTTGGATCCATTGTCCCCCAAACATGTCAATGTGTGACAAGTTACAAAGACAAGTTGAAACAGTAGCACAAATGGCGCAAAGAAAACATGGCAAAAGAGGAAGAGGAGAGGCCCAATGACAAAAGGATGTAGTGAGACACTGGCACATCAAGTGAGCTGCACTCCCACAACCTCTAGGCCAGCAGGTCCTGGTGTCACAACCTCTTTTTTGGTTTCTTTAGTTTTTAAAATTTTTTTTATTTTTTGTAAATCAGCAAAACTAAATATATGCAGTTAAAATGATGTCATCAAAACTTAAAGATACAATCAAAAAACATTTATTTAAAACTACATTGAAATATCATATGTACATAAATAACATTTATAAAAGTACAAAAATAATTGCATCTAAATAATATATGTACAGTTGTAATTACGAAGCTTAAAACATAAATCCTGTTAGTGAAAAACTCTTCAGTCAGTCGGTGGCCTCTTCCTGATCTTCAAGGAAAGAGTTCTTCTGGACTGGAGGCAAGAGCTTGGTTGATAACAGGAACATCGGAAGGTACCAGACAAAACCACTTGGCAAGACTGTATCCACTCAGGCCGGCAAAGTGGAGGCACAGAATGGATCAGAGCCTGCAACGCAAACCTAAAGCATCTGCAGCTCCATATTTCAGGGGACAGACTTCCTGGAAACAAGAATTCTTAACTGCTGCACAGGGAAACATGTTCCTGCTGACAGACTTTTGAATCAGGCCAGGAGAAAACTCTGACCCATTCCCCAGAGGAATTCTACAGCCTGGCCTCTGGGCTGCCCTGGGACAGCAGGGAGCCCAGAGCTCTGTGCTCTCCAGCAATGGCTCAGCTGCACATGCACCCTGCTGCTCCTCTCCCTGCCCCACAGCTCAGCAGCCCTACAGCTCCAGGGGCACTGGCAGCAGCACAGCTCCTTGCAGGGGCACATGCAGGGCACAGCTGTTCCCTGCCAATGGGCACAGCCTCTCTGCGCTGCCACAGGACCCTCCCACCAGACAGTGGCCCAGCTCCCTGCTTACCTTTTTCTGAGGCTGATCCATGCTTGGTCTTGACCTTGCCCTCAGTCTGGAGCTCCGTCAGGCCCCCCATGCCATGACTAGGAAGGGCGATGGAGACAATGGGGGCAGATGCACACCCTTCCTTAGCATTTTGTCATTTTTGGCACTGCTGAAAAGTCCCATCCGGAGGTGTCCAACTCAGCACTTGGTCAGCTTTCTGGAGAACATGAAACCTTCACCTCCAGCCCAAAAGGCTGGAGAGGTTTTCCTGCACGTGTGGAGGCTTGCTCTCAGCACACGTAATCAGCTGGGTGCCCATCACCTCGCAGAGGGCACAGGCCAGCTTGGTGACCACAGCGCAGACGTTGGCGCTTCGCACCGGCAGCGCCTTGTTCTCCAGGCAGGACCAGAGCACGGGCAGGGCGTAGCGCTGCACCACTTCAGGGCTCTTGGCATGAACCCATTCCACAAGCACTGCCGGGACAGACACACAGCTCCTTACCCACCAGCCTCAATGCAAACAAGGATCTACCTCTGCTTTTGCTTCTTGGGAGCCTCTCTGGCCAAGATCAGTGAAATAGCACACAGAGCCCCACGACCCAGAAACGGGCAATGCAGCTGATCATCCTTGAAACAGAACCCCCAGCCCCTCAGGACTAATTTCTCCAACCAGAGCCTTGTAGCTGTGGCAGAGTCTTTGTACCATTACTAAATTATTTCACAATTTATGTCTGCATGAACAATGAATGAAACATCAAACTGCCTTCTATTTCCACAAACAAGTTGTCTAACCCACACGGAAGCTTTGGAAATGCACCCCAGAGAGGCAATTGAGAGATTTCTAATAAAAGGGATGATTCCTTTGTGTAACTTTGACGTCAAGGGCCAAAAGTCTCATCTGGCTCTTCCTTTTGCTCCGTAGCACACAGCGAAGGGCAGTATTAGAACACACTTCGAAACTCCAGCCCACCAGAGATGGGTGCTGCTTGACAGCTGGATGAGAAACATCAGTGCCTAGCTGGTGTCTTTGGCAGAATGCTTTTGTGCCTTCCAACCAAGAGCCCTTTCAGTCCTCAGGGTGTCTTAGAGAATTACCCAGACCCCATTGCCCTGGCATTTGGGCACCTCCACACTTTAATGCCATTTCCCCTCTCAATGCTAATGGCATTTTTTCTTACAATGTGCACTGAAATAGGGGCATAGAGAGAGAAAAAGGCTACACAGGGGACTGAAATTTAGCCAGAACACACAAGTGTTGTCTCTCATTGTTTCTGGAATCTGCTCTCTGCTCATTTTCTGAACTGAATTATATCAAACACAGACAAAAATTTACTACCAACAGGCTCCTTGCATGGCAGATTTGGCTGAGAGATCAAAACCTGAAATGCTTGTGAGACCAGTCTTATTTTCTGATCAGGCAAAATGTTATGTAGTAGCTATTTATTATTCTGTGGTGGAAGAGACTTCATGTTCTCTATGCTGTTAATCCACCAGCAGTCATCAACATTGAAAGAGCTCCTGAAAGTACCCCAAACCAATTCTGCTAAGCAGGAAAAGGGTTATGGTACCCATTTAAAAATGAGACTTCATTTGAGTTTAAATGCAATTAAAGACATTGGTCACTGTGGAAGTTGAGAAGAGCCCCAGTGAGAGCTGAGCCCCGAGGCCGAGCGCTGCCCCCATCTCAGATGCTGCACAGCTCTGCAGCAGCCAGGGAAAGCCTGCCAAATCCACCTGCCTTGGCCATTGCCAGGAGGGACAAGCTCAGCACCTCCTGATGTGGAGGAGCTACTCTGCTCTCTGCTCACAGGCATTGCCTGTCAGTACTCCCTCAGAGACCTCTTGGCTTACAAAGGGAGGCCATACCTGTGATGCACTCTGTGACTTCCAGCAGAGCTTCACCACTCAGTTTGCTCCATTGGTGGCTGAGCTCTTTCATCAGTGACACTTCATCTACAAGTGAAACACACGTTTCTGCTCACTCTTCTGAGGGCACAGGAGAAAGGACAGTGGGGAAGGAAAGGGCAGGGGCAACCCCATTTGATACAATAAAGTCAATTTCTGCTCATTTTTGAATCCTTTTCTTCTTTCCTTCCAGCCTACTTGGCAGGGTTTAAAATTCCAAAAGAAAAGCTCTCCTTTCACATGTGTAAATCCAAAGTTGTCTGCTGGACCAGGAGCTATGCTAAAACATTTCACACCAGGGACCTCAAGAGTTCAGTCACATGGAAGCAGTGGAAAGGTTTTGCATCCCAGAGCAAAAAGGAAGAAGCCCATACTTGGGACACAGAAAGGCACTGAGTCAGGCAGTTTGTGACTTCACAGAGCAGCTGAGGTGGAGAAAGTGGAAACTGCCCCTCAAGACCTGACTCTTCCACACTCCATTTTTCAGGCGTATTCCCCCAGTGCGGCATTTTCAGAGCTGACATAAATCTGTGTGGCAGAGGAATTTACAGCAGCCCTTGCCCAGGCAGGTATTTGCTATTGCCATCTTGCCTCATCCAAAACAATGTGTGGAACAAGGCATCACTGACAGCTGGACTTAGACCCATTTGTTCTAAAGAAATGAACTTGGTGAATCATCAGTTCCCCCTTGGAAAAAGAAGACAAAGAAGAAAGGTGGGAAATAGGAAGCTAATGCCTCTAATGCAGAGCCTTCCAGGTGGCTGCTCTGCAGAAGCTCTGATGGGCCGGTGTGCCTTCATGCCAACAGCAAAGCTGTTCACTTGGAAAGTCAAAGTTTGCTTGGGGCCCAAGCAAACTCCAAACCCCCTTTGCCTCTGAATTGTAGCAAAGCTGGAGTCCAGGACTTGCTCTTCAGACCAGCGGCACAGAGCCAAGGCAGCCTGGGACTGTTGGGAAATGCTGCTGCACATTCCAGCCTGTTGGGGATGGTGCATAAGGACTGCACCTGCACAGCTTCTGGTGGGTGTCAGCTGGAGCCTTCCACAGACAACAACAGCTCCCAAGGCACTCAGCGCTCTCTTGTGTGGGACAGACAGGGACACAGGTGAGGAGAGTCCATGCCAGGGCTCAGCCTTACCTAAATGAACAACAGATTGGTCCAGTGCGGTCACAGCTGCGGCACGAACCCCGAGATCCTTTGAGTTCAGGTTCTTTATTATCCCTTCAACCAAACGGACCATCACTGGGTTCAGGGCATCTTCCAGGACTCCAGTCATTTCTGCCAGAACCTCCAGCGCCTGCTGCTTCACCTTCTTATGGGTGTCATTGATTCTCAGGAGAAAATGATCAAAAATCTGTGAAGAGAACAAACGACATGAAAGCTGGATTAAAATGACCTTGTCTGAAAAGGGGATGTAGAAATGAGCCCTCAGCAATATAAAAGATGAAAGTGATCCCTTCTGTCAGGTCAGCCCTTGCTTGCACAATTTCACTGTTTTCCTGTGGGCCACTCACTGGAATGGTTGTGCAACCTGATGCTGCTTGAAAGATTTTCATCTGTTTTTGAGAGTTTTGGCTGGGGCCGGAATAGTTCCTATGGTGTTTCTCTCCACCTATAAATCATTAAATCAATTCCATTTATTAATTCAAAAGGCTGCCTTCTCTTTCAAAGGATGGAAGCAGATATTTACCATGCCCATTTTCCTATACAGTTGCCTCAAGTACTGAGGGCAGTTATAATTTTGCCAAAATTGTAGCGGGAGGAGATCTAATTTGTTTTTTGTCTGTCTCAAAACCTGCTTCTGGAGAAGGACAGGGCTCTGGTCAACTCTTCCAGGATCCAGACCAATTCTTTAACTAAGAGGTAGATTTCTGAAATGTAAAGTGCTCTACAGCTCTCATTAGAGCAGGTTCAGTCCCTTGACAGGCACAGTATCAGGCACCATTTTCTGGTAAAAGGGAAAAAGCAGCTACTGGGAGAAGAAAGGATGGATCGGTCCTTAGCTGTTTTCCTCTTTTTCCAAAGAGAAAAAAAGGCCCCCCAAAAAGAAGGGTGAGCACCATCTTTACCAAGAGGAATAGGGATGAGGATGGAAATGAGAGCCAGAGTTGTGCCTGTGCAAGACAAAATGGAGTTTACAGAAGTGTCCTTTTTAAAACACTTTGTTTAAACCAACCCAGCCTGATAATTCTCTTCCCCATGAAAACCTATTTCTCGTCTAGAGAATAATTGCCATGCTTTCAATGGCTGGATTCCCTTCACTTAACCCAACTGGGAGTAGGAGACAGCAGCAGTTACACCAGCAGAAAATCTCTGCCATCATCTGATGAACATCAGCAATAGGCACCTGCCAGACAAATACAGCTGGACTGAAAGAACTTGTCCTGAAGCCCAGACTTCAATTGCATTTGTCTGGGTAAGAGGGACCAGCCTGTCCCAAACAGCCCGGATGCAGTAGTGCCAAGACACACTGAATTAACCTTACTTCCCCAGGCTTGGGAAAGGAGCTAAAGGAAAGGAACCATGAAGATACCCTACATACTTGGACAATGTTACTGGAGATCAGCTGGGGGCTGGTTTTGCACAGCTCTAGGAGGAGTGCCACTCCTTCCATCCGTGTCTGAAACCCCTTGGCTTCCAGGAGATGGTAAAGCTTCTGCAGTGACTCCCTTCCTTCCACACTTGCAGGTAACGTGACCTGGGCTTTTGGACGGTGGAGGAGGCGTCCACCAGGAGCAGACTTCACCCTGGAAAACAAAATCAAATTAGGACCTGTTGCTGGTAATACCTTCAGTTAATTGTGAGCAAAACATCCTGAGGAGCTTTCCTAATGATGTGATTTCAAGCTAGAAAATCATGAAGCTCTGAGGAACAACATGGACCTCGTGACAATCATCATGGCAGACAATCTGCAAGTGAAATTCTCACCACTGCTCACTCAGGAAAACCAAGGATGAGATGTATCTGATCTATCTTCAAATGCCTTCCAAGGCACACATTGCTTTGTGGGGAAAGGGAGACACTACTTCCATGTTTAAATGCCTCCTCATATGGCAGGTGTGTGTTTTTATAATAAGGAAAGTCATCACTCTGAGGAAGTGTCTCTACACCAGGCAGGACAATCTGGAAAAGTAGCTCAGATGCATCTGAACAGATGAACAGGGGCATATCTGAAGGATCCAGAAAATCAGGAACAGAGATAAGAACAGAAGCCAGACATGCCAGAACTACACTCACATTTCATTTGCTTCCCTAGAGACTAGATGCACAGCTTAACAAATCCTCTGGGAATAATCCTCTGGGATCAACCTGTCTCTTCCATGAGTATGGGAAGATGCTAGCCATGCTACTGAGGCATGTGGTCACCTTCCTGCCACCACTGAGCATGACAGAGCTAAATAAATCCCCTCTGGTAAAAGAGGAGAACAGGTACAAGCAGCTCTGCCACTGGCATGAAGAGACAGCAAGGACCAAATTCCTGTCTTCAATGCTGATTGCAGCACAGGGGGAAATAAACCAAACACATCAAGCAAACCATATGAAGGACAGGAATACCAAGACAGTAAGTCCACATTGAGACACCTGTTGACCAAAATGGCTCAGGAATTAACTTGCTCCTTACTACTCAATCTTGGTACTGTTTGAGGGTAAGAAAACCAGGAATCAGCCAGGCCAAACCACATGGATGGGAACTGCTTGTTTGGGGAATGGCATCCTGCTTCTAAACTGAGACTTCTCATTAAAACACCCATCCACAAAGGACTCCACTTGGATGAAAAAAAAACCCTGGTTGAATTTACTTGTCTCGAGTCAGGCAGCAGAGACTTGGCCCTCTCCTATCCTCCACAGCACTGCCCTTGCCACTGCACTGGATCGTCTGAGCTGCAGGCAATGGGTGTCTTTGTGTCACCCAAATTCTGTGGAAAGCCCTCCAGAGAAGTTGTGTTCAACACAATGCAGAAGTTGACATTTTTTGTCCTAGAGCATTTGTAAGGAAGGGAAACAATCTCTGGCACTGGTCATCTCCAGCAGAAAGATTTGTGCCTGAGGAAGAGGCATGTAGAGCTTGTCATGTGCTTTGTCACATCTGACAAAAGTGCTCAGTACCATTTGCTAGAGGGCAATGGGGACTGGGGCTCCTTTGAGCCATCATTCCTCTTCTTCACGGGCTCCTTGACAGAGGGGCGTTCACCCTGCTGGTTTTCCATCTCCTACAAAGACATAAAGAAACCCCATGAATCTTTAGAATATAAAATAGGAAATGCCCTCTTTAAAACACGAGTTAGAACCAGGATCACTGCTACCAAGGCTTAGAGAAACATTTCCTAACTTACAGAAATAAACAGACCAGAGGTTCAGTGATGCCAACTCTTTGATTTCAATAGGCCAAGGCAGGTTATGGGTGCTACCACACTGAGCAGCAGTCTAAAGTCCCAAATTCATTAGTCTTGAGCATAAATGGGAATAATGCAAACTGACAGGCAGTGAGTGGTCTTAGAGGAAGAAGTTGGACTCTTGGAGGTTGGCTCAATGTGTTGGAAGTTGATTTGGTTCAACACTTACTCTCCGTGCTCCTGCACCAAGGCACACTCCCTTGTGTAATGTTGATAAAAAGAATAAAATCCCCCCCAAACAAACACATGATTTTCCACTGGATGCTGCTGAATTCACCAAGCTTCTTCCAGCTCCACAGGGCTTGGCAGCAGGGCAGTATTCCCAAAAGACAGACAGCAACTGTAGTAACTAGGATTGACTTGGACATCTTTGGTATATTTGGAAATTTTCTTGGCACTACTACTTCCAGTCTCTTTTGCAAAGACTCTGTTATGTTCAGAAGCACTATTCTCACTTAACTGCTTTACTGGGGGCAGAGTAGGGAGAGTGTGGTGGGGGCGTACACGTGAGTGTAAACCCATTTTCCCTTCTTTCCATTTGCTCTTTGTGACCAATATTCAAAGTATTCAAAACCCCACTTTTCCCCTAATAATAGCAGTTCCTCTGTGGTCTGCAGATGAACAGGCTGAGAGGATTAACAGCTCATTCCCAGGAGCAAAATGATTCAGCAGAAGTGGAATAGGATAAAGACACATTGGGTATGTTTGGTCTCATATTAGCAGTGGCAATACTTGCACAAAGGAGATATTTCTCCTGTCAAGCACTTACCTTCTTCTTAATTCTGGTCAGAATATCTTCCAGGTCATGCGGGGAAAGGGATTGCTCCAAAAGCTTTTTAAATTTTTGATTATTCAGCAACATCTTCACCATCTCCTGTCCATAATGCCTAAGGAACGAAGGAAGGAAACAACAGAAAATGAAGAAAGGAAGAGTGTTAACAGAAGAGGCTGATGCCTTAAACTTATCAGGTGCAATGCTTGCATGAGAAGGCACTACCTACTCAGCAAAGAGGGAGATTTACCTCATTTGACACTGCACAGTGCTGTAGCTGAACACAAGGGGCAGGAGGAGAATGTGGGGCAAGACAAAAATACCATTTCTCTCTGAAACTGCAGGTGTGCTTCTGTGGGATCAAAGGATTCCAGGCAACAAGCAAAACACATCTGCTTTGTTGTCAGAGCTTGTTAGCAGTGTCCTGCTGCCATTGCACAGGAATTTACCTTTCTCACCTCATGACTGCTTTTGATTATTCTCTACTATATGTATGCACAGGGTCAGCTAGGTTCACTGGTGTTCTTGGCAGCCATTAATGGGAATTTAATCCTCCAAGTAAGGGGATTTTGGTGGTTTGGGGTGATTTTTCCCACTAGGTCACCAAAGATTTCTTCAAGAAGAAATTTGGAGGTCACTGAGCCACACATAACAGCATTCTAGAAATCTGCAGATGAGGTTTGGAAAGACTGAATATGTTGCCTAAAGACCTCTGAAATATTTCTAGGGAAGTCTTAATGTGAAATAGATGTTTGGGATCTTCCAGTGATGAACATTAGCCAACACTTTGGCTTTCCTTGTGCACCTAAGGCCAGTCAAAACTGTTGGACTGGCTAATGTGAGCTCTTTTGAGCTCAGTGAAGACTCCTTCAAGTCACAGGAAGTTGGCAATGCTCCTTCTTGCTGGCCAGCCTCAGGTTACCTGGTACAGTCATTTCCCCAGGCAGCAGTCACAGCACCAAGCCTGACAGAGCTCAAGAAGCGTTTGGACAATGCTCTCAGGCACATGGAGTGACTCTTGGGCTGTCCTGCACATGGCCAGGAGCTGGACTGGATGACCTGCATGGGTCCCTTCAAACTCAGCATATTCCATGATTCTATGCCCCTTAGCCACACAGTGAGGTCACTCATTATTTCCTTGAGTTTCCACTCTTTCATGGTTTTACCTTTAAAGCCAAACACAAAACGGTTTTCCACGTTTTGGAGGTGAGATGAAGATCATTACCTTGTGTCCTTGTGACGGTCCTGAGCCAGTCTCCCTGCCACGTGTGGGAGCCTCTCAGCCCTGGGGGTGCCTGCGAGCTTGGTGACTCCCATTTTCTCCATCAAGGACAGGAGGAGTTGGGCCGCGCACTTCCGCACCTGGACGTAGCGGCTCCTGGGAAGGAGAGAGCAAACCCTGGGCCACAGGGACAAGGAGCAGCAGCAGCAGCACAGGCCTTGGCCAGAGTATGCTCCCTGTCCTTGCTGGGGGAAGGAGCCTGGGCTCTCCCTGCACCTTCCAACACCTGCAGAAGGTTCTGTCCTCAGAGAAACACTAAGTTAGCATTGTACAGAAGGACTGCCTGCACGGAAGAGGGAAGAATTCAGTCTCCCTGCACTAGCTGATACTCCATTTCTTTCCCAAAATTTACTCAGAGAAAGATTAAAGTAGTAGATCACATATGAATTATTTAGAAATTAAGGATAATTCATGCTGACCCCTCAGAGGGCACCCACTACACAGAGCTGCAGCAGGATGAGGCTCTTTCCACCCATTCATCCCCAAATCTGCAGACCTCTGGAAAAAGACAAATGCAGGGCAAACACGCTGTGGGGAGTGATGTTGTAGATTATCCACCAATGCAGCTTGTTTCTTTTGTAAAGCTTGACAAGGGATACATCTGAGTGTTTTACCCTGTTCCAAAGCTGAGGAAAAGGTGCAGGCATTTGAGCCAGACTGTCCTGATCTAGAGACTGTCTCTTGGGAGCTATCAGGCCCAGCACCAACACTTAGGGCAGCATTTGCTTCAGCTGTCCCATGGCCCTCGGCCTGTGAAGGTGCCTGGGAAGTGAATCATCATCTCAAGGCTAACATGAAACATCATTTTGAATAGGAAGCAGAGCTCTAAGGCCAGGACACTCACACAAGACTCCTTTTGGCAGCAGCTGCACCTGCTGGGCAGGCTGTGCCACACCCAGCACATTCTCCCCCATGTGCTCCACACCCCTGCAAGGACCCTCCTTATTTCTCAGGTTAATGACATCACGAGGATACGTGGTTTTCCCCAGGGCCTCTGTGGTTAGAGCTGTGAAATCTCCAACAGTGCTCACAGCTGCAATTGCAATTGTCCCTCTTCCCACAAAAGCACATAGATGTATCCTGAGCCTTTGCAGGCACTTTCACTTCCCCACTGTTCCCCACATCTAGGAAACTCTGACAGACTGGGAGAACTCCAGGAAGCAGCAGCAAGCTGAGTCAGAGGAGCTTTAGTTTGGATATCAGGAAAAAGCTTTTCACCAACAGGGTGCTTGGGCCCTGCAACAGGCTCCCCAGGGCAGTGCTCACAGCACCAAGCCTGACACAGTTGAAGAAGCATTTGGACAACAATCTCAGGCGCACGCTGTGACCCTTGGGTTGTTCTGTGCAAGGCCAGGAGCTGGACTGGATGGTCCTGATGGGACCCATCCAACTCCCCATATTCTACAGTGACTCTGTGGCCTAATGGGCTGCAGGAGGGCAGAAATAGGTGACAAGAGGAAAGAAATGAGATTGATGGGAAAATCAAGCCACAGTCCACAGAAGATGCAGGATACAGAACCCTTCCCTCCCACCATTCTCATTCTCTCTCACGGATCCCTTCCCCTACCCACACACTGGAAGGTGAAGAAGATCACTAAAAGAAGAAGAACCTACTTGACCCCCCTGTCCATGAGAACAGTCATTGCTCGGGCAGGAGTCACGTTCTCTACCATCATCCCCAGGCTCTGACAGGCTGCCTTCTGAATAAACTCTGGGGAGTTCCACACCATGGGGAGAAGGACCGCAGCAACCTCATCTGCCTCCGAGTCCATGTCCTTCTTCAAGATGGCAAAGAGCTCTCCCAGAGTGACGATTGCTAAGCAGGACACCTTGGACCGGAGGTTGGTCACCTGGGGAAGTCATGAGGGGAAACGTAAGAACCACCTTGAAAAGAAAACCGGTTTCCTTAGACAAAACTCCCAGGAAATGACAGCATGTCCCACTGTCTATAGAGGAATATGAAAGCACAGGAAGAGCAGAAGAGCCCAAACACAGAAAGACACTTACTGTGGCCCAAACTTCTGGCCTCACTCCTGCTTACTGCAGGCATAAAAAAATATCTTTCACTAAAGTCTTCTACTTAACGTTTCTACAATGTCAACTGCTTTGATTTTAGGCCCTTTGTTTTGAAAAACAAAGAAGCAAAATAAAGTAAGGGATGCTTTCAAACCATAAAGGCACAAGTCTTAAAGATAAACCAGGCACGTGCTGCTCTTCAAAAAAGCAACACCTGCAGCTGAAGCTCTCAGACAGGAAACAGAAAACACAGGCTCAGAGCTACAGACTCATTTGCAGGGTTCAATTACAGCTTGGGCAGACACTGGGACTCTGGCATAGACTGTCATTAGTGTCTCCATTTCTGCCTTGCATTATAATGGCACCACACTCAAAGACAAGTGCCAGCTACCCAACCTGCCAGTAAATACAGCTGCACGTACACACAGATCCTACAGATAGCTGACAGACATTACAAGTAGAAGGTCTAAAACCAGAAATGAAGGCACTCCCTGAGCACACATGGAGATGAACAAGCACATATCTACTCTACCAGCCGTGCATGAAGTATGGGGGACAATTCAGAACAATGTTCTCACCTCGCTGGTAGCTGCCAAGCAAATCTCACTAAGTCGGCAGAGCAGGACTTCTGGATGGGACTCAGCCAGGCGTGGGATGTTGAAGAGTCCCTTCTTCTTCAGTTCCCTGAAAGACAAGTACCAAAAAGATTGATTTTTCTCTCTACCCAAGAACTAGGCAGCACCCTCTGAAATGACCAGGCTGGCAGCTCAGTCAAACCATGGGAGGTGCTTTTCAAGGAGCACTTAATGAAATCATGGAATCCATTGCCACAGGATGCTGTGGCTGTCAAAAGCATACACAAATGCAAGAGGCGAAGAGAGGGCTTTCAGAGTGTTCATGTGTGGCCTTTCTGAAAATCTCTGCTATTAAGTCCCTCTGCCACCGCTTTCTAGAAGCTGTGAGGCTGGGCCATGCTGCTGTTTCTTGTCACCTCCCAGTACCTGTCCCATTGGGCTGTTCCTGGGACAGTATTTTCCTTCTTTGTCAGCCCCAGCAGGCAGTTCAGCCCTGAGAGTCTGCACTGCCACTCTGGAGCTGAGTTCCCACTCTACCATCTAGGCATGTGTGTCACCCACTCCACTCCACCTCACACATTCCACAAAAAAGCACCAGGATATCATCCCAGAAGATTAGGATTCCCTCCCTGGGCAAGAACTGTTGAAACTCTGGCTTTTCCCACAAAACAAGCCCCACAACAGCAACATTTTATTTAAAAGGTGCAAACACCTCCACCTCTCAGCACTTGCTTTGTGCAGGCCCTCAGGCTCAGGAAGGTATGTGAGGCATCAGGGCTGGTGACTGATCCCACGGGCACCCCTGAGTGTCATCAGGACCCCCCACACCTGCAGAAGCTCTCTGCACCTCACAGGGCACCAAAGAGAAAGGGCAAAGCAAAGGAGATGCATTTTTATCCCTGTGAGAATGAAGCATCCACCAGTGAGGGGATACTAAACCAGACATCAAAAGGTCAACCAATATCACCTCACATTTGTAGGGTTATCACCTCTGGGCCTCCTTCAGTCTGTGTCGAATTTTGGGACACATTGTGAGTATTGACAAAACATCTCAGGCCCGTATGAAGCAGTGAGAAGGAAAAGTTGAATTCCAAAAGTGCAAGATTCCTAGAGGATTTTATTTCTTTTTCCTTCTTTTCTGCCATGAGCCCTTCAGGAATAATGGCAGGCCGAGGGACTTGAAAGCACAACTCAGTCCATTTCTCAAAAAGAGGAGCTCCCTGGAGCTGCTTCTGGGACTCACATGCACGAGTCCCTGCCATTGCTGTCAGCACTGGGAGCAGAGAGGAATCTTAGTCCCACTGGGCCAGGGGCCCAAGGCACCCAAATGTCTACACTCAAATCTGCTGTCATACTGCTTCTGCCTTCAGCCAGCAAATCATCTCGTACCACAGCTTTCTCTCTTCCCTCAACATTTCCTTTGCAGCTCCAAGGAGCAGCAGCCACAGCCAGGAAACAGCACGGACCTGCTGCAGCTGCAGCACTGCTGCAGAGCAAGGCCAAGGAAAGGCTGCTCTCCAATCTTTATGCTCTCCCTGCTCTGCAGGCCTTTCAACCAGTGCCCTTTGGCCCTCTGGGCTCTCGCGGCTCCGAGGCACGAGCAAGACACAAAAGCTTCTGACCGACCTTAACGCTCAGAGGGACACAGAGGGAACGGGGCCTTTCTTACCAGTCGTCGCTGTCCAGCATGGAGAGCGCCTCCTGCAAGGACTGCTGTGGGTCTGAAAATGCTCCGTCCTTCTGCCCACGCCCACGGAGCGGCTCCTCTCGGCGCTTGGCACCAGTGGCCATCTGCGGGGTCACTGTAAGGAGAGGGTCGGCCATGGGCGCTGCAGCCCCGGGCACGGCACCCGCCATGGCGCGGCCTGCAGCCCCATCTCCCAGCCAGGGCTCCGTGTGGCACACGCTGCCACTGCCTCAGAGATTCCCTGCTGCCTGCATCCTGGGGCTCCTTGCTTGCTCCCAGCCTCCCCCAGCTGGGCACAGCTCCAGGCTGAAGCTGACAATTGCCCCCACAGTGCCAGCTCCCAAGTGCCACAGGTGCCACAGCCAGCGGCAGCTTCCTGAGGCCGCAGAGCTCCCACTCCCTGCCAGACAGTGCCCACAGGAGGGAACCCCTCAGGGGCCTCTCTTGTCTCAGCACCCTGATTTCCCCCAGCCCTAAGGACAGGGGCACTCTGCAGCTCCCTGAGGAAAGACCTGCAGCTGCCTTGTTATCACAAGGCCTGGCACCAAGCCAGGCCTGAACAGCCTGAAGAGCCCAGCCCTACTGGGCCGGACTCAATCCCCATGGGGCAACAACCAGGGAACAGCCATACATGACCCTTCACACCTCACAGCACCTCTGTTTCCATTGACTTCAAATATTCTAGACTATCAACTTTTGGAGTAACTCAAAAGTAGATTTGCTGTTCATTCTCAGGACAGACTATGGACCCAAGATCCTGGCTGTCCTGGCTGAAGCAGGAGGCAGCTTGTGCTCCTTGTGCAAGGACCAGCCCATGTGGGATAAAGCTGCCACAGAGCAGACTGAAACCTGCTGCATGACAAAGGCCTCAGCCCCTGCATGCTGGACGGCCTCTGTGTCTGAGAGACAAGGGCAGAGATGGACATTGCTCTTGACAGACATTCTTATCTGCCCTTATCATGCCGATTTCAGTAAACATCTTCTTTCTGGTTCCTAAAAGAACTCCCAGGTTCTAATACCTGGATGCATTTAGACCAACATTTTCTTCTCTTTGCTGGAATATTTCAGGGGACATTCAAAGACAAGCCTAGGGTTGCAGGAGTGATACCCAGACGTAAATTGTGTTCTTGACACTGGATAATTCATTTTCCCCAAGCATTTTCCTTCCCAGCTGTATGAGATTGGGCCACTTTGGGGCCAGCCCAACTAGAGGTTGATTTTCTTAATGCAAGTAGAACAATGGAGCTCATTCTGGAATACTCTCCAATAGAGCTGCTAAAATTCTGAGAACAAATCATTCTATACAACAACTTCACAGAGGATAAAATCAGGCAGGAAAGTAGAAAAATAACAAAGCTGTAAATCCAGATTTTTTTTTTCCACTGCAGAATGGCCAGCTTAATAATAAAGGAGAGTAAGATCTGGGTTTTGAGGAAGGAGGATAATTCTGGATAGAAGGCAAGGTCTTTGAAGGTAAGAGCATCTGGGAAGGTGGCAGGGAAACTACAGATCCCAGGGTAACCTCCTTCGGACCATGGCAGTCATTCAGGTCTGCAAAATGGACACACAATACATAACAAAAACTATGATGCAAACCTAGCTGAAGCTGAAGCTCCATATTTCATGGGACAGACTTCCTGGAAACTTCTCAACAGCTGCACAGGGAAACATGCACCTGCTGGCAGACACTTGAGGCAGGCCAGGGGAAAACCCTGAGCCACTTCCCCAGAGCTGCCACAGGCACAGCCTGGCCTCTGGGCTGCCCTGGGACAGCAGGGAGCCCAGAGCCCTGTGCTCTCCAGCAATGTCTCAGCTGCACATGCACCCTGCTGCTCCTCTCCCTGCCCCACAGCTCAGCAGCCCTACAGCTCCAGGGGCACTGGCAGCAGCACAGCTCCTTGCGGGGGGCACATGCAGGGCACAGCTGTTCCCTGCCAATGTGCACAGCCTCTCTGCGCTGCCACAAGAGCCTTCCTCCCACCAGAGAGCAGCTCAGATCCAACCTTAACCTTTTCTGAGGCTGAGCCATGCTCCTGGGCCAAGGCCCCCTGAGGCAGCCAGGAGCCCAGACCTCCATTCCCAAGGCCGGGTTCTGGCACAGGAATATCCAAACCAAAGAGGTCCATGAGTTCCCTTGGGAACAGAGGCATCCCAGGTCCTATCTTACACTGAGAGCTCTTTTCCTCCTTTCTCTGGGTTTTTGCTGTAGGTTCAGAAGAAGCTGTCAACCAGGTTATAGGAGAAGAAGTGAGTTAATTGAACTCACACCTTTATAATCAGCCCTTCTAATGGGTGGGGAATTCAGGTGTTTTTTAGTTACTGAAAAGATTGCTTGGTGTTTTATTTTTCTTGAAACTAGCATCAGTTTAGTTTCTCTGAACAATATGGAGCTGCTAAACCAAGAGAGAAGGGTTCTGCTACTTCAAGTGCTGCCCGTTGCCTCCCAACTACTACAGGATCCCTTTCCTTCCAAACACTTGGGAATTCACAGTGCTCTCTAGAATCTGACACTGGCAAGGAAGTCATTGATGTCAAAAGGAGTTTTCAAAGCCTTTGTTTCTGTATTTCCCACTCAATTCTAGGTGGGGTTCTGCAGTTTTGGGGATTTTTTATATTACTCTTTACAACAAAGGAAGGTCTGGGACACAAACAATGGCACCACGTGTTAGAGCCAAAAGCAGCTTTGCTTTCTCCATGAGATGTGCCCAGTATTCTGTGAGCCTGTATTTGTAGGGAACAAAGTGCTCATCCCAAAGTTCCACTTGTGCTCCACTTACTTCTTCCAGGGGTTTGTTCTCTGCTTTCTTACAGCACAGACATCCAAACCCAAATAAACACGACCTATCTCAAAACAATTCTGATCTTCGCTAATACTGACAATTCAAAATGTCCTTAATGGAAATAGCTGATGGCCAGTCATTCTGAAATACTCCCCAACTGGAGCTGTTAGAACTAGGAGAACTAATTCTTTACATGGCTTCACAGAGGATAAAATCATGTGGCAGCCAAGCCCTATGAGAAGAAAACCTCTCTTAAAACTGGATTCTTCCACCCTGCAGAATGCTCAGGTCAGTAGCAAAAGCAAGACAGGAAAGGATTTAATGAGATAAGTAATTTGTAGTCCAGAATTAATCTAGAAAAAATGTCACCTTACTTGCTGAGTAATACTTCTCCCTACCTGCAATAAGCATTCCACCTGCAGATCAGCAATGAAGGAGTCATTCCAAGGGGGCCATACCCAGGATTTGGCAGAAATAACGCTAAGTCAAGGAACCAGGGAATCTGATCCCTTTCTCTGCATCAACAGAATTATTTCTCCAAGTCTCATCTCTCCTATCATTACACGCCCAGAGATGCCAAAGAAACACCAACAGTGTCAATGAGATTCTCAACAGCATTGCCTGACCCAGATGCACCAGAAACTGCATTTTGTCTGGCACAATTCCACTTGTCAGGGATCAGGCAAGGCAGGGACAGGCACAAGGCATCTCCTGCCCCAGCCTCAGCCTGCAACACTGACACAGGCACAGACAGCCAGGGAAGAGATTTGTCACTGTGAACGTGCCAGAGGTGGCTTTGGGACTGTGCTGTCGAAGGATGACAAACTCACACCCCACCTTGGCTGCATCCATTTGGAAGTCTCCTTCTCCTTCATTGGAAAAGTCTAAAGGACTTTGTATCATAGGAGGTTTCCCTATTCCTCCCGGTGCAAAACCAGGCAATGTCCATGAATCTCCTTCTCATCTCATAGGATTCAGCTCAGAAACAGCCCCAAGGAAAGCTTTTTCCTTCAAGGGCAAGTCAAAGGAGTGGGAACATTCCTCAATACCTGCTAAATGCCTTCCTTTTTGAGTCTCATTTTGACATGAGAAAGGATGCCGGGAGATAAAAGTAATGTGCAGAATGGAGAGGAATGTTTCCTTTTCCTGCACAACGTTTCCAGGATCCCAAGGTACCACTCCAGCTCCTGCCGCTGAACTCTTCACACTGACTGAAGGGATTTTCACTGCAACACCAGAGAACTCTCCCAAAGGACTCTGTGAGAGTCCACTGTGCTCATAAAGGAATGGAAACTTCCAAAACATTGTGTTTTAACCAAGCTTTCCAATTTTCACCTCAGAGTCAATACTAGAAAGGTCATTTTAGGACAGACATGCCCTGTACCTACCTGCATCTTCAAAGAACTTCTTTTCACTTCTGCTGCTGGATCCTGGCCTGGAGAAGATGGATGACAAAAGAAAATGTGAAGAGGTAGAAACAGAAGGGTGGGAATAGGCGTACCATGAAAGGAAGCAAACCTACTTAGCATGGACACTTCCATGAAGGACAGGATGCAACACATAAACCCAAAATTGCACAGAGCGGGCCAAGATCAGGCTATAATAAAAGCCGAGTCCAGCAGGGGACCCAGCCTGAGATGCTTTCAAGCCCTGCCTCCTCTTCCCCAACACCATCTCTGCTCTTGGGGCATTGCTGTTGGGTTTGACATGGGATGGGCAATGTGCTGAATACACAGAGGTTTGTGTGAATTCATGGAACAGCTGACTGTGCAAAATCACCACAGGAGATGGAAGAGGGGTGAACAGCGCACTGGAGCAGCAGACACCTTGGCTTACCTCATCTCCTGGGACTCCTGCAAATCCAGCTGGGGAGAGCTTGGCAGAGATCCCACAGCATTGTCAAGAGGGAGACTACCTGCCTTGCATATTGGGGGGATCAAAGGTAGTCTCAGTGCCCCCTTTTTCAATTCTCCACCACTGGGATATGGCAAGGAGGTCTGGAAGGAATAAAACACAGTGCTCAGATCAAGCATCCAGCCTTGCCCACATTCATGCCTCAAGACATTTAGATATACCCTCAACTGGAACCTGGCAGGAATAAACAGGTCAAACGGATGGAGCAAATTGGCAGAGGATGGGCAATGCAAAGGGAACTGAAAAGGGAGAGACCATATCCCACATTTGACACCTCTCCCCTCCTGCTCCCTCCTCTGCAAGTGTGCTGACATTCCCACCTGGCATGCACATCCTTGACATCAAGATGTTCTGGGGTGCCACTGCCTCCCCTGGATTTTGGGATGGCATGGCTGTGGCTTTAGATCACTGTTCTCTCCCTGCCCCAAAGGTGTCTCACAGCCACTGCTGATCTCCAGCCATGGTCCCACACAGCCATTCTGCAGGATGCCAAAACCTGCTTTTCTCAAGGCCCTCATTTCTTCTGCTGCTGCCTTTCCCTCCTACAGTTCCCCAGCAGCCTCTGAGCCCAGATGCTGCTGAGATCTCGGCATGCTGGCTGCTCTCAAGCTCCCACACATCCATCAGCTCAGGCTCACTGGCATTTAGCAAGTTGAGCAGAGCTCCCTGCCCTGCTGCTCTCTGCAAGCTCTCTGCCTGCCCAAGCTGCTCCAGGGCCCCCATGCCATGGCCAGGAATGGGGCTGGAGGCACTGGGGCAGATGCACACCCATCCTTAGTATCCCATCATTTCTGGCCCAGTTCAAGACCCAAATCAGGACCTGTTCAAAGTTCACTGAAAGGGTCAGTTCCTGTCAGGGATACACTGGGCCCTTTCTCTGCAAGGCTGAAATCAAGTACCAAAGCCTTCGATTGCACATTCTCTCTACCAAAGCTGTTGTTCATCTGCCTCCTCCTGCACCCCACAGCAAACCCAAAACAACTGCAGCTCCTGGCCCTGCTGCAAAGGCCATCGTGTGCCTGGGCTCTGGGCTGCTCTCCCCATGGCCACCTCCCATCCCTTCCCTCTGCACAAAGCCATGCCAGAGCACACAGCTGCCCAGGAGCTGATGGAGTCTGGAAACAGCAACAGAGACAACTGTGCAGAGGGCATGGCTGTACAACTCACAAGCTGAGACAACCTGACTTGGCAGCTTCCAGCAAACGCCTTATTCCATCCAAAGCTGTCACAGCTGACACAAAAGACCACCAAAACATAGAGGTGCTTCACAGATACCCATAGGTTACTAACTGGTGAAGGATTGCTTTTCGAGATTGCACAACTTGAGGTGCTTTGATTGCTTGTTGGTGTTTTCTTAGCCATAAGACACAGAAGGAACCACAACAGAGCCCAGAAACCAAAGACCTCTCCTCTTATTGATACATGCTGATGAGGACATGAAGTCTGCTCTTCACACCCATTGCAAAGACAACCTGAAGCAGTGTCCAGCTGAGCTTTTCTTTGGCTCAGCTGTTTCCCTGGGCTCACAGAACAGGAAAAGCTCTCCAAGCTCTGCCTACAGCACATAAACTGAAAATCTACCATACAGGACTTAGTCCTTGGTCTCCTTACCTTATGTCCTTTTCCCTCTGAACTGTGCTCCTGGCTGCTTCTTCTGATATCATTGTAGCCAGTGCTAGTTTTCCCTTTCTCTTTCTCTCCATCATACATAGCGCTTGCCTTGTTGGGAAAAGAGCTCTTTGGGATGGGAGGCAAGGGCTTGAAGGGAAGGAGGGAAGAGGGACGTGTCTGTGGAAGACTCTTGGAAATACTGGAGTCAGTCAGGCCTGCAAAGTGAAGATACAAAATGTAACAGAGCCCACTAAGTAAATCTAAAACATCTGAAGCTCCATATTTCATGGGACAGACTTCCTGGAAACTTCTAAACAGCTGCACAGGGAAACATGCTGCTGCTGGCAGAGACTTGAATCAGGCCAGGGGCAAAACCCTGAGCCACTTCCCCAGAGCTCCCACAGGCACAGCCTGGCCTCTGGGCTGCCCTGGGACAGCAGGGAGCCCAGAGCCCTGTGCTCTCCAGCAAGGGCTCAGCTGCACAGGCACCCTGCTGCTCCTCTCCCTGTCCCACAGAAAAAAACTGGCCATCCAATTGTAAATTGCTGCTTTTGCTCTGCTGAATTGTTCCATGTGGTTCTTTCCCTGCTTTCTTTCCCACAGACACAACCAAACCCAAAAAATTCAAAAATATTTACTGGAAATTGGAGAGTGCACGCCATTAAGAAATACTCTGCAACTGAGATCTTAACATTCAGACTAAATTCTTTATATGGTTTCAGAAAGGATAAAATCATGTGGCATCCAAGCTGTGAGAGAGGAACCCCTGTCTTCAAAATGAATTTCTTTCCCTCTGTAGAGTATCCTGATCAGTAGCAAAGGCAAGACAAGAAAGGATTAATGAGATAAGTAATGCCTAGCCCAACAAAACTGACAACTCCTTTGTGGAGCAACACAAATGTCTAGCTCCATTCAGAACTCCAGTTACATACCAGCAATGAAGGAATCATTCCAAAGGGGCCATACCCAGGATTTAGCAGAACTAACGCTAAGTCAAGGAACCAGGGGATCTGGTCGGTTTTTCTGCAACACCAGAATTATTTCTTCAAGTCTCATCTCTCCTATCATTACACGCCCAGAGATGCCAAAGGAACAACAACAGTGTCAATGAGGCTTTCAACTTGAAAGCATTGCCTGACCCAGATGCACCAGAAACTGCATTTTGTCTGGCACAATTCCACTTGTCAGGGATCAGGCAAGGCAGGGACAGGCACAAGGCACAAGGCATCTCCTGCCCCAGCCTCAGCCTGCAACACTGACACAGGCACAGACAGCCAGGGAAGAGATTTGTCACTGTGAACCTGCCAGAGGTGGCTTTGGGCCTGTGCTGTCAGAGGATGACAAACTCACACCCTGCCTTGGCTACATCCACTTGGAAGTCTCCTTCTCCTTCATTAGAAATGTCAAAATTACTTTCTATCATAGGAAGTTTCCCTATTCCTCCCAGAGCAAAAGCAGGCAATGTCCATGAATCTCCTTCACATCTCATAGGATTCAGCTCAGAAACAGCCCCAAGGAAAGCTTTTCTCCTTCAAGGGCAGGTGAAAGGAGTGGGAACATTCCTCAATTCCTGCTAAATGCCTTCCTTTTCTAGTCTCATTTTGACACACAAATGCTACAGGGAGATAAAAGGCATGTGCAGGATGGAGAGGAATGTTTTCTTTTCAGCGCTGCATTTCCAGGACCCCAAGGTACCACTCCAGCTCCTGCCACTCAACACTTCACAATGGAGGAATTTTCCCTGCAACACCAGAGAACACTCGCAGTGACTGGGCTCTGGGAGAGTCCACTGAGCCTGTCAAGGAATTGAAATGAATTTAAGGAAATTGTTGAAAGAATGGGTTTTAACCAAACTTGCCAAATGTCACCTCTAAGTCAAGATTGCAATAGTCAATTTAGAACAGACATGCGCTGTACCTACCGGAATGTTCAGACGACTTCCCTTGGCTTCTGCTGCTGGATCTTGGCCTGGAGAAAACGGAGTAAAAAGGACATATGAGGAGGTAGAAAGAGAAGAGAGGGAATGGGTGTACCATGAAAGGAAGCAAACCTTCTTAGCATGGACACTTCTATGAAGGAGGGGATGCAACACATAAACCCAAAAGGATGCAAAGCTGATTAATTGTCCTCCTTAAGCTTTCATTTGCTGCAGTCACCCAGAGCAGGCCAAGCTCAGGCTGTTATAAAAGACAAATCCAGCAGGGGACCCATCCTGAGAATGCTTTCAAGCCCTGCCTCCTCTTCCCCAACACCACCTCTGGGCTTGGGGCTTTCCTGATGGGTTTGACGTTGGATGGGCAAAATACTGAATACACAGAGGCCTGCCTGAATACATGGAACAGCTGACTGTGCAAAGTCACCACAGGAGATGGGAAAAGTGAGGGTGAGCAGCACACTGGAGCAGCAGACACCTTGGCTTACCTCATCTCCTGGGACTCCTGCAAATCCAGCTGGGGAGAGCTTGGCAGAGACCCCACAGCATTGTCAAGAGGGAGACTGCCTGCCTTACATATTGGGGGGATCAAAGGTAGTCTCAGTGACCCCTTCTTCATTTCCCCACCACTGGGATATGGCAAGGAGGTCTGGAAGGAATAAAACACAGTGCTGAGATCAAGCATCCAGCCTAGCGCACATTCATGCCTCAAGATTTAGATATACCCTCAACTGGAGCCTGGCAGGAATAAACAGATCAAACTGATGGAGCAGATTGGCAGAGGATGGGCAATGCAAAGGGAACAGTAGAGAGAGTGACCGTGTCCCACATTTGACACCTCTCTCCTACCCCATTCTCTCCTCTGCATGGGTGCCTACATTTCCATCAGGCATCTACATGTTGTGGATAAACTGAAAATCTACCATACATGACTGAGCTTGGTGTCCTTACCTTATGTCCTTTTCCCTCTGAATTCTGCTCCTGCCTGCTTCTTCCAATATCATTGTCACCTCTGCTATCTTTCCCCTTCCCTCCATCAAACATCTTGCTTGGCTTGATGGGAGAAGAGCTCTCTGGGATGGGAGGCAAGGACTTGTATGGAAGCAGTGAGGAGGGAAGTGTCGGTGGAAGACTCTTGGAAATACTGGAGTCCGTCAGGCCTGCAAAGTGGAGATACAAAACGTAACAGAGCCCACTAAGTAAATCTAAAGCAACTGAAGCTCTGTATTTCATGGGACAGACTTCCTGGACACTTCTAAGCAGCTGCACAGGGAAACATTCTCCTGCTGGCAGACAATTGAGGCAGGCCAGGGGCAAACCCTGAGCCACTTCCCCAGAGCTCCCACAGGCACAGCCTGGCCTCTGGGCTGCCCTAGGACAGCAGGGAGCCCAGAGCCCTGTGCTCTCCAGCAATGGCTCAGCTGCACATGCACCCTGCCGCTCCTCTCCCTGCCCCACAGCTCAGCAGCCCTACAGCTCCAGGGGCACTGGCAGCAGCACAGCTCCTTGCGGGGGGCACATGCAGGGCAGAGCTGTTCCCTGCCAATGGGCACAGCCGCTCTGCGCTGCCACAAGAGCCTTCCACCCACCAGAGAGCAGCTCAGATCCAACCTCACCTCTGTGTGAGGCTGAGCCATGCTCACAAGTCAAGAAGTGAGTTGGGTGAACTCCCACCAATACAATCAATCCGTCTCATGAATAAGGCATCCAAGAGGTTTTTGTACTATTCAGTACATTGCTGTGGTTTGATTTTTCATGAAACCAGCCTCACTACAATTCCTCTGAACAGCATGGGGCTGGCAAGCCAAGAGAGAAAGCTTCTACAGCTGTGCTTATGTGTTGCTACTTGCTCATCTACTACTTTGAAATCCCTTTCAATCTAAACTGTTGGCAAACCCCAGTGGTGTCCAGAATTTGACAATTACACATAGGAATTAATTGCTTTCCCAAGCTACTGTTCGTGGCCTTTGTTTTTGTAACTCCCACTCAGTTCTGGGTCAGGTTTTGTTTGTTGCTTTTATTTCTCTTGACAACAGAGGAAGTGCTGACACATGAACAATGGCTCCTCATGTTGGAAGAAGCTTTGCAATCCACATTACATATCCCCCAAAATACAAGGAGTCTGTATCACAGGGAAAAAAAACTGGCCATCCAATTGCAAACTGCCACTTTTGCTCTGCTTCACTCTTCCATGGGGTTTTTCCCTGCTTTCTTTCCCACAGACACAACTAAACCCAACATAAAATATGACCTGCCTCAAAACATTTCTGATCTTGGCTAAAACTGACAATTCAAAATGTCTTTAATGGAAATCGCAGAGGGGAAGTCATTGTGAAATACTCTCCAGCTGAGCTGTTAACATTCAGAGAGTTAATTCTTTACATGGTTTCAGAAAGGATAAAATCATGTGGCATCCAAGCTGTTAGAGAGGAACACCGATGTAAAAACAGATTTCTTTCCCTCTGTAAAAGGTCCCGGTCAGTAATATAGATGGAAAGGTAAGGATCAATGAGATAGGTCCTTCCGAGTCCAGAATTAAGCCAGCAAAACTGACAACTCCTTTGTAGAGCAACACCAATCTCTAGCTGCATTCAGCATTCCAGCTGCAGATCAGCAATGAAGGAATCATTCCAAAGGGGCCATACCCAGGATTTAGCAGAACTAACGCTAAGTCAAGGAACCAGGGGATCTGGTCGGTTTTTCTGCAACACCAGAATTATTTCTTCAAGTCTCATCTCTCCTATCATTACACGCCCAGAGATGCCAAAGGAACAACAACAGTGTCAATGAGGCTTTCAACTTGAAAGCATTGCCTGACCCAGATGCACCAGAAACTGCATTTTGTCTGGCACAATTCCACTTGTCAGGGATCAGGCAAGGCAGGGACAGGCACAAGGCACAAG
This sequence comes from Zonotrichia albicollis, assembly GCF_047830755.1. NCBI lineage: Eukaryota > Metazoa > Chordata > Aves > Passeriformes > Passerellidae > Zonotrichia > Zonotrichia albicollis. The sequence continues at coordinate 531,395 of NW_027428336.1, read as the reverse complement.
GCATCTCCTGCCCCAGCCTCAGCCTGCAACACTGACACAGGCACAGACAGCCAGGGAAGAGATTTGTCACTGTGAACCTGCCAGAGGTGGCTTTGGGCCTGTGCTGTCAGAGGATGACAAACTCACACCCTGCCTTGGCTACATCCACTTGGAAGTCTCCTTCTCCTTCATTAGAAATGTCAAAATTACTTTCTATCATAGGAAGTTTCCCTATTCCTCCCAGAGCAAAAGCAGGCAATGTCCATGAATCTCCTTCACATCTCATAGGATTCAGCTCAGAAACAGCCCCAAGGAAAGCTTTTCTCCTTCAAGGGCAGGTGAAAGGAGTGGGAACATTCCTCAATTCCTGCTAAATGCCTTCCTTTTCTAGTCTCATTTTGACACACAAATGCTACAGGGAGATAAAAGGCATGTGCAGGATGGAGAGGAATGTTTTCTTTTCAGCGCTGCATTTCCAGGACCCCAAGGTACCACTCCAGCTCCTGCCACTCAACACTTCACAATGGAGGAATTTTCCCTGCAACACCAGAGAACACTCGCAGTGACTGGGCTCTGGGAGAGTCCACTGAGCCTGTCAAGGAATTGAAATGAATTTTAAGGAAATTGTTGAAAGAATGGGTTTTAACCAAACTTGCCAAATGTCACCTCTAAGTCAAGATTGCAATGGTCAATTTAGAACCGACATGCGCTGTACCTACCGGAATGTTCAGACGACTTCCCTTGGCTTCTGCTGCTGGATCTTGGCCTGGAGAAAACGGAGTAAAAAGGACATATGAGGAGGTAGAAAGAGAAGAGAGGGAATGGGTGTACCATGAAAGGAAGCAGACCTTCTCAGCATGGACACTTCTATGAAGGAGGGGATGCAACACATAAACCCAAAAGGATGCAAAGCTGATTAATTGTCCTCCTTAAGCTTTCATTTGCTGCAGTCACCCAGAGCAGGCCAAGCTCAGGCTCTAATAAAAGCCAAGTCCAGCAGGGGACCCATCCTGAGAATGCTTTCAAGCCCTGCCTCCTCTTCCCCACCACCCCCTCTGGGCTTGGGGCATTGCTGTTGGGTTTGACATCGTGCTGGATAATCATAGATGGGCAAAATATTGAATACACCCAGGTTTGCCTGAATACATGGAACAGCTGACTGTGCAAAATCACCACAGGAGATGGGAAAAGTGAGGGTGAACAGCACACTGGAGCAGCAGACACCTTGGCTTACCTCATCTCCTGGGACTCCTGGAAATCCACCTGGGGAGAGCTTGGCAGAGACCCCACAGCATTGTCAAGAGGGAAACTTCCTGCCTTACATATTGGGGGGATCAAGGATTTTCCGAATGCCCCCTTCTTCATTTCCCCACCACTGGGATATGGCAAGGAGGTCTGGAAGGAATAAAACACAGTGCTCAGATCAAGCATCCTGCCTCGCCCACATTCATGCCTCAAGACATAGATATACCCTCAACTGGGACCGTGCAGGAATAAACAATTCAAATTGATGGAGCAGATTGGCAGAGGATGGGCAATGGAAAGAGAACTGTTGAGGGAGAAACCATGTCCCACATTTCCAAGCTTTCTCATTTCCCGGGAAATATGGCTACATCGCCAACTGCCATTCACATGTTTGACATCAAGATGTTATGGGTTGCCACTGCCTTTTGGATGGCATGGCAGTGGCTTTAGATCCCTGTTCTCTCCCTGCCCCTAAGGTGGCTCACAGCCACTGCTGATCTCCAGCCATGGCCCCACAAAGCCATTCTGCAGGATGCCAAAACCTGCTTTTCTCAAGGCCCTCATTTCTTCTGCTGCTGCCCTTCCCTCCTACAGTTCCCCAGCAGCCTCTGAGCCCAGATGCTGCTGAGCTCTCGGCATGCTCCCTGCTCTCCAGCTCCCACACATCCATCAGCTCAGGCTCACTGGCATTTAGCAAGTTGAGCAGAGCTCCCTGCCCTGCTGCTCTCTGCAAGCTCTCTGCCTGCCCAAGCTGCTCCAGGGCCCCCATGCCATGGCCAGGAATGGGGCTGGAGGCACTGGGGTAGATGCACACCCATCCTAGGTATCCCATCATTTCTGGCCAAGCTGAAGAGCCAAATCAGGACCTGTTCTAACTTGACTGAAAGGGTCGGTTCCTATCAGAGCAAAAATCTCAGAGCTTTGCCAACAACACACAAACTGAAAATTTACCACACTGGACTTTGCTTGGTCTCCTTACCTTACATCCATTTCCCTCTGAAGTGAGCCCTTTCCTTCTAATCTCTTCCTCACAGCCAGTGCCAGGTTTCCCAGTCTCCTGCTCTCTACTCCATATCTTGCTTGCCATGGGAGAAAGAGAGCTCTTGGGGAAGGGAAGCAAAGGCTTGGGGGGAAGGAGCATAGATGGACTTGCCAGGGAAAACTTCTTAGCAAGAGGATAGCCAGTCAGGCCTGCAAAGTGGAGGCACAAAATGTATCAGAGCCTGCAATGCAAACCTAAAGCTCTGTATTTCATGGGACAGATTCCTTGGAAACTTCTAAACTGCTGAACAGGGAAAAATGCTCTGAATGGTACCAACTTGAATCAGGCCAGTGCAAAACACTGAGCCGCTTCCCCAGAGCTGCCACAGGCACAGCCTGGCCTCTGGGCTGCCCTGGGACAGCAGGGAGCCCAGAGCCCTGTGCTCTCCAGCAAGGGCTCAGCTGCACATGCACCCTCCTGCTCCTCTCCCTGCCCCACAGCTCAGCAGCCCTAAAGCTCCCTTCAATCTTCACCTTTTCCTTCAGTTGTCTTTCCTTGTCTAGTAGAATCCATCTTCAAACCCGTGCTTCTGCCAGGCAGAAGTGTCAGGGTTTGAATCTGGAATGGCTCTCGGAGTTGGCAGCGACGGGAGCTCGGTACCCAGCTTCAGAACAAGGCCGGGTGACTCCAATCGCCAGCGCTCGGCACACAGAGGCAGAGCCAGACGCGTCTGCTGCCGCTGGGGCCGTGTCCAGCACAACCTGCACCAGCCCAGCCTGGGGCTGCCCCTTTGTGACACGCTGCCCATGCTTCTCTCGTTTCCATGGCTGCAAAACCCCACCCCAACTCCATCCCCTTCCATTCCCTTCCCTAGGCCAGCCAGCCCTAAGCCCAACCTGGCCAGGCCTGAGGCTTTCACACTGCCTAGGATGTAGACCCTCTCCAAAGTTACTTTACAAGGCCTTTCATTCCGTAATTCCCACTCAATTGCGGGTTGCAGCTTGTTGGTGTGGGATTTTGTTTCATTCTCTTCACATCACACAAAGTGGTGAGACCCAAACAATGGCACTGGGCAGTGGAAGTAAAAGAAGCTTGGCACTCCCCAGTAGATGTCCCCAGAATTCAGATGGCCAAAAGCTGTAGGCTCTCTGAGCATGCAAACATTCCTCTTTTGCTGTGCTGAATTGTTCTAGGGGTTTATTCTCTACTTTCTTTTCAGCACAGACACCCAAACCAAAATAAACACAACCAATCTCAAAACAATTTTGATCTTGGCTAATACTGTCAATTCAAAATGTCCTTAATGGAAAGAGCTGATGGCCAGCCATTCTGAAATACTCCCCAACACAGCTTTTGGAACTAGGAGAGCTAATTCTTTACATGGCTTCTCAAAGGATTAAATCATGTGGCAGCCAAGCACCGTGAGAGGAAATCCTGTCTAAAAATGGGATTTCTTGCCCTCTGTAAAATGTCCCAGTCAGTAATAAAAGTTAGAAAGCCATGGATTAATGACAGAAGTCATTCCTAGTCCAGAATTATTCCAGAAAATAATTTAACTTCTTCAATGAGCAGTACTTCTCCCTAGCTGCATTCAGCATTCCAGTTGCATACCAGCAATGAAGGAATCATTCCAAAGGGGCCATACCCAGGATTTGAATAAACTAACCCTAAGCCAAGGAACCAGGAGATCTGATCCCTTCCTCAGCATCAGCAGAATTATTTCTCCAAGTCCCATCTCTCCTTTCATTACACGCCCAGAGATGCCAAAGGAACAACAACAGTGTCAATGAGGCTTTCAACAGCATTGCCTGTCCCAGATGCACCAGAAACTGCATTTTGTCTGGCACAATTCCACTTGTCAGGGATCAGGCAAGGCAGGGACAGGCACAAGGCACAAGGCATCTCCTGCCCCAGCCTCAGCCTGCAACACTGACACAGGCACAGACAGCCAGGGAAGAGATTTGTCACTGTGAACCTGCCAGAGGTGGCTTTGGGCCTGTGCTGTCAGAGGATGACAAACTCACACCCTGCCTTGGCTGCATCCGTTTGGAAGTCTCCTTCTCCTTCATTGGAAATGTCAAAAGGACTTTCTATCATAGGAGGTTTCCCTATTCCTCCCAGAGCAAAAGCAGGCAATGTCCATGAATCTCCTTCACATCTCATAGGGTTCAGATCAGAAACAGCCCCAAGGAAAGCTTTTCTATTACTAGAGCAGCCGGAAGGATTCGGAACATTCCTCAAATCCTGCTAAATGCCTTCATTTTCTCTACTAATTCTGACCTTATAAAGGCTGCAGGTAGATAAAAGGCATGTGCACGATGGAGAGGAAATGTTTTCTTTTCCTGCACAGCATTTCCAGGACCCCAAGTTACCACTCCAGCTCCTGCCAGTCAACACTTCACAATAGAGCAATTTTCACTGCTCCACAAGAGAACGCACCCAGGGACTGGCCTCTGGGAGAATCCACTAAGCCCATCAAGGAATTGAAACAAATTCAAAGAAATTTTTAAACAATGAGTTTCAGCTGAGTATTCCAAATGTAACCTCTGAGATCAGATAGCAATGGCTGTTTTAGGAAAGACATGCCCTGCACATACTTGGATGTTCACAGGATTTCTCTTGTCTTCTGCTGCTGGATCTTGGCCTGGAGGAAATGGAGGACAAAGAACATATGAGGAGGTAGAAAGAGAAGGGAGGGAATGGGTGTACCATGAAAGGAAGCAAACCTTCTCAGCATGGACACTTCTATGAAGTAGGGGATGCAACACATAAACCCAAAAGGATGCAAAGCTGATTAATTGTCCTTAAGCTTTCAGTTGCTGCAGTCACACAGAGCTGGTCAAGCTCTGGTTGAAACACATCAGTCATTCTTCAACTTGCACCAGAACTCCCCAATTCTGCTGCCTCTGCTTTTGAAGCCCAGTGGCTCCTGCAGCCTCTCTGAAGCAGCAAGAGCTGCTGGGCTCAGATACCAGTTTGGATGGAGGGCTACTTTTGTACTTCTCACAAAGTTTGACTTGGCCTGCTCGTGCCTCACCCTGGTGACAGCGTCCTGCTACACGTGGGCAGAGCACTGCTGTCTCCTGAGAATGATTTTACACCTCCTGGCTCTTTCCAGAACACAATGGCTTTTTCCAACTCAGCCGCTAGGGAGGAATATTCACATTGCACTTTCAAAGCCCTGCCAAGGATTTTCAATTGGAATGATACTTCTGTGCCTCCCTCTTTATGGTTATCACTTGGATAAGCTTCACAGCTTCATTTTATCACACATATCCAAGCCAATATCTTTCCATCAGGTACAGTCTCTTAACTCTTCTCTATCACCTTGCTCTCTTTGATCTTAAGCCAGATCTAAACATTAAACATCAATCAGATTATACATCTCCATCCCAAAACTTATCAGGGATCTCATTTCACAGGGGAGGCCAAGGCACAGAGAAATTCCACCTGATGATTACAGAAGCAGCACCTGAATTTGCAGACACCTCTCCAGGAGCCAACATTTGCCCATGCATATTCTCCTGGCTGGAAAATTTAACAGTCAAGGATCTCAGCATCCAAAGTTCTGCAGGATCCAGGCCCATGCAAAACAGTTCCCAAATGACCCCACAAAAATTACAGAGGTAATCAAGAGCCAAATCCAGCAGAGGACCCTTCTGGAGGTGCTTTGAAGCCCTGCCTTCTCTTCCCCAACACCACCTCTGCTCTTGGGGCGTTGCTGTTGGGTTTGACATTGGATGAGCAAAATGCTGAATACACAGAGGCTTGCCGGAATGGGAGACTGTGCAAAATGTCCATAGGAGATGGGAAAAGTGAGGTGAACATCACACTGGAGCAGCACACCCCTTGACTTACCTCATCTCCCAGGACTCCTGCAAATCCACCTGGGGAGAGCTTTGGACAGATCCCGCAGCACTGCCAACATTGAGACTTCCTGCCATGCATATTGGGGGGATCAAAGGCAGTCCCAATGATGCCTTCTTCATTTCCCCACCACTGGGATATGGCAAGGAAGCCTGGAAAAAGTAGAACACAGTGCTCAGATCAGGCATCCAGCCTTGCCCCAGTCCTCCCTCAGGACATTTACATTTTCCCTCAACTGGGACTTGCCAGGAATAAACAAGTCAAACTGATGGAGCAGATTGGCCCAGCACGAGGAATGCAAAGGGACGTGGTGAGGGACAGATCATGTCCCACATTTGACACCTCTTCCCTCCTGCCCTCTCCTCTCCAATGCACCTACATTCCCATTAACATCATGATGTTCTGGGGTGCCACTGCCTCCCCTGGCCTTTTGGATGGCATGGCAGTGGCTTTAGATCACTGTTCTCTCCCTGCCCCTAAGGTGGCTCACAGCCACTGCTGATCTCCACCCATGGCCCTACAAAGCCATTCTGCAGGATGCCAAAACCTGCTTTTCTCAAGGCCCTCATTTCTTCTGCTGCTGCCCTTCCCTCCTACAGTTCCCCAGCAGCCTCTGAGCCCAGATGCTGCTGAGCTCTCGGCATGCTCCCTGCTCTCCAGCTCCCACACATCCATCAGCTCAGGCTCACTGGCATTTAGCAAGTTGAGCAGAGCTCCCTGCCCTGCTGCTCTCTGCAAGCTCTCTGCCTGCCCAAGCTGCTCCAGGGCCCCCATGCCATGGCCAGGAATGGGGCTGGAGGCACTGGGGTAGATGCACACCCATCCTTAGTATCCCAGCATTTCTGGGATATCCCAGCTAAAGAGCCAAATCAGGACCTGTTCTAACTTGACTGTTAGAAGGGTCTGTTCCTGTCAGGGCAAAAAGTCTCAGAGCTCTGCCAACAGCACATAAACTGAAAATTTACCACACTGGACTTTACTGGCTCTCCTTACCTTACATTCTTTTTCCTCTGAAGTGATTGCCTTTTTCATTCTACTCTCCTCATCCAAGCCGCTGCCAGGTTTCCCACTCTCCTGCTCTCCGTAGCACATCTTGCTTGCCTTGGTAGCAGGAAAGCTCTTCTGGATGGGAGGCAACAGCTTGGAGGGAAGGAGCATGGATGGACTGGCCAGAGAAAACCTCTTGGCAAGAGGGTAGCCAGTCAGGCCTACAAAGTGGAGACACAAAATGTATCAGAGCCTGCAATGCAAATCTAAAGCATTGGAAGCTCCGTATTTCATGGGACAGATTCCTTGGAAGCTTCTAAACAGCTGCACAGAGAAACATGGTCATTGCCAGCAGACCCTTTAATCAGGCCGAGAGAAAACCCTGAGCCACTTCCCCAGAGCTACCACAGGAACAGCCTGGCCTCTGGGCTGCCCTGGGACAGCAGGGAGGACACAGGAGCCTCACCTCTGTGTGAGGCTGAGCCATGCTCACAAGGCAAGAAGTGAGTTCAGTGAACTCCCACTTTTTCATCAACATCTCTAATGGGTGAGACAGTCAAGGGTTTTCTTCATTTTTGAGACAATTTCTTTGGTTTTATTTTTCCCAGAACTAGCCTGTGTTTAATTCCTCTGAACTGTATTCAGTTAGCAAGTTTGAAAGGAAAGATGGAAGGCTGCAATGGTAAGAGGGGAAAAAAAGATTCTTTCTTGAGGTTGGCCTTGTCTGAATCCACAAGAGAAACCCACACAGCTGTGACTGCTAGCTCTGAAAACCACAAAGATCTCTCTGCAAGCAGGCAGGCCTTATTGATGTTTCTGTAACACCCTAATACCATCCTCAATGTTGGACCCAATCAGCAAGCAGAGGAAGAACACAACATTTATCTATAGTGAGACCAGACATTGATGGGAGAGAAAGCAACAGGATTTGAATCTCATGACCATGTCCAATTTGGGGTCAGCTGTGGCCACAGTCCCTGTCCTGGCAGACAGAAGGAGTCATTTGGCCTCTGTCAAAAAGGAGAAAACAGCATAAACTAATGAGACAATGTTGTGATGCCATGGGTGTCCTTGCAGGATCATCTGTAGCTGTCAGGCACCTACTCTGACACAGAGCCACCACTGACACCATGGACAAGTTTTCCCTGAAATCAGGGGGACTTTCTTTCCATTTACTCCAGCCTTTTAGTTCCCTTCTATCCACACCTTTTCCTTCAGTGGTCTTTCCTTTTCTGGTGAAATCCATCTTCAAACCCGTGCTTCTGCCAGGCAGAAGTGTCAGGGTTTGAATCTGGAATGGCTCTCAGAGTTGGCAGCGACGGGAGCTCGGTACCCAGCCTCAGAACAAGGCCGGGTGACTCCAATCGCCAGCGCTCGGCACACAGAGGCAGAGCCAGACGCGTCTGCTGCCGCTGGGGCCGTGTCCAGCACAACCTGCACCAGCCCAGCCTGGGGCTGCCCCTTTGTGACACGCTGCCCATGCTTCTCTCGTTTCCATGGCTGCAAAACCCCACCCCAACTCCATCCCCTTCCATTCCATTCCCTTCCCTAGGGCAGCCAGCCCTAAGCCCAACCTGGCCAGGCCTGAGGCTTTCACACTGCCTAGGATGTAGACCCTCTCCAAAGCTTCTTTTCAAGGTCTTTTATTTTGTAATTCCCACTCAGTTCTGGGTTGCAGCTTGTTGGTGTTGGATTTTGTTTCATTGTCTTCACATCACACAAAGTGGTGAGACACAAACAATGGCACTGGGCAGTGGAAGTAGAAGCAGCTTTGCACTCCCCGGTGGATGGCCCCAAAACTCAGTAGGCCAAGAGCTGTATGTTCCTTTTTGCTCCACTTCATTGTTCCAGGGCTTTATCCTCTTCTTTCTTTATTGCAGAGACACCCATAAACATGATCTGCCTCAAAACATTTCTGATCCTGGCAGTTCCTGACAATTCCAAATTTTCTTAATGGAAATAGCACGGGGCAGGTCATTCTAAATCTCTCCTCAACAGAGCAGATCAAACTAACCATCCTTGATTTGGATGAACTAAGCCTGAGCCATGGGACCTGTGGGTCTGATCCCTATTTCTGCATCTGCAAAATTAATTCTTCAAGTCTCATCTCTCCTATCTATTCAAAGTCTGCATTAGATGCCCCCAGTGTCAGTGGGCTGATATAATCAGCTTTTGTACACATTCTGCCCCCTGAGCCCAGCAGCATTGCTGGGACCCTGCAGCACCCCTGCAGGCCAACGTGCTCCAGGCACAGCTGCAGGAGGGAGATTGCAACAAGTCCTGGCTGAAGGAGTCTCCAGGCTGCTGCAGCCCTTCCCCTGCGGCGGGATCATCCCTCGCTGCCATGGGGGGAGCCATGGGGCTGACGGGCTCTGTCCAGATGAGCGTCTCCTCCACGTGCTGCTGCTGCTGCTGCTGATCCAGCTGCTGCTGCCTTCCCCCACAGCTGGATCAGGAGCCTGCCTGGGAAAATAACACTGCCAGTGCCTGTGCCAGCCACTGATCCCTGCCAGGAGCCTTGCACACTGGGCATCCTGCCCACCAAACTGCTCCACTCAGGTGATGTCAGAATGTTACAGACATCTTTGTGTGAAAATCCTTTTCTTTAGGATTTTTCCTTCTGAGAAGCTAAGAGGCCTCAGAGACAAAATGTAAACAATGATTATCTGCCGCTGTGGAATGCAACAGGTGGGTTCGTGATTGGTCTCATGTGGATGCTTTGATTTAGTGACCACTCACAGCAGAACTGGCTCTCTCTCTGTCCGAGCCACAGATCTTTGTTATTCATTCTTTCCTTTTCTATTCTTAGCTTAGCTACCTTCTGAGAGAAAACCTTTCCTTCTATTTCTTCTTAGTATAGTTATAAAGTAATATATATATATATAATAAAATAATAAATCAAGCCTTCTGAACATGGAGTCAACATTCTTGTCTCTTCCCTCATCCAAGAACCCCTGTGAAAACTGTCACATCAGAACACATCAAAATACATTCAAACAATGTGTTTTCCACATTCTGGCAAAGTCATGGCCACATGTTGGAGGCAGACTGCTGTTGGCAGAATGGGGGAAGCCCCAGCAGCTGCTCTCCCCATGGCTGGATGGCCACAGCAGCAGAGCAAGTCTCCCACCGTGCCCACTGCTGTGGGACCCAGTGCTTTGGGCTTGTTCCCACTGAACTCAGACTGCTGCTACAGCAGCAGCATCACTTCACACATTTGATAACAAAGAGTTGGAATGGCACACAGGACTTGCCCCAAGAGCTACAAATTTTTTTTAAAAAGAGCAGGGGACGGGGGAGTTGGAATACTCAGTTCGTTTTTAATACAAGCATACCTGGATTTAAGCAGGGACACTGGGCTAATCATACTGGGGACTGCCTTGTAAGCCTTGTCTCTACCAATTCCCAGCAGTCCACAAGCAATTTTCACTACAAAGGGGTAGATAAGATTTTACAACACCTCCATGAGCAAGTCTGAGCCAGAAGTCAAAGCACAAGACAAATACTCCCAAATCTGCCCCCACTGGGGAAAGGAAAGAGAAAAGTAGATTAAACAAGTACCCTTACAGCTGAAGTGCCTGCATTTATCCCATGGTCCAACAAAAGCCCCTCAATTCAAACACACAGCTTAAGATCAAGGAATAGAAGTGTTTTGAGGCCATTTAACACCTGATTCCTATTACTTTCAAGGAGAAGTGAATGTTAAATCCCTTAAAAACACACATGCAGGTCTATTTGGGACTGCATCCTTCAAAAGCACAAATGGAGGTTTAGAATTGCAGACTGTTTCCATTGGAAAAGACCATTTAGGTCATCGAGTCCTTCCAATAACCTGAGACCCTTGACACTGCCAAGGCCACCACTGAAGCATCACCCAGGACAGGATTGGCCTTCTTGGCCACCTGGGCACACCTGGCTCACGTTCAGCCACTGCCAACCAGCACCCCCAGGTCCTCCTCTGCTGGGCGCCTTTCCAGCCACTCTGCCCCCAGCCCGTGGCCTTCCATGGGGCTGCTGTGGCCCAAGGGCAGGATGGGGCACTGCACCTTGTTGAACCTCATGCAAGTGGCCTCAGCCCATGATCCAGCCTGTCCAGACCTCTCTGCAGAGACTTCCTGCCCTCCGGCAGATCAACACTCCCACCCAGCTTGGCATTGTCTGTAAGCTGCCTGAGGTGCCCTTGATTCTCCCCTCCACATCATTGACAAAGATGTGAATCACACCTAGCCCCAGTGCTGAAACCTGGGGAACACCCCTTGTGACCAGGTGCCAGCTGGATTTAATTCCACTGAATTCCACCACTCCCTGGGCCCAGCCATCCTGACAGTTTTTACCCAGGGAAGAGTGCATTCAGTTCTCAGTCTTTTTCTCAACCTCTGTTCCATGTTTCCCCCCATGTCCAGGAGAAGACAGAGCTTCTCCTTAGACCTCCATTCATTGCTGATGTATTTACAGAAACATTTTTACTCTCTTTGCAATTTTCTTGGAAGAAATTCTCAACAGTGAGGCAGGTGAGGCACTGGGAACAAGTTGTCCAGAGGAGCTGTGGATGCCTAAGGAAGGGTGTTAGGTGAACATGACTCAGCCTCACACAGAGGTGAGGTTGGATCTGAGCTACTCTCTGTTCGGTGAAAGGGTCTTGTGGCAGCGCAGAGAGGCTGTGCAGGGAACAGCTGTGCCCTGCATGTGCCCCCCGCAAGGAGCTGTGCTGCTGCCAGTGCCCCTGGAGCTGTAGGGCTGCTGAGCTGTGGGGCAGGGAGAGGAGCAGCAGGGTGCATGTGCAGCTGAGCCATTGCTGGAGAGCACAGGGCTCTGGGCTCCCTGCTGTCCCAGGGCAGCCCAGAGGCCAGGCTGTGCCTGCGGCAGCTCTGGGGAAGTGGCTCAGGGTTTTCCCCTGGCCTGCCTCAAGTGTCTGCCAGCAGGAGTATGTTTCTCTGTGCGGCTGTTTCCAAGGAATATGTCCCATGAAATATGGAGCTTCAGATGCTTTAGGCTTGCATTCAAGCCTCTGTCACATTTTGTGTCTCCCCTTTGCAGATCTGACTGCCTGCAGTCTTACCAAGAAGTTTTCTCTGGACACTTGCAATGTTCTCCTTCCCTCCCATCCAGAACAGCTCTCTATCCCCTAAGCTCAGGAAGAAGCTGCTGGCTGTCCATAGAGTGTTTGAAGACTTGAATTTTTGTTTCGGTTTCATAGTTAGAGATGTATATATGGTCTGATAGTTTTGAATAAATGTGTTATGATTATATCCTTAAATTTTGATGACATTTTTTATGGTATATATTTTATTTTGATGATTTGAAAACCTAAAAAATATATCAATTTACATAAACCAAAGAGAATGTGAGATCAGGGCCTGCTAGCCTAGAGGTTATGGAGTGCAGCTCATTCAATGTGCCGGTGCCTCACCATGTCCTTTCCTTACCGGGCTTCTCCCTTTCCTCTTTTGCCATGTTTTCTTTGTGACATTTGTGCTGCTATTTTAACTTGTCATTGTAACAGGGCCACTTATTGACATGTTTGGGGCACAATGGATGCAAAGTCCTGTACAGACAAAAGTTTTCTACCTAGATGTGTTCTGTGCTCACCAAAGGCCTGAGCAAAGAAACAAAGACAAGTGTGCCCAAATGGCCAAGCTTTGCTCCTTTGCAATCTCACACAGATCTGGCTCTCAGGTGTCTTCAGTCACAATTCCATAGGTAAGAGGAGGTTGTGTATTTAACTGGGAAATAGTGAACTGCTTTGGAAAAGCCATCTGTATATATATGTACCCAGGACAGCAGTCCAGCTGTGTTGTTTGCAAGTTGTTTGTAGAAGGATGAGTGGACTCTGAGGCCAATAACAAGTGACAAGGGTGCCTCAAATCTATTTACACTCCAGCCTGGGTACCATTCATCCCAGAGCCATGGCACAATGCTTTAGTGTATCCTACACACACTCTGCCTGCAAGAAAAGCTTGGCTTGGCTTATTAGAGTGAAAGAAATAGAATAGAATGGACAGTGAAACTCATCCCTTTGGAATGACTCTCCTGCTTTCCAGTGTCAACTCTGCCCCTCATGCTCCCAAGGCTTGTTACAAACAACTATCTAAAATTGCTTAAAAATTCCCCGGCAAGGTTCAGTAAAAACCAGATTGAATATTAAGCAGTAGCTGAACATGGCTGAGCCTTACACAGAGGTGAGGTTGGATCTGAGCTACCCTCTAAAAAAATCATTGGCAACATTCACACTATTGCTTACAGGTCGTTTAAGGTACAACAAGGAAAAAAATACCAATAGCAACAAACAAATTTCTGTCAATCAAACAAGAAACATTCTGAGAAGTGTTTGTGTGCATGTGTGTGTGTGTGTGTGTTTAGGTGCTCTTCACAAAAGTACAGAAAGGACAAGGCTAAAAAGGAATATAGCCTAAAAGCTTAACAGCACTCCAGCTTAACTGTGGTGGTTAGACTGGAGCCTCCAGGAGTGGGGCTGTTGGCCCAGGATCCATTGCTGAGCAGTGATCCTGCCAGTGCAGCAAACTTGAGAGCTCGCTGCCCCTGAGAGGCCCCACTCAGAGGGAGGTTGCTGCTGGCAGCCACTGTGCTCCAGGAGAGCTCCAAGGGCCTCCATTGGAGCGCTCTTTATGGGCCACAAGAGAGTGGGCCTCAGCCATAAAATGCTTCCTCGTGGCCGCACTGGGGGCCAGCAGCCTGTCTAGCAAAGTGGGAGGAGAAGGATGCCGTGCCATTCAGGCAAGAAAAGTGGTTTGCAAGGCTGTTCCCTGACACCCCAGGAGCTCGTTAGGCGGCACAGGTTCCTGGGAGCGCTCCGTGTCCCTGATAAGCTCAGCAGGAGCTGAGCCCAGGGGCTGTTCAGCAAGGCCCAGGCCTGACAAGCGTTTCCCAGATCACCCTGGGGCCGCACGAGGCCGGGCCCATTCACCACCACAATCTGAAGCACCAAGTTTTGATGGAGGGTAAAAAGCCAAGGCCCAGTGGAAGTGGGCCCTGTCCTCAGGCCTGTGGGAGAATCACAATGCAGATCCTTGTGCTGCTTATTCCATCTCTCCCCTCTTTACTAAGTTCTTGGTGGCAAGGTCACTTAGGTTAGACACACAGCTAATAAACAGTGCTCCTGCAGCTTTCTGCTCAAAAAATTAAACTGAGATTACACATCCCAGATCATGTTCTGTTCCGGTTTAACTGACTGATTTGAGGAATTTCTGGAGCAGCAAATTTGCTTCCTCAAATGTTTACTGTGTGTGACATGGAGCACAGAAGAAAGATTTAATGTCAAAGCCACTGCCCAGGCAGTGCTCTTTTGACAAGTTCTGCCCTGAGCTTTCCTTAGGAAGATCTGAAATGTTCAATGTCACCAGCACAAGCTCCTGCAATGGCTGCTGGCCAGCAGAGCAGGGCTGTCAGCTGTGAAACAAGTGTTGCCACAAGCAGCAACAAGCAACAAGCTCTCCCACGGCAGCAAATCATGAGCTGGGAAGGATCTGATCTAAAGGCCAAAGCTCCTTAGCTCCTTCCAAGAGGGCTGGAACACTTCCTCATTCCAATGAGCTGCGGTGCTGGACACCACAGCTCTGTGTGAGCACTGGACACAAGTTGCTCCCACTGAGTGCTGGGATGGTTCCTGCAGGAGCTCTGGGCTCCTGTGAGTGCCAGACACAATGAGGAGAGAAGGAGCCCAGGGCACTGACACACCTTTGCCTTGGGCATAGCCCGGCCTGGAACAAACACCCTGAAAGGTTTCCCCTTTGGCCCATGTCTTGAAAGGTCAGGTCAGCTGTTTGATGACTCAGGTTGGTTTGGTGTCAAGGAATTTCCCTCAGAAATACTGGGTTTGTCTCCCTCTGTGCCTTCCCCTCAGCAGCTTTGGGGATGCTCCTGTGTGAAGCCATCTGTCTCACACAGTTGGAGACAACTTAAATCCAACACTCTGTAATAAGTCGTCTCCTCTAATGTGTTCCAACAATCCACTTCCAGCAATAGGAAATTAATACTAATAGATGAAAGCGGAAGGAAACCAACAGCTTATTAACAAACAGAATGCCTACAAAGCAAGAACAAAGGCAGTGACTTCTAGATATCAAACTGCCAGACCTCACCGTCTTCCACTGGAACAAAGACCCAAAATGCCAGAGGAAAATCCCCCCAGGACTCGCGTTCCAAGATGGCGCCGGGTTCTCCCTCAGGAAGAACAGGAGCCATCACGGAGTAGTTCCGGCAGCAATGAATGTTCAGGGGCTTGTCCAGCACTGACTTTCTCCCAATGGCAGAGCTCTGGGGAGCAGCCACGGCAGGTGAAGCAGCTGGACTGGAGCCCCTCGGTTCTTTTCTCCCCGCTGTGGCTCAGCTCACACACTCTCGGGCTGGGAGCGGAGCCGCTTCGCTTCTGCCGGCACCGTGTCCCTGGGCTTGGACAAACAGATTTCAGCCAGGAGAGCCCTGCACACTGTTCCTCGTATCTCTCATAACAGCCTCAAACAACTACAAACACTCTGCCTACAGCAGCTTTCACAAAGAGCTGCAGAAATCCAGGATAGCCTAAAGTGAGCGGCAAAAGGCTTTTGCCTTGCTCTTGCCACCAGAATTCTTGATGATCTGATGCAATTTGATTCACATATAACATGGTTTCTGAGTTTTTCCATTGAAATATTTCATGATGAGTGACAAGCCTTGGGAGCAAGAGGTACAGGACCGATGTGCGAAACCATGAGCATATCCTCCAAAGTGACCAGTTTAATTGTCCATTTTATTACTCTTGTATTTATTGCACAACTCATAGGCAAATCCAAGCTTTGCTTGGAGGCAAAACAGGCATGGGATACACTAGAGTCCCTTGTAGGGTCACCAGGGCTGGCAGTGACAAAGCAGGCTGTCTGCTTCATTGTGAACCACTACAGAGCTACATCCCAACGTGTTTTTAGGAAGCACTGAATTATTAAGCCCCCTGTTTCTGCATGAGATACAAAAAAGGAGATCCCAAATGATTTTCATGCAAGCATGCAGTAAAGAACTGATCTTGCTCTCCTAATTGAAGCTTTGGCTTGGGCAATTGCACTCTTCCCATTCATCTTTTGACACAGACACTCCAGGTTTGCCCCCACACCCCTGCAAGGCTGGCAGTCACTGTTTCCCATTTACTGTTCTTCCCTAGAGCCAGTACAGTGGCTTCTTTGAAACTAAAAGCCCTGAGATCTGGTTGTCTTGAAGGAGCATGAAATGCTATTCAAGTGTTCACATTGGTAATACCCAGGTCTGCACTCCCCAGAGCTCTGAAGCAGCAGCAGGAGGACCATGCATCATTGCTGTTTGTGGATGTTCATGTTTCTGGTGGGCAAGAGCAATGGCTTTGAGGAGGGACAAGAATGCCCCTCTTCCAACAGTGGCTGAGAAAGGAGATGTGAAGTTTCACTGCCTTTTCTAGGATATTTTTGAAAGATCTAAGAGAATATTGCAGCATAGAGCTGGTCCCTAATTTTGTCTCCAGAGAAATCCCCAAAAGAGACATTCAATCTCCTGCTGATGGCAGCCCCATAAGCTCATGGACCAGTTTTCCCTGAAACATGCCACCCTGTCTGGACTTTACTAGGCCAGGACTAAACCCATAGCTAAGCAAACACGTGCAGCAACATGACACAGAGTTTTTCCATCAGAAAACCCAATTAACACATTCACATGCAGTTTATTCTGTAACATCAGAAGCTGGCAGCCATGAGGATTTTGCTGGCAAAAGGTTGCAGTATGCACTGGGACCAGAAGTGGTTTTCTTTAAGGCAAAGCAAATTGAAATGTGAAGTTTAAAAGCTTCAAACGACTGTGAAAGAAAACTGCAAAATAATTTCTGGATAAGTGTTCTGGTTTAAAAGCAAAACCAGTGAGAGACTCTAAGTCAGAAATACAATTTATTAGGAAAAGGGGAAAAAAAAAAAAAACCACAAAAATACCCCATCCAAAATACATGCAATAATGTAAAAGAAAAACCACTGACAGAGTCAGAATACAAGCTCTGACACCCTCTTGGTCAGGGTACTGGTAGCAGTCCAGTTGGATTAGTGGCTGCACTCCTCCTGGAGTGGCACATGTGATCCTGTAGAAGGGTATAGTCTTCCTCTGAAGTTCCAGTGGAAAAGGCGGCCATTCCTCTGGGAATCCAGTGGAAAGGCTGCTTGTTCTGTCCCAAACTCCAGATTATTTGCAGGTGGGGATGCTTGGTTCCTCCCCTCTGGGCACAGCATCTCACAATGGGCTCTTATCATTCCATGAGTCATGGGGTGGGTCCATGAGACAGAAAGGGCTCCCAGAGGGAATTATCTCTGAGTCATGGGGAAAGGCATTGATGGGCCCATTAACAGGAGATAAGGAAAAGAACAATGCCCCTCCTGGTTTCAACAGCTCTTGAAGATGGAAATAGAATACATCCTTATATTGTAACCAAGGATAATAGGGAGCATTGTCAATGATCATGCAGCCAACCAAGAGCTGGAGCTGAATCCAGAATTGCTTGTTCCAGCTACACAGGAATTCATTACCCTGGCAAGCACAGCTCCATGGGAACAAAGATCTCTCATCTCTGGGCTGAATTGTAGCATTGTGTGTCCTGGATGAGTTTTCTTGTAAAGTTGTTAATTTTTTTATAAGTAGGTGTCATGGTTTGAGCCTGGCACAGAGCCAGTGCCCCTATGAAAATTCCCTCACCCTGGTGTCTGCTGTGAGATGTGACCAGGAATAAACAAAACAGGCTCCAGCTTAAACATAAAGAACACTTTATTACCTAAACTACAGGAAAATAGGGAAAAACTATAAGGAAAAGAAAAAAAAATTGAAAACCTTACAAAAAAACCACTTTCCTCCTCCCCACTACCTGAATTTCCCAATCCGATACATTCTCCCAAATCACCAACTGCCCAGCCTGGCACCACACTTTAGTATACTCAAACTTCAGTTCATGAAGAGGAGAGGAGTCCTTCTTGTTCCATAGGCTTCCCCTGGAAACACACTGAAACCTCGTGTGCTTCCCTGTCATTTCGGCACCGCCCGGAAAAAAGTCCTTTTGCCGCTTGTGACATCTTCCTTCCATGCCCAGTGCTCTCACCACCGTGCATGGATCAGAGCTGCTTTTAGGGTTGTCTTTTAAGGATGCCTTGTCTCACTCCAAAAAGGCACAGTCTCTGCTTTGGGACATCTGTCCCCCCCATATTTTTCCAACCCCCTGGGGCCGCGGGGTCCTCACGATGAACCCTCCTGGTTCTGAGGCACTGCCTCCCCCTAAGTGCAGTCTCTGTGTCACAGGAACAAACTGAGTCCATGGCCACAAGAAAAGTCCAGCCACAAGGCCACTCCAAGCATCTCTCTCTTCACTCAGCCAGTCTTCTCTACGTCCTTCAGGCCAGGTCCTTGTCTCATCTCATCTCCTATCTCCCTTCTTATTCAGCTTCGAGGAGGATTAGCATTTTTGCAAGGCCCCAATCATGAAAGAAAGGGGTTAAAACTTTCAGTCTCTGTCTGTCCTGGAGCTGCGGCACTCCCACACACGCTGCCGCTCCGGCCGGGCACTCTTCCCCCCCCCTCCTTCTCCTCCTGGGCCGGCTGCTATCACATTCGGTGTCGCCCGCTCTCCTCTCTCCTTCCTGGGGGGGGGATGGCTGCCCGAGGGCTGACTCCCTGGGCTCTTCCACCCTTCCATCCTCGAGGGCCTTCTCACCCCCCATCTCTGTCCAGGCCCCAGGCCTACCGCATGGCAGCCCCTCCCCCGCCCAGCAGCAGCGGCTGGACAGGGGAGGGTGATCTGACCTCTTCGCCTCGACGTCCCAAGAGGACCTCCCAGGGCCAGAGCCCTGCTTTTTAACCCCTGTGTATTCTCGGAGGTGTGTCCAAACCCCACTGGCTACACCAGGTGCCAGTCTCAAACTCAGAACATTCATTGGTTTGACCACAGCTTCCCAGAATTCCCACTTCTTCCTGGTCAAACCACCACAGTAGGGTTTTGGTTTGACCCTCGGTTCCCCCCATGTTCTCCCTCCTAATGGTTTGTTCCTCCTGCCAGTTACCTGTCTATCAATGTAACCAACCCCCTTTCATTTCAAGAAATTTCTATGTCAATCTTCCCTTACTTAACATATGATTTGTCCCCTGAGCCTTGTCCCTCCCCTACGCCATTCCTATTGGTTCAGGTGTGTCCCTCGCTCCTCCCCTGAGCTTCGTTCATTGGTCCCTCGTGGCTCCTCGTGTCACGCCTGTAATAAGTAACAATATATTTGTTCATTAATAGCTAGATGATAATTTAAATTGAAAACAATAGCTAAATAGCTTTTGTAGAATATCTATAGGGCTGTATGGGAAACGTTTAAGTAGTGCTTGGGCCACAAATCCCCCCTTGGTAACCAGATACAGCTACATCTAGTAATAATTACTAACCTTGTAACCTTTTGTTTGCTCTGCAAAAATTCCAACCTATAGATGTAGGAGACTTTCTGAAACACATATGGTAACAATTATTAACCTTGCAAGAACGTTGAGCTTAAAAGATTAGACTTATAGGTATGCCTTATAAGGAAAGTGGCCAAAGAGGAAGACTTGGGGCCTTCATCCCACGACCACTAGAAGGCAGAAAAAAGACCCCTAGCAACAGGAGGAGCACGCGCAGAAAACAGACCACGTCACCCAGGAATTCGGAGAAAAAGGACAATAAAAAGCGAACTTAAAAGGGGGAGACGCGTGCCTAAGAGAGCGAAGTCTCCTGGCCGCCCAGCACTGAATCTTGCTTATTCTTGCTTGCATAATAATAAAGATTATTGCACAATTCTTAAATTCGGTCGGTTCGTTTATCACAATTTGGTGCCGTGACTCAAATCCTGAGACAGGGTTGGTTTGAGAATTCGGGGGGGGGGTGCCCCCACCCCTTTGGTGGCCCTCATCTTCTCAACCGACCCCCCCTCTGGACTGACGAACCTAAATTCGAGAATAAGCAAGGAAACACCAGTGACCCTGTAAGCTTTGTGCACGAAGATCCGAGCGAAGACGCAGGACGCGTGAGAATACGGGTGAACCGCTTGGTTGGGTTGGAATCCCAGGGCAAAGTGAATGAGACGTCCAACTGAGGACGAAGCAAGAGGGACCCTCCAGTAGTGCGGTTCTCGTAACCCGCGAGGGAGCGAGCCACGACCGAGGGGGGTGTGTGTGTGTGTGCGTGGAGGTGCCTTGGAAGATGGGGCAGAAGGAGAGCAAGCCTTCTGACCCCCTGGAGGAGGGCCCCCGGTTACCCCCAATACCTAAGGATAGTCCGTTAGGATTAATGATTAACTATTGGGATGAT
Source organism: Zonotrichia albicollis (assembly GCF_047830755.1). Taxonomy (NCBI): domain Eukaryota; kingdom Metazoa; phylum Chordata; class Aves; order Passeriformes; family Passerellidae; genus Zonotrichia; species Zonotrichia albicollis. The sequence continues at coordinate 511,026 of NW_027428336.1, read as the reverse complement.
TTTCCCTCCAGAAAAGGGAAGGATAAAGCAAAAATGATAAATTATTGCATGGTAGTATGGGGGGTAAGAAACTGGATTCAGGAAATACATACTGGCCCGTTTTCGGATCCTCTGAGGACTGGGTCTGTCAAGCCTTGAATATCTATGTGAATTCCAAAGAGCCAGAAAACCTGGAGGAGAGTGCTTATGCTAAATTGTGGTTGGTAGGAAGTAATGAGCAAATAACTAGATTGCTCCCCCTTAAGGGAAGCCAAGGGGAAGAAGATAGAAAGAAAAAGTCCCGAGTGGAGGAAGAGATTTCTATTTATCCTCCCCCATATGTACCACCACCAGCCCCAGCCCCTCCTGTATCCCTTCCAAACATTCCTCCAGCATCAGCCCCTGACAAACAGCAGGTCACAGACTCCTCGGATTACAGGAGACATACTCGGAGCCAAATGAAAACAGTAATTGAGGAAGGAGAGAACAGTGGATTGTTCCCTCTTAGGGAAATAGCATTAGGAGGACCTCAGGCTGGGATGGGGTTTGTCACTGTCCCCTTAAACTCAGGAGATGTCCGTGAGTTTAAGAAAGAGATGGGAAAATTATTAGAAGACCCTACAGGAGTAGCAGAAAGGGTGGATCAGTTCCTGGGACCAAATAAATATACCTGGGTAGAGATACAGTCCATTCTAGGCATACTATTTACAACAGAGGAGAGAGGGATGATTAGAAGGGCAGGAATGAGAATTTGGGATGCCCAGCATGTTCAGGGTCCTGTGGCTGATGTCAAATGGCCCTTGCAAAATCCCAATTGGAATAATCAGGACCCCAACCATCGTGGTCATATGCAGGACTTAAGAACTATTATAATCCAGGGCATACGAGAGGCTGTGCCCCGGGGACAAAATATAAGCAAGGCATTCAGAGAGTGCCAAGGAAAGGATGAGACCCCCACTGAATGGTTGGAAAGATTAAGGAAGAGTTTTCAGTTATACTCAGGGGTGGATCCAGAGACGCCTATGGGGCAAGCACTCCTGAAAACACAGTTTGTAGCTAAATCGTGGGAAGACGTTCGAAAGAAATTAGAAAAGTTAGATGATTGGCAGGACAGAGGACTTGATGAATTGCTTAGGGAGGCTCGAAAAGTATATGTTAGAAGGGAGGAAGAAGCACATAAAAGGCAAGTTCGGATGATGGTGGCAGCAGTAAGGGAGGGGCAGCGAAACAACCCTCCGCCACGGGAAAGAAATGACATGAGGAGGGGTTCCCGGGATTTAGGAGGGCCCCCAGTGGGGGGGGAGAGAAGGAACGGGGTGCTACTACTGTGGTGGGAAAGGACACATGAAGAGGGAATGTCGAAAGAGGCTTAGGGATGAGAAAATGTTCAAAGAGGATTAGGGGGGGGTCAAGGGCTCTATTTATTGGGGACTCAAATGTCATCAGAGCCCTTGGTAAAACTTAAAGTGGGTCCCCAGCAAACCCCCATAACCTTCCTTGTAGACACGGGGGCCGAGAGATCAACAGTTCAGTCTTTGCCCCCGGGATGTAAGATTTAGCCTTTAACAGTACAGGTTACTGGGGCAAAAGGGGAACCCTTCAAGGTTCCTGCAATTAAAGATGTCTTAATAGAATCAGAGAAAAAAATAGGGATAGGATCCTTGCTACTAGTTCCTGAAGCCGATTACAATTTATTAGGTAGGGATTTAATGGTGGAATTAGGAATAAATAGAAATATTGAAGAAAAACAGTTGAAAGTCTGACTGTGCCCCCTACGGGCCACTGACGAGGAGAAGATAAACCCGGAGGTTTGGTATACCCCTGACACAGCAGGGAGACTGAATATAGAGCCTTTCACAGTTATTATCCAAAACCCGGAAATCCCAGTGAGGATAAAACAATATCCCATGTCAGACGATGGGCAAAGGGGACTAAAACCAGAAATAGAACGGTTAATACAACAAGGGCTCTTGGAACCTTGTATGTCTCCCTTCAACACCCCATCTTACCTGTAAAAGAACCAGATGGGAAATACCGACTAATACATGATTTAAGGGAAATAAATAAGAGAACTATTGCCCGGTTCCCTGTAGTAGCTAATCCCCATACATTGCTCAGTCAATTGAAACCTGATGACCAATGGTATAGTGTTATAGATTTAAAAGACGCCTTTTGGGCATGCCCCTTGAAGCAAGAATGTAGGGACTATTTTGCATTTGAATGGGAAGATCCCGATACCCACCAAAAGCAACAACTAAGGTGGACCGTGCTCCCACAGGGATATACCGAGTCCCCGAATTTATTTAGGCATGCATTAGAACAGATAATGAAAACCTATACCCCAAACCCAGGAATAACCCTTGTTCAATATGTAGATGATCTGTTAATAGCTGGAAAGAGTGAGGAAGCAGTTAGGGAAGAAAGCATTAAGCTTTTAAACTTTTTGAGCATTCAGGGGCTGAAGGTGTCCAAAAATAAACTGCAATTCGTAGAAGAAGAAGTGAAGTACCTGGGACACCGACTCAGTAAAGGAACTAAAACAGTAGATCCAGAGAGGGTTAAGGGAATCCTCTCCCTTCCCCCCCCAAGAAATAAGAGACAAATTAGACAGCTATTGGGTCTCATAGGATACTGCAGACAATGGATTGAAAACTTTAGTGGCAAAATAAAATTCTTGTATGAAAAACTAACTACTGAAGGTTTGATTAAATGGACTGAAAAGGATGATGAATCATTAGAACAACTAAAAGAGGAATTGACTAATGCCCCGGTGCTAAGCCTCCCCGATGTTAGGAGACCTTTTTATTTGTTCGTTAATACTGAGGCAGGAGTAGCATTTGGGGTACTGGCTCAGGACTGGGCCAGCAGTCGAAAACCAGTGGCATACATTTCTAAATTACTGGATCCAGTAAGTAGGGGATGGCCAACATGCTTGCAGATTATAGTAGCCACAGCCCTTTTAGTGGAGGAAGCTCTCAAAATTACCTATGGAGGAGAACTGAAAGTTTTTACTCCCCATAATATACGGGCAGTATTGCAACAAAAGGCAGAAAATGGATAACAGACTCCAGACTTTTGAAATACGAGGGCATTTTACTGTCATCCCCTCGGTTGATACTTGAAACCACCTCTCTGCAAAACCCTGCTGAATTCCTGTTTGGGGATCCACAGGAGAATTTAACTCATGATTGCTTACATAGCATAGAGAAACAAACAAAAATTAGACCGGATCTCGAAGAGGAAGAACTGGAAGAAGGAGAAAAGTTATTTGTGGATGGTTCCTCTAGGGTTGTTGAGGGAAAGCGAATCTCGGGATATGCCATTGTGGGAGGTGAAAATTTAGAAATAATAGAATCCGGCCCTCTGAGTCTTAGTTGGTCAGCCCAGGCCTGTGAGCTTTATGCGGTATTGCGGGCTCTGAAATTCTTGGAAGCTAAGGATGGGACCATCTATACGGATTCAAAGTATGCCTTTGGAGTGATACATACTTTTGGAAAAATTTGGGAAGAAAGAGGGTTAATAAATTCCCAAAGAAAAGAATTAATACATCGGGAACTAATCACTCAGATATTACAAGCGTTAAGAGGCCCAAAGAGAATAGCAATAGTACATGTTAAAGGACATTAAAAGGGTCCCTCCCATCTGATCAGAGGAAACAATATAGCAGATAGAGAAGCAAAGAAAGCTGCCCTCAGAAAATTCCAGGAGCAGGGAACAAGGAGAATGCGAGATGGCGAAAGAGTTTGTGTCCTGAACTTCACAGCCCAGGAAAAGGAAAAATTAGACAGAATGGGAATAACAGAGAATGAGGGTATTCGAAAATTACCAGATGATAGGGAAGTGCTGCCAAAATCTGTAGCTCAGAGGATAGTGCAGCAGTTACATGAAAAGACTCACTGGGGAACCTAAGCCTTAGTAGATCAGTTTACTATTAAGTATATGTGTATAGGAATTTATGATATAGCAAAACAAGTAGTTAGGGGATGTATAACATGCCAGAGGGTTAATAGGCATCAAGCTCGAGAAAGGATTCCAGGAGGAAGGGAATTAGCACACCGACCTTTTTCACATGTACAAGTAGATTTCACCAAGCTACCAAAAGTAGGGAGGTACAAGTACTTATTGGTACTAGTAGATCATCTAACCCACTTCGTAGAAGCATATCCTACATCATGGGCTACTGCAAACGTAGTGATTAAAACCTTACTGGAAGAAATAATCCCTAGGTATGGATTAGTAGAAATATTAGACTCTGATAGAGGCCCCCATTTCGCAAATAAAGTACTAAAAGAGGTAACCACGGCCTTAGGTACTAAATGGAAATATCACACTCCTTGGCACCCTCAAAGCTCAGGGAGGGTAGAAAGGGCAAATGGAGAAATCAAGAAGCAACTCACTAAACTTATGGTGGAAACTAAAATGTCATGGGTCAGATGTTTACCCCTGGCACTGCTAAACATTAGAACCCAACCTAGGACGGATGTGGGAATTTCTCCCTTTGAAATGCTCTATGGAATGCCTTACGACTTAGAGCTACCAGGGAACCATCCCTGTATCCAAGATAGTCAAATTCAGAGTTACATACAACAGCTAATGAAACGAAGGGAGGAACTAAAACGAAAAGGGCTATTGGTACAAAGACCCCCTTTGGACATAGCAATGCATAAGCTTAAACCTGGAGATAGAGTCCTAATTAAAACTTGGAAAGAGACCTCCCTAACACCCCAATGGGAAGGTCCCTATGTTGTTCTGTTTACCACAGAGACAGCCGTCCGAACTGCTGAAAAAGGCTGGACACATGCCAGTCGAGTGAAAGGACCCATCACTGCAGACACCCCTTGGGAGGTGACCAGTCGCCCTGGAGATCTACGATTGACTCTTCGGAAAACATAAGAATGCATAGCAACTGGTAATATGAATGACTGAGAGGGAGAAACACCGACTGCAGCTACTGGTCAGAGACAATATTCAAAGGGTGGGAAAGGAACTGAAGTGTCCTCTTATTTGGCACACATGGGATGATCTGATATCAGTGGCTGAGGTCCTCTCTGAGATAAGGCGGCCACTGTCTAACAGACCTGGGTGCATTAAATGTGGTGATCCCATCTGTAGGGCATGGATAAAAATATTTTGCGGGGGATGTAGGCTCAAATGGTGGGTTTTCCAATCACAGTTAGGTGGGGGTATCTGGTATCATACTTGTGATTGGGGTTGGAGGAGGGAAAACCCTTACACGGCTCTAAGCAAATTTGCAACAGCCCCAGGACAAAGAGAAATCCCTTATAGGGAGGCAATAACATTAATTGAAAATATAGAGCAGAGGAGACATTGGGCCCTGGCCTGGGCAATACATCACCAATCATATAGGATCATCTGCCAAAATCAGAGTGTGATATTAGACCAGGTGTGTGTAGGGAAAAAGATTCATGTCCCCATAGAGTGGCAAGTTGAGCCCCGAAATTGGGATAGTACCGTACGCTGCTACTTCCGAATATATAAGAAATGAGCCCATAAGGCTCGGAGGAAAAACCCAGACAGTGAGACTCAGGCCCTATAAAGCTCGCTAGGAACGACAGAGAATCTGCCATAAGATAAGAGAGATCCTTTGCCTGGAGGCCTGGCAGCCTGCCCTTAGGAGTGGGGGCAGGAACGAAAGAAATAGCCCAAATAATGCACCCCCTGAAGACTACCCCTGCTGCCAAGAAGATAATGATCCCTGCAGACCGATACACCCGGGCTGGCAGGCGAGGCAGAGAGGTAAGGAGGAGTGAGGAAGAGCAACGGGCCTCAGGAACAGGAACGGAGCACAGGAATGCTCCAGGTAAAAGAGATATGGTTATAAGAGGTGAACAAAATTTGTTGCTAGGACCCTGCCCTGCTTGGCGAGCTATTTTTATCATTATAATCCTGAGCTTCCCGACTGCCTGGGGAAACCCCCATCAGCCTTACAAAGGGAACAAGATCCTAGTCAAACGGACCCTGATCACTGACTGGTCTCAGGCCTTTTTGCAATTTACCGGATCTATGGGAAATACCACAGGTTTGAGTTTACAAACTTTAGTTCTGCATGACGGTCTGCCGTATGCTAAACACGAATGGAAGAGGCAGAAAACTTGGGAGCTTCAAGGAGTAGTGGGAGAACAAATTAATATTGGATGTCGAGTGGTTAATGGATCAGACTATACTAACACAATCTCAATCAGTGTTTCCATGGGTCAGGAGGATAAACAAATAAATTTTGAATACCCAGCACGAGACTGCTGGCAAAACTTCACATTAACTCACACGGCAGAGGTAGTCTGTCTCTGGACAAAAGATACACAAGGCCTTTCCTTTAAATTCACAATAAATATTAAAACACAATCTACCACTACTAAACCACACATTATCACCATTTCACCTACACCACCGGTCACACTCACACCAAAAATTTTCAAAATAGGACCTTATATAATCAAAAAAATTGGTCAACAACAAATATTATTTAATCCAGCATGGTCTCTAAAACAGGTCGAACTGCTAATGCAGACTAATGTTTCAGAAATCCAGCCAGCTTGTTCTCTGTTTTTGCAAACATCCTTTGAAGGCTGGACTACTTGGCTCAGGAAACGCAGCTCTTTTAAAACAAGGAAACTTAGAGATGTGACTGGTGTTCTAGGCACAGGACTGGGAATTCTGAATAGCATCGATTCGGAGGTACTAATGAACAAACTGGCTGCTACGGCCAGAGATCTGTCCAAATTACAGCAACCACTGAGGTCATCTCTACTGGCTTTGGGGAGACACCAGTGGACGTTGTCAAACATTTTGCCAAATTGGGAAAGAGTAAATGTGAACGATCACAAATTGGTAATTGATGCACTTGGTGCCACACAAAATAATGTCTCCTTAGCCCTCAGCTGTATCCGGGCACAATTATGGATGCAGTCAGTCTCTGCTGCAATTATAAGAGAGGGCGAGGAAGGCACTTTCCCCACAGAAATTCGGAAAATAATTTGGGATAATGCCACTGAGTTTGAAAGGGAATTCCAATCCTCGTGGAAACTGGTGAATTTTACCTATAACCCTATTTCTAATACAGTCACTGCCTTTGTCTTGACCATACAAAATGCCTCTGTACATCTAGTTTTTCCTGTCATTGCATTAGGAATAAACCATGACGGAGCTGTCCTCTATCCTACAGAACATAGAGGATGGGTCCGTCAGCTTGGTGACAAATGGCAAACTGTTGACTTGGAATCTTGTATTGTACGAGAACAGTTGGGATTCATCTGCGAGGGCGCTGTAATTATAGCTCAAGATATCTGTTTGGACACAGAGCAAAACATTTGCCATTTTGAGATTCGCCCTAATGAAGTTTCTAAAACAGTTCTTATATACATAGGCAATGGGTGCACGTGTTTCAGAACTCTCTGTGATTTTGTGCTAGTAGATGATGTTATGGTGGATACAAAGAATCACTCAAACTTCTGTGCTTGTAACTTCACCAAGATTACAGGGTGTGACACCACTTATGAAGCTACAGTTACCTCTCACCAACTATTACAATCCAACTACACGCTGATTCACAAGTTAATGCCCACCCCGATTGGGATGAACTTCACCCTAGTGAGACAACTATTGTTTCACCAGGATCTGATAAAAATTCTTGAGAAAATCAGGAAAAGCGGACAGAAGACCCTAGTAACTGTTCAACATGATGTAGAGAAAATACACCAGGTAGTAGAAAGAGTGAAGCAAGATAGCAATTATAGGTGGTGGGACACCCTGTTCGAATGGTCACCTACTGCCACAGGTGTCTTAAACAGTATGTGCCATCCCACTGTCGTTCTTTTAATTCTGATTGTACTAGGATTTATTTTCTCAGCAGTTCAATTTGTTGTGAATTGGAATATGATGAAAAGACTAAAGAAATTAGCAGGTATAATTAATGCACAGAGCTTAACTGATGAAATAGATCAGTTAGCGCTTGCTAGGAAGGAGCTAAAAAGGTTTAATGAACAAAATTGGTAAAAAGAGAAATGGGGGATTGTAATAAGTAACAATATATTTGTTCATTAATAGCTAGATGATGATTTAAATTAAAAAAACAATAGCTAAAATAGCTTTTGTAGAATATCTATAGGGCTGTATGGGAAACTTATAAGTAGTGTTAAAGTTACAACCCCCCCCCCCCTTGGTAATTGGATACAGCCACATCTGGAAATAATTTCTAACCTTGTAGAATTGCTTGCTCTGCAAAAATTCTACCCTATAGATGTAGGAGACTTTCTGAAACACATATGGTAACAATTATTAACCTTGCAAGAATGTTGAGCTTAAAAGACTAGACTTATAGGTATGCCTTATAAGGAAAGCGGCCAAAGAGGAAGACTTGGGGTCTTCATCCCACGAACACCAGAAGGCAGAAAAAAGACCCCTAGCAACAGGAGGAGCACGCACAGAAAACAGACCACGTCATCCAAGAATCTGAAAAAAGGACAATAAAAAGCGAACTCAAAATGGGGGAGGTGCGGGCCTAAGGGAGCGAAGTCTCCTGGCAGCCCAGCGCTGAATCTTGCTTATTCTTGCTTGCATAATAAAGATTATGGTACAATTCTTAAATTCAGTCGATTCGTCTATCACAGCTGACAGAGTCAGAATACAAGCTCTGACACCCTCTTGGTCAGGGTACTGGTAGCAGTCCAGTTGGATTAGTGGCTGCACTCCTCCTGGAGTGGCACATGTGATCCTGTAGAAGGGTATAGTCTTCCTCTGAAGTTCCAGTGGAAAAGGCGGCCATTCCTCTGGGAATCCAGTGGAAAGGCTGCTTGTTCTGTCCCAAACTCCAGATTATTTGCAGGTGGGGATGCTTGGTTCCTCCCCTCTGGGCACAGCATCTCACAATGGGCTCTTATCATTCCATGAGTCATGGGGTGGGTCCATGAGACAGAAAGGGCTCCCAGAGGGAATTATCTCTGAGTCATGGGGAAAGGCATTGATGGGCCCATTAACAGGAGATAAGGAAAAGAACAATGCCCCTCCTGGTTTCAACAGCTCTTGAAGATGGAAATAGAATACATCCTTATATTGTAACCAAGGATAATAGGGAGCATTGTCAATGATCATGCAGCCAACCAAGAGCTGGAGCTGAATCCAGAATTGCTTGTTCCAGCTACACAGGAATTCATTACCCTGGCAAGCACAGCTCCATGGGAACAAAGATCTCTCATCTCTGGGCTGAATTGTAGCATTGTGTGTCCTGGATGAGTTTTCTTGTAAAGTTGTTAATTTTTTTATAAGTAGGTGTCATGGTTTGAGCCTGGCACAGAGCCAGTGCCCCTATGAAAATTCCCTCACCCTGGTGTCTGCTGTGAGATGTGACCAGGAATAAACAAAACAGGCTCCAGCTTAAACATAAAGAACACTTTATTACCTAAACTACAGGAAAATAGGGAAAAACTATAAGGAAAAGAAAAAAAAATTGAAAACCTTACAAAAAAACCACTTTCCTCCTCCCCACTACCTGAATTTCCCAATCCGATACATTCTCCCAAATCACCAACTGCCCAGCCTGGCACCACACTTTAGTATACTCAAACTTCAGTTCATGAAGAGGAGAGGAGTCCTTCTTGTTCCATAGGCTTCCCCTGGAAACACACTGAAACCTCGTGTGCTTCCCTGTCATTTCGGCACCGCCCGGAAAAAAGTCCTTTTGCCGCTTGTGACATCTTCCTTCCATGCCCAGTGCTCTCACCACCGTGCATGGATCAGAGCTGCTTTTAGGGTTGTCTTTTAAGGATGCCTTGTCTCACTCCAAAAAGGCACAGTCTCTGCTTTGGGACATCTGTCCCCCCCATATTTTTCCAACCCCCTGGGGCCGCGGGGTCCTCACGATGAACCCTCCTGGTTCTGAGGCACTGCCTCCCCCTAAGTGCAGTCTCTGTGTCACAGGAACAAACTGAGTCCATGGCCACAAGAAAAGTCCAGCCACAAGGCCACTCCAAGCATCTCTCTCTTCACTCAGCCAGTCTTCTCTACGTCCTTCAGGCCAGGTCCTTGTCTCATCTCATCTCCTATCTCCCTTCTTATTCAGCTTCGAGGAGGATTAGCATTTTTGCAAGGCCCCAATCATGAAAGAAAGGGGTTAAAACTTTCAGTCTCTGTCTGTCCTGGAGCTGCGGCACTCCCACACACGCTGCCGCTCCGGCCGGGCACTCTTCCCCCCCCCTCCTTCTCCTCCTGGGCCGGCTGCTATCACATTCGGTGTCGCCCGCTCTCCTCTCTCCTTCCTGGGGGGGGGATGGCTGCCCGAGGGCTGACTCCCTGGGCTCTTCCACCCTTCCATCCTCGAGGGCCTTCTCACCCCCCATCTCTGTCCAGGCCCCAGGCCTACCGCATGGCAGCCCCTCCCCCGCCCAGCAGCAGCGGCTGGACAGGGGAGGGTGATCTGACCTCTTCGCCTCGACGTCCCAAGAGGACCTCCCAGGGCCAGAGCCCTGCTTTTTAACCCCTGTGTATTCTCGGAGGTGTGTCCAAACCCCACTGGCTACACCAGGTGCCAGTCTCAAACTCAGAACATTCATTGGTTTGACCACAGCTTCCCAGAATTCCCACTTCTTCCTGGTCAAACCACCACAGTAGGGTTTTGGTTTGACCCTCGGTTCCCCCCATGTTCTCCCTCCTAATGGTTTGTTCCTCCTGCCAGTTACCTGTCTATCAATGTAACCAACCCCCTTTCATTTCAAGAAATTTCTATGTCAATCTTCCCTTACTTAACATATGATTTGTCCCCTGAGCCTTGTCCCTCCCCTACGCCATTCCTATTGGTTCAGGTGTGTCCCTCGCTCCTCCCCTGAGCTTCGTTCATTGGTCCCTCGTGGCTCCTCGTGTCACGCCTGTAATAAGTAACAATATATTTGTTCATTAATAGCTAGATGATAATTTAAATTGAAAACAATAGCTAAATAGCTTTTGTAGAATATCTATAGGGCTGTATGGGAAACGTTTAAGTAGTGCTTGGGCCACAAATCCCCCCTTGGTAACCAGATACAGCTACATCTAGTAATAATTACTAACCTTGTAACCTTTTGTTTGCTCTGCAAAAATTCCAACCTATAGATGTAGGAGACTTTCTGAAACACATATGGTAACAATTATTAACCTTGCAAGAACGTTGAGCTTAAAAGATTAGACTTATAGGTATGCCTTATAAGGAAAGTGGCCAAAGAGGAAGACTTGGGGCCTTCATCCCACGACCACTAGAAGGCAGAAAAAAGACCCCTAGCAACAGGAGGAGCACGCGCAGAAAACAGACCACGTCACCCAGGAATTCGGAGAAAAAGGACAATAAAAAGCGAACTTAAAAGGGGGAGACGCGTGCCTAAGAGAGCGAAGTCTCCTGGCCGCCCAGCACTGAATCTTGCTTATTCTTGCTTGCATAATAATAAAGATTATTGCACAATTCTTAAATTCGGTCGGTTCGTTTATCACAATTTGGTGCCGTGACTCAAATCCTGAGACAGGGTTGGTTTGAGAATTCGGGGGGGGGGTGCCCCCACCCCTTTGGTGGCCCTCATCTTCTCAACCGACCCCCCCTCTGGACTGACGAACCTAAATTCGAGAATAAGCAAGGAAACACCAGTGACCCTGTAAGCTTTGTGCACGAAGATCCGAGCGAAGACGCAGGACGCGTGAGAATACGGGTGAACCGCTTGGTTGGGTTGGAATCCCAGGGCAAAGTGAATGAGACGTCCAACTGAGGACGAAGCAAGAGGGACCCTCCAGTAGTGCGGTTCTCGTAACCCGCGAGGGAGTGAGCCACGACCGAGGGGGGTGTGTGTGTGTGTGCGTGGAGGTGCCTTGGAAGATGGGGCAGAAGGAGAGCAAGCCTTCTGACCCCCTGGGGGAGGGCCCCCGGTTACCCCCAATACCTAAGGATAGTCCGTTAGGATTAATGATTAACTATTGGGATGATTTTCCCTCCAGAAAAGGGAAGGATAAAGCAAAAATGATAAATTATTGCATGGTAGTATGGGGGGTAAGAAACTGGATTCAGGAAATACATACTGGCCCGTTTTCGGATCCTCTGAGGACTGGGTCTGTCAAGCCTTGAATATCTATGTGAATTCCAAAGAGCCAGAAAACCTGGAGGAGAGTGCTTATGCTAAATTGTGGTTGGTAGGAAGTAATGAGCAAATAACTAGATTGCTCCCCCTTAAGGGAAGCCAAGGGGAAGAAGATAGAAAGAAAAAGTCCCGAGTGGAGGAAGAGATTTCTATTTATCCTCCCCCATATGTACCACCACCAGCCCCAGCCCCTCCTGTATCCCTTCCAAACATTCCTCCAGCATCAGCCCCTGACAAACAGCAGGTCACAGACTCCTCGGATTACAGGAGACATACTCGGAGCCAAATGAAAACAGTAATTGAGGAAGGAGAGAACAGTGGATTGTTCCCTCTTAGGGAAATAGCATTAGGAGGACCTCAGGCTGGGATGGGGTTTGTCACTGTCCCCTTAAACTCAGGAGATGTCCGTGAGTTTAAGAAAGAGATGGGAAAATTATTAGAAGACCCTACAGGAGTAGCAGAAAGGGTGGATCAGTTCCTGGGACCAAATAAATATACCTGGGTAGAGATACAGTCCATTCTAGGCATACTATTTACAACAGAGGAGAGAGGGATGATTAGAAGGGCAGGAATGAGAATTTGGGATGCCCAGCATGTTCAGGGTCCTGTGGCTGATGTCAAATGGCCCTTGCAAAATCCCAATTGGAATAATCAGGACCCCAACCATCGTGGTCATATGCAGGACTTAAGAACTATTATAATCCAGGGCATACGAGAGGCTGTGCCCCGGGGACAAAATATAAGCAAGGCATTCAGAGAGTGCCAAGGAAAGGATGAGACCCCCACTGAATGGTTGGAAAGATTAAGGAAGAGTTTTCAGTTATACTCAGGGGTGGATCCAGAGACGCCTATGGGGCAAGCACTCCTGAAAACACAGTTTGTAGCTAAATCGTGGGAAGACGTTCGAAAGAAATTAGAAAAGTTAGATGATTGGCAGGACAGAGGACTTGATGAATTGCTTAGGGAGGCTCGAAAAGTATATGTTAGACGGGAGGAAGAAGCACATAAAAGGCAAGTTCGGATGATGGTGGCAGCAGTAAGGGAGGGGCAGCGAAACAACCCTCCGCCACGGGAAAGAAATGACATGAGGAGGGTTTCCCGGGATTTAGGAGGGCCCCCAGTGGGGGTGGAGAGAAGGAACGGGGTGCTACTACTGTGGTGGGAAAGGACACATGAAGAGGGAATGTCGAAAGAGGCTTAGGGATGAGAAAATGTTCAAAGAGGATTAGGGGGGGGTCAAGGGCTCTATTTATTGGGGACTCAAATGTCATCAGAGCCCTTGGTAAAACTTAAAGTGGGTCCCCAGCAAACCCCCATAACCTTCCTTGTAGACACGGGGGCCGAGAGATCAACAGTTCAGTCTTTGCCCCCGGGATGTAAGATTTAGCCTTTAACAGTACAGGTTATTGGGGCAAAAGGGGAACCCTTCAAGGTTCCTGCAATTAAAGATGTCTTAATAGAATCAGAGAAAAAAATAGGGATAGGATCCTTGCTACTAGTTCCTGAAGCCGATTACAATTTATTAGGTAGGGATTTAATGGTGGAATTAGGAATAAATAGAAATATTGAAGAAAAACAGTTGAAAGTCTGACTGTGCCCCCTACGGGCCACTGACGAGGAGAAGATAAACCCGGAGGTTTGGTATACCCCTGACACAGCAGGGAGACTGAATATAGAGCCTTTCACAGTTATTATCCAAAACCCGGAAATCCCAGTGAGGATAAAACAATATCCCATGTCAGACGATGGGCAAAGGGGACTAAAACCAGAAATAGAACGGTTAATACAACAAGGGCTCTTGGAACCTTGTATGTCTCCCTTCAACACCCCATCTTACCTGTAAAAGAACCAGATGGGAAATACCGACTAATACATGATTTAAGGGAAATAAATAAGAGAACTATTGCCCGGTTCCCTGTAGTAGCTAATCCCCATACATTGCTCAGTCAATTGAAACCTGATGACCAATGGTATAGTGTTATAGATTTAAAAGACGCCTTTTGGGCATGCCCCTTGAAGCAAGAATGTAGGGACTATTTTGCATTTGAATGGGAAGATCCCGATACCCACCAAAAGCAACAACTAAGGTGGACCGTGCTCCCACAGGGATATACCGAGTCCCCGAATTTATTTAGGCATGCATTAGAACAGATAATGAAAACCTATACCCCAAACCCAGGAATAACCCTTGTTCAATATGTAGATGATCTGTTAATAGCTGGAAAGAGTGAGGAAGCAGTTAGGGAAGAAAGCATTAAGCTTTTAAACTTTTTGAGCATTCAGGGGCTGAAGGTGTCCAAAAATAAACTGCAATTCGTAGAAGAAGAAGTGAAGTACCTGGGACACCGACTCAGTAAAGGAACTAAAACAGTAGATCCAGAGAGGGTTAAGGGAATCCTCTCCCTTCCCCCCCCAAGAAATAAGAGACAAATTAGACAGCTATTGGGTCTCATAGGATACTGCAGACAATGGATTGAAAACTTTAGTGGCAAAATAAAATTCTTGTATGAAAAACTAACTACTGAAGGTTTGATTAAATGGACTGAAAAGGATGATGAATCATTAGAACAACTAAAAGAGGAATTGACTAATGCCCCGGTGCTAAGCCTCCCCGATGTTAGGAGACCTTTTTATTTGTTCGTTAATACTGAGGCAGGAGTAGCATTTGGGGTACTGGCTCAGGACTGGGCCAGCAGTCGAAAACCAGTGGCATACATTTCTAAATTACTGGATCCAGTAAGTAGGGGATGGCCAACATGCTTGCAGATTATAGTAGCCACAGCCCTTTTAGTGGAGGAAGCTCTCAAAATTACCTATGGAGGAGAACTGAAAGTTTTTACTCCCCATAATATACGGGCAGTATTGCAACAAAAGGCAGAAAATGGATAACAGACTCCAGACTTTTGAAATACGAGGGCATTTTACTGTCATCCCCTCGGTTGATACTTGAAACCACCTCTCTGCAAAACCCTGCTGAATTCCTGTTTGGGGATCCACAGGAGAATTTAACTCATGATTGCTTACATAGCATAGAGAAACAAACAAAAATTAGACCGGATCTCGAAGAGGAAGAACTGGAAGAAGGAGAAAAGTTATTTGTGGATGGTTCCTCTAGGGTTGTTGAGGGAAAGCGAATCTCGGGATATGCCATTGTGGGAGGTGAAAATTTAGAAATAATAGAATCCGGCCCTCTGAGTCTTAGTTGGTCAGCCCAGGCCTGTGAGCTTTATGCGGTATTGCGGGCTCTGAAATTCTTGGAAGCTAAGGATGGGACCATCTATACGGATTCAAAGTATGCCTTTGGAGTGATACATACTTTTGGAAAAATTTGGGAAGAAAGAGGGTTAATAAATTCCCAAAGAAAAGAATTAATACATCGGGAACTAATCACTCAGATATTACAAGCGTTAAGAGGCCCAAAGAGAATAGCAATAGTACATGTTAAAGGACATTAAAAGGGTCCCTCCCATCTGATCAGAGGAAACAATATAGCAGATAGAGAAGCAAAGAAAGCTGCCCTCAGAAAATTCCAGGAGCAGGGAACAAGGAGAATGCGAGATGGCGAAAGAGTTTGTGTCCTGAACTTCACAGCCCAGGAAAAGGAAAAATTAGACAGAATGGGAATAACAGAGAATGAGGGTATTCGAAAATTACCAGATGATAGGGAAGTGCTGCCAAAATCTGTAGCTCAGAGGATAGTGCAGCAGTTACATGAAAAGACTCACTGGGGAACCTAAGCCTTAGTAGATCAGTTTACTATTAAGTATATGTGTATAGGAATTTATGATATAGCAAAACAAGTAGTTAGGGGATGTATAACATGCCAGAGGGTTAATAGGCATCAAGCTCGAGAAAGGATTCCAGGAGGAAGGGAATTAGCACACCGACCTTTTTCACATGTACAAGTAGATTTCACCAAGCTACCAAAAGTAGGGAGGTACAAGTACTTATTGGTACTAGTAGATCATCTAACCCACTTCGTAGAAGCATATCCTACATCATGGGCTACTGCAAACGTAGTGATTAAAACCTTACTGGAAGAAATAATCCCTAGGTATGGATTAGTAGAAATATTAGACTCTGATAGAGGCCCCCATTTCGCAAATAAAGTACTAAAAGAGGTAACCACGGCCTTAGGTACTAAATGGAAATATCACACTCCTTGGCACCCTCAAAGCTCAGGGAGGGTAGAAAGGGCAAATGGAGAAATCAAGAAGCAACTCACTAAACTTATGGTGGAAACTAAAATGTCATGGGTCAGATGTTTACCCCTGGCACTGCTAAACATTAGAACCCAACCTAGGACGGATGTGGGAATTTCTCCCTTTGAAATGCTCTATGGAATGCCTTACGACTTAGAGCTACCAGGGAACCATCCCTGTATCCAAGATAGTCAAATTCAGAGTTACATACAACAGCTAATGAAACGAAGGGAGGAACTAAAACGAAAAGGGCTATTGGTACAAAGACCCCCTTTGGACATAGCAATGCATAAGCTTAAACCTGGAGATAGAGTCCTAATTAAAACTTGGAAAGAGACCTCCCTAACACCCCAATGGGAAGGTCCCTATGTTGTTCTGTTTACCACAGAGACAGCCGTCCGAACTGCTGAAAAAGGCTGGACACATGCCAGTCGAGTGAAAGGACCCATCACTGCAGACACCCCTTGGGAGGTGACCAGTCGCCCTGGAGATCTACGATTGACTCTTCGGAAAACATAAGAATGCATAGCAACTGGTAATATGAATGACTGAGAGGGAGAAACACCGACTGCAGCTACTGGTCAGAGACAATATTCAAAGGGTGGGAAAGGAACTGAAGTGTCCTCTTATTTGGCACACATGGGATGATCTGATATCAGTGGCTGAGGTCCTCTCTGAGATAAGGCGGCCACTGTCTAACAGACCTGGGTGCATTAAATGTGGTGATCCCATCTGTAGGGCATGGATAAAAATATTTTGCGGGGGATGTAGGCTCAAATGGTGGGTTTTCCAATCACAGTTAGGTGGGGGTATCTGGTATCATACTTGTGATTGGGGTTGGAGGAGGGAAAACCCTTACACGGCTCTAAGCAAATTTGCAACAGCCCCAGGACAAAGAGAAATCCCTTATAGGGAGGCAATAACATTAATTGAAAATATAGAGCAGAGGAGACATTGGGCCCTGGCCTGGGCAATACATCACCAATCATATAGGATCATCTGCCAAAATCAGAGTGTGATATTAGACCAGGTGTGTGTAGGGAAAAAGATTCATGTCCCCATAGAGTGGCAAGTTGAGCCCCGAAATTGGGATAGTACCGTACGCTGCTACTTCCGAATATATAAGAAATGAGCCCGTAAGGCTCGGAGGAAAAACCCAGACAGTGAGACTCAGGCCCTATAAAGCTCGCTAGGAACGACAGAGAATCTGCCATAAGATAAGAGAGATCCTTTGCCTGGAGGCCTGGCAGCCTGCCCTTAGGAGTGGGGGCAGGAACGAAAGAAATAGCCCAAATAATGCACCCCCTGAAGACTACCCCTGCTGCCAAGAAGATAATGATCCCTGCAGACCGATACACCCGGGCTGGCAGGCGAGGCAGAGAGGTAAGGAGGAGTGAGGAAGAGCAACGGGCCTCAGGAACAGGAACGGAGCACAGGAATGCTCCAGGTAAAAGAGATATGGTTATAAGAGGTGAACAAAATTTGTTGCTAGGACCCTGCCCTGCTTGGCGAGCTATTTTTATCATTATAATCCTGAGCTTCCCGACTGCCTGGGGAAACCCCCATCAGCCTTACAAAGGGAACAAGATCCTAGTCAAACGGACCCTGATCACTGACTGGTCTCAGGCCTTTTTGCAATTTACCGGATCTATGGGAAATACCACAGGTTTGAGTTTACAAACTTTAGTTCTGCATGACGGTCTGCCGTATGCTAAACACGAATGGAAGAGGCAGAAAACTTGGGAGCTTCAAGGAGTAGTGGGAGAACAAATTAATATTGGATGTCGAGTGGTTAATGGATCAGACTATACTAACACAATCTCAATCAGTGTTTCCATGGGTCAGGAGGATAAACAAATAAATTTTGAATACCCAGCACGAGACTGCTGGCAAAACTTCACATTAACTCACACGGCAGAGGTAGTCTGTCTCTGGACAAAAGATACACAAGGCCTTTCCTTTAAATTCACAATAAATATTAAAACACAATCTACCACTACTAAACCACACATTATCACCATTTCACCTACACCACCGGTCACACTCACACCAAAAATTTTCAAAATAGGACCTTATATAATCAAAAAAATTGGTCAACAACAAATATTATTTAATCCAGCATGGTCTCTAAAACAGGTCGAACTGCTAATGCAGACTAATGTTTCAGAAATCCAGCCAGCTTGTTCTCTGTTTTTGCAAACATCCTTTGAAGGCTGGACTACTTGGCTCAGGAAACGCAGCTCTTTTAAAACAAGGAAACTTAGAGATGTGACTGGTGTTCTAGGCACAGGACTGGGAATTCTGAATAGCATCGATTCGGAGGTACTAATGAACAAACTGGCTGCTACGGCCAGAGATCTGTCCAAATTACAGCAACCACTGAGGTCATCTCTACTGGCTTTGGGGAGACACCAGTGGACGTTGTCAAACATTTTGCCAAATTGGGAAAGAGTAAATGTGAACGATCACAAATTGGTAATTGATGCACTTGGTGCCACACAAAATAATGTCTCCTTAGCCCTCAGCTGTATCCGGGCACAATTATGGATGCAGTCAGTCTCTGCTGCAATTATAAGAGAGGGCGAGGAAGGCACTTTCCCCACAGAAATTCGGAAAATAATTTGGGATAATGCCACTGAGTTTGAAAGGGAATTCCAATCCTCGTGGAAACTGGTGAATTTTACCTATAACCCTATTTCTAATACAGTCACTGCCTTTGTCTTGACCATACAAAATGCCTCTGTACATCTAGTTTTTCCTGTCATTGCATTAGGAATAAACCATGACGGAGCTGTCCTCTATCCTACAGAACATAGAGGATGGGTCCGTCAGCTTGGTGACAAATGGCAAACTGTTGACTTGGAATCTTGTATTGTACGAGAACAGTTGGGATTCATCTGCGAGGGCGCTGTAATTATAGCTCAAGATATCTGTTTGGACACAGAGCAAAACATTTGCCATTTTGAGATTCGCCCTAATGAAGTTTCTAAAACAGTTCTTATATACATAGGCAATGGGTGCACGTGTTTCAGAACTCTCTGTGATTTTGTGCTAGTAGATGATGTTATGGTGGATACAAAGAATCACTCAAACTTCTGTGCTTGTAACTTCACCAAGATTACAGGGTGTGACACCACTTATGAAGCTACAGTTACCTCTCACCAACTATTACAATCCAACTACACGCTGATTCACAAGTTAATGCCCACCCCGATTGGGATGAACTTCACCCTAGTGAGACAACTATTGTTTCACCAGGATCTGATAAAAATTCTTGAGAAAATCAGGAAAAGCGGACAGAAGACCCTAGTAACTGTTCAACATGATGTAGAGAAAATACACCAGGTAGTAGAAAGAGTGAAGCAAGATAGCAATTATAGGTGGTGGGACACCCTGTTCGAATGGTCACCTACTGCCACAGGTGTCTTAAACAGTATGTGCCATCCCACTGTCGTTCTTTTAATTCTGATTGTACTAGGATTTATTTTCTCAGCAGTTCAATTTGTTGTGAATTGGAATATGATGAAAAGACTAAAGAAATTAGCAGGTATAATTAATGCACAGAGCTTAACTGATGAAATAGATCAGTTAGCGCTTGCTAGGAAGGAGCTAAAAAGGTTTAATGAACAAAATTGGTAAAAAGAGAAATGGGGGATTGTAATAAGTAACAATATATTTGTTCATTAATAGCTAGATGATGATTTAAATTAAAAAAACAATAGCTAAAATAGCTTTTGTAGAATATCTATAGGGCTGTATGGGAAACTTATAAGTAGTGTTAAAGTTACAACCCCCCCCCCCTTGGTAATTGGATACAGCCACATCTGGAAATAATTTCTAACCTTGTAGAATTGCTTGCTCTGCAAAAATTCTACCCTATAGATGTAGGAGACTTTCTGAAACACATATGGTAACAATTATTAACCTTGCAAGAATGTTGAGCTTAAAAGACTAGACTTATAGGTATGCCTTATAAGGAAAGCGGCCAAAGAGGAAGACTTGGGGTCTTCATCCCACGAACACCAGAAGGCAGAAAAAAGACCCCTAGCAACAGGAGGAGCACGCACAGAAAACAGACCACGTCATCCAAGAATCTGAAAAAAGGACAATAAAAAGCGAACTCAAAATGGGGGAGGTGCGGGCCTAAGGGAGCGAAGTCTCCTGGCAGCCCAGCGCTGAATCTTGCTTATTCTTGCTTGCATAATAAAGATTATGGTACAATTCTTAAATTCAGTCGATTCGTCTATCACAGCTGACAGAGTCAGAATACAAGCTCTGACACCCTCTTGGTCAGGGTACTGGTAGCAGTCCAGTTGGATTAGTGGCTGCACTCCTCCTGGAGTGGCACATGTGATCCTGTAGAAGGGTATAGTCTTCCTCTGAAGTTCCAGTGGAAAAGGCGGCCATTCCTCTGGGAATCCAGTGGAAAGGCTGCTTGTTCTGTCCCAAACTCCAGATTACATGCAGGTGGGGATGCTTGGTTCCTCCCCTCTGGGCACAGCATCTCACAATGGGCTCTTATCATTCCATGAGTCATGGGGTGGGTCCATGAGACAGAAAGGGCTCCCAGAGGGAATTATCTCTGAGTCATGGGGAAAGGCATTGATGGGCCCATTAACAGGAGATAAGGAAAAGAACAATACCCCTCCTGGTTTCAACAGCTCTTGAAGATGGAAATAGAATACATCCTTATATTGTAACCAAGGACAATAAGGAGCATTGTCAATGATCATGCAGCCAACCAAGAGCTGGAGCTGAATCCAGAATTGCTTGCTCCAGCTATGTAGGAAATCATTACCCTGGCAAGCACAGCTCCATGGGAACAAAGATCTCTCATCTCTGGGCTGAATTGTAGCATTGTGTGTCCTGGATGAGTTTTCTTGTAAAGTTGTTAATTTTTTTATAAGTAGGGTTTTGGTTTGGCCCTCGGTTCCCCCCATGTTCTCCCTCCTAATGGTTTGTTCCTCCTGCCAGTTACCTATCAATGTAACCAACCCCCTTTCATTTCGAGAAATTTCTATGTCAGTCTTCCCTTACTTAACATATGATTTGTTCCCTGAGCCTTGTCCCTCCCCTGGGCCATTCCTATTGGTTCAGGTGTGTCCCTCGCTCCTCCCCTGAGCTTTGTTCATTGGTCCCTTGGGGCTCCTCATGTCACACCCTTCCCCTTTATAAGTGCCTCCCCACCGGTTTTTCCCTGACACCGTTACTGGCCCCGCCTGGGTCCATAAAGTGGTCTCTGGCATCCATTCTTGTGTCCACTCCCTCCTTCCTTCGCCTCAGTACTTTGCAGTCCTGCTCACGCCTGCGTCACCACGCTGCAGACGGAGCCACTACTCAGGGGTTCTGGCAGAGATCCTGGGAGAGGCGAGATTCGTGGTCTGCGCCGGTCACTCCGGGAGCAGCTAGCTGGCACCCGTCAGCTCCAGTGGCTGCGGGACAAGACTGCAGTGAATGGCGCCCAGACTGCAGTTTAGATTTGAGGGACTCTTGTCACTTGTCATTGGCCTCACAGTCCACTCATCCTTCTGCAAATAACTTGCAAACAACACAGCTGGACTGCTGTCCTGGGTAAATATACATACAGATGACTTTTCCAAAGCAGTACATCATTTCCCAGGGAAAGACACAACTTCGTCTTGCCTATGAAACTGTGATTGAAAACACCTGAGAGCCAGATCTGTGTGAGATTGCAAAGGAGCAAAGCTTTGCTATTTGGGCACAATTCTCTTGGTTTCTTTGCTCAGGCCTTTGGTGAGCACAGAACACATCTAGGTAGAAACTGTTGACTAGACAGGATCCTTTGGATCCATTGTCCCCCAAACATGTCAATGTGTGACAAGTTACAAAGACAAGTTGAAACAGTAGCACAAATGGCGCAAAGAAAACATGGCAAAAGAGGAAGAGGAGAGGCCCAATGACAAAAGGATGTAGTGAGACACTGGCACATCAAGTGAGCTGCACTCCCACAACCTCTAGGCCAGCAGGTCCTGGTGTCACAACCTCTTTTTTGGTTTCTTTAGTTTTTAAAATTTTTTTTATTTTTTGTAAATCAGCAAAACTAAATATATGCAGTTAAAATGATGTCATCAAAACTTAAAGATACAATCAAAAAACATTTATTTAAAACTACATTGAAATATCATATGTACATAAATAACATTTATAAAAGTACAAAAATAATTGCATCTAAATAATATATGTACAGTTGTAATTACGAAGCTTAAAACATAAATCCTGTTAGTGAAAAACTCTTCAGTCAGTCGGTGGCCTCTTCCTGATCTTCAAGGAAAGAGTTCTTCTGGACTGGAGGCAAGAGCTTGGTTGATAACAGGAACATCGGAAGGTACCAGACAAAACCACTTGGCAAGACTGTATCCACTCAGGCCGGCAAAGTGGAGGCACAGAATGGATCAGAGCCTGCAATGCAAACCTAAAGCATCTGCAGCTCCATATTTCAGGGGACAGACTTCCTGGAAACAAGAATTCTTAACTGCTGCACAGGGAAACATGTTCCTGCTGACAGACTTTTGAATCAGGCCAGGAGAAAACTCTGACCCATTCCCCAGAGGAATTCTACAGCCTGGCCTCTGGGCTGCCCTGGGACAGCAGGGAGCCCAGAGCTCTGTGCTCTCCAGCAATGGCTCAGCTGCACATGCACCCTGCTGCTCCTCTCCCTGCCCCACAGCTCAGCAGCCCTACAGCTCCAGGGGCACTGGCAGCAGCACAGCTCCTTGCAGGGGCACATGCAGGGCACAGCTGTTCCCTGCCAATGGGCACAGCCTCTCTGCGCTGCCACAGGACCCTCCCACCAGACAGTGGCCCAGCTCCCTGCTTACCTTTTTCTGAGGCTGATCCATGCTTGGTCTTCACCTTGCCCTCAGTCTGGAGCTCCGTCAGGCCCCCCATGCCATGACTAGGAAGGGCGATGGAGACAATGGGGGCAGATGCACACCCTTCCTTAGCATTTTGTCATTTTTGGCACTGCTGAAAAGTCCCATCCGGAGGTGTCCAACTCAGCACTTGGTCAGCTTTCTGGAGAACATGAAACCTTCACCTCCAGCCCAAAAGGCTGGAGAGGTTTTCCTGCACGTGTGGAGGCTTGCTCTCAGCACACGTAATCAGCTGGGTGCCCATCACCTCGCAGAGGGCACAGGCCAGCTTGGTGACCACAGCGCAGACGTTGGCGCTTCGCACCGGCAGCGCCTTGTTCTCCAGGCAGGACCAGAGCACGGGCAGGGCGTAGCGCTGCACCACTTCAGGGCTCTTGGCATGAACCCATTCCACAAGCACTGCCGGGACAGACACACAGCTCCTTACCCACCAGCCTCAATGCAAACAAGGATCTACCTCTGCTTTTGCTTCTTGGGAGCCTCTCTGGCCAAGATCAGTGAAATAGCACACAGAGCCCCACGACCCAGAAACGGGCAATGCAGCTGATCATCCTTGAAACAGAACCCCCAGCCCCTCAGGACTAATTTCTCCAACCAGAGCCTTGTAGCTGTGGCAGAGTCTTTGTACCATTACTAAATTATTTCACAATTTATGTCTGCATGAACAATGAATGAAACATCAAACTGCCTTCTATTTCCACAAACAAGTTGTCTAACCCACACGGAAGCTTTGGAAATGCACCCCAGAGAGGCAATTGAGAGATTTCTAATAAAAGGGATGATTCCTTTGTGTAACTTTGACGTCAAGGGCCAAAAGTCTCATCTGGCTCTTCCTTTTGCTCCGTAGCACACAGCGAAGGGCAGTATTAGAACACACTTCGAAACTCCAGCCCACCAGAGATGGGTGCTGCTTGACAGCTGGATGAGAAACATCAGTGCCTAGCTGGTGTCTTTGGCAGAATGCTTTTGTGCCTTCCAACCAAGAGCCCTTTCAGTCCTCAGGGTGTCTTAGAGAATTACCCAGACCCCATTGCCCTGGCATTTGGGCACCTCCACACTTTAATGCCATTTCCCCTCTCAATGCTAATGGCATTTTTTCTTACAATGTGCACTGAAATAGGGGCATAGAGAGAGAAAAAGGCTACACAGGGGACTGAAATTTAGCCAGAACACACAAGTGTTGTCTCTCATTGTTTCTGGAATCTGCTCTCTGCTCATTTTCTGAACTGAATTATATCAAACACAGACAAAAATTTACTACCAACAGGCTCCTTGCATGGCAGATTTGGCTGAGAGATCAAAACCTGAAATGCTTGTGAGACCAGTCTTATTTTCTGATCAGGGAAAATGTTATGTAGTAGCTATTTATTATTCTGTGGTGGAAGAGACTTCATGTTCTCTATGCTGTTAATCCACCAGCAGTCATCAACATTGAAAGAGCTCCTGAAAGTACCCCAAACCAATTCTGCTAAGCAGGAAAAGGGTTATGGTACCCATTTAAAAATGAGACTTCATTTGAGTTTAAATGCAATTAAAGACATTGGTCACTGTGGAAGTTGAGAAGAGCCCCAGTGAGAGCTGAGCCCCGAGGCCGAGCGCTGCCCCCATCTCAGATGCTGCACAGCTCTGCAGCAGCCAGGGAAAGCCTGCCAAATCCACCTGCCTTGGCCATTGCCAGGAGGGACAAGCTCAGCACCTCCTGATGTGGAGGAGCTACTCTGCTCTCTGCTCACAGGCATTGCCTGTCAGTACTCCCTCAGAGACCTCTTGGCTTACAAAGGGAGGCCATACCTGTGATGCACTCTGTGACTTCCAGCAGAGCTTCACCACTCAGTTTGCTCCATTGGTGGCTGAGCTCTTTCATCAGTGACACTTCATCTACAAGTGAAACACACGTTTCTGCTCACTCTTCTGAGGGCACAGGAGAAAGGACAGTGGGGAAGGAAAGGGCAGGGGCAACCCCATTTGATACAATAAAGTCAATTTCTGCTCATTTTTGAATCCTTTTCTTCTTTCCTTCCAGCCTACTTGGCAGGGTTTAAAATTCCAAAAGAAAAGCTCTCCTTTCACATGTGTAAATCCAAAGTTGTCTGCTGGACCAGGAGCTATGCTAAAACATTTCACACCAGGGACCTCAAGAGTTCAGTCACATGGAAGCAGTGGAAAGGTTTTGCATCCCAGAGCAAAAAGGAAGAAGCCCATACTTGGGACACAGAAAGGCACTGAGTCAGGCAGTTTGTGACTTCACAGAGCAGCTGAGGTGGAGAAAGTGGAAACTGCCCCTCAAGACCTGACTCTTCCACACTCCATTTTTCAGGCGTATTCCCCCAGTGCGGCATTTTCAGAGCTGACATAAATCTGTGTGGCAGAGGAATTTACAGCAGCCCTTGCCCAGGCAGGTATTTGCTATTGCCATCTTGCCTCATCCAAAACAATGTGTGGAACAAGGCATCACTGACAGCTGGACTTAGACCCATTTGTTCTAAAGAAATGAACTTGGTGAATCATCAGTTCCCCCTTGGAAAAAGAAGACAAAGAAGAAAGGTGGGAAATAGGAAGCTAATGCCTCTAATGCAGAGCCTTCCAGGTGGCTGCTCTGCAGAAGCTCTGATGGGCCGGTGTGCCTTCATGCCAACAGCAAAGCTGTTCACTTGGAAAGTCAAAGTTTGCTTGGGGCCCAAGCAAACTCCAAACCCCCTTTGCCTCTGAATTGTAGCAAAGCTGGAGTCCAGGACTTGCTCTTCAGACCAGCGGCACAGAGCCAAGGCAGCCTGGGACTGTTGGGAAATGCTGCTGCACATTCCAGCCTGTTGGGGATGGTGCATAAGGACTGCACCTGCACAGCTTCTGGTGGGTGTCAGCTGGAGCCTTCCACAGACAACAACAGCTCCCAAGGCACTCAGCGCTCTCTTGTGTGGGACAGACAGGGACACAGGTGAGGAGAGTCCATGCCAGGGCTCAGCCTTACCTAAATGAACAACAGATTGGTCCAGTGCGGTCACAGCTGCGGCACGAACCCCGAGATCCTTTGAGTTCAGGTTCTTTATTATCCCTTCAACCAAACGGACCATCACTGGGTTCAGGGCATCTTCCAGGACTCCAGTCATTTCTGCCAGAACCTCCAGCGCCTGCTGCTTCACCTTCTTATGGGTGTCATTGATTCTCAGGAGAAAATGATCAAAAATCTGTGAAGAGAACAAACGACATGAAAGCTGGATTAAAATGACCTTGTCTGAAAAGGGGATGTAGAAATGAGCCCTCAGCAATATAAAAGATGAAAGTGATCCCTTCTGTCAGGTCAGCCCTTGCTTGCACAATTTCACTGTTTTCCTGTGGGCCACTCACTGGAATGGTTGTGCAACCTGATGCTGCTTGAAAGATTTTCATCTGTTTTTGAGAGTTTTGGCTGGGGCCGGAATAGTTCCTATGGTGTTTCTCTCCACCTATAAATCATTAAATCAATTCCATTTATTAATTCAAAAGGCTGCCTTCTCTTTCAAAGGATGGAAGCAGATATTTACCATGCCCATTTTCCTATACAGTTGCCTCAAGTACTGAGGGCAGTTATAATTTTGCCAAAATTGTAGCGGGAGGAGATCTAATTTGTTTTTTGTCTGTCTCAAAACCTGCTTCTGGAGAAGGACAGGGCTCTGGTCAACTCTTCCAGGATCCAGACCAATTCTTTAACTAAGAGGTAGATTTCTGAAATGTAAAGTGCTCTACAGCTCTCATTAGAGCAGGTTCAGTCCCTTGACAGGCACAGTATCAGGCACCATTTTCTGGTAAAAGGGAAAAAGCAGCTACTGGGAGAAGAAAGGATGGATCGGTCCTTAGCTGTTTTCCTCTTTTTCCAAAGAGAAAAAAAGGCCCCCCAAAAAGAAGGGTGAGCACCATCTTTACCAAGAGGAATAGGGATGAGGATGGAAATGAGAGCCAGAGTTGTGCCTGTGCAAGACAAAATGGAGTTTACAGAAGTGTCCTTTTTAAAACACTTTGTTTAAACCAACCCAGCCTGATAATTCTCTTCCCCATGAAAACCTATTTCTCGTCTAGAGAATAATTGCCATGCTTTCAATGGCTGGATTCCCTTCACTTAACCCAACTGGGAGTAGGAGACAGCAGCAGTTACACCAGCAGAAAATCTCTGCCATCATCTGATGAACATCAGCAATAGGCACCTGCCAGACAAATACAGCTGGACTGAAAGAACTTGTCCTGAAGCCCAGACTTCAATTGCATTTGTCTGGGTAAGAGGGACCAGCCTGTCCCAAACAGCCCGGATGCAGTAGTGCCAAGACACACTGAATTAACCTTACTTCCCCAGGCTTGGGAAAGGAGCTAAAGGAAAGGAACCATGAAGATACCCTACATACTTGGACAATGTTACTGGAGATCAGCTGGGGGCTGGTTTTGCACAGCTCTAGGAGGAGTGCCACTCCTTCCATCCGTGTCTGAAACCCCTTGGCTTCCAGGAGATGGTAAAGCTTCTGCAGTGACTCCCTTCCTTCCACACTTGCAGGTAACGTGACCTGGGCTTTTGGACGGTGGAGGAGGCGTCCACCAGGAGCAGACTTCACCCTGGAAAACAAAATCAAATTAGGACCTGTTGCTGGTAATACCTTCAGTTAATTGTGAGCAAAACATCCTGAGGAGCTTTCCTAATGATGTGATTTCAAGCTAGAAAATCATGAAGCTCTGAGGAACAACATGGACCTCGTGACAATCATCATGGCAGACAATCTGCAAGTGAAATTCTCACCACTGCTCACTCAGGAAAACCAAGGATGAGATGTATCTGATCTATCTTCAAATGCCTTCCAAGGCACACATTGCTTTGTGGGGAAAGGGAGACACTACTTCCATGTTTAAATGCCTCCTCATATGGCAGGTGTGTGTTTTTATAATAAGGAAAGTCATCACTCTGAGGAAGTGTCTCTACACCAGGCAGGACAATCTGGAAAAGTAGCTCAGATGCATCTGAACAGATGAACAGGGGCATATCTGAAGGATCCAGAAAATCAGGAACAGAGATAAGAACAGAAGCCAGACATGCCAGAACTACACTCACATTTCATTTGCTTCCCTAGAGACTAGATGCACAGCTTAACAAATCCTCTGGGAATAATCCTCTGGGATCAACCTGTCTCTTCCATGAGTATGGGAAGATGCTAGCCATGCTACTGAGGCATGTGGTCACCTTCCTGCCACCACTGAGCATGACAGAGCTAAATAAATCCCCTCTGGTAAAAGAGGAGAACAGGTACAAGCAGCTCTGCCACTGGCATGAAGAGACAGCAAGGACCAAATTCCTGTCTTCAATGCTGATTGCAGCACAGGGGGAAATAAACCAAACACATCAAGCAAACCATATGAAGGACAGGAATACCAAGACAGTAAGTCCACATTGAGACACCTGTTGACCAAAATGGCTCAGGAATTAACTTGCTCCTTACTACTCAATCTTGGTACTGTTTGAGGGTAAGAAAACCAGGAATCAGCCAGGCCAAACCACATGGATGGGAACTGCTTGTTTGGGGAATGGCATCCTGCTTCTAAACTGAGACTTCTCATTAAAACACCCATCCACAAAGGACTCCACTTGGATGAAAAAAAAACCCTGGTTGAATTTACTTGTCTCGAGTCAGGCAGCAGAGACTTGGCCCTCTCCTATCCTCCACAGCACTGCCCTTGCCACTGCACTGGATCGTCTGAGCTGCAGGCAATGGGTGTCTTTGTGTCACCCAAATTCTGTGGAAAGCCCTCCAGAGAAGTTGTGTTCAACACAATGCAGAAGTTGACATTTTTTGTCCTAGAGCATTTGTAAGGAAGGGAAACAATCTCTGGCACTGGTCATCTCCAGCAGAAAGATTTGTGCCTGAGGAAGAGGCATGTAGAGCTTGTCATGTGCTTTGTCACATCTGACAAAAGTGCTCAGTACCATTTGCTAGAGGGCAATGGGGACTGGGGCTCCTTTGAGCCATCATTCCTCTTCTTCACGGGCTCCTTGACAGAGGGGCGTTCACCCTGCTGGTTTTCCATCTCCTACAAAGACATAAAGAAACCCCATGAATCTTTAGAATATAAAATAGGAAATGCCCTCTTTAAAACACGAGTTAGAACCAGGATCACTGCTACCAAGGCTTAGAGAAACATTTCCTAACTTACAGAAATAAACAGACCAGAGGTTCAGTGATGCCAACTCTTTGATTTCAATAGGCCAAGGCAGGTTATGGGTGCTACCACACTGAGCAGCAGTCTAAAGTCCCAAATTCATTAGTCTTGAGCATAAATGGGAATAATGCAAACTGACAGGCAGTGAGTGGTCTTAGAGGAAGAAGTTGGACTCTTGGAGGTTGGCTCAATGTGTTGGAAGTTGATTTGGTTCAACACTTACTCTCCGTGCTCCTGCACCAAGGCACACTCCCTTGTGTAATGTTGATAAAAAGAATAAAATCCCCCCCAAACAAACACATGATTTTCCACTGGATGCTGCTGAATTCACCAAGCTTCTTCCAGCTCCACAGGGCTTGGCAGCAGGGCAGTATTCCCAAAAGACAGACAGCAACTGTAGTAACTAGGATTGACTTGGACATCTTTGGTATATTTGGAAATTTTCTTGGCACTACTACTTCCAGTCTCTTTTGCAAAGACTCTGTTATGTTCAGAAGCACTATTCTCACTTAACTGCTTTACTGGGGGCAGAGTAGGGAGAGTGTGGTGGGGGCGTACACGTGAGTGTAAACCCATTTTCCCTTCTTTCCATTTGCTCTTTGTGACCAATATTCAAAGTATTCAAAACCCCACTTTTCCCCTAATAATAGCAGTTCCTCTGTGGTCTGCAGATGAACAGGCTGAGAGGATTAACAGCTCATTCCCAGGAGCAAAATGATTCAGCAGAAGTGGAATAGGATAAAGACACATTGGGTATGTTTGGTCTCATATTAGCAGTGGCAATACTTGCACAAAGGAGATATTTCTCCTGTCAAGCACTTACCTTCTTCTTAATTCTGGTCAGAATATCTTCCAGGTCATGCGGGGAAAGGGATTGCTCCAAAAGCTTTTTAAATTTTTGATTATTCAGCAACATCTTCACCATCTCCTGTCCATAATGCCTAAGGAACGAAGGAAGGAAACAACAGAAAATGAAGAAAGGAAGAGTGTTAACAGAAGAGGCTGATGCCTTAAACTTATCAGGTGCAATGCTTGCATGAGAAGGCACTACCTACTCAGCAAAGAGGGAGATTTACCTCATTTGACACTGCACAGTGCTGTAGCTGAACACAAGGGGCAGGAGGAGAATGTGGGGCAAGACAAAAATACCATTTCTCTCTGAAACTGCAGGTGTGCTTCTGTGGGATCAAAGGATTCCAGGCAACAAGCAAAACACATCTGCTTTGTTGTCAGAGCTTGTTAGCAGTGTCCTGCTGCCATTGCACAGGAATTTACCTTTCTCACCTCATGACTGCTTTTGATTATTCTCTACTATATGTATGCACAGGGTCAGCTAGGTTCACTGGTGTTCTTGGCAGCCATTAATGGGAATTTAATCCTCCAAGTAAGGGGATTTTGGTGGTTTGGGGTGATTTTTCCCACTAGGTCACCAAAGATTTCTTCAAGAAGAAATTTGGAGGTCACTGAGCCACACATAACAGCATTCTAGAAATCTGCAGATGAGGTTTGGAAAGACTGAATATGTTGCCTAAAGACCTCTGAAATATTTCTAGGGAAGTCTTAATGTGAAATAGATGTTTGGGATCTTCCAGTGATGAACATTAGCCAACACTTTGGCTTTCCTTGTGCACCTAAGGCCAGTCAAAACTGTTGGACTGGCTAATGTGAGCTCTTTTGAGCTCAGTGAAGACTCCTTCAAGTCACAGGAAGTTGGCAATGCTCCTTCTTGCTGGCCAGCCTCAGGTTACCTGGTACAGTCATTTCCCCAGGCAGCAGTCACAGCACCAAGCCTGACAGAGCTCAAGAAGCGTTTGGACAATGCTCTCAGGCACATGGAGTGACTCTTGGGCTGTCCTGCACATGGCCAGGAGCTGGACTGGATGACCTGCATGGGTCCCTTCAAACTCAGCATATTCCATGATTCTATGCCCCTTAGCCACACAGTGAGGTCACTCATTATTTCCTTGAGTTTCCACTCTTTCATGGTTTTACCTTTAAAGCCAAACACAAAACGGTTTTCCACGTTTTGGAGGTGAGATGAAGATCATTACCTTGTGTCCTTGTGACGGTCCTGAGCCAGTCTCCCTGCCACGTGTGGGAGCCTCTCAGCCCTGGGGGTGCCTGCGAGCTTGGTGACTCCCATTTTCTCCATCAAGGACAGGAGGAGTTGGGCCGCGCACTTCCGCACCTGGACGTAGCGGCTCCTGGGAAGGAGAGAGCAAACCCTGGGCCACAGGGACAAGGAGCAGCAGCAGCAGCACAGGCCTTGGCCAGAGTATGCTCCCTGTCCTTGCTGGGGGAAGGAGCCTGGGCTCTCCCTGCACCTTCCAACACCTGCAGAAGGTTCTGTCCTCAGAGAAACACTAAGTTAGCATTGTACAGAAGGACTGCCTGCACGGAAGAGGGAAGAATTCAGTCTCCCTGCACTAGCTGATACTCCATTTCTTTCCCAAAATTTACTCAGAGAAAGATTAAAGTAGTAGATCACATATGAATTATTTAGAAATTAAGGATAATTCATGCTGACCCCTCAGAGGGCACCCACTACACAGAGCTGCAGCAGGATGAGGCTCTTTCCACCCATTCATCCCCAAATCTGCAGACCTCTGGAAAAAGACAAATGCAGGGCAAACACGCTGTGGGGAGTGATGTTGTAGATTATCCACCAATGCAGCTTGTTTCTTTTGTAAAGCTTGACAAGGGATACATCTGAGTGTTTTACCCTGTTCCAAAGCTGAGGAAAAGGTGCAGGCATTTGAGCCAGACTGTCCTGATCTAGAGACTGTCTCTTGGGAGCTATCAGGCCCAGCACCAACACTTAGGGCAGCATTTGCTTCAGCTGTCCCATGGCCCTCGGCCTGTGAAGGTGCCTGGGAAGTGAATCATCATCTCAAGGCTAACATGAAACATCATTTTGAATAGGAAGCAGAGCTCTAAGGCCAGGACACTCACACAAGACTCCTTTTGGCAGCAGCTGCACCTGCTGGGCAGGCTGTGCCACACCCAGCACATTCTCCCCCATGTGCTCCACACCCCTGCAAGGACCCTCCTTATTTCTCAGGTTAATGACATCACGAGGATACGTGGTTTTCCCCAGGGCCTCTGTGGTTAGAGCTGTGAAATCTCCAACAGTGCTCACAGCTGCAATTGCAATTGTCCCTCTTCCCACAAAAGCACATAGATGTATCCTGAGCCTTTGCAGGCACTTTCACTTCCCCACTGTTCCCCACATCTAGGAAACTCTGACAGACTGGGAGAACTCCAGGAAGCAGCAGCAAGCTGAGTCAGAGGAGCTTTAGTTTGGATATCAGGAAAAAGCTTTTCACCAACAGGGTGCTTGGGCCCTGCAACAGGCTCCCCAGGGCAGTGCTCACAGCACCAAGCCTGACACAGTTGAAGAAGCATTTGGACAACAATCTCAGGCGCACGCTGTGACCCTTGGGTTGTTCTGTGCAAGGCCAGGAGCTGGACTGGATGGTCCTGATGGGACCCATCCAACTCCCCATATTCTACAGTGACTCTGTGGCCTAATGGGCTGCAGGAGGGCAGAAATAGGTGACAAGAGGAAAGAAATGAGATTGATGGGAAAATCAAGCCACAGTCCACAGAAGATGCAGGATACAGAACCCTTCCCTCCCACCATTCTCATTCTCTCTCACGGATCCCTTCCCCTACCCACACACTGGAAGGTGAAGAAGATCACTAAAAGAAGAAGAACCTACTTGACCCCCCTGTCCATGAGAACAGTCATTGCTCGGGCAGGAGTCACGTTCTCTACCATCATCCCCAGGCTCTGACAGGCTGCCTTCTGAATAAACTCTGGGGAGTTCCACACCATGGGGAGAAGGACCGCAGCAACCTCATCTGCCTCCGAGTCCATGTCCTTCTTCAAGATGGCAAAGAGCTCTCCCAGAGTGACGATTGCTAAGCAGGACACCTTGGACCGGAGGTTGGTCACCTGGGGAAGTCATGAGGGGAAACGTAAGAACCACCTTGAAAAGAAAACCGGTTTCCTTAGACAAAACTCCCAGGAAATGACAGCATGTCCCACTGTCTATAGAGGAATATGAAAGCACAGGAAGAGCAGAAGAGCCCAAACACAGAAAGACACTTACTGTGGCCCAAACTTCTGGCCTCACTCCTGCTTACTGCAGGCATAAAAAAATATCTTTCACTAAAGTCTTCTACTTAACGTTTCTACAATGTCAACTGCTTTGATTTTAGGCCCTTTGTTTTGAAAAACAAAGAAGCAAAATAAAGTAAGGGATGCTTTCAAACCATAAAGGCACAAGTCTTAAAGATAAACCAGGCACGTGCTGCTCTTCAAAAAAGCAACACCTGCAGCTGAAGCTCTCAGACAGGAAACAGAAAACACAGGCTCAGAGCTACAGACTCATTTGCAGGGTTCAATTACAGCTTGGGCAGACACTGGGACTCTGGCATAGACTGTCATTAGTGTCTCCATTTCTGCCTTGCATTATAATGGCACCACACTCAAAGACAAGTGCCAGCTACCCAACCTGCCAGTAAATACAGCTGCACGTACACACAGATCCTACAGATAGCTGACAGACATTACAAGTAGAAGGTCTAAAACCAGAAATGAAGGCACTCCCTGAGCACACATGGAGATGAACAAGCACATATCTACTCTACCAGCCGTGCATGAAGTATGGGGGACAATTCAGAACAATGTTCTCACCTCGCTGGTAGCTGCCAAGCAAATCTCACTAAGTCGGCAGAGCAGGACTTCTGGATGGGACTCAGCCAGGCGTGGGATGTTGAAGAGTCCCTTCTTCTTCAGTTCCCTGAAAGACAAGTACCAAAAAGATTGATTTTTCTCTCTACCCAAGAACTAGGCAGCACCCTCTGAAATGACCAGGCTGGCAGCTCAGTCAAACCATGGGAGGTGCTTTTCAAGGAGCACTTAATGAAATCATGGAATCCATTGCCACAGGATGCTGTGGCTGTCAAAAGCATACACAAATGCAAGAGGCGAAGAGAGGGCTTTCAGAGTGTTCATGTGTGGCCTTTCTGAAAATCTCTGCTATTAAGTCCCTCTGCCACCGCTTTCTAGAAGCTGTGAGGCTGGGCCATGCTGCTGTTTCTTGTCACCTCCCAGTACCTGTCCCATTGGGCTGTTCCTGGGACAGTATTTTCCTTCTTTGTCAGCCCCAGCAGGCAGTTCAGCCCTGAGAGTCTGCACTGCCACTCTGGAGCTGAGTTCCCACTCTACCATCTAGGCATGTGTGTCACCCACTCCACTCCACCTCACACATTCCACAAAAAAGCACCAGGATATCATCCCAGAAGATTAGGATTCCCTCCCTGGGCAAGAACTGTTGAAACTCTGGCTTTTCCCACAAAACAAGCCCCACAACAGCAACATTTTATTTAAAAGGTGCAAACACCTCCACCTCTCAGCACTTGCTTTGTGCAGGCCCTCAGGCTCAGGAAGGTATGTGAGGCATCAGGGCTGGTGACTGATCCCACGGGCACCCCTGAGTGTCATCAGGACCCCCCACACCTGCAGAAGCTCTCTGCACCTCACAGGGCACCAAAGAGAAAGGGCAAAGCAAAGGAGATGCATTTTTATCCCTGTGAGAATGAAGCATCCACCAGTGAGGGGATACTAAACCAGACATCAAAAGGTCAACCAATATCACCTCACATTTGTAGGGTTATCACCTCTGGGCCTCCTTCAGTCTGTGTCGAATTTTGGGACACATTGTGAGTATTGACAAAACATCTCAGGCCCGTATGAAGCAGTGAGAAGGAAAAGTTGAATTCCAAAAGTGCAAGATTCCTAGAGGATTTTATTTCTTTTTCCTTCTTTTCTGCCATGAGCCCTTCAGGAATAATGGCAGGCCGAGGGACTTGAAAGCACAACTCAGTCCATTTCTCAAAAAGAGGAGCTCCCTGGAGCTGCTTCTGGGACTCACATGCACGAGTCCCTGCCATTGCTGTCAGCACTGGGAGCAGAGAGGAATCTTAGTCCCACTGGGCCAGGGGCCCAAGGCACCCAAATGTCTACACTCAAATCTGCTGTCATACTGCTTCTGCCTTCAGCCAGCAAATCATCTCGTACCACAGCTTTCTCTCTTCCCTCAACATTTCCTTTGCAGCTCCAAGGAGCAGCAGCCACAGCCAGGAAACAGCACGGACCTGCTGCAGCTGCAGCACTGCTGCAGAGCAAGGCCAAGGAAAGGCTGCTCTCCAATCTTTATGCTCTCCCTGCTCTGCAGGCCTTTCAACCAGTGCCCTTTGGCCCTCTGGGCTCTCGCGGCTCCGAGGCACGAGCAAGACACAAAAGCTTCTGACCGACCTTAACGCTCAGAGGGACACAGAGGGAACGGGGCCTTTCTTACCAGTCGTCGCTGTCCAGCATGGAGAGCGCCTCCTGCAAGGACTGCTGTGGGTCTGAAAATGCTCCGTCCTTCTGCCCACGCCCACGGAGCGGCTCCTCTCGGCGCTTGGCACCAGTGGCCATCTGCGGGGTCACTGTAAGGAGAGGGTCGGCCATGGGCGCTGCAGCCCCGGGCACGGCACCCGCCATGGCGCGGCCTGCAGCCCCATCTCCCAGCCAGGGCTCCGTGTGGCACACGCTGCCACTGCCTCAGAGATTCCCTGCTGCCTGCATCCTGGGGCTCCTTGCTTGCTCCCAGCCTCCCCCAGCTGGGCACAGCTCCAGGCTGAAGCTGACAATTGCCCCCACAGTGCCAGCTCCCAAGTGCCACAGGTGCCACAGCCAGCGGCAGCTTCCTGAGGCCGCAGAGCTCCCACTCCCTGCCAGACAGTGCCCACAGGAGGGAACCCCTCAGGGGCCTCTCTTGTCTCAGCACCCTGATTTCCCCCAGCCCTAAGGACAGGGGCACTCTGCAGCTCCCTGAGGAAAGACCTGCAGCTGCCTTGTTATCACAAGGCCTGGCACCAAGCCAGGCCTGAACAGCCTGAAGAGCCCAGCCCTACTGGGCCGGACTCAATCCCCATGGGGCAACAACCAGGGAACAGCCATACATGACCCTTCACACCTCACAGCACCTCTGTTTCCATTGACTTCAAATATTCTAGACTATCAACTTTTGGAGTAACTCAAAAGTAGATTTGCTGTTCATTCTCAGGACAGACTATGGACCCA
The DNA here is from genome assembly GCF_047830755.1 of Zonotrichia albicollis. NCBI lineage: Eukaryota > Metazoa > Chordata > Aves > Passeriformes > Passerellidae > Zonotrichia > Zonotrichia albicollis. The sequence continues at coordinate 474,536 of NW_027428336.1, read as the reverse complement.
AGATCCTGGCTGTCCTGGCTGAAGCAGGAGGCAGCTTGTGCTCCTTGTGCAAGGACCAGCCCATGTGGGATAAAGCTGCCACAGAGCAGACTGAAACCTGCTGCATGACAAAGGCCTCAGCCCCTGCATGCTGGACGGCCTCTGTGTCTGAGAGACAAGGGCAGAGATGGACATTGCTCTTGACAGACATTCTTATCTGCCCTTATCATGCCGATTTCAGTAAACATCTTCTTTCTGGTTCCTAAAAGAACTCCCAGGTTCTAATACCTGGATGCATTTAGACCAACATTTTCTTCTCTTTGCTGGAGTATTTCAGGGGACATTCAAAGACAAGCCTAGGGTTGCAGGAGTGATACCCAGACGTAAATTGTGTTCTTGACACTGGATAATTCATTTTCCCCAAGCATTTTCCTTCCCAGCTGTATGAGATTGGGCCACTTTGGGGCCAGCCCAACTAGAGGTTGATTTTCTTAATGCAAGTAGAACAATGGAGCTCATTCTGGAATACTCTCCAATAGAGCTGCTAAAATTCTGAGAACAAATCATTCTATACAACAACTTCACAGAGGATAAAATCAGGCAGGAAAGTAGAAAAATAACAAAGCTGTAAATCCAGATTTTTTTTTTCCACTGCAGAATGGCCAGCTTAATAATAAAGGAGAGTAAGATCTGGGTTTTGAGGAAGGAGGATAATTCTGGATAGAAGGCAAGGTCTTTGAAGGTAAGAGCATCTGGGAAGGTGGCAGGGAAACTACAGATCCCAGGGTAACCTCCTTCGGACCATGGCAGTCATTCAGGTCTGCAAAATGGACACACAATACATAACAAAAACTATGATGCAAACCTAGCTGAAGCTGAAGCTCCATATTTCATGGGACAGACTTCCTGGAAACTTCTCAACAGCTGCACAGGGAAACATGCACCTGCTGGCAGACACTTGAGGCAGGCCAGGGGAAAACCCTGAGCCACTTCCCCAGAGCTGCCACAGGCACAGCCTGGCCTCTGGGCTGCCCTGGGACAGCAGGGAGCCCAGAGCCCTGTGCTCTCCAGCAATGTCTCAGCTGCACATGCACCCTGCTGCTCCTCTCCCTGCCCCACAGCTCAGCAGCCCTACAGCTCCAGGGGCACTGGCAGCAGCACAGCTCCTTGCGGGGGGCACATGCAGGGCACAGCTGTTCCCTGCCAATGTGCACAGCCTCTCTGCGCTGCCACAAGAGCCTTCCTCCCACCAGAGAGCAGCTCAGATCCAACCTTAACCTTTTCTGAGGCTGAGCCATGCTCCTGGGCCAAGGCCCCCTGAGGCAGCCAGGAGCCCAGACCTCCATTCCCAAGGCCGGGTTCTGGCACAGGAATATCCAAACCAAAGAGGTCCATGAGTTCCCTTGGGAACAGAGGCATCCCAGGTCCTATCTTACACTGAGAGCTCTTTTCCTCCTTTCTCTGGGTTTTTGCTGTAGGTTCAGAAGAAGCTGTCAACCAGGTTATAGGAGAAGAAGTGAGTTAATTGAACTCACACCTTTATAATCAGCCCTTCTAATGGGTGGGGAATTCAGGTGTTTTTTAGTTACTGAAAAGATTGCTTGGTGTTTTATTTTTCTTGAAACTAGCATCAGTTTAGTTTCTCTGAACAATATGGAGCTGCTAAACCAAGAGAGAAGGGTTCTGCTACTTCAAGTGCTGCCCGTTGCCTCCCAACTACTACAGGATCCCTTTCCTTCCAAACACTTGGGAATTCACAGTGCTCTCTAGAATCTGACACTGGCAAGGAAGTCATTGATGTCAAAAGGAGTTTTCAAAGCCTTTGTTTCTGTATTTCCCACTCAATTCTAGGTGGGGTTCTGCAGTTTTGGGGATTTTTTATATTACTCTTTACAACAAAGGAAGGTCTGGGACACAAACAATGGCACCACGTGTTAGAGCCAAAAGCAGCTTTGCTTTCTCCATGAGATGTGCCCAGTATTCTGTGAGCCTGTATTTGTAGGGAACAAAGTGCTCATCCCAAAGTTCCACTTGTGCTCCACTTACTTCTTCCAGGGGTTTGTTCTCTGCTTTCTTACAGCACAGACATCCAAACCCAAATAAACACGACCTATCTCAAAACAATTCTGATCTTCGCTAATACTGACAATTCAAAATGTCCTTAATGGAAATAGCTGATGGCCAGTCATTCTGAAATACTCCCCAACTGGAGCTGTTAGAACTAGGAGAACTAATTCTTTACATGGCTTCACAGAGGATAAAATCATGTGGCAGCCAAGCCCTATGAGAAGAAAACCTCTCTTAAAACTGGATTCTTCCACCCTGCAGAATGCTCAGGTCAGTAGCAAAAGCAAGACAGGAAAGGATTTAATGAGATAAGTAATTTGTAGTCCAGAATTAATCTAGAAAAAATGTCACCTTACTTGCTGAGTAATACTTCTCCCTACCTGCAATAAGCATTCCACCTGCAGATCAGCAATGAAGGAGTCATTCCAAGGGGGCCATACCCAGGATTTGGCAGAAATAACGCTAAGTCAAGGAACCAGGGAATCTGATCCCTTTCTCTGCATCAACAGAATTATTTCTCCAAGTCTCATCTCTCCTATCATTACACGCCCAGAGATGCCAAAGAAACACCAACAGTGTCAATGAGATTCTCAACAGCATTGCCTGACCCAGATGCACCAGAAACTGCATTTTGTCTGGCACAATTCCACTTGTCAGGGATCAGGCAAGGCAGGGACAGGCACAAGGCATCTCCTGCCCCAGCCTCAGCCTGCAACACTGACACAGGCACAGACAGCCAGGGAAGAGATTTGTCACTGTGAACGTGCCAGAGGTGGCTTTGGGACTGTGCTGTCGAAGGATGACAAACTCACACCCCACCTTGGCTGCATCCATTTGGAAGTCTCCTTCTCCTTCATTGGAAAAGTCTAAAGGACTTTGTATCATAGGAGGTTTCCCTATTCCTCCCGGTGCAAAACCAGGCAATGTCCATGAATCTCCTTCTCATCTCATAGGATTCAGCTCAGAAACAGCCCCAAGGAAAGCTTTTTCCTTCAAGGGCAAGTCAAAGGAGTGGGAACATTCCTCAATACCTGCTAAATGCCTTCCTTTTTGAGTCTCATTTTGACATGAGAAAGGATGCCGGGAGATAAAAGTAATGTGCAGAATGGAGAGGAATGTTTCCTTTTCCTGCACAACGTTTCCAGGATCCCAAGGTACCACTCCAGCTCCTGCCGCTGAACTCTTCACACTGACTGAAGGGATTTTCACTGCAACACCAGAGAACTCTCCCAAAGGACTCTGTGAGAGTCCACTGTGCTCATAAAGGAATGGAAACTTCCAAAACATTGTGTTTTAACCAAGCTTTCCAATTTTCACCTCAGAGTCAATACTAGAAAGGTCATTTTAGGACAGACATGCCCTGTACCTACCTGCATCTTCAAAGAACTTCTTTTCACTTCTGCTGCTGGATCCTGGCCTGGAGAAGATGGATGACAAAAGAAAATGTGAAGAGGTAGAAACAGAAGGGTGGGAATAGGCGTACCATGAAAGGAAGCAAACCTACTTAGCATGGACACTTCCATGAAGGACAGGATGCAACACATAAACCCAAAATTGCACAGAGCGGGCCAAGATCAGGCTATAATAAAAGCCGAGTCCAGCAGGGGACCCAGCCTGAGATGCTTTCAAGCCCTGCCTCCTCTTCCCCAACACCATCTCTGCTCTTGGGGCATTGCTGTTGGGTTTGACATGGGATGGGCAATGTGCTGAATACACAGAGGTTTGTGTGAATTCATGGAACAGCTGACTGTGCAAAATCACCACAGGAGATGGAAGAGGGGTGAACAGCGCACTGGAGCAGCAGACACCTTGGCTTACCTCATCTCCTGGGACTCCTGCAAATCCAGCTGGGGAGAGCTTGGCAGAGATCCCACAGCATTGTCAAGAGGGAGACTACCTGCCTTGCATATTGGGGGGATCAAAGGTAGTCTCAGTGCCCCCTTTTTCAATTCTCCACCACTGGGATATGGCAAGGAGGTCTGGAAGGAATAAAACACAGTGCTCAGATCAAGCATCCAGCCTTGCCCACATTCATGCCTCAAGACATTTAGATATACCCTCAACTGGAACCTGGCAGGAATAAACAGGTCAAACGGATGGAGCAAATTGGCAGAGGATGGGCAATGCAAAGGGAACTGAAAAGGGAGAGACCATATCCCACATTTGACACCTCTCCCCTCCTGCTCCCTCCTCTGCAAGTGTGCTGACATTCCCACCTGGCATGCACATCCTTGACATCAAGATGTTCTGGGGTGCCACTGCCTCCCCTGGATTTTGGGATGGCATGGCTGTGGCTTTAGATCACTGTTCTCTCCCTGCCCCAAAGGTGTCTCACAGCCACTGCTGATCTCCAGCCATGGTCCCACACAGCCATTCTGCAGGATGCCAAAACCTGCTTTTCTCAAGGCCCTCATTTCTTCTGCTGCTGCCTTTCCCTCCTACAGTTCCCCAGCAGCCTCTGAGCCCAGATGCTGCTGAGATCTCGGCATGCTGGCTGCTCTCAAGCTCCCACACATCCATCAGCTCAGGCTCACTGGCATTTAGCAAGTTGAGCAGAGCTCCCTGCCCTGCTGCTCTCTGCAAGCTCTCTGCCTGCCCAAGCTGCTCCAGGGCCCCCATGCCATGGCCAGGAATGGGGCTGGAGGCACTGGGGCAGATGCACACCCATCCTTAGTATCCCATCATTTCTGGCCCAGTTCAAGACCCAAATCAGGACCTGTTCAAAGTTCACTGAAAGGGTCAGTTCCTGTCAGGGATACACTGGGCCCTTTCTCTGCAAGGCTGAAATCAAGTACCAAAGCCTTCGATTGCACATTCTCTCTACCAAAGCTGTTGTTCATCTGCCTCCTCCTGCACCCCACAGCAAACCCAAAACAACTGCAGCTCCTGGCCCTGCTGCAAAGGCCATCGTGTGCCTGGGCTCTGGGCTGCTCTCCCCATGGCCACCTCCCATCCCTTCCCTCTGCACAAAGCCATGCCAGAGCACACAGCTGCCCAGGAGCTGATGGAGTCTGGAAACAGCAACAGAGACAACTGTGCAGAGGGCATGGCTGTACAACTCACAAGCTGAGACAACCTGACTTGGCAGCTTCCAGCAAACGCCTTATTCCATCCAAAGCTGTCACAGCTGACACAAAAGACCACCAAAACATAGAGGTGCTTCACAGATACCCATAGGTTACTAACTGGTGAAGGATTGCTTTTCGAGATTGCACAACTTGAGGTGCTTTGATTGCTTGTTGGTGTTTTCTTAGCCATAAGACACAGAAGGAACCACAACAGAGCCCAGAAACCAAAGACCTCTCCTCTTATTGATACATGCTGATGAGGACATGAAGTCTGCTCTTCACACCCATTGCAAAGACAACCTGAAGCAGTGTCCAGCTGAGCTTTTCTTTGGCTCAGCTGTTTCCCTGGGCTCACAGAACAGGAAAAGCTCTCCAAGCTCTGCCTACAGCACATAAACTGAAAATCTACCATACAGGACTTAGTCCTTGGTCTCCTTACCTTATGTCCTTTTCCCTCTGAACTCTGCTCCTGGCTGCTTCTTCTGATATCATTGTAGCCAGTGCTAGTTTTCCCTTTCTCTTTCTCTCCATCATACATAGCGCTTGCCTTGTTGGGAAAAGAGCTCTTTGGGATGGGAGGCAAGGGCTTGAAGGGAAGGAGGGAAGAGGGACGTGTCTGTGGAAGACTCTTGGAAATACTGGAGTCAGTCAGGCCTGCAAAGTGAAGATACAAAATGTAACAGAGCCCACTAAGTAAATCTAAAACATCTGAAGCTCCATATTTCATGGGACAGACTTCCTGGAAACTTCTAAACAGCTGCACAGGGAAACATGCTGCTGCTGGCAGAGACTTGAATCAGGCCAGGGGCAAAACCCTGAGCCACTTCCCCAGAGCTCCCACAGGCACAGCCTGGCCTCTGGGCTGCCCTGGGACAGCAGGGAGCCCAGAGCCCTGTGCTCTCCAGCAAGGGCTCAGCTGCACAGGCACCCTGCTGCTCCTCTCCCTGTCCCACAGAAAAAAACTGGCCATCCAATTGTAAATTGCTGCTTTTGCTCTGCTGAATTGTTCCATGTGGTTCTTTCCCTGCTTTCTTTCCCACAGACACAACCAAACCCAAAAAATTCAAAAATATTTACTGGAAATTGGAGAGTGCACGCCATTAAGAAATACTCTGCAACTGAGATCTTAACATTCAGACTAAATTCTTTATATGGTTTCAGAAAGGATAAAATCATGTGGCATCCAAGCTGTGAGAGAGGAACCCCTGTCTTCAAAATGAATTTCTTTCCCTCTGTAGAGTATCCTGATCAGTAGCAAAGGCAAGACAAGAAAGGATTAATGAGATAAGTAATGCCTAGCCCAACAAAACTGACAACTCCTTTGTGGAGCAACACAAATGTCTAGCTCCATTCAGAACTCCAGTTACATACCAGCAATGAAGGAATCATTCCAAAGGGGCCATACCCAGGATTTAGCAGAACTAACGCTAAGTCAAGGAACCAGGGGATCTGGTCGGTTTTTCTGCAACACCAGAATTATTTCTTCAAGTCTCATCTCTCCTATCATTACACGCCCAGAGATGCCAAAGGAACAACAACAGTGTCAATGAGGCTTTCAACTTGAAAGCATTGCCTGACCCAGATGCACCAGAAACTGCATTTTGTCTGGCACAATTCCACTTGTCAGGGATCAGGCAAGGCAGGGACAGGCACAAGGCACAAGGCATCTCCTGCCCCAGCCTCAGCCTGCAACACTGACACAGGCACAGACAGCCAGGGAAGAGATTTGTCACTGTGAACCTGCCAGAGGTGGCTTTGGGCCTGTGCTGTCAGAGGATGACAAACTCACACCCTGCCTTGGCTACATCCACTTGGAAGTCTCCTTCTCCTTCATTAGAAATGTCAAAATTACTTTCTATCATAGGAAGTTTCCCTATTCCTCCCAGAGCAAAAGCAGGCAATGTCCATGAATCTCCTTCACATCTCATAGGATTCAGCTCAGAAACAGCCCCAAGGAAAGCTTTTCTCCTTCAAGGGCAGGTGAAAGGAGTGGGAACATTCCTCAATTCCTGCTAAATGCCTTCCTTTTCTAGTCTCATTTTGACACACAAATGCTACAGGGAGATAAAAGGCATGTGCAGGATGGAGAGGAATGTTTTCTTTTCAGCGCTGCATTTCCAGGACCCCAAGGTACCACTCCAGCTCCTGCCACTCAACACTTCACAATGGAGGAATTTTCCCTGCAACACCAGAGAACACTCCCAGTGACTGGGCTCTGGGAGAGTCCACTGAGCCTGTCAAGGAATTGAAATGAATTTAAGGAAATTGTTGAAAGAATGGGTTTTAACCAAACTTGCCAAATGTCACCTCTAAGTCAAGATTGCAATAGTCAATTTAGAACAGACATGCGCTGTACCTACCTGAATGTTCAGACGACTTCCCTTGGCTTCTGCTGCTGGATCTTGGCCTGGAGAAAACGGAGTAAAAAGGACATATGAGGAGGTAGAAAGAGAAGAGAGGGAATGGGTGTACCATGAAAGGAAGCAAACCTTCTTAGCATGGACACTTCTATGAAGGAGGGGATGCAACACATAAACCCAAAAGGATGCAAAGCTGATTAATTGTCCTCCTTAAGCTTTCATTTGCTGCAGTCACCCAGAGCAGGCCAAGCTCAGGCTGTTATAAAAGACAAATCCAGCAGGGGACCCATCCTGAGAATGCTTTCAAGCCCTGCCTCCTCTTCCCCAACACCACCTCTGGGCTTGGGGCTTTCCTGATGGGTTTGACGTTGGATGGGCAAAATACTGAATACACAGAGGCCTGCCTGAATACATGGAACAGCTGACTGTGCAAAGTCACCACAGGAGATGGGAAAAGTGAGGGTGAGCAGCACACTGGAGCAGCAGACACCTTGGCTTACCTCATCTCCTGGGACTCCTGCAAATCCAGCTGGGGAGAGCTTGGCAGAGACCCCACAGCATTGTCAAGAGGGAGACTGCCTGCCTTACATATTGGGGGGATCAAAGGTAGTCTCAGTGACCCCTTCTTCATTTCCCCACCACTGGGATATGGCAAGGAGGTCTGGAAGGAATAAAACACAGTGCTGAGATCAAGCATCCAGCCTAGCGCACATTCATGCCTCAAGATTTAGATATACCCTCAACTGGAGCCTGGCAGGAATAAACAGATCAAACTGATGGAGCAGATTGGCAGAGGATGGGCAATGCAAAGGGAACAGTAGAGAGAGTGACCGTGTCCCACATTTGACACCTCTCTCCTACCCCATTCTCTCCTCTGCATGGGTGCCTACATTTCCATCAGGCATCTACATGTTGTGGATAAACTGAAAATCTACCATACATGACTGAGCTTGGTGTCCTTACCTTATGTCCTTTTCCCTCTGAATTCTGCTCCTGCCTGCTTCTTCCAATATCATTGTCACCTCTGCTATCTTTCCCCTTCCCTCCATCAAACATCTTGCTTGGCTTGATGGGAGAAGAGCTCTCTGGGATGGGAGGCAAGGACTTGTATGGAAGCAGTGAGGAGGGAAGTGTCGGTGGAAGACTCTTGGAAATACTGGAGTCCGTCAGGCCTGCAAAGTGGAGATACAAAACGTAACAGAGCCCACTAAGTAAATCTAAAGCAACTGAAGCTCTGTATTTCATGGGACAGACTTCCTGGACACTTCTAAGCAGCTGCACAGGGAAACATTCTCCTGCTGGCAGACAATTGAGGCAGGCCAGGGGCAAACCCTGAGCCACTTCCCCAGAGCTCCCACAGGCACAGCCTGGCCTCTGGGCTGCCCTAGGACAGCAGGGAGCCCAGAGCCCTGTGCTCTCCAGCAATGGCTCAGCTGCACATGCACCCTGCCGCTCCTCTCCCTGCCCCACAGCTCAGCAGCCCTACAGCTCCAGGGGCACTGGCAGCAGCACAGCTCCTTGCGGGGGGCACATGCAGGGCAGAGCTGTTCCCTGCCAATGGGCACAGCCGCTCTGCGCTGCCACAAGAGCCTTCCACCCACCAGAGAGCAGCTCAGATCCAACCTCACCTCTGTGTGAGGCTGAGCCATGCTCACAAGTCAAGAAGTGAGTTGGGTGAACTCCCACCAATACAATCAATCCGTCTCATGAATAAGGCATCCAAGAGGTTTTTGTACTATTCAGTACATTGCTGTGGTTTGATTTTTCATGAAACCAGCCTCACTACAATTCCTCTGAACAGCATGGGGCTGGCAAGCCAAGAGAGAAAGCTTCTACAGCTGTGCTTATGTGTTGCTACTTGCTCATCTACTACTTTGAAATCCCTTTCAATCTAAACTGTTGGCAAACCCCAGTGGTGTCCAGAATTTGACAATTACACATAGGAATTAATTGCTTTCCCAAGCTACTGTTCGTGGCCTTTGTTTTTGTAACTCCCACTCAGTTCTGGGTCAGGTTTTGTTTGTTGCTTTTATTTCTCTTGACAACAGAGGAAGTGCTGACACATGAACAATGGCTCCTCATGTTGGAAGAAGCTTTGCAATCCACATTACATATCCCCCAAAATACAAGGAGTCTGTATCACAGGGAAAAAAAACTGGCCATCCAATTGCAAACTGCCACTTTTGCTCTGCTTCACTCTTCCATGGGGTTTTTCCCTGCTTTCTTTCCCACAGACACAACTAAACCCAACATAAAATATGACCTGCCTCAAAACATTTCTGATCTTGGCTAAAACTGACAATTCAAAATGTCTTTAATGGAAATCGCAGAGGGGAAGTCATTGTGAAATACTCTCCAGCTGAGCTGTTAACATTCAGAGAGTTAATTCTTTACATGGTTTCAGAAAGGATAAAATCATGTGGCATCCAAGCTGTTAGAGAGGAACACCGATGTAAAAACAGATTTCTTTCCCTCTGTAAAAGGTCCCGGTCAGTAATATAGATGGAAAGGTAAGGATCAATGAGATAGGTCCTTCCGAGTCCAGAATTAAGCCAGCAAAACTGACAACTCCTTTGTAGAGCAACACCAATCTCTAGCTGCATTCAGCATTCCAGCTGCAGATCAGCAATGAAGGAATCATTCCAAAGGGGCCATACCCAGGATTTAGCAGAACTAACGCTAAGTCAAGGAACCAGGGGATCTGGTCGGTTTTTCTGCAACACCAGAATTATTTCTTCAAGTCTCATCTCTCCTATCATTACACGCCCAGAGATGCCAAAGGAACAACAACAGTGTCAATGAGGCTTTCAACTTGAAAGCATTGCCTGACCCAGATGCACCAGAAACTGCATTTTGTCTGGCACAATTCCACTTGTCAGGGATCAGGCAAGGCAGGGACAGGCACAAGGCACAAGGCATCTCCTGCCCCAGCCTCAGCCTGCAACACTGACACAGGCACAGACAGCCAGGGAAGAGATTTGTCACTGTGAACCTGCCAGAGGTGGCTTTGGGCCTGTGCTGTCAGAGGATGACAAACTCACACCCTGCCTTGGCTACATCCACTTGGAAGTCTCCTTCTCTTTCATTAGAAATGTCAAAATTACTTTCTATCATAGGAAGTTTCCCTATTCCTCCCAGAGCAAAAGCAGGCAATGTCCATGAATCTCCTTCACATCTCATAGGATTCAGCTCAGAAACAGCCCCAAGGAAAGCTTTTCTCCTTCAAGGGCAGGTGAAAGGAGTGGGAACATTCCTCAATTCCTGCTAAATGCCTTCCTTTTCTAGTCTCATTTTGACACACAAATGCTACAGGGAGATAAAAGGCATGTGCAGGATGGAGAGGAATGTTTTCTTTTCAGCGCTGCATTTCCAGGACCCCAAGGTACCACTCCAGCTCCTGCCACTCAACACTTCACAATGGAGGAATTTTCCCTGCAACACCAGAGAACACTCCCAGTGACTGGGCTCTGGGAGAGTCCACTGAGCCTGTCAAGGTATTGAAATTAATTTTAAGGAAATTGTTGAAAGAATGGGTTTTAACCAAACTTGCCAAATGTCACCTCTAAGTCAAGATTGCAATGGTCAATTTAGAACCGACATGCGCTGTACCTACCGGAATGTTCAGACGACTTCCCTTGGCTTCTGCTGCTGGATCTTGGCCTGGAGAAAACGGAGTAAAAAGGACATATGAGGAGGTAGAAAGAGAAGAGAGGGAATGGGTGTACCATGAAAGGAAGCAGACCTTCTCAGCATGGACACTTCTATGAAGGAGGGGATGCAACACATAAACCCAAAAGGATGCAAAGCTGATTAATTGTCCTCCTTAAGCTTTCATTTGCTGCAGTCACCCAGAGCAGGCCAAGCTCAGGCTCTAATAAAAGCCAAGTCCAGCAGGGGACCCATCCTGAGAATGCTTTCAAGCCCTGCCTCCTCTTCCCCACCACCCCCTCTGGGCTTGGGGCATTGCTGTTGGGTTTGACATCGTGCTGGATAATCATAGATGGGCAAAATATTGAATACACCCAGGTTTGCCTGAATACATGGAACAGCTGACTGTGCAAAATCACCACAGGAGATGGGAAAAGTGAGGGTGAACAGCACACTGGAGCAGCAGACACCTTGGCTTACCTCATCTCCTGGGACTCCTGGAAATCCACCTGGGGAGAGCTTGGCAGAGACCCCACAGCATTGTCAAGAGGGAAACTTCCTGCCTTACATATTGGGGGGATCAAGGATTTTCCGAATGCCCCCTTCTTCATTTCCCCACCACTGGGATATGGCAAGGAGGTCTGGAAGGAATAAAACACAGTGCTCAGATCAAGCATCCTGCCTCGCCCACATTCATGCCTCAAGACATAGATATACCCTCAACTGGGACCGTGCAGGAATAAACAATTCAAATTGATGGAGCAGATTGGCAGAGGATGGGCAATGGAAAGAGAACTGTTGAGGGAGAAACCATGTCCCACATTTCCAAGCTTTCTCATTTCCCGGGAAATATGGCTACATCGCCAACTGCCATTCACATGTTTGACATCAAGATGTTATGGGTTGCCACTGCCTTTTGGATGGCATGGCAGTGGCTTTAGATCCCTGTTCTCTCCCTGCCCCTAAGGTGGCTCACAGCCACTGCTGATCTCCAGCCATGGCCCCACAAAGCCATTCTGCAGGATGCCAAAACCTGCTTTTCTCAAGGCCCTCATTTCTTCTGCTGCTGCCCTTCCCTCCTACAGTTCCCCAGCAGCCTCTGAGCCCAGATGCTGCTGAGCTCTCGGCATGCTCCCTGCTCTCCAGCTCCCACACATCCATCAGCTCAGGCTCACTGGCATTTAGCAAGTTGAGCAGAGCTCCCTGCCCTGCTGCTCTCTGCAAGCTCTCTGCCTGCCCAAGCTGCTCCAGGGCCCCCATGCCATGGCCAGGAATGGGGCTGGAGGCACTGGGGTAGATGCACACCCATCCTAGGTATCCCATCATTTCTGGCCAAGCTGAAGAGCCAAATCAGGACCTGTTCTAACTTGACTGAAAGGGTCGGTTCCTATCAGAGCAAAAATCTCAGAGCTTTGCCAACAACACACAAACTGAAAATTTACCACACTGGACTTTGCTTGGTCTCCTTACCTTACATCCATTTCCCTCTGAAGTGAGCCCTTTCCTTCTAATCTCTTCCTCACAGCCAGTGCCAGGTTTCCCAGTCTCCTGCTCTCTACTCCATATCTTGCTTGCCATGGGAGAAAGAGAGCTCTTGGGGAAGGGAAGCAAAGGCTTGGGGGGAAGGAGCATAGATGGACTTGCCAGGGAAAACTTCTTAGCAAGAGGATAGCCAGTCAGGCCTGCAAAGTGGAGGCACAAAATGTATCAGAGCCTGCAATGCAAACCTAAAGCTCTGTATTTCATGGGACAGATTCCTTGGAAACTTCTAAACTGCTGAACAGGGAAAAATGCTCTGAATGGTACCAGCTTGAATCAGGCCAGTGCAAAACACTGAGCCGCTTCCCCAGAGCTGCCACAGGCACAGCCTGGCCTCTGGGCTGCCCTGGGACAGCAGGGAGCCCAGAGCCCTGTGCTCTCCAGCAAGGGCTCAGCTGCACATGCACCCTCCTGCTCCTCTCCCTGCCCCACAGCTCAGCAGCCCTAAAGCTCCCTTCAATCTTCACCTTTTCCTTCAGTTGTCTTTCCTTGTCTAGTAGAATCCATCTTCAAACCCGTGCTTCTGCCAGGCAGAAGTGTCAGGGTTTGAATCTGGAATGGCTCTCGGAGTTGGCAGCGACGGGAGCTCGGTACCCAGCTTCAGAACAAGGCCGGGTGACTCCAATCGCCAGCGCTCGGCACACAGAGGCAGAGCCAGACGCGTCTGCTGCCGCTGGGGCCGTGTCCAGCACAACCTGCACCAGCCCAGCCTGGGGCTGCCCCTTTGTGACACGCTGCCCATGCTTCTCTCGTTTCCATGGCTGCAAAACCCCACCCCAACTCCATCCCCTTCCATTCCCTTCCCTAGGCCAGCCAGCCCTAAGCCCAACCTGGCCAGGCCTGAGGCTTTCACACTGCCTAGGATGTAGACCCTCTCCAAAGTTACTTTACAAGGCCTTTCATTCCGTAATTCCCACTCAATTGCGGGTTGCAGCTTGTTGGTGTGGGATTTTGTTTCATTCTCTTCACATCACACAAAGTGGTGAGACCCAAACAATGGCACTGGGCAGTGGAAGTAAAAGAAGCTTGGCACTCCCCAGTAGATGTCCCCAGAATTCAGATGGCCAAAAGCTGTAGGCTCTCTGAGCATGCAAACATTCCTCTTTTGCTGTGCTGAATTGTTCTAGGGGTTTATTCTCTACTTTCTTTTCAGCACAGACACCCAAACCAAAATAAACACAACCAATCTCAAAACAATTTTGATCTTGGCTAATACTGTCAATTCAAAATGTCCTTAATGGAAAGAGCTGATGGCCAGCCATTCTGAAATACTCCCCAACACAGCTTTTGGAACTAGGAGAGCTAATTCTTTACATGGCTTCTCAAAGGATTAAATCATGTGGCAGCCAAGCACCGTGAGAGGAAATCCTGTCTAAAAATGGGATTTCTTGCCCTCTGTAAAATGTCCCAGTCAGTAATAAAAGTTAGAAAGCCATGGATTAATGACAGAAGTCATTCCTAGTCCAGAATTATTCCAGAAAATAATTTAACTTCTTCAATGAGCAGTACTTCTCCCTAGCTGCATTCAGCATTCCAGTTGCATACCAGCAATGAAGGAATCATTCCAAAGGGGCCATACCCAGGATTTGAATAAACTAACCCTAAGCCAAGGAACCAGGAGATCTGATCCCTTCCTCAGCATCAGCAGAATTATTTCTCCAAGTCCCATCTCTCCTTTCATTACACGCCCAGAGATGCCAAAGGAACAACAACAGTGTCAATGAGGCTTTCAACAGCATTGCCTGTCCCAGATGCACCAGAAACTGCATTTTGTCTGGCACAATTCCACTTGTCAGGGATCAGGCAAGGCAGGGACAGGCACAAGGCACAAGGCATCTCCTGCCCCAGCCTCAGCCTGCAACACTGACACAGGCACAGACAGCCAGGGAAGAGATTTGTCACTGTGAACCTGCCAGAGGTGGCTTTGGGCCTGTGCTGTCAGAGGATGACAAACTCACACCCTGCCTTGGCTGCATCCGTTTGGAAGTCTCCTTCTCCTTCATTGGAAATGTCAAAAGGACTTTCTATCATAGGAGGTTTCCCTATTCCTCCCAGAGCAAAAGCAGGCAATGTCCATGAATCTCCTTCACATCTCATAGGGTTCAGATCAGAAACAGCCCCAAGGAAAGCTTTTCTATTACTAGAGCAGCCGGAAGGATTCGGAACATTCCTCAAATCCTGCTAAATGCCTTCATTTTCTCTACTAATTCTGACCTTATAAAGGCTGCAGGTAGATAAAAGGCATGTGCACGATGGAGAGGAAATGTTTTCTTTTCCTGCACAGCATTTCCAGGACCCCAAGTTACCACTCCAGCTCCTGCCAGTCAACACTTCACAATAGAGCAATTTTCACTGCTCCACAAGAGAACGCACCCAGGGACTGGCCTCTGGGAGAATCCACTAAGCCCATCAAGGAATTGAAACAAATTCAAAGAAATTTTTAAACAATGAGTTTCAGCTGAGTATTCCAAATGTAACCTCTGAGATCAGATAGCAATGGCTGTTTTAGGAAAGACATGCCCTGCACATACTTGGATGTTCACAGGATTTCTCTTGTCTTCTGCTGCTGGATCTTGGCCTGGAGGAAATGGAGGACAAAGAACATATGAGGAGGTAGAAAGAGAAGGGAGGGAATGGGTGTACCATGAAAGGAAGCAAACCTTCTCAGCATGGACACTTCTATGAAGTAGGGGATGCAACACATAAACCCAAAAGGATGCAAAGCTGATTAATTGTCCTTAAGCTTTCAGTTGCTGCAGTCACACAGAGCTGGTCAAGCTCTGGTTGAAACACATCAGTCATTCTTCAACTTGCACCAGAACTCCCCAATTCTGCTGCCTCTGCTTTTGAAGCCCAGTGGCTCCTGCAGCCTCTCTGAAGCAGCAAGAGCTGCTGGGCTCAGATACTAGTTTGGATGGAGGGCTACTTTTGTACTTCTCACAAAGTTTGACTTGGCCTGCTCGTGCCTCACCCTGGTGACAGCCTCCTGCTACACGTGGGCAGAGCACTGCTGTCTCCTGAGAATGATTTTACACCTCCTGGCTCTTTCCAGAACACAATGGCTTTTTCCAACTCAGCCGCTAGGGAGGAATATTCACATTGCACTTTCAAAGCCCTGCCAAGGATTTTCAATTGGAATGATACTTCTGTGCCTCCCTCTTTATGGTTATCACTTGGATAAGCTTCACAGCTTCATTTTATCACACATATCCAAGCCAATATCTTTCCATCAGGTACAGTCTCTTAACTCTTCTCTATCACCTTGCTCTCTTTGATCTTAAGCCAGATCTAAACATTAAACATCAATCAGATTATACATCTCCATCCCAAAACTTATCAGGGATCTCATTTCACAGGGGAGGCCAAGGCACAGAGAAATTCCACCTGATGATTACAGAAGCAGCACCTGAATTTGCAGACACCTCTCCAGGAGCCAACATTTGCCCATGCATATTCTCCTGGCTGGAAAATTTAACAGTCAAGGATCTCAGCATCCAAAGTTCTGCAGGATCCAGGCCCATGCAAAACAGTTCCCAAATGACCCCACAAAAATTACAGAGGTAATCAAGAGCCAAATCCAGCAGAGGACCCTTCTGGAGGTGCTTTGAAGCCCTGCCTTCTCTTCCCCAACACCACCTCTGCTCTTGGGGCGTTGCTGTTGGGTTTGACATTGGATGAGCAAAATGCTGAATACACAGAGGCTTGCCGGAATGGGAGACTGTGCAAAATGTCCATAGGAGATGGGAAAAGTGAGGTGAACATCACACTGGAGCAGCACACCCCTTGACTTACCTCATCTCCCAGGACTCCTGCAAATCCACCTGGGGAGAGCTTTGGACAGATCCCGCAGCACTGCCAACATTGAGACTTCCTGCCATGCATATTGGGGGGATCAAAGGCAGTCCCAATGATGCCTTCTTCATTTCCCCACCACTGGGATATGGCAAGGAAGCCTGGAAAAAGTAGAACACAGTGCTCAGATCAGGCATCCAGCCTTGCCCCAGTCCTCCCTCAGGACATTTACATTTTCCCTCAACTGGGACTTGCCAGGAATAAACAAGTCAAACTGATGGAGCAGATTGGCCCAGCACGAGGAATGCAAAGGGACGTGGTGAGGGACAGATCATGTCCCACATTTGACACCTCTTCCCTCCTGCCCTCTCCTCTCCAATGCACCTACATTCCCATTAACATCATGATGTTCTGGGGTGCCACTGCCTCCCCTGGCCTTTTGGATGGCATGGCTGTGGCTTTAGATCACTGTTCTCTCCCTGCCCCTAAGGTGGCTCACAGCCACTGCTGATCTCCACCCATGGCCCTACAAAGCCATTCTGCAGGATGCCAAAACCTGCTTTTCTCAAGGCCCTCATTTCTTCTGCTGCTGCCCTTCCCTCCTACAGTTCCCCAGCAGCCTCTGAGCCCAGATGCTGCTGAGCTCTCGGCATGCTCCCTGCTCTCCAGCTCCCACACATCCATCAGCTCAGGCTCACTGGCATTTAGCAAGTTGAGCAGAGCTCCCTGCCCTGCTGCTCTCTGCAAGCTCTCTGCCTGCCCAAGCTGCTCCAGGGCCCCCATGCCATGGCCAGGAATGGGGCTGGAGGCACTGGGGTAGATGCACACCCATCCTTAGTATCCCAGCATTTCTGGGATATCCCAGCTAAAGAGCCAAATCAGGACCTGTTCTAACTTGACTGTTAGAAGGGTCTGTTCCTGTCAGGGCAAAAAGTCTCAGAGCTCTGCCAACAGCACATAAACTGAAAATTTACCACACTGGACTTTACTGGCTCTCCTTACCTTACATTCTTTTTCCTCTGAAGTGATTGCCTTTTTCATTCTACTCTCCTCATCCAAGCCGCTGCCAGGTTTCCCACTCTCCTGCTCTCCGTAGCACATCTTGCTTGCCTTGGTAGCAGGAAAGCTCTTCTGGATGGGAGGCAACAGCTTGGAGGGAAGGAGCATGGATGGACTGGCCAGAGAAAACCTCTTGGCAAGAGGGTAGCCAGTCAGGCCTACAAAGTGGAGACACAAAATGTATCAGAGCCTGCAATGCAAATCTAAAGCATTGGAAGCTCCGTATTTCATGGGACAGATTCCTTGGAAGCTTCTAAACAGCTGCACAGAGAAACATGGTCATTGCCAGCAGACCCTTTAATCAGGCCGAGAGAAAACCCTGAGCCACTTCCCCAGAGCTACCACAGGAACAGCCTGGCCTCTGGGCTGCCCTGGGACAGCAGGGAGGACACAGGAGCCTCACCTCTGTGTGAGGCTGAGCCATGCTCACAAGGCAAGAAGTGAGTTCAGTGAACTCCCACTTTTTCATCAACATCTCTAATGGGTGAGACAGTCAAGGGTTTTCTTCATTTTTGAGACAATTTCTTTGGTTTTATTTTTCCCAGAACTAGCCTGTGTTTAATTCCTCTGAACTGTATTCAGTTAGCAAGTTTGAAAGGAAAGATGGAAGGCTGCAATGGTAAGAGGGGAAAAAAAGATTCTTTCTTGAGGTTGGCCTTGTCTGAATCCACAAGAGAAACCCACACAGCTGTGACTGCTAGCTCTGAAAACCACAAAGATCTCTCTGCAAGCAGGCAGGCCTTATTGATGTTTCTGTAACACCCTAATACCATCCTCAATGTTGGACCCAATCAGCAAGCAGAGGAAGAACACAACATTTATCTATAGTGAGACCAGACATTGATGGGAGAGAAAGCAACAGGATTTGAATCTCATGACCATGTCCAATTTGGGGTCAGCTGTGGCCACAGTCCCTGTCCTGGCAGACAGAAGGAGTCATTTGGCCTCTGTCAAAAAGGAGAAAACAGCATAAACTAATGAGACAATGTTGTGATGCCATGGGTGTCCTTGCAGGATCATCTGTAGCTGTCAGGCACCTACTCTGACACAGAGCCACCACTGACACCATGGACAAGTTTTCCCTGAAATCAGGGGGACTTTCTTTCCATTTACTCCAGCCTTTTAGTTCCCTTCTATCCACACCTTTTCCTTCAGTGGTCTTTCCTTTTCTGGTGAAATCCATCTTCAAACCCGTGCTTCTGCCAGGCAGAAGTGTCAGGGTTTGAATCTGGAATGGCTCTCAGAGTTGGCAGCGACGGGAGCTCGGTACCCAGCCTCAGAACAAGGCCGGGTGACTCCAATCGCCAGCGCTCGGCACACAGAGGCAGAGCCAGACGCGTCTGCTGCCGCTGGGGCCGTGTCCAGCACAACCTGCACCAGCCCAGCCTGGGGCTGCCCCTTTGTGACACGCTGCCCATGCTTCTCTCGTTTCCATGGCTGCAAAACCCCACCCCAACTCCATCCCCTTCCATTCCATTCCCTTCCCTAGGGCAGCCAGCCCTAAGCCCAACCTGGCCAGGCCTGAGGCTTTCACACTGCCTAGGATGTAGACCCTCTCCAAAGCTTCTTTTCAAGGTCTTTTATTTTGTAATTCCCACTCAGTTCTGGGTTGCAGCTTGTTGGTGTTGGATTTTGTTTCATTGTCTTCACATCACACAAAGTGGTGAGACACAAACAATGGCACTGGGCAGTGGAAGTAGAAGCAGCTTTGCACTCCCCGGTGGATGGCCCCAAAACTCAGTAGGCCAAGAGCTGTATGTTCCTTTTTGCTCCACTTCATTGTTCCAGGGCTTTATCCTCTTCTTTCTTTATTGCAGAGACACCCATAAACATGATCTGCCTCAAAACATTTCTGATCCTGGCAGTTCCTGACAATTCCAAATTTTCTTAATGGAAATAGCACGGGGCAGGTCATTCTAAATCTCTCCTCAACAGAGCAGATCAAACTAACCATCCTTGATTTGGATGAACTAAGCCTGAGCCATGGGACCTGTGGGTCTGATCCCTATTTCTGCATCTGCAAAATTAATTCTTCAAGTCTCATCTCTCCTATCTATTCAAAGTCTGCATTACATGCCCCCAGTGTCAGTGGGCTGATATAATCAGCTTTTGTACACATTCTGCCCCCTGAGCCCAGCAGCATTGCTGGGACCCTGCAGCACCCCTGCAGGCCAACGTGCTCCAGGCACAGCTGCAGGAGGGAGATTGCAACAAGTCCTGGCTGAAGGAGTCTCCAGGCTGCTGCAGCCCTTCCCCTGCGGCGGGATCATCCCTCGCTGCCATGGGGGGAGCCATGGGGCTGACGGGCTCTGTCCAGATGAGCGTCTCCTCCACGTGCTGCTGCTGCTGCTGCTGATCCAGCTGCTGCTGCCTTCCCCCACAGCTGGATCAGGAGCCTGCCTGGGAAAATAACACTGCCAGTGCCTGTGCCAGCCACTGATCCCTGCCAGGAGCCTTGCACACTGGGCATCCTGCCCACCAAACTGCTCCACTCAGGTGATGTCAGAATGTTACAGACATCTTTGTGTGAAAATCCTTTTCTTTAGGATTTTTCCTTCTGAGAAGCTAAGAGGCCTCAGAGACAAAATGTAAACAATGATTATCTGCCGCTGTGGAATGCAACAGGTGGGTTCGTGATTGGTCTCATGTGGATGCTTTGATTTAGTGACCACTCACAGCAGAACTGGCTCTCTCTCTGTCCGAGCCACAGATCTTTGTTATTCATTCTTTCCTTTTCTATTCTTAGCTTAGCTACCTTCTGAGAGAAAACCTTTCCTTCTATTTCTTCTTAGTATAGTTATAAAGTAATATATATATATATAATAAAATAATAAATCAAGCCTTCTGAACATGGAGTCAACATTCTTGTCTCTTCCCTCATCCAAGAACCCCTGTGAAAACTGTCACATCAGAACACATCAAAATACATTCAAACAATGTGTTTTCCACATTCTGGCAAAGTCATGGCCACATGTTGGAGGCAGACTGCTGTTGGCAGAATGGGGGAAGCCCCAGCAGCTGCTCTCCCCATGGCTGGATGGCCACAGCAGCAGAGCAAGTCTCCCACCGTGCCCACTGCTGTGGGACCCAGTGCTTTGGGCTTGTTCCCACTGAACTCAGACTGCTGCTACAGCAGCAGCATCACTTCACACATTTGATAACAAAGAGTTGGAATGGCACACAGGACTTGCCCCAAGAGCTACAAATTTTTTTTAAAAAGAGCAGGGGACGGGGGAGTTGGAATACTCAGTTCGTTTTTAATACAAGCATACCTGGATTTAAGCAGGGACACTGGGCTAATCATACTGGGGCAAGTATGCTTACTGCCTTGTAAGCCTTGTCTCTACCAATTCCCAGCAGTCCACAAGCAATTTTCACTACAAAGGGGTAGATAAGATTTTACAACACCTCCATGAGCAAGTCTGAGCCAGAAGTCAAAGCACAAGACAAATACTCCCAAATCTGCCCCCACTGGGGAAAGGAAAGAGAAAAGTAGATTAAACAAGTACCCTTACAGCTGAAGTGCCTGCATTTATCCCATGGTCCAACAAAAGCCCCTCAATTCAAACACACAGCTTAAGATCAAGGAATAGAAGTGTTTTGAGGCCATTTAACACCTGATTCCTATTACTTTCAAGGAGAAGTGAATGTTAAATCCCTTAAAAACACACATGCAGGTCTATTTGGGACTGCATCCTTCAAAAGCACAAATGGAGGTTTAGAATTGCAGACTGTTTCCATTGGAAAAGACCATTTAGGTCATCGAGTCCTTCCAATAACCTGAGACCCTTGACACTGCCAAGGCCACCACTGAAGCATCACCCAGGACAGGATTGGCCTTCTTGGCCACCTGGGCACACCTGGCTCACGTTCAGCCACTGCCAACCAGCACCCCCAGGTCCTCCTCTGCTGGGCGCCTTTCCAGCCACTCTGCCCCCAGCCCGTGGCCTTCCATGGGGCTGCTGTGGCCCAAGGGCAGGATGGGGCACTGCACCTTGTTGAACCTCATGCAAGTGGCCTCAGCCCATGATCCAGCCTGTCCAGACCTCTCTGCAGAGACTTCCTGCCCTCCGGCAGATCAACACTCCCACCCAGCTTGGCATTGTCTGTAAGCTGCCTGAGGTGCCCTTGATTCTCCCCTCCACATCATTGACAAAGATGTGAATCACACCTAGCCCCAGTGCTGAAACCTGGGGAACACCCCTTGTGACCAGGTGCCAGCTGGATTTAATTCCACTGAATTCCACCACTCCCTGGGCCCAGCCATCCTGACAGTTTTTACCCAGGGAAGAGTGCATTCAGTTCTCAGTCTTTTTCTCAACCTCTGTTCCATGTTTCCCCCCATGTCCAGGAGAAGACAGAGCTTCTCCTTAGACCTCCATTCATTGCTGATGTATTTACAGAAACATTTTTACTCTCTTTGCAATTTTCTTGGAAGAAATTCTCAACAGTGAGGCAGGTGAGGCACTGGGAACAAGTTGTCCAGAGGAGCTGTGGATGCCTAAGGAAGGGTGTTAGGTGAACATGACTCAGCCTCACACAGAGGTGAGGTTGGATCTGAGCTACTCTCTGTTCGGTGAAAGGGTCTTGTGGCAGCGCAGAGAGGCTGTGCAGGGAACAGCTGTGCCCTGCATGTGCCCCCCGCAAGGAGCTGTGCTGCTGCCAGTGCCCCTGGAGCTGTAGGGCTGCTGAGCTGTGGGGCAGGGAGAGGAGCAGCAGGGTGCATGTGCAGCTGAGCCATTGCTGGAGAGCACAGGGCTCTGGGCTCCCTGCTGTCCCAGGGCAGCCCAGAGGCCAGGCTGTGCCTGCGGCAGCTCTGGGGAAGTGGCTCAGGGTTTTCCCCTGGCCTGCCTCAAGTGTCTGCCAGCAGGAGTATGTTTCTCTGTGCAGCTGTTTCCAAGGAATATGTCCCATGAAATATGGAGCTTCAGATGCTTTAGGCTTGCATTCAAGCCTCTGTCACATTTTGTGTCTCCCCTTTGCAGATCTGACTGCCTGCAGTCTTACCAAGAAGTTTTCTCTGGACACTTGCAATGTTCTCCTTCCCTCCCATCCAGAACAGCTCTCTATCCCCTAAGCTCAGGAAGAAGCTGCTGGCTGTCCATAGAGTGTTTGAAGACTTGAATTTTTGTTTCGGTTTCATAGTTAGAGATGTATATATGGTCTGATAGTTTTGAATAAATGTGTTATGATTATATCCTTAAATTTTGATGACATTTTTTATGGTATATATTTTATTTTGATGATTTGAAAACCTAAAAAATATATCAATTTACATAAACCAAAGAGAATGTGAGATCAGGGCCTGCTAGCCTAGAGGTTATGGAGTGCAGCTCATTCAATGTGCCGGTGCCTCACCATGTCCTTTCCTTACCGGGCTTCTCCCTTTCCTCTTTTGCCATGTTTTCTTTGTGACATTTGTGCTGCTATTTTAACTTGTCATTGTAACAGGGCCACTTATTGACATGTTTGGGGCACAATGGATGCAAAGTCCTGTACAGACAAAAGTTTTCTACCTAGATGTGTTCTGTGCTCACCAAAGGCCTGAGCAAAGAAACAAAGACAAGTGTGCCCAAATGGCCAAGCTTTGCTCCTTTGCAATCTCACACAGATCTGGCTCTCAGGTGTCTTCAGTCACAATTCCATAGGTAAGAGGAGGTTGTGTATTTAACTGGGAAATAGTGAACTGCTTTGGAAAAGCCATCTGTATATATATGTACCCAGGACAGCAGTCCAGCTGTGTTGTTTGCAAGTTGTTTGTAGAAGGATGAGTGGACTCTGAGGCCAATAACAAGTGACAAGGGTGCCTCAAATCTATTTACACTCCAGCCTGGGTACCATTCATCCCAGAGCCATGGCACAATGCTTTAGTGTATCCTACACACACTCTGCCTGCAAGAAAAGCTTGGCTTGGCTTATTAGAGTGAAAGAAATAGAATAGAATGGACAGTGAAACTCATCCCTTTGGAATGACTCTCCTGCTTTCCAGTGTCAACTCTGCCCCTCATGCTCCCAAGGCTTGTTACAAACAACTATCTAAAATTGCTTAAAAATTCCCCGGCAAGGTTCAGTAAAAACCAGATTGAATATTAAGCAGTAGCTGAACATGGCTGAGCCTTACACAGAGGTGAGGTTGGATCTGAGCTACCCTCTAAAAAAATCATTGGCAACATTCACACTATTGCTTACAGGTCGTTTAAGGTACAACAAGGAAAAAAATACCAATAGCAACAAACAAATTTCTGTCAATCAAACAAGAAACATTCTGAGAAGTGTTTGTGTGCATGTGTGTGTGTGTGTGTGTTTAGGTGCTCTTCACAAAAGTACAGAAAGGACAAGGCTAAAAAGGAATATAGCCTAAAAGCTTAACAGCACTCCAGCTTAACTGTGGTGGTTAGACTGGAGCCTCCAGGAGTGGGGCTGTTGGCCCAGGATCCATTGCTGAGCAGTGATCCTGCCAGTGCAGCAAACTTGAGAGCTCGCTGCCCCTGAGAGGCCCCACTCAGAGGGAGGTTGCTGCTGGCAGCCACTGTGCTCCAGGAGAGCTCCAAGGGCCTCCATTGGAGCGCTCTTTATGGGCCACAAGAGAGTGGGCCTCAGCCATAAAATGCTTCCTCGTGGCCGCACTGGGGGCCAGCAGCCTGTCTAGCAAAGTGGGAGGAGAAGGATGCCGTGCCATTCAGGCAAGAAAAGTGGTTTGCAAGGCTGTTCCCTGACACCCCAGGAGCTCGTTAGGTGGCACAGGTTCCTGGGAGCGCTCCGTGTCCCTGATAAGCTCAGCAGGAGCTGAGCCCAGGGGCTGTTCAGCAAGGCCCAGGCCTGACAAGCGTTTCCCAGATCACCCTGGGGCCGCACGAGGCCGGGCCCATTCACCACCACAATCTGAAGCACCAAGTTTTGATGGAGGGTAAAAAGCCAAGGCCCAGTGGAAGTGGGCCCTGTCCTCAGGCCTGTGGGAGAATCACAATGCAGATCCTTGTGCTGCTTATTCCATCTCTCCCCTCTTTACTAAGTTCTTGGTGGCAAGGTCACTTAGGTTAGACACACAGCTAATAAACAGTGCTCCTGCAGCTTTCTGCTCAAAAAATTAAACTGAGATTACACATCCCAGATCATGTTCTGTTCCGGTTTAACTGACTGATTTGAGGAATTTCTGGAGCAGCAAATTTGCTTCCTCAAATGTTTACTGTGTGTGACATGGAGCACAGAAGAAAGATTTAATGTCAAAGCCACTGCCCAGGCAGTGCTCTTTTGACAAGTTCTGCCCTGAGCTTTCCTTAGGAAGATCTGAAATGTTCAATGTCACCAGCACAAGCTCCTGCAATGGCTGCTGGCCAGCAGAGCAGGGCTGTCAGCTGTGAAACAAGTGTTGCCACAAGCAGCAACAAGCAACAAGCTCTCCCACGGCAGCAAATCATGAGCTGGGAAGGATCTGATCTAAAGGCCAAAGCTCCTTAGCTCCTTCCAAGAGGGCTGGAACACTTCCTCATTCCAATGAGCTGCGGTGCTGGACACCACAGCTCTGTGTGAGCACTGGACACAAGTTGCTCCCACTGAGTGCTGGGATGGTTCCTGCAGGAGCTCTGGGCTCCTGTGAGTGCCAGACACAATGAGGAGAGAAGGAGCCCAGGGCACTGACACACCTTTGCCTTGGGCATAGCCCGGCCTGGAACAAACACCCTGAAAGGTTTCCCCTTTGGCCCATGTCTTGAAAGGTCAGGTCAGCTGTTTGATGACTCAGGTTGGTTTGGTGTCAAGGAATTTCCCTCAGAAATACTGGGTTTGTCTCCCTCTGTGCCTTCCCCTCAGCAGCTTTGGGGATGCTCCTGTGTGAAGCCATCTGTCTCACACAGTTGGAGACAACTTAAAACCAACACTCTGTAATAAGTCGTCTCCTCTAATGTGTTCCAACAATCCACTTCCAGCAATAGGAAATTAATACTAATAGATGAAAGCGGAAGGAAACCAACAGCTTATTAACAAACAGAATGCCTACAAAGCAAGAACAAAGGCAGTGACTTCTAGATATCAAACTGCCAGACCTCACCGTCTTCCACTGGAACAAAGACCCAAAATGCCAGAGGAAAATCCCCCCAGGACTCGCGTTCCAAGATGGCGCCGGGTTCTCCCTCAGGAAGAACAGGAGCCATCACGGAGTAGTTCCGGCAGCAATGAATGTTCAGGGGCTTGTCCAGCACTGACTTTCTCCCAATGGCAGAGCTCTGGGGAGCAGCCACGGCAGGTGAAGCAGCTGGACTGGAGCCCCTCGGTTCTTTTCTCCCCGCTGTGGCTCAGCTCACACACTCTCGGGCTGGGAGCGGAGCCGCTTCGCTTCTGCCGGCACCGTGTCCCTGGGCTTGGACAAACAGATTTCAGCCAGGAGAGCCCTGCACACTGTTCCTCGTATCTCTCATAACAGCCTCAAACAACTACAAACACTCTGCCTACAGCAGCTTTCACAAAGAGCTGCAGAAATCCAGGATAGCCTAAAGTGAGCGGCAAAAGGCTTTTGCCTTGCTCTTGCCACCAGAATTCTTGATGATCTGATGCAATTTGATTCACATATAACATGGTTTCTGAGTTTTTCCATTGAAATATTTCATGATGAGTGACAAGCCTTGGGAGCAAGAGGTACAGGACCGATGTGCGAAACCATGAGCATATCCTCCAAAGTGACCAGTTTAATTGTCCATTTTATTACTCTTGTATTTATTGCACAACTCATAGGCAAATCCAAGCTTTGCTTGGAGGCAAAACAGGCATGGGATACACTAGAGTCCCTTGTAGGGTCACCAGGGCTGGCAGTGACAAAGCAGGCTGTCTGCTTCATTGTGAACCACTACAGAGCTACATCCCAACGTGTTTTTAGGAAGCACTGAATTATTAAGCCCCCTGTTTCTGCATGAGATACAAAAAAGGAGATCCCAAATGATTTTCATGCAAGCATGCAGTAAAGAACTGATCTTGCTCTCCTAATTGAAGCTTTGGCTTGGGCAATTGCACTCTTCCCATTCATCTTTTGACACAGACACTCCAGGTTTGCCCCCACACCCCTGCAAGGCTGGCAGTCACTGTTTCCCATTTACTGTTCTTCCCTAGAGCCAGTACAGTGGCTTCTTTGAAACTAAAAGCCCTGAGATCTGGTTGTCTTGAAGGAGCATGAAATGCTATTCAAGTGTTCACATTGGTAATACCCAGGTCTGCACTCCCCAGAGCTCTGAAGCAGCAGCAGGAGGACCATGCATCATTGCTGTTTGTGGATGTTCATGTTTCTGGTGGGCAAGAGCAATGGCTTTGAGGAGGGACAAGAATGCTCCTCTTCCAACAGTGGCTGAGAAAGGAGATGTGAAGTTTCACTGCCTTTTCTAGGATATTTTTGAAAGATCTAAGAGAATATTGCAGCATAGAGCTGGTCCCTAATTTTGTCTCCAGAGAAATCCCCAAAAGAGACATTCAATCTCCTGCTGATGGCAGCCCCATAAGCTCATGGACCAGTTTTCCCTGAAACATGCCACCCTGTCTGGACTTTACTAGGCCAGGACTAAACCCATAGCTAAGCAAACACGTGCAGCAACATGACACAGAGTTTTTCCATCAGAAAACCCAATTAACACATTCACATGCAGTTTATTCTGTAACATCAGAAGCTGGCAGCCATGAGGATTTTGCTGGCAAAAGGTTGCAGTATGCACTGGGACCAGAAGTGGTTTTCTTTAAGGCAAAGCAAATTGAAATGTGAAGTTTAAAAGCTTCAAACGACTGTGAAAGAAAACTGCAAAATAATTTCTGGATAAGTGTTCTGGTTTAAAAGCAAAACCAGTGAGAGACTCTAAGTCAGAAATACAATTTATTAGGAAAAGGGGAAAAAAAAAAAAAAACACAAAAATACCCCATCCAAAATACATGCAATAATGTAAAAGAAAAACCACTGACAGAGTCAGAATACAAGCTCTGACACCCTCTTGGTCAGGGTACTGGTAGCAGTCCAGTTGGATTAGTGGCTGCACTCCTCCTGGAGTGGCACATGTGATCCTGTAGAAGGGTATAGTCTTCCTCTGAAGTTCCAGTGGAAAAGGCGGCCATTCCTCTGGGAATCCAGTGGAAAGGCTGCTTGTTCTGTCCCAAACTCCAGATTATTTGCAGGTGGGGATGCTTGGTTCCTCCCCTCTGGGCACAGCATCTCACAATGGGCTCTTATCATTCCATGAGTCATGGGGTGGGTCCATGAGACAGAAAGGGCTCCCAGAGGGAATTATCTCTGAGTCATGGGGAAAGGCATTGATGGGCCCATTAACAGGAGATAAGGAAAAGAACAATGCCCCTCCTGGTTTCAACAGCTCTTGAAGATGGAAATAGAATACATCCTTATATTGTAACCAAGGATAATAGGGAGCATTGTCAATGATCATGCAGCCAACCAAGAGCTGGAGCTGAATCCAGAATTGCTTGTTCCAGCTACACAGGAATTCATTACCCTGGCAAGCACAGCTCCATGGGAACAAAGATCTCTCATCTCTGGGCTGAATTGTAGCATTGTGTGTCCTGGATGAGTTTTCTTGTAAAGTTGTTAATTTTTTTATAAGTAGGTGTCATGGTTTGAGCCTGGCACAGAGCCAGTGCCCCTATGAAAATTCCCTCACCCTGGTGTCTGCTGTGAGATGTGACCAGGAATAAACAAAACAGGCTCCAGCTTAAACATAAAGAACACTTTATTACCTAAACTACAGGAAAATAGGGAAAAACTATAAGGAAAAGAAAAAAAAATTGAAAACCTTACAAAAAAACCACTTTCCTCCTCCCCACTACCTGAATTTCCCAATCCGATACATTCTCCCAAATCACCAACTGCCCAGCCTGGCACCACACTTTAGTATACTCAAACTTCAGTTCATGAAGAGGAGAGGAGTCCTTCTTGTTCCATAGGCTTCCCCTGGAAACACACTGAAACCTCGTGTGCTTCCCTGTCACTTCGGCACCGCCCGGAAAAAAGTCCTTTTGCCGCTTGTGACATCTTCCTTCCATGCCCAGTGCTCTCACCACCGTGCATGGATCAGAGCTGCTTTTAGGGTTGTCTTTTAAGGATGCCTTGTCTCACTCCAAAAAGGCACAGTCTCTGCTTTGGGACATCTGTCCCCCCCATATTTTTCCAACCCCCTGGGGCCGCGGGGTCCTCACGATGAACCCTCCTGGTTCTGAGGCACTGCCTCCCCCTAAGTGCAGTCTCTGTGTCACAGGAACAAACTGAGTCCATGGCCACAAGAAAAGTCCAGCCACAAGGCCACTCCAAGCATCTCTCTCTTCACTCAGCCAGTCTTCTCTACGTCCTTCAGGCCAGGTCCTTGTCTCATCTCATCTCCTATCTCCCTTCTTATTCAGCTTCGAGGAGGATTAGCATTTTTGCAAGGCCCCAATCATGAAAGAAAGGGGTTAAAACTTTCAGTCTCTGTCTGTCCTGGAGCTGCGGCACTCCCACACACGCTGCCGCTCCGGCCGGGCACTCTTCCCCCCCCCTCCTTCTCCTCCTGGGCCGGCTGCTATCACATTCGGTGTCGCCCGCTCTCCTCTCTCCTTCCTGGGGGGGGGATGGCTGCCCGAGGGCTGACTCCCTGGGCTCTTCCACCCTTCCATCCTCGAGGGCCTTCTCACCCCCCATCTCTGTCCAGGCCCCAGGCCTACCGCATGGCAGCCCCTCCCCCGCCCAGCAGCAGCGGCTGGACAGGGGAGGGTGATCTGACCTCTTCGCCTCGACGTCCCAAGAGGACCTCCCAGGGCCAGAGCCCTGCTTTTTAACCCCTGTGTATTCTCGGAGGTGTGTCCAAACCCCACTGGCTACACCAGGTGCCAGTCTCAAACTCAGAACATTCATTGGTTTGACCACAGCTTCCCAGAATTCCCACTTCTTCCTGGTCAAACCACCACAGTAGGGTTTTGGTTTGACCCTCGGTTCCCCCCATGTTCTCCCTCCTAATGGTTTGTTCCTCCTGCCAGTTACCTGTCTATCAATGTAACCAACCCCCTTTCATTTCAAGAAATTTCTATGTCAATCTTCCCTTACTTAACATATGATTTGTCCCCTGAGCCTTGTCCCTCCCCTACGCCATTCCTATTGGTTCAGGTGTGTCCCTCGCTCCTCCCCTGAGCTTCGTTCATTGGTCCCTCGTGGCTCCTCGTGTCACGCCTGTAATAAGTAACAATATATTTGTTCATTAATAGCTAGATGATAATTTAAATTGAAAACAATAGCTAAATAGCTTTTGTAGAATATCTATAGGGCTGTATGGGAAACGTTTAAGTAGTGCTTGGGCCACAAATCCCCCCTTGGTAACCAGATACAGCTACATCTAGTAATAATTACTAACCTTGTAACCTTTTGTTTGCTCTGCAAAAATTCCAACCTATAGATGTAGGAGACTTTCTGAAACACATATGGTAACAATTATTAACCTTGCAAGAACGTTGAGCTTAAAAGATTAGACTTATAGGTATGCCTTATAAGGAAAGTGGCCAAAGAGGAAGACTTGGGGCCTTCATCCCACGACCACTAGAAGGCAGAAAAAAGACCCCTAGCAACAGGAGGAGCACGCGCAGAAAACAGACCACGTCACCCAGGAATTCGGAGAAAAAGGACAATAAAAAGCGAACTTAAAAGGGGGAGACGCGTGCCTAAGAGAGCGAAGTCTCCTGGCCGCCCAGCACTGAATCTTGCTTATTCTTGCTTGCATAATAATAAAGATTATTGCACAATTCTTAAATTCGGTCGGTTCGTTTATCACAATTTGGTGCCGTGACTCAAATCCTGAGACAGGGTTGGTTTGAGAATTCGGGGGGGGGGTGCCCCCACCCCTTTGGTGGCCCTCATCTTCTCAACCGACCCCCCCTCTGGACTGACGAACCTAAATTCGAGAATAAGCAAGGAAACACCAGTGACCCTGTAAGCTTTGTGCACGAAGATCCGAGCGAAGACGCAGGACGCGTGAGAATACGGGTGAACCGCTTGGTTGGGTTGGAATCCCAGGGCAAAGTGAATGAGACGTCCAACTGAGGACGAAGCAAGAGGGACCCTCCAGTAGTGCGGTTCTCGTAACCCGCGAGGGAGCGAGCCACGACCGAGGGGGGTGTGTGTGTGTGTGCGTGGAGGTGCCTTGGAAGATGGGGCAGAAGGAGAGCAAGCCTTCTGACCCCCTGGAGGAGGGCCCCCGGTTACCCCCAATACCTAAGGATAGTCCGTTAGGATTAATGATTAACTATTGGGATGATTTTCCCTCCAGAAAAGGGAAGGATAAAGCAAAAATGATAAATTATTGCATGGTAGTATGGGGGGTAAGAAACTGGATTCAGGAAATACATACTGGCCCGTTTTCGGATCCTCTGAGGACTGGGTCTGTCAAGCCTTGAATATCTATGTGAATTCCAAAGAGCCAGAAAACCTGGAGGAGAGTGCTTATGCTAAATTGTGGTTGGTAGGAAGTAATGAGCAAATAACTAGATTGCTCCCCCTTAAGGGAAGCCAAGGGGAAGAAGATAGAAAGAAAAAGTCCCGAGTGGAGGAAGAGATTTCTATTTATCCTCCCCCATATGTACCACCACCAGCCCCAGCCCCTCCTGTATCCCTTCCAAACATTCCTCCAGCATCAGCCCCTGACAAACAGCAGGTCACAGACTCCTCGGATTACAGGAGACATACTCGGAGCCAAATGAAAACAGTAATTGAGGAAGGAGAGAACAGTGGATTGTTCCCTCTTAGGGAAATAGCATTAGGAGGACCTCAGGCTGGGATGGGGTTTGTCACTGTCCCCTTAAACTCAGGAGATGTCCGTGAGTTTAAGAAAGAGATGGGAAAATTATTAGAAGACCCTACAGGAGTAGCAGAAAGGGTGGATCAGTTCCTGGGACCAAATAAATATACCTGGGTAGAGATACAGTCCATTCTAGGCATACTATTTACAACAGAGGAGAGAGGGATGATTAGAAGGGCAGGAATGAGAATTTGGGATGCCCAGCATGTTCAGGGTCCTGTGGCTGATGTCAAATGGCCCTTGCAAAATCCCAATTGGAATAATCAGGACCCCAACCATCGTGGTCATATGCAGGACTTAAGAACTATTATAATCCAGGGCATACGAGAGGCTGTGCCCCGGGGACAAAATATAAGCAAGGCATTCAGAGAGTGCCAAGGAAAGGATGAGACCCCCACTGAATGGTTGGAAAGATTAAGGAAGAGTTTTCAGTTATACTCAGGGGTGGATCCAGAGACGCCTATGGGGCAAGCACTCCTGAAAACACAGTTTGTAGCTAAATCGTGGGAAGACGTTCGAAAGAAATTAGAAAAGTTAGATGATTGGCAGGACAGAGGACTTGATGAATTGCTTAGGGAGGCTCGAAAAGTATATGTTAGACGGGAGGAAGAAGCACATAAAAGGC
Organism: Zonotrichia albicollis; assembly: GCF_047830755.1. Classification (NCBI taxonomy): domain Eukaryota; kingdom Metazoa; phylum Chordata; class Aves; order Passeriformes; family Passerellidae; genus Zonotrichia; species Zonotrichia albicollis. Next base: position 442,603 of record NW_027428336.1, on the reverse strand, counting down.
AAGTTCGGATGATGGTGGCAGCAGTAAGGGAGGGGCAGCGAAACAACCCTCCGCCACGGGAAAGAAATGACATGAGGAGGGGTTCCCGGGATTTAGGAGGGCCCCCAGTGGGGGGGGAGAGAAGGAACGGGGTGCTACTACTGTGGTGGGAAAGGACACATGAAGAGGGAATGTCGAAAGAGGCTTAGGGATGAGAAAATGTTCAAAGAGGATTAGGGGGGGGTCAAGGGCTCTATTTATTGGGGACTCAAATGTCATCAGAGCCCTTGGTAAAACTTAAAGTGGGTCCCCAGCAAACCCCCATAACCTTCCTTGTAGACACGGGGGCCGAGAGATCAACAGTTCAGTCTTTGCCCCCGGGATGTAAGATTTAGCCTTTAACAGTACAGGTTATTGGGGCAAAAGGGGAACCCTTCAAGGTTCCTGCAATTAAAGATGTCTTAATAGAATCAGAGAAAAAAATAGGGATAGGATCCTTGCTACTAGTTCCTGAAGCCGATTACAATTTATTAGGTAGGGATTTAATGGTGGAATTAGGAATAAATAGAAATATTGAAGAAAAACAGTTGAAAGTCTGACTGTGCCCCCTACGGGCCACTGACGAGGAGAAGATAAACCCGGAGGTTTGGTATACCCCTGACACAGCAGGGAGACTGAATATAGAGCCTTTCACAGTTATTATCCAAAACCCGGAAATCCCAGTGAGGATAAAACAATATCCCATGTCAGACGATGGGCAAAGGGGACTAAAACCAGAAATAGAACGGTTAATACAACAAGGGCTCTTGGAACCTTGTATGTCTCCCTTCAACACCCCATCTTACCTGTAAAAGAACCAGATGGGAAATACCGACTAATACATGATTTAAGGGAAATAAATAAGAGAACTATTGCCCGGTTCCCTGTAGTAGCTAATCCCCATACATTGCTCAGTCAATTGAAACCTGATGACCAATGGTATAGTGTTATAGATTTAAAAGACGCCTTTTGGGCATGCCCCTTGAAGCAAGAATGTAGGGACTATTTTGCATTTGAATGGGAAGATCCCGATACCCACCAAAAGCAACAACTAAGGTGGACCGTGCTCCCACAGGGATATACCGAGTCCCCGAATTTATTTAGGCATGCATTAGAACAGATAATGAAAACCTATACCCCAAACCCAGGAATAACCCTTGTTCAATATGTAGATGATCTGTTAATAGCTGGAAAGAGTGAGGAAGCAGTTAGGGAAGAAAGCATTAAGCTTTTAAACTTTTTGAGCATTCAGGGGCTGAAGGTGTCCAAAAATAAACTGCAATTCGTAGAAGAAGAAGTGAAGTACCTGGGACACCGACTCAGTAAAGGAACTAAAACAGTAGATCCAGAGAGGGTTAAGGGAATCCTCTCCCTTCCCCCCCCAAGAAATAAGAGACAAATTAGACAGCTATTGGGTCTCATAGGATACTGCAGACAATGGATTGAAAACTTTAGTGGCAAAATAAAATTCTTGTATGAAAAACTAACTACTGAAGGTTTGATTAAATGGACTGAAAAGGATGATGAATCATTAGAACAACTAAAAGAGGAATTGACTAATGCCCCGGTGCTAAGCCTCCCCGATGTTAGGAGACCTTTTTATTTGTTCGTTAATACTGAGGCAGGAGTAGCATTTGGGGTACTGGCTCAGGACTGGGCCAGCAGTCGAAAACCAGTGGCATACATTTCTAAATTACTGGATCCAGTAAGTAGGGGATGGCCAACATGCTTGCAGATTATAGTAGCCACAGCCCTTTTAGTGGAGGAAGCTCTCAAAATTACCTATGGAGGAGAACTGAAAGTTTTTACTCCCCATAATATACGGGCAGTATTGCAACAAAAGGCAGAAAATGGATAACAGACTCCAGACTTTTGAAATACGAGGGCATTTTACTGTCATCCCCTCGGTTGATACTTGAAACCACCTCTCTGCAAAACCCTGCTGAATTCCTGTTTGGGGATCCACAGGAGAATTTAACTCATGATTGCTTACATAGCATAGAGAAACAAACAAAAATTAGACCGGATCTCGAAGAGGAAGAACTGGAAGAAGGAGAAAAGTTATTTGTGGATGGTTCCTCTAGGGTTGTTGAGGGAAAGCGAATCTCGGGATATGCCATTGTGGGAGGTGAAAATTTAGAAATAATAGAATCCGGCCCTCTGAGTCTTAGTTGCTCAGCCCAGGCCTGTGAGCTTTATGCGGTATTGCGGGCTCTGAAATTCTTGGAAGCTAAGGATGGGACCATCTATACGGATTCAAAGTATGCCTTTGGAGTGATACATACTTTTGGAAAAATTTGGGAAGAAAGAGGGTTAATAAATTCCCAAAGAAAAGAATTAATACATCGGGAACTAATCACTCAGATATTACAAGCGTTAAGAGGCCCAAAGAGAATAGCAATAGTACATGTTAAAGGACATTAAAAGGGTCCCTCCCATCTGATCAGAGGAAACAATATAGCAGATAGAGAAGCAAAGAAAGCTGCCCTCAGAAAATTCCAGGAGCAGGGAACAAGGAGAATGCGAGATGGCGAAAGAGTTTGTGTCCTGAACTTCACAGCCCAGGAAAAGGAAAAATTAGACAGAATGGGAATAACAGAGAATGAGGGTATTCGAAAATTACCAGATGATAGGGAAGTGCTGCCAAAATCTGTAGCTCAGAGGATAGTGCAGCAGTTACATGAAAAGACTCACTGGGGAACCTAAGCCTTAGTAGATCAGTTTACTATTAAGTATATGTGTATAGGAATTTATGATATAGCAAAACAAGTAGTTAGGGGATGTATAACATGCCAGAGGGTTAATAGGCATCAAGCTCGAGAAAGGATTCCAGGAGGAAGGGAATTAGCACACCGACCTTTTTCACATGTACAAGTAGATTTCACCAAGCTACCAAAAGTAGGGAGGTACAAGTACTTATTGGTACTAGTAGATCATCTAACCCACTTCGTAGAAGCATATCCTACATCATGGGCTACTGCAAACGTAGTGATTAAAACCTTACTGGAAGAAATAATCCCTAGGTATGGATTAGTAGAAATATTAGACTCTGATAGAGGCCCCCATTTCGCAAATAAAGTACTAAAAGAGGTAACCACGGCCTTAGGTACTAAATGGAAATATCACACTCCTTGGCACCCTCAAAGCTCAGGGAGGGTAGAAAGGGCAAATGGAGAAATCAAGAAGCAACTCACTAAACTTATGGTGGAAACTAAAATGTCATGGGTCAGATGTTTACCCCTGGCACTGCTAAACATTAGAACCCAACCTAGGACGGATGTGGGAATTTCTCCCTTTGAAATGCTCTATGGAATGCCTTACGACTTAGAGCTACCAGGGAACCATCCCTGTATCCAAGATAGTCAAATTCAGAGTTACATACAACAGCTAATGAAACGAAGGGAGGAACTAAAACGAAAAGGGCTATTGGTACAAAGACCCCCTTTGGACATAGCAATGCATAAGCTTAAACCTGGAGATAGAGTCCTAATTAAAACTTGGAAAGAGACCTCCCTAACACCCCAATGGGAAGGTCCCTATGTTGTTCTGTTTACCACAGAGACAGCCGTCCGAACTGCTGAAAAAGGCTGGACACATGCCAGTCGAGTGAAAGGACCCATCACTGCAGACACCCCTTGGGAGGTGACCAGTCGCCCTGGAGATCTACGATTGACTCTTCGGAAAACATAAGAATGCATAGCAACTGGTAATATGAATGACTGAGAGGGAGAAACACCGACTGCAGCTACTGGTCAGAGACAATATTCAAAGGGTGGGAAAGGAACTGAAGTGTCCTCTTATTTGGCACACATGGGATGATCTGATATCAGTGGCTGAGGTCCTCTCTGAGATAAGGCGGCCACTGTCTAACAGACCTGGGTGCATTAAATGTGGTGATCCCATCTGTAGGGCATGGATAAAAATATTTTGCGGGGGATGTAGGCTCAAATGGTGGGTTTTCCAATCACAGTTAGGTGGGGGTATCTGGTATCATACTTGTGATTGGGGTTGGAGGAGGGAAAACCCTTACACGGCTCTAAGCAAATTTGCAACAGCCCCAGGACAAAGAGAAATCCCTTATAGGGAGGCAATAACATTAATTGAAAATATAGAGCAGAGGAGACATTGGGCCCTGGCCTGGGCAATACATCACCAATCATATAGGATCATCTGCCAAAATCAGAGTGTGATATTAGACCAGGTGTGTGTAGGGAAAAAGATTCATGTCCCCATAGAGTGGCAAGTTGAGCCCCGAAATTGGGATAGTACCGTACGCTGCTACTTCCGAATATATAAGAAATGAGCCCGTAAGGCTCGGAGGAAAAACCCAGACAGTGAGACTCAGGCCCTATAAAGCTCGCTAGGAACGACAGAGAATCTGCCATAAGATAAGAGAGATCCTTTGCCTGGAGGCCTGGCAGCCTGCCCTTAGGAGTAGGGGCAGGAACGAAAGAAATAGCCCAAATAATGCACCCCCTGAAGACTACCCCTGCTGCCAAGAAGATAATGATCCCTGCAGACCGATACACCCGGGCTGGCAGGCGAGGCAGAGAGGTAAGGAGGAGTGAGGAAGAGCAACGGGCCTCAGGAACAGGAACGGAGCACAGGAATGCTCCAGGTAAAAGAGATATGGTTATAAGAGGTGAACAAAATTTGTTGCTAGGACCCTGCCCTGCTTGGCGAGCTATTTTTATCATTATAATCCTGAGCTTCCCGACTGCCTGGGGAAACCCCCATCAGCCTTACAAAGGGAACAAGATCCTAGTCAAACGGACCCTGATCACTGACTGGTCTCAGGCCTTTTTGCAATTTACCGGATCTATGGGAAATACCACAGGTTTGAGTTTACAAACTTTAGTTCTGCATGACGGTCTGCCGTATGCTAAACACGAATGGAAGAGGCAGAAAACTTGGGAGCTTCAAGGAGTAGTGGGAGAACAAATTAATATTGGATGTCGAGTGGTTAATGGATCAGACTATACTAACACAATCTCAATCAGTGTTTCCATGGGTCAGGAGGATAAACAAATAAATTTTGAATACCCAGCACGAGACTGCTGGCAAAACTTCACATTAACTCACACGGCAGAGGTAGTCTGTCTCTGGACAAAAGATACACAAGGCCTTTCCTTTAAATTCACAATAAATATTAAAACACAATCTACCACTACTAAACCACACATTATCACCATTTCACCTACACCACCGGTCACACTCACACCAAAAATTTTCAAAATAGGACCTTATATAATCAAAAAAATTGGTCAACAACAAATATTATTTAATCCAGCATGGTCTCTAAAACAGGTCGAACTGCTAATGCAGACTAATGTTTCAGAAATCCAGCCAGCTTGTTCTCTGTTTTTGCAAACATCCTTTGAAGGCTGGACTACTTGGCTCAGGAAACGCAGCTCTTTTAAAACAAGGAAACTTAGAGATGTGACTGGTGTTCTAGGCACAGGACTGGGAATTCTGAATAGCATCGATTCGGAGGTACTAATGAACAAACTGGCTGCTACGGCCAGAGATCTGTCCAAATTACAGCAACCACTGAGGTCATCTCTACTGGCTTTGGGGAGACACCAGTGGACGTTGTCAAACATTTTGCCAAATTGGGAAAGAGTAAATGTGAACGATCACAAATTGGTAATTGATGCACTTGGTGCCACACAAAATAATGTCTCCTTAGCCCTCAGCTGTATCCGGGCACAATTATGGATGCAGTCAGTCTCTGCTGCAATTATAAGAGAGGGCGAGGAAGGCACTTTCCCCACAGAAATTCGGAAAATAATTTGGGATAATGCCACTGAGTTTGAAAGGGAATTCCAATCCTCGTGGAAACTGGTGAATTTTACCTATAACCCTATTTCTAATACAGTCACTGCCTTTGTCTTGACCATACAAAATGCCTCTGTACATCTAGTTTTTCCTGTCATTGCATTAGGAATAAACCATGACGGAGCTGTCCTCTATCCTACAGAACATAGAGGATGGGTCCGTCAGCTTGGTGACAAATGGCAAACTGTTGACTTGGAATCTTGTATTGTACGAGAACAGTTGGGATTCATCTGCGAGGGCGCTGTAATTATAGCTCAAGATATCTGTTTGGACACAGAGCAAAACATTTGCCATTTTGAGATTCGCCCTAATGAAGTTTCTAAAACAGTTCTTATATACATAGGCAATGGGTGCACGTGTTTCAGAACTCTCTGTGATTTTGTGCTAGTAGATGATGTTATGGTGGATACAAAGAATCACTCAAACTTCTGTGCTTGTAACTTCACCAAGATTACAGGGTGTGACACCACTTATGAAGCTACAGTTACCTCTCACCAACTATTACAATCCAACTACACGCTGATTCACAAGTTAATGCCCACCCCGATTGGGATGAACTTCACCCTAGTGAGACAACTATTGTTTCACCAGGATCTGATAAAAATTCTTGAGAAAATCAGGAAAAGCGGACAGAAGACCCTAGTAACTGTTCAACATGATGTAGAGAAAATACACCAGGTAGTAGAAAGAGTGAAGCAAGATAGCAATTATAGGTGGTGGGACACCCTGTTCGAATGGTCACCTACTGCCACAGGTGTCTTAAACAGTATGTGCCATCCCACTGTCGTTCTTTTAATTCTGATTGTACTAGGATTTATTTTCTCAGCAGTTCAATTTGTTGTGAATTGGAATATGATGAAAAGACTAAAGAAATTAGCAGGTATAATTAATGCACAGAGCTTAACTGATGAAATAGATCAGTTAGCGCTTGCTAGGAAGGAGCTAAAAAGGTTTAATGAACAAAATTGGTAAAAAGAGAAATGGGGGATTGTAATAAGTAACAATATATTTGTTCATTAATAGCTAGATGATGATTTAAATTAAAAAAACAATAGCTAAAATAGCTTTTGTAGAATATCTATAGGGCTGTATGGGAAACTTATAAGTAGTGTTAAAGTTACAACCCCCCCCCCTTGGTAATTGGATACAGCCACATCTGGAAATAATTTCTAACCTTGTAGAATTGCTTGCTCTGCAAAAATTCTACCCTATAGATGTAGGAGACTTTCTGAAACACATATGGTAACAATTATTAACCTTGCAAGAATGTTGAGCTTAAAAGACTAGACTTATAGGTATGCCTTATAAGGAAAGCGGCCAAAGAGGAAGACTTGGGGTCTTCATCCCACGAACACCAGAAGGCAGAAAAAAGACCCCTAGCAACAGGAGGAGCACGCACAGAAAACAGACCACGTCATCCAAGAATCTGAAAAAAGGACAATAAAAAGCGAACTCAAAATGGGGGAGGTGCGGGCCTAAGGGAGCGAAGTCTCCTGGCAGCCCAGCGCTGAATCTTGCTTATTCTTGCTTGCATAATAAAGATTATGGTACAATTCTTAAATTCAGTCGATTCGTCTATCACAGCTGACAGAGTCAGAATACAAGCTCTGACACCCTCTTGGTCAGGGTACTGGTAGCAGTCCAGTTGGATTAGTGGCTGCACTCCTCCTGGAGTGGCACATGTGATCCTGTAGAAGGGTATAGTCTTCCTCTGAAGTTCCAGTGGAAAAGGCGGCCATTCCTCTGGGAATCCAGTGGAAAGGCTGCTTGTTCTGTCCCAAACTCCAGATTATTTGCAGGTGGGGATGCTTGGTTCCTCCCCTCTGGGCACAGCATCTCACAATGGGCTCTTATCATTCCATGAGTCATGGGGTGGGTCCATGAGACAGAAAGGGCTCCCAGAGGGAATTATCTCTGAGTCATGGGGAAAGGCATTGATGGGCCCATTAACAGGAGATAAGGAAAAGAACAATGCCCCTCCTGGTTTCAACAGCTCTTGAAGATGGAAATAGAATACATCCTTATATTGTAACCAAGGATAATAGGGAGCATTGTCAATGATCATGCAGCCAACCAAGAGCTGGAGCTGAATCCAGAATTGCTTGTTCCAGCTACACAGGAATTCATTACCCTGGCAAGCACAGCTCCATGGGAACAAAGATCTCTCATCTCTGGGCTGAATTGTAGCATTGTGTGTCCTGGATGAGTTTTCTTGTAAAGTTGTTAATTTTTTTATAAGTAGGTGTCATGGTTTGAGCCTGGCACAGAGCCAGTGCCCCTATGAAAATTCCCTCACCCTGGTGTCTGCTGTGAGATGTGACCAGGAATAAACAAAACAGGCTCCAGCTTAAACATAAAGAACACTTTATTACCTAAACTACAGGAAAATAGGGAAAAACTATAAGGAAAAGAAAAAAAAATTGAAAACCTTACAAAAAAACCACTTTCCTCCTCCCCACTACCTGAATTTCCCAATCCGATACATTCTCCCAAATCACCAACTGCCCAGCCTGGCACCACACTTTAGTATACTCAAACTTCAGTTCATGAAGAGGAGAGGAGTCCTTCTTGTTCCATAGGCTTCCCCTGGAAACACACTGAAACCTCGTGTGCTTCCCTGTCACTTCGGCACCGCCCGGAAAAAAGTCCTTTTGCCGCTTGTGACATCTTCCTTCCATGCCCAGTGCTCTCACCACCGTGCATGGATCAGAGCTGCTTTTAGGGTTGTCTTTTAAGGATGCCTTGTCTCACTCCAAAAAGGCACAGTCTCTGCTTTGGGACATCTGTCCCCCCCATATTTTTCCAACCCCCTGGGGCCGCGGGGTCCTCACGATGAACCCTCCTGGTTCTGAGGCACTGCCTCCCCCTAAGTGCAGTCTCTGTGTCACAGGAACAAACTGAGTCCATGGCCACAAGAAAAGTCCAGCCACAAGGCCACTCCAAGCATCTCTCTCTTCACTCAGCCAGTCTTCTCTACGTCCTTCAGGCCAGGTCCTTGTCTCATCTCATCTCCTATCTCCCTTCTTATTCAGCTTCGAGGAGGATTAGCATTTTTGCAAGGCCCCAATCATGAAAGAAAGGGGTTAAAACTTTCAGTCTCTGTCTGTCCTGGAGCTGCGGCACTCCCACACACGCTGCCGCTCCGGCCGGGCACTCTTCCCCCCCCCTCCTTCTCCTCCTGGGCCGGCTGCTATCACATTCGGTGTCGCCCGCTCTCCTCTCTCCTTCCTGGGGGGGGGATGGCTGCCCGAGGGCTGACTCCCTGGGCTCTTCCACCCTTCCATCCTCGAGGGCCTTCTCACCCCCCATCTCTGTCCAGGCCCCAGGCCTACCGCATGGCAGCCCCTCCCCCGCCCAGCAGCAGCGGCTGGACAGGGGAGGGTGATCTGACCTCTTCGCCTCGACGTCCCAAGAGGACCTCCCAGGGCCAGAGCCCTGCTTTTTAACCCCTGTGTATTCTCGGAGGTGTGTCCAAACCCCACTGGCTACACCAGGTGCCAGTCTCAAACTCAGAACATTCATTGGTTTGACCACAGCTTCCCAGAATTCCCACTTCTTCCTGGTCAAACCACCACAGTAGGGTTTTGGTTTGACCCTCGGTTCCCCCCATGTTCTCCCTCCTAATGGTTTGTTCCTCCTGCCAGTTACCTGTCTATCAATGTAACCAACCCCCTTTCATTTCAAGAAATTTCTATGTCAATCTTCCCTTACTTAACATATGATTTGTCCCCTGAGCCTTGTCCCTCCCCTACGCCATTCCTATTGGTTCAGGTGTGTCCCTCGCTCCTCCCCTGAGCTTCGTTCATTGGTCCCTCGTGGCTCCTCGTGTCACGCCTGTAATAAGTAACAATATATTTGTTCATTAATAGCTAGATGATAATTTAAATTGAAAACAATAGCTAAATAGCTTTTGTAGAATATCTATAGGGCTGTATGGGAAACGTTTAAGTAGTGCTTGGGCCACAAATCCCCCCTTGGTAACCAGATACAGCTACATCTAGTAATAATTACTAACCTTGTAACCTTTTGTTTGCTCTGCAAAAATTCCAACCTATAGATGTAGGAGACTTTCTGAAACACATATGGTAACAATTATTAACCTTGCAAGAACGTTGAGCTTAAAAGATTAGACTTATAGGTATGCCTTATAAGGAAAGTGGCCAAAGAGGAAGACTTGGGGCCTTCATCCCACGACCACTAGAAGGCAGAAAAAAGACCCCTAGCAACAGGAGGAGCACGCGCAGAAAACAGACCACGTCACCCAGGAATTCGGAGAAAAAGGACAATAAAAAGCGAACTCAAAAGGGGGAGACGCGTGCCTAAGAGAGCGAAGTCTCCTGGCCGCCCAGCACTGAATCTTGCTTATTCTTGCTTGCATAATAATAAAGATTATTGCACAATTCTTAAATTCGGTCGGTTCGTTTATCACAATTTGGTGCCGTGACTCAAATCCTGAGACAGGGTTGGTTTGAGAATTCGGGGGGGGGGGTGCCCCCACCCCTTTGGTGGCCCTCATCTTCTCAACCGACCCCCCCTCTGGACTGACGAACCTAAATTCGAGAATAAGCAAGGAAACACCAGTGACCCTGTAAGCTTTGTGCACGAAGATCCGAGCGAAGACGCAGGACGCGTGAGAATACGGGTGAACCGCTTGGTTGGGTTGGAATCCCAGGGCAAAGTGAATGAGACGTCCAACTGAGGACGAAGCAAGAGGGACCCTCCAGTAGTGCGGTTCTCGTAACCCGCGAGGGAGCGAGCCACGACCGAGGGGGGTGTGTGTGTGTGTGCGTGGAGGTGCCTTGGAAGATGGGGCAGAAGGAGAGCAAGCCTTCTGACCCCCTGGGGGAGGGCCCCCGGTTACCCCCAATACCTAAGGATAGTCCGTTAGGATTAATGATTAACTATTGGGATGATTTTCCCTCCAGAAAAGGGAAGGATAAAGCAAAAATGATAAATTATTGCATGGTAGTATGGGGGGTAAGAAACTGGATTCAGGAAATACATACTGGCCCGTTTTCGGATCCTCTGAGGACTGGGTCTGTCAAGCCTTGAATATCTATGTGAATTCCAAAGAGCCAGAAAACCTGGAGGAGAGTGCTTATGCTAAATTGTGGTTGGTAGGAAGTAATGAGCAAATAACTAGATTGCTCCCCCTTAAGGGAAGCCAAGGGGAAGAAGATAGAAAGAAAAAGTCCCGAGTGGAGGAAGAGATTTCTATTTATCCTCCCCCATATGTACCACCACCAGCCCCAGCCCCTCCTGTATCCCTTCCAAACATTCCTCCAGCATCAGCCCCTGACAAACAGCAGGTCACAGACTCCTCGGATTACAGGAGACATACTCGGAGCCAAATGAAAACAGTAATTGAGGAAGGAGAGAACAGTGGATTGTTCCCTCTTAGGGAAATAGCATTAGGAGGACCTCAGGCTGGGATGGGGTTTGTCACTGTCCCCTTAAACTCAGGAGATGTCCGTGAGTTTAAGAAAGAGATGGGAAAATTATTAGAAGACCCTACAGGAGTAGCAGAAAGGGTGGATCAGTTCCTGGGACCAAATAAATATACCTGGGTAGAGATACAGTCCATTCTAGGCATACTATTTACAACAGAGGAGAGAGGGATGATTAGAAGGGCAGGAATGAGAATTTGGGATGCCCAGCATGTTCAGGGTCCTGTGGCTGATGTCAAATGGCCCTTGCAAAATCCCAATTGGAATAATCAGGACCCCAACCATCGTGGTCATATGCAGGACTTAAGAACTATTATAATCCAGGGCATACGAGAGGCTGTGCCCCGGGGACAAAATATAAGCAAGGCATTCAGAGAGTGCCAAGGAAAGGATGAGACCCCCACTGAATGGTTGGAAAGATTAAGGAAGAGTTTTCAGTTATACTCAGGGGTGGATCCAGAGACGCCTATGGGGCAAGCACTCCTGAAAACACAGTTTGTAGCTAAATCGTGGGAAGACGTTCGAAAGAAATTAGAAAAGTTAGATGATTGGCAGGACAGAGGACTTGATGAATTGCTTAGGGAGGCTCGAAAAGTATATGTTAGACGGGAGGAAGAAGCACATAAAAGGCAAGTTCGGATGATGGTGGCAGCAGTAAGGGAGGGGCAGCGAAACAACCCTCCGCCACGGGAAAGAAATGACATGAGGAGGGGTTCCCGGGATTTAGGAGGGCCCCCAGTGGGGGGGGAGAGAAGGAACGGGGTGCTACTACTGTGGTGGGAAAGGACACATGAAGAGGGAATGTCGAAAGAGGCTTAGGGATGAGAAAATGTTCAAAGAGGATTAGGGGGGGGTCAAGGGCTCTATTTATTGGGGACTCAAATGTCATCAGAGCCCTTGGTAAAACTTAAAGTGGGTCCCCAGCAAACCCCCATAACCTTCCTTGTAGACACGGGGGCCGAGAGATCAACAGTTCAGTCTTTGCCCCCGGGATGTAAGATTTAGCCTTTAACAGTACAGGTTATTGGGGCAAAAGGGGAACCCTTCAAGGTTCCTGCAATTAAAGATGTCTTAATAGAATCAGAGAAAAAAATAGGGATAGGATCCTTGCTACTAGTTCCTGAAGCCGATTACAATTTATTAGGTAGGGATTTAATGGTGGAATTAGGAATAAATAGAAATATTGAAGAAAAACAGTTGAAAGTCTGACTGTGCCCCCTACGGGCCACTGACGAGGAGAAGATAAACCCGGAGGTTTGGTATACCCCTGACACAGCAGGGAGACTGAATATAGAGCCTTTCACAGTTATTATCCAAAACCCGGAAATCCCAGTGAGGATAAAACAATATCCCATGTCAGACGATGGGCAAAGGGGACTAAAACCAGAAATAGAACGGTTAATACAACAAGGGCTCTTGGAACCTTGTATGTCTCCCTTCAACACCCCATCTTACCTGTAAAAGAACCAGATGGGAAATACCGACTAATACATGATTTAAGGGAAATAAATAAGAGAACTATTGCCCGGTTCCCTGTAGTAGCTAATCCCCATACATTGCTCAGTCAATTGAAACCTGATGACCAATGGTATAGTGTTATAGATTTAAAAGACGCCTTTTGGGCATGCCCCTTGAAGCAAGAATGTAGGGACTATTTTGCATTTGAATGGGAAGATCCCGATACCCACCAAAAGCAACAACTAAGGTGGACCGTGCTCCCACAGGGATATACCGAGTCCCCGAATTTATTTAGGCATGCATTAGAACAGATAATGAAAACCTATACCCCAAACCCAGGAATAACCCTTGTTCAATATGTAGATGATCTGTTAATAGCTGGAAAGAGTGAGGAAGCAGTTAGGGAAGAAAGCATTAAGCTTTTAAACTTTTTGAGCATTCAGGGGCTGAAGGTGTCCAAAAATAAACTGCAATTCGTAGAAGAAGAAGTGAAGTACCTGGGACACCGACTCAGTAAAGGAACTAAAACAGTAGATCCAGAGAGGGTTAAGGGAATCCTCTCCCTTCCCCCCCCAAGAAATAAGAGACAAATTAGACAGCTATTGGGTCTCATAGGATACTGCAGACAATGGATTGAAAACTTTAGTGGCAAAATAAAATTCTTGTATGAAAAACTAACTACTGAAGGTTTGATTAAATGGACTGAAAAGGATGATGAATCATTAGAACAACTAAAAGAGGAATTGACTAATGCCCCGGTGCTAAGCCTCCCCGATGTTAGGAGACCTTTTTATTTGTTCGTTAATACTGAGGCAGGAGTAGCATTTGGGGTACTGGCTCAGGACTGGGCCAGCAGTCGAAAACCAGTGGCATACATTTCTAAATTACTGGATCCAGTAAGTAGGGGATGGCCAACATGCTTGCAGATTATAGTAGCCACAGCCCTTTTAGTGGAGGAAGCTCTCAAAATTACCTATGGAGGAGAACTGAAAGTTTTTACTCCCCATAATATACGGGCAGTATTGCAACAAAAGGCAGAAAATGGATAACAGACTCCAGACTTTTGAAATACGAGGGCATTTTACTGTCATCCCCTCGGTTGATACTTGAAACCACCTCTCTGCAAAACCCTGCTGAATTCCTGTTTGGGGATCCACAGGAGAATTTAACTCATGATTGCTTACATAGCATAGAGAAACAAACAAAAATTAGACCGGATCTCGAAGAGGAAGAACTGGAAGAAGGAGAAAAGTTATTTGTGGATGGTTCCTCTAGGGTTGTTGAGGGAAAGCGAATCTCGGGATATGCCATTGTGGGAGGTGAAAATTTAGAAATAATAGAATCCGGCCCTCTGAGTCTTAGTTGGTCAGCCCAGGCCTGTGAGCTTTATGCGGTATTGCGGGCTCTGAAATTCTTGGAAGCTAAGGATGGGACCATCTATACGGATTCAAAGTATGCCTTTGGAGTGATACATACTTTTGGAAAAATTTGGGAAGAAAGAGGGTTAATAAATTCCCAAAGAAAAGAATTAATACATCGGGAACTAATCACTCAGATATTACAAGCGTTAAGAGGCCCAAAGAGAATAGCAATAGTACATGTTAAAGGACATTAAAAGGGTCCCTCCCATCTGATCAGAGGAAACAATATAGCAGATAGAGAAGCAAAGAAAGCTGCCCTCAGAAAATTCCAGGAGCAGGGAACAAGGAGAATGCGAGATGGCGAAAGAGTTTGTGTCCTGAACTTCACAGCCCAGGAAAAGGAAAAATTAGACAGAATGGGAATAACAGAGAATGAGGGTATTCGAAAATTACCAGATGATAGGGAAGTGCTGCCAAAATCTGTAGCTCAGAGGATAGTGCAGCAGTTACATGAAAAGACTCACTGGGGAACCTAAGCCTTAGTAGATCAGTTTACTATTAAGTATATGTGTATAGGAATTTATGATATAGCAAAACAAGTAGTTAGGGGATGTATAACATGCCAGAGGGTTAATAGGCATCAAGCTCGAGAAAGGATTCCAGGAGGAAGGGAATTAGCACACCGACCTTTTTCACATGTACAAGTAGATTTCACCAAGCTACCAAAAGTAGGGAGGTACAAGTACTTATTGGTACTAGTAGATCATCTAACCCACTTCGTAGAAGCATATCCTACATCATGGGCTACTGCAAACGTAGTGATTAAAACCTTACTGGAAGAAATAATCCCTAGGTATGGATTAGTAGAAATATTAGACTCTGATAGAGGCCCCCATTTCGCAAATAAAGTACTAAAAGAGGTAACCACGGCCTTAGGTACTAAATGGAAATATCACACTCCTTGGCACCCTCAAAGCTCAGGGAGGGTAGAAAGGGCAAATGGAGAAATCAAGAAGCAACTCACTAAACTTATGGTGGAAACTAAAATGTCATGGGTCAGATGTTTACCCCTGGCACTGCTAAACATTAGAACCCAACCTAGGACGGATGTGGGAATTTCTCCCTTTGAAATGCTCTATGGAATGCCTTACGACTTAGAGCTACCAGGGAACCATCCCTGTATCCAAGATAGTCAAATTCAGAGTTACATACAACAGCTAATGAAACGAAGGGAGGAACTAAAACGAAAAGGGCTATTGGTACAAAGACCCCCTTTGGACATAGCAATGCATAAGCTTAAACCTGGAGATAGAGTCCTAATTAAAACTTGGAAAGAGACCTCCCTAACACCCCAATGGGAAGGTCCCTATGTTGTTCTGTTTACCACAGAGACAGCCGTCCGAACTGCTGAAAAAGGCTGGACACATGCCAGTCGAGTGAAAGGACCCATCACTGCAGACACCCCTTGGGAGGTGACCAGTCGCCCTGGAGATCTACGATTGACTCTTCGGAAAACATAAGAATGCATAGCAACTGGTAATATGAATGACTGAGAGGGAGAAACACCGACTGCAGCTACTGGTCAGAGACAATATTCAAAGGGTGGGAAAGGAACTGAAGTGTCCTCTTATTTGGCACACATGGGATGATCTGATATCAGTGGCTGAGGTCCTCTCTGAGATAAGGCGGCCACTGTCTAACAGACCTGGGTGCATTAAATGTGGTGATCCCATCTGTAGGGCATGGATAAAAATATTTTGCGGGGGATGTAGGCTCAAATGGTGGGTTTTCCAATCACAGTTAGGTGGGGGTATCTGGTATCATACTTGTGATTGGGGTTGGAGGAGGGAAAACCCTTACACGGCTCTAAGCAAATTTGCAACAGCCCCAGGACAAAGAGAAATCCCTTATAGGGAGGCAATAACATTAATTGAAAATATAGAGCAGAGGAGACATTGGGCCCTGGCCTGGGCAATACATCACCAATCATATAGGATCATCTGCCAAAATCAGAGTGTGATATTAGACCAGGTGTGTGTAGGGAAAAAGATTCATGTCCCCACAGAGTGGCAAGTTGAGCCCCGAAATTGGGATAGTACCGTACGCTGCTACTTCCGAATATATAAGAAATGAGCCCGTAAGGCTCGGAGGAAAAACCCAGACAGTGAGACTCAGGCCCTATAAAGCTCGCTAGGAACGACAGAGAATCTGCCATAAGATAAGAGAGATCCTTTGCCTGGAGGCCTGGCAGCCTGCCCTTAGGAGTGGGGGCAGGAACGAAAGAAATAGCCCAAATAATGCACCCCCTGAAGACTACCCCTGCTGCCAAGAAGATAATGATCCCTGCAGACCGATACACCCGGGCTGGCAGGCGAGGCAGAGAGGTAAGGAGGAGTGAGGAAGAGCAACGGGCCTCAGGAACAGGAACGGAGCACAGGAATGCTCCAGGTAAAAGAGATATGGTTATAAGAGGTGAACAAAATTTGTTGCTAGGACCCTGCCCTGCTTGGCGAGCTATTTTTATCATTATAATCCTGAGCTTCCCGACTGCCTGGGGAAACCCCCATCAGCCTTACAAAGGGAACAAGATCCTAGTCAAACGGACCCTGATCACTGACTGGTCTCAGGCCTTTTTGCAATTTACCGGATCTATGGGAAATACCACAGGTTTGAGTTTACAAACTTTAGTTCTGCATGACGGTCTGCCGTATGCTAAACACGAATGGAAGAGGCAGAAAACTTGGGAGCTTCAAGGAGTAGTGGGAGAACAAATTAATATTGGATGTCGAGTGGTTAATGGATCAGACTATACTAACACAATCTCAATCAGTGTTTCCATGGGTCAGGAGGATAAACAAATAAATTTTGAATACCCAGCACGAGACTGCTGGCAAAACTTCACATTAACTCACACGGCAGAGGTAGTCTGTCTCTGGACAAAAGATACACAAGGCCTTTCCTTTAAATTCACAATAAATATTAAAACACAATCTACCACTACTAAACCACACATTATCACCATTTCACCTACACCACCGGTCACACTCACACCAAAAATTTTCAAAATAGGACCTTATATAATCAAAAAAATTGGTCAACAACAAATATTATTTAATCCAGCATGGTCTCTAAAACAGGTCGAACTGCTAATGCAGACTAATGTTTCAGAAATCCAGCCAGCTTGTTCTCTGTTTTTGCAAACATCCTTTGAAGGCTGGACTACTTGGCTCAGGAAACGCAGCTCTTTTAAAACAAGGAAACTTAGAGATGTGACTGGTGTTCTAGGCACAGGACTGGGAATTCTGAATAGCATCGATTCGGAGGTACTAATGAACAAACTGGCTGCTACGGCCAGAGATCTGTCCAAATTACAGCAACCACTGAGGTCATCTCTACTGGCTTTGGGGAGACACCAGTGGACGTTGTCAAACATTTTGCCAAATTGGGAAAGAGTAAATGTGAACGATCACAAATTGGTAATTGATGCACTTGGTGCCACACAAAATAATGTCTCCTTAGCCCTCAGCTGTATCCGGGCACAATTATGGATGCAGTCAGTCTCTGCTGCAATTATAAGAGAGGGCGAGGAAGGCACTTTCCCCACAGAAATTCGGAAAATAATTTGGGATAATGCCACTGAGTTTGAAAGGGAATTCCAATCCTCGTGGAAACTGGTGAATTTTACCTATAACCCTATTTCTAATACAGTCACTGCCTTTGTCTTGACCATACAAAATGCCTCTGTACATCTAGTTTTTCCTGTCATTGCATTAGGAATAAACCATGACGGAGCTGTCCTCTATCCTACAGAACATAGAGGATGGGTCCGTCAGCTTGGTGACAAATGGCAAACTGTTGACTTGGAATCTTGTATTGTACGAGAACAGTTGGGATTCATCTGCGAGGGCGCTGTAATTATAGCTCAAGATATCTGTTTGGACACAGAGCAAAACATTTGCCATTTTGAGATTCGCCCTAATGAAGTTTCTAAAACAGTTCTTATATACATAGGCAATGGGTGCACGTGTTTCAGAACTCTCTGTGATTTTGTGCTAGTAGATGATGTTATGGTGGATACAAAGAATCACTCAAACTTCTGTGCTTGTAACTTCACCAAGATTACAGGGTGTGACACCACTTATGAAGCTACAGTTACCTCTCACCAACTATTACAATCCAACTACACGCTGATTCACAAGTTAATGCCCACCCCGATTGGGATGAACTTCACCCTAGTGAGACAACTATTGTTTCACCAGGATCTGATAAAAATTCTTGAGAAAATCAGGAAAAGCGGACAGAAGACCCTAGTAACTGTTCAACATGATGTAGAGAAAATACACCAGGTAGTAGAAAGAGTGAAGCAAGATAGCAATTATAGGTGGTGGGACACCCTGTTCGAATGGTCACCTACTGCCACAGGTGTCTTAAACAGTATGTGCCATCCCACTGTCGTTCTTTTAATTCTGATTGTACTAGGATTTATTTTCTCAGCAGTTCAATTTGTTGTGAATTGGAATATGATGAAAAGACTAAAGAAATTAGCAGGTATAATTAATGCACAGAGCTTAACTGATGAAATAGATCAGTTAGCGCTTGCTAGGAAGGAGCTAAAAAGGTTTAATGAACAAAATTGGTAAAAAGAGAAATGGGGGATTGTAATAAGTAACAATATATTTGTTCATTAATAGCTAGATGATGATTTAAATTAAAAAAACAATAGCTAAAATAGCTTTTGTAGAATATCTATAGGGCTGTATGGGAAACTTATAAGTAGTGTTAAAGTTACAACCCCCCCCCCTTGGTAATTGGATACAGCCACATCTGGAAATAATTTCTAACCTTGTAGAATTGCTTGCTCTGCAAAAATTCTACCCTATAGATGTAGGAGACTTTCTGAAACACATATGGTAACAATTATTAACCTTGCAAGAATGTTGAGCTTAAAAGACTAGACTTATAGGTATGCCTTATAAGGAAAGCGGCCAAAGAGGAAGACTTGGGGTCTTCATCCCACGAACACCAGAAGGCAGAAAAAAGACCCCTAGCAACAGGAGGAGCACGCACAGAAAACAGACCACGTCATCCAAGAATCTGAAAAAAGGACAATAAAAAGCGAACTCAAAATGGGGGAGGTGCGGGCCTAAGGGAGCGAAGTCTCCTGGCAGCCCAGCGCTGAATCTTGCTTATTCTTGCTTGCATAATAAAGATTATGGTACAATTCTTAAATTCAGTCGATTCGTCTATCACAGCTGACAGAGTCAGAATACAAGCTCTGACACCCTCTTGGTCAGGGTACTGGTAGCAGTCCAGTTGGATTAGTGGCTGCACTCCTCCTGGAGTGGCACATGTGATCCTGTAGAAGGGTATAGTCTTCCTCTGAAGTTCCAGTGGAAAAGGCGGCCATTCCTCTGGGAATCCAGTGGAAAGGCTGCTTGTTCTGTCCCAAACTCCAGATTATTTGCAGGTGGGGATGCTTGGTTCCTCCCCTCTGGGCACAGCATCTCACAATGGGCTCTTATCATTCCATGAGTCATGGGGTGGGTCCATGAGACAGAAAGGGCTCCCAGAGGGAATTATCTCTGAGTCATGGGGAAAGGCATTGATGGGCCCATTAACAGGAGATAAGGAAAAGAACAATGCCCCTCCTGGTTTCAACAGCTCTTGAAGATGGAAATAGAATACATCCTTATATTGTAACCAAGGATAATAGGGAGCATTGTCAATGATCATGCAGCCAACCAAGAGCTGGAGCTGAATCCAGAATTGCTTGTTCCAGCTACACAGGAATTCATTACCCTGGCAAGCACAGCTCCATGGGAACAAAGATCTCTCATCTCTGGGCTGAATTGTAGCATTGTGTGTCCTGGATGAGTTTTCTTGTAAAGTTGTTAATTTTTTTATAAGTAGGTGTCATGGTTTGAGCCTGGCACAGAGCCAGTGCCCCTATGAAAATTCCCTCACCCTGGTGTCTGCTGTGAGATGTGA
Organism: Zonotrichia albicollis; assembly: GCF_047830755.1. Classification (NCBI taxonomy): domain Eukaryota; kingdom Metazoa; phylum Chordata; class Aves; order Passeriformes; family Passerellidae; genus Zonotrichia; species Zonotrichia albicollis. The sequence continues at coordinate 422,493 of NW_027428336.1, read as the reverse complement.
CCAGGAATAAACAAAACAGGCTCCAGCTTAAACATAAAGAACACTTTATTACCTAAACTACAGGAAAATAGGGAAAAACTATAAGGAAAAGAAAAAAAAATTGAAAACCTTACAAAAAAACCACTTTCCTCCTCCCCACTACCTGAATTTCCCAATCCGATACATTCTCCCAAATCACCAACTGCCCAGCCTGGCACCACACTTTAGTATACTCAAACTTCAGTTCATGAAGAGGAGAGGAGTCCTTCTTGTTCCATAGGCTTCCCCTGGAAACACACTGAAACCTCGTGTGCTTCCCTGTCACTTCGGCACCGCCCGGAAAAAAGTCCTTTTGCCGCTTGTGACATCTTCCTTCCATGCCCAGTGCTCTCACCACCGTGCATGGATCAGAGCTGCTTTTAGGGTTGTCTTTTAAGGATGCCTTGTCTCACTCCAAAAAGGCACAGTCTCTGCTTTGGGACATCTGTCCCCCCCATATTTTTCCAACCCCCTGGGGCCGCGGGGTCCTCACGATGAACCCTCCTGGTTCTGAGGCACTGCCTCCCCCTAAGTGCAGTCTCTGTGTCACAGGAACAAACTGAGTCCATGGCCACAAGAAAAGTCCAGCCACAAGGCCACTCCAAGCATCTCTCTCTTCACTCAGCCAGTCTTCTCTACGTCCTTCAGGCCAGGTCCTTGTCTCATCTCATCTCCTATCTCCCTTCTTATTCAGCTTCGAGGAGGATTAGCATTTTTGCAAGGCCCCAATCATGAAAGAAAGGGGTTAAAACTTTCAGTCTCTGTCTGTCCTGGAGCTGCGGCACTCCCACACACGCTGCCGCTCCGGCCGGGCACTCTTCCCCCCCCCTCCTTCTCCTCCTGGGCCGGCTGCTATCACATTCGGTGTCGCCCGCTCTCCTCTCTCCTTCCTGGGGGGGGGATGGCTGCCCGAGGGCTGACTCCCTGGGCTCTTCCACCCTTCCATCCTCGAGGGCCTTCTCACCCCCCATCTCTGTCCAGGCCCCAGGCCTACCGCATGGCAGCCCCTCCCCCGCCCAGCAGCAGCGGCTGGACAGGGGAGGGTGATCTGACCTCTTCGCCTCGACGTCCCAAGAGGACCTCCCAGGGCCAGAGCCCTGCTTTTTAACCCCTGTGTATTCTCGGAGGTGTGTCCAAACCCCACTGGCTACACCAGGTGCCAGTCTCAAACTCAGAACATTCATTGGTTTGACCACAGCTTCCCAGAATTCCCACTTCTTCCTGGTCAAACCACCACAGTAGGGTTTTGGTTTGACCCTCGGTTCCCCCCATGTTCTCCCTCCTAATGGTTTGTTCCTCCTGCCAGTTACCTGTCTATCAATGTAACCAACCCCCTTTCATTTCAAGAAATTTCTATGTCAATCTTCCCTTACTTAACATATGATTTGTCCCCTGAGCCTTGTCCCTCCCCTACGCCATTCCTATTGGTTCAGGTGTGTCCCTCGCTCCTCCCCTGAGCTTCGTTCATTGGTCCCTCGTGGCTCCTCGTGTCACGCCTGTAATAAGTAACAATATATTTGTTCATTAATAGCTAGATGATAATTTAAATTGAAAACAATAGCTAAATAGCTTTTGTAGAATATCTATAGGGCTGTATGGGAAACGTTTAAGTAGTGCTTGGGCCACAAATCCCCCCTTGGTAACCAGATACAGCTACATCTAGTAATAATTACTAACCTTGTAACCTTTTGTTTGCTCTGCAAAAATTCCAACCTATAGATGTAGGAGACTTTCTGAAACACATATGGTAACAATTATTAACCTTGCAAGAACGTTGAGCTTAAAAGATTAGACTTATAGGTATGCCTTATAAGGAAAGTGGCCAAAGAGGAAGACTTGGGGCCTTCATCCCACGACCACTAGAAGGCAGAAAAAAGACCCCTAGCAACAGGAGGAGCACGCGCAGAAAACAGACCACGTCACCCAGGAATTCGGAGAAAAAGGACAATAAAAAGCGAACTCAAAAGGGGGAGACGCGTGCCTAAGAGAGCGAAGTCTCCTGGCCGCCCAGCACTGAATCTTGCTTATTCTTGCTTGCATAATAATAAAGATTATTGCACAATTCTTAAATTCGGTCGGTTCGTTTATCACAATTTGGTGCCGTGACTCAAATCCTGAGACAGGGTTGGTTTGAGAATTCGGGGGGGGGGTGCCCCCACCCCTTTGGTGGCCCTCATCTTCTCAACCGACCCCCCCTCTGGACTGACGAACCTAAATTCGAGAATAAGCAAGGAAACACCAGTGACCCTGTAAGCTTTGTGCACGAAGATCCGAGCGAAGACGCAGGACGCGTGAGAATACGGGTGAACCGCTTGGTTGGGTTGGAATCCCAGGGCAAAGTGAATGAGACGTCCAACTGAGGACGAAGCAAGAGGGACCCTCCAGTAGTGCGGTTCTCGTAACCCGCGAGGGAGCGAGCCACGACCGAGGGGGGTGTGTGTGTGTGTGCGTGGAGGTGCCTTGGAAGATGGGGCAGAAGGAGAGCAAGCCTTCTGACCCCCTGGGGGAGGGCCCCCGGTTACCCCCAATACCTAAGGATAGTCCGTTAGGATTAATGATTAACTATTGGGATGATTTTCCCTCCAGAAAAGGGAAGGATAAAGCAAAAATGATAAATTATTGCATGGTAGTATGGGGGGTAAGAAACTGGATTCAGGAAATACATACTGGCCCGTTTTCGGATCCTCTGAGGACTGGGTCTGTCAAGCCTTGAATATCTATGTGAATTCCAAAGAGCCAGAAAACCTGGAGGAGAGTGCTTATGCTAAATTGTGGTTGGTAGGAAGTAATGAGCAAATAACTAGATTGCTCCCCCTTAAGGGAAGCCAAGGGGAAGAAGATAGAAAGAAAAAGTCCCGAGTGGAGGAAGAGATTTCTATTTATCCTCCCCCATATGTACCACCACCAGCCCCAGCCCCTCCTGTATCCCTTCCAAACATTCCTCCAGCATCAGCCCCTGACAAACAGCAGGTCACAGACTCCTCGGATTACAGGAGACATACTCGGAGCCAAATGAAAACAGTAATTGAGGAAGGAGAGAACAGTGGATTGTTCCCTCTTAGGGAAATAGCATTAGGAGGACCTCAGGCTGGGATGGGGTTTGTCACTGTCCCCTTAAACTCAGGAGATGTCCGTGAGTTTAAGAAAGAGATGGGAAAATTATTAGAAGACCCTACAGGAGTAGCAGAAAGGGTGGATCAGTTCCTGGGACCAAATAAATATACCTGGGTAGAGATACAGTCCATTCTAGGCATACTATTTACAACAGAGGAGAGAGGGATGATTAGAAGGGCAGGAATGAGAATTTGGGATGCCCAGCATGTTCAGGGTCCTGTGGCTGATGTCAAATGGCCCTTGCAAAATCCCAATTGGAATAATCAGGACCCCAACCATCGTGGTCATATGCAGGACTTAAGAACTATTATAATCCAGGGCATACGAGAGGCTGTGCCCCGGGGACAAAATATAAGCAAGGCATTCAGAGAGTGCCAAGGAAAGGATGAGACCCCCACTGAATGGTTGGAAAGATTAAGGAAGAGTTTTCAGTTATACTCAGGGGTGGATCCAGAGACGCCTATGGGGCAAGCACTCCTGAAAACACAGTTTGTAGCTAAATCGTGGGAAGACGTTCGAAAGAAATTAGAAAAGTTAGATGATTGGCAGGACAGAGGACTTGATGAATTGCTTAGGGAGGCTCGAAAAGTATATGTTAGACGGGAGGAAGAAGCACATAAAAGGCAAGTTCGGATGATGGTGGCAGCAGTAAGGGAGGGGCAGCGAAACAACCCTCCGCCACGGGAAAGAAATGACATGAGGAGGGGTTCCCGGGATTTAGGAGGGCCCCCAGTGGGGGGGGAGAGAAGGAACGGGGTGCTACTACTGTGGTGGGAAAGGACACATGAAGAGGGAATGTCGAAAGAGGCTTAGGGATGAGAAAATGTTCAAAGAGGATTAGGGGGGGGTCAAGGGCTCTATTTATTGGGGACTCAAATGTCATCAGAGCCCTTGGTAAAACTTAAAGTGGGTCCCCAGCAAACCCCCATAACCTTCCTTGTAGACACGGGGGCCGAGAGATCAACAGTTCAGTCTTTGCCCCCGGGATGTAAGATTTAGCCTTTAACAGTACAGGTTATTGGGGCAAAAGGGGAACCCTTCAAGGTTCCTGCAATTAAAGATGTCTTAATAGAATCAGAGAAAAAAATAGGGATAGGATCCTTGCTACTAGTTCCTGAAGCCGATTACAATTTATTAGGTAGGGATTTAATGGTGGAATTAGGAATAAATAGAAATATTGAAGAAAAACAGTTGAAAGTCTGACTGTGCCCCCTACGGGCCACTGACGAGGAGAAGATAAACCCGGAGGTTTGGTATACCCCTGACACAGCAGGGAGACTGAATATAGAGCCTTTCACAGTTATTATCCAAAACCCGGAAATCCCAGTGAGGATAAAACAATATCCCATGTCAGACGATGGGCAAAGGGGACTAAAACCAGAAATAGAACGGTTAATACAACAAGGGCTCTTGGAACCTTGTATGTCTCCCTTCAACACCCCATCTTACCTGTAAAAGAACCAGATGGGAAATACCGACTAATACATGATTTAAGGGAAATAAATAAGAGAACTATTGCCCGGTTCCCTGTAGTAGCTAATCCCCATACATTGCTCAGTCAATTGAAACCTGATGACCAATGGTATAGTGTTATAGATTTAAAAGACGCCTTTTGGGCATGCCCCTTGAAGCAAGAATGTAGGGACTATTTTGCATTTGAATGGGAAGATCCCGATACCCACCAAAAGCAACAACTAAGGTGGACCGTGCTCCCACAGGGATATACCGAGTCCCCGAATTTATTTAGGCATGCATTAGAACAGATAATGAAAACCTATACCCCAAACCCAGGAATAACCCTTGTTCAATATGTAGATGATCTGTTAATAGCTGGAAAGAGTGAGGAAGCAGTTAGGGAAGAAAGCATTAAGCTTTTAAACTTTTTGAGCATTCAGGGGCTGAAGGTGTCCAAAAATAAACTGCAATTCGTAGAAGAAGAAGTGAAGTACCTGGGACACCGACTCAGTAAAGGAACTAAAACAGTAGATCCAGAGAGGGTTAAGGGAATCCTCTCCCTTCCCCCCCCAAGAAATAAGAGACAAATTAGACAGCTATTGGGTCTCATAGGATACTGCAGACAATGGATTGAAAACTTTAGTGGCAAAATAAAATTCTTGTATGAAAAACTAACTACTGAAGGTTTGATTAAATGGACTGAAAAGGATGATGAATCATTAGAACAACTAAAAGAGGAATTGACTAATGCCCCGGTGCTAAGCCTCCCCGATGTTAGGAGACCTTTTTATTTGTTCGTTAATACTGAGGCAGGAGTAGCATTTGGGGTACTGGCTCAGGACTGGGCCAGCAGTCGAAAACCAGTGGCATACATTTCTAAATTACTGGATCCAGTAAGTAGGGGATGGCCAACATGCTTGCAGATTATAGTAGCCACAGCCCTTTTAGTGGAGGAAGCTCTCAAAATTACCTATGGAGGAGAACTGAAAGTTTTTACTCCCCATAATATACGGGCAGTATTGCAACAAAAGGCAGAAAATGGATAACAGACTCCAGACTTTTGAAATACGAGGGCATTTTACTGTCATCCCCTCGGTTGATACTTGAAACCACCTCTCTGCAAAACCCTGCTGAATTCCTGTTTGGGGATCCACAGGAGAATTTAACTCATGATTGCTTACATAGCATAGAGAAACAAACAAAAATTAGACCGGATCTCGAAGAGGAAGAACTGGAAGAAGGAGAAAAGTTATTTGTGGATGGTTCCTCTAGGGTTGTTGAGGGAAAGCGAATCTCGGGATATGCCATTGTGGGAGGTGAAAATTTAGAAATAATAGAATCCGGCCCTCTGAGTCTTAGTTGGTCAGCCCAGGCCTGTGAGCTTTATGCGGTATTGCGGGCTCTGAAATTCTTGGAAGCTAAGGATGGGACCATCTATACGGATTCAAAGTATGCCTTTGGAGTGATACATACTTTTGGAAAAATTTGGGAAGAAAGAGGGTTAATAAATTCCCAAAGAAAAGAATTAATACATCGGGAACTAATCACTCAGATATTACAAGCGTTAAGAGGCCCAAAGAGAATAGCAATAGTACATGTTAAAGGACATTAAAAGGGTCCCTCCCATCTGATCAGAGGAAACAATATAGCAGATAGAGAAGCAAAGAAAGCTGCCCTCAGAAAATTCCAGGAGCAGGGAACAAGGAGAATGCGAGATGGCGAAAGAGTTTGTGTCCTGAACTTCACAGCCCAGGAAAAGGAAAAATTAGACAGAATGGGAATAACAGAGAATGAGGGTATTCGAAAATTACCAGATGATAGGGAAGTGCTGCCAAAATCTGTAGCTCAGAGGATAGTGCAGCAGTTACATGAAAAGACTCACTGGGGAACCTAAGCCTTAGTAGATCAGTTTACTATTAAGTATATGTGTATAGGAATTTATGATATAGCAAAACAAGTAGTTAGGGGATGTATAACATGCCAGAGGGTTAATAGGCATCAAGCTCGAGAAAGGATTCCAGGAGGAAGGGAATTAGCACACCGACCTTTTTCACATGTACAAGTAGATTTCACCAAGCTACCAAAAGTAGGGAGGTACAAGTACTTATTGGTACTAGTAGATCATCTAACCCACTTCGTAGAAGCATATCCTACATCATGGGCTACTGCAAACGTAGTGATTAAAACCTTACTGGAAGAAATAATCCCTAGGTATGGATTAGTAGAAATATTAGACTCTGATAGAGGCCCCCATTTCGCAAATAAAGTACTAAAAGAGGTAACCACGGCCTTAGGTACTAAATGGAAATATCACACTCCTTGGCACCCTCAAAGCTCAGGGAGGGTAGAAAGGGCAAATGGAGAAATCAAGAAGCAACTCACTAAACTTATGGTGGAAACTAAAATGTCATGGGTCAGATGTTTACCCCTGGCACTGCTAAACATTAGAACCCAACCTAGGACGGATGTGGGAATTTCTCCCTTTGAAATGCTCTATGGAATGCCTTACGACTTAGAGCTACCAGGGAACCATCCCTGTATCCAAGATAGTCAAATTCAGAGTTACATACAACAGCTAATGAAACGAAGGGAGGAACTAAAACGAAAAGGGCTATTGGTACAAAGACCCCCTTTGGACATAGCAATGCATAAGCTTAAACCTGGAGATAGAGTCCTAATTAAAACTTGGAAAGAGACCTCCCTAACACCCCAATGGGAAGGTCCCTATGTTGTTCTGTTTACCACAGAGACAGCCGTCCGAACTGCTGAAAAAGGCTGGACACATGCCAGTCGAGTGAAAGGACCCATCACTGCAGACACCCCTTGGGAGGTGACCAGTCGCCCTGGAGATCTACGATTGACTCTTCGGAAAACATAAGAATGCATAGCAACTGGTAATATGAATGACTGAGAGGGAGAAACACCGACTGCAGCTACTGGTCAGAGACAATATTCAAAGGGTGGGAAAGGAACTGAAGTGTCCTCTTATTTGGCACACATGGGATGATCTGATATCAGTGGCTGAGGTCCTCTCTGAGATAAGGCGGCCACTGTCTAACAGACCTGGGTGCATTAAATGTGGTGATCCCATCTGTAGGGCATGGATAAAAATATTTTGCGGGGGATGTAGGCTCAAATGGTGGGTTTTCCAATCACAGTTAGGTGGGGGTATCTGGTATCATACTTGTGATTGGGGTTGGAGGAGGGAAAACCCTTACACGGCTCTAAGCAAATTTGCAACAGCCCCAGGACAAAGAGAAATCCCTTATAGGGAGGCAATAACATTAATTGAAAATATAGAGCAGAGGAGACATTGGGCCCTGGCCTGGGCAATACATCACCAATCATATAGGATCATCTGCCAAAATCAGAGTGTGATATTAGACCAGGTGTGTGTAGGGAAAAAGATTCATGTCCCCATAGAGTGGCAAGTTGAGCCCCGAAATTGGGATAGTACCGTACGCTGCTACTTCCGAATATATAAGAAATGAGCCCGTAAGGCTCGGAGGAAAAACCCAGACAGTGAGACTCAGGCCCTATAAAGCTCGCTAGGAACGACAGAGAATCTGCCATAAGATAAGAGAGATCCTTTGCCTGGAGGCCTGGCAGCCTGCCCTTAGGAGTGGGGGCAGGAACGAAAGAAATAGCCCAAATAATGCACCCCCTGAAGACTACCCCTGCTGCCAAGAAGATAATGATCCCTGCAGACCGATACACCCGGGCTGGCAGGCGAGGCAGAGAGGTAAGGAGGAGTGAGGAAGAGCAACGGGCCTCAGGAACAGGAACGGAGCACAGGAATGCTCCAGGTAAAAGAGATATGGTTATAAGAGGTGAACAAAATTTGTTGCTAGGACCCTGCCCTGCTTGGCGAGCTATTTTTATCATTATAATCCTGAGCTTCCCGACTGCCTGGGGAAACCCCCATCAGCCTTACAAAGGGAACAAGATCCTAGTCAAACGGACCCTGATCACTGACTGGTCTCAGGCCTTTTTGCAATTTACCGGATCTATGGGAAATACCACAGGTTTGAGTTTACAAACTTTAGTTCTGCATGACGGTCTGCCGTATGCTAAACACGAATGGAAGAGGCAGAAAACTTGGGAGCTTCAAGGAGTAGTGGGAGAACAAATTAATATTGGATGTCGAGTGGTTAATGGATCAGACTATACTAACACAATCTCAATCAGTGTTTCCATGGGTCAGGAGGATAAACAAATAAATTTTGAATACCCAGCACGAGACTGCTGGCAAAACTTCACATTAACTCACACGGCAGAGGTAGTCTGTCTCTGGACAAAAGATACACAAGGCCTTTCCTTTAAATTCACAATAAATATTAAAACACAATCTACCACTACTAAACCACACATTATCACCATTTCACCTACACCACCGGTCACACTCACACCAAAAATTTTCAAAATAGGACCTTATATAATCAAAAAAATTGGTCAACAACAAATATTATTTAATCCAGCATGGTCTCTAAAACAGGTCGAACTGCTAATGCAGACTAATGTTTCAGAAATCCAGCCAGCTTGTTCTCTGTTTTTGCAAACATCCTTTGAAGGCTGGACTACTTGGCTCAGGAAACGCAGCTCTTTTAAAACAAGGAAACTTAGAGATGTGACTGGTGTTCTAGGCACAGGACTGGGAATTCTGAATAGCATCGATTCGGAGGTACTAATGAACAAACTGGCTGCTACGGCCAGAGATCTGTCCAAATTACAGCAACCACTGAGGTCATCTCTACTGGCTTTGGGGAGACACCAGTGGACGTTGTCAAACATTTTGCCAAATTGGGAAAGAGTAAATGTGAACGATCACAAATTGGTAATTGATGCACTTGGTGCCACACAAAATAATGTCTCCTTAGCCCTCAGCTGTATCCGGGCACAATTATGGATGCAGTCAGTCTCTGCTGCAATTATAAGAGAGGGCGAGGAAGGCACTTTCCCCACAGAAATTCGGAAAATAATTTGGGATAATGCCACTGAGTTTGAAAGGGAATTCCAATCCTCGTGGAAACTGGTGAATTTTACCTATAACCCTATTTCTAATACAGTCACTGCCTTTGTCTTGACCATACAAAATGCCTCTGTACATCTAGTTTTTCCTGTCATTGCATTAGGAATAAACCATGACGGAGCTGTCCTCTATCCTACAGAACATAGAGGATGGGTCCGTCAGCTTGGTGACAAATGGCAAACTGTTGACTTGGAATCTTGTATTGTACGAGAACAGTTGGGATTCATCTGCGAGGGCGCTGTAATTATAGCTCAAGATATCTGTTTGGACACAGAGCAAAACATTTGCCATTTTGAGATTCGCCCTAATGAAGTTTCTAAAACAGTTCTTATATACATAGGCAATGGGTGCACGTGTTTCAGAACTCTCTGTGATTTTGTGCTAGTAGATGATGTTATGGTGGATACAAAGAATCACTCAAACTTCTGTGCTTGTAACTTCACCAAGATTACAGGGTGTGACACCACTTATGAAGCTACAGTTACCTCTCACCAACTATTACAATCCAACTACACGCTGATTCACAAGTTAATGCCCACCCCGATTGGGATGAACTTCACCCTAGTGAGACAACTATTGTTTCACCAGGATCTGATAAAAATTCTTGAGAAAATCAGGAAAAGCGGACAGAAGACCCTAGTAACTGTTCAACATGATGTAGAGAAAATACACCAGGTAGTAGAAAGAGTGAAGCAAGATAGCAATTATAGGTGGTGGGACACCCTGTTCGAATGGTCACCTACTGCCACAGGTGTCTTAAACAGTATGTGCCATCCCACTGTCGTTCTTTTAATTCTGATTGTACTAGGATTTATTTTCTCAGCAGTTCAATTTGTTGTGAATTGGAATATGATGAAAAGACTAAAGAAATTAGCAGGTATAATTAATGCACAGAGCTTAACTGATGAAATAGATCAGTTAGCGCTTGCTAGGAAGGAGCTAAAAAGGTTTAATGAACAAAATTGGTAAAAAGAGAAATGGGGGATTGTAATAAGTAACAATATATTTGTTCATTAATAGCTAGATGATGATTTAAATTAAAAAAACAATAGCTAAAATAGCTTTTGTAGAATATCTATAGGGCTGTATGGGAAACTTATAAGTAGTGTTAAAGTTACAACCCCCCCCCCCCTTGGTAATTGGATACAGCCACATCTGGAAATAATTTCTAACCTTGTAGAATTGCTTGCTCTGCAAAAATTCTACCCTATAGATGTAGGAGACTTTCTGAAACACATATGGTAACAATTATTAACCTTGCAAGAATGTTGAGCTTAAAAGACTAGACTTATAGGTATGCCTTATAAGGAAAGCGGCCAAAGAGAAAGACTTGGGGTCTTCATCCCACGAACACCAGAAGGCAGAAAAAAGACCCCTAGCAACAGGAGGAGCACGCACAGAAAACAGACCACGTCATCCAAGAATCTGAAAAAAGGACAATAAAAAGCGAACTCAAAATGGGGGAGGTGCGGGCCTAAGGGAGCGAAGTCTCCTGGCAGCCCAGCGCTGAATCTTGCTTATTCTTGCTTGCATAATAAAGATTATGGTACAATTCTTAAATTCAGTCGATTCGTCTATCACAGCTGACAGAGTCAGAATACAAGCTCTGACACCCTCTTGGTCAGGGTACTGGTAGCAGTCCAGTTGGATTAGTGGCTGCACTCCTCCTGGAGTGGCACATGTGATCCTGTAGAAGGGTATAGTCTTCCTCTGAAGTTCCAGTGGAAAAGGCGGCCATTCCTCTGGGAATCCAGTGGAAAGGCTGCTTGTTCTGTCCCAAACTCCAGATTACATGCAGGTGGGGATGCTTGGTTCCTCCCCTCTGGGCACAGCATCTCACAATGGGCTCTTATCATTCCATGAGTCATGGGGTGGGTCCATGAGACAGAAAGGGCTCCCAGAGGGAATTACCTCTGAGTCATGGGGAAAGGCATTGATGGGCCCATTAACAGGAGATAAGGAAAAGAACAATGCCCCTCCTGGTTTCAACAGCTCTTGAAGATGGAAATAGAATACATCCTTATATTGTAACCAAGGACAATAAGGAGCATTGTCAATGATCATGCAGCCAACCAAGAGCTGGAGCTGAATCCAGAATTGCTTGCTCCAGCTATGTAGGAAATCATTACCCTGGCAAGCACAGCTCCATGGGAACAAAGATCTCTCATCTCTGGGCTGAATTGTAGCATTGTGTGTCCTGGATGAGTTTTCTTGTAAAGTTGTTAATTTTTTTATAAGTAGGGTTTTGGTTTGGCCCTCGGTTCCCCCCATGTTCTCCCTCCTAATGGTTTGTTCCTCCTGCCAGTTACCTATCAATGTAACCAACCCCCTTTCATTTCAAGAAATTTCTATGTCAGTCTTCCCTTACTTAACATATGATTTGTTCCCTGAGCCTTGTCCCTCCCCTGGGCCATTCCTATTGGTTCAGGTGTGTCCCTCGCTCCTCCCCTGAGCTTTGTTCATTGGTCCCTTGGGGCTCCTCATGTCACGCCCTTCCCCTTTATAAGTGCCTCCCCACCGGTTTTTCCCTGACACCGTTACTGGCCCCGCCTGGGTCCATAAAGTGGTCTCTGGCATCCATTCTTGTGTCCACTCCCTCCTTCCTTCGCCTCAGTACTTTGCAGTCCTGCTCACGCCTGCGTCACCACGCTGCAGACGGAGCCACTACTCAGGGGTTCTGGCAGAGATCCTGGGAGAGGTGAGATTCGTGGTCTGCGCCGGTCACTCTGGGAGCAGCTAGCTGGCACCCGTCAGCTCCAGTGGCTGCGGGACAAGACTGCAGTGAATGGCGCCCAGACTGCAGTTTAGATTTGAGGGACTCTTGTCACTTGTCATTGGCCTCACAGTCCACTCATCCTTCTGCAAATAACTTGCAAACAACACAGCTGGACTGCTGTCCTGGGTAAATATACATACAGATGACTTTTCCAAAGCAGTACATCATTTCCCAGGGAAAGACACAACTTCGTCTTGCCTATGAAACTGTGATTGAAAACACCTGAGAGCCAGATCTGTGTGAGATTGCAAAGGAGCAAAGCTTTGCTATTTGGGCACAATTCTCTTGGTTTCTTTGCTCAGGCCTTTGGTGAGCACAGAACACATCTAGGTAGAAACTGTTGACTAGACAGGATCCTTTGTATCCATTGTCCCCCAAACATGTCAATGTGTGACAAGTTACAAAGACAAGTTGAAACAGTAGCACAAATGGCGCAAAGAAAACATGGCAAAAGAGGAAGAGGAGAGGCCCAATGACAAAAGGATGTAGTGAGACACTGGCACATCAAGTGAGCTGCACTCCCACAACCTCTAGGCCAGCAGGTCCTGGTGTCACAACCTCTTTTTTGGTTTCTTTAGTTTTTAAAATTTTTTTTATTTTTTGTAAATCAGCAAAACTAAATATATGCAGTTAAAATGATGTCATCAAAACTTAAAGATACAATCAAAAAACATTTATTTAAAACTACATTGAAATATCATATGTACATAAATAACATTTATAAAAGTACAAAAATAATTGCATCTAAATAATATATGTACAGTTGTAATTACGAAGCTTAAAACATAAATCCTGTTAGTGAAAAACTCTTCAGTCAGTCGGTGGCCTCTTCCTGATCTTCAAGGAAAGAGTTCTTCTGGACTGGAGGCAAGAGCTTGGTTGATAACAGGAACATCGGAAGGTACCAGACAAAACCACTTGGCAAGACTGTATCCACTCAGGCCGGCAAAGTGGAGGCACAGAATGGATCAGAGCCTGCAACGCAAACCTAAAGCATCTGCAGCTCCATATTTCAGGGGACAGACTTCCTGGAAACAAGAATTCTTAACTGCTGCACAGGGAAACATGTTCCTGCTGACAGACTTTTGAATCAGGCCAGGAGAAAACTCTGACCCATTCCCCAGAGGAATTCTACAGCCTGGCCTCTGGGCTGCCCTGGGACAGCAGGGAGCCCAGAGCTCTGTGCTCTCCAGCAATGGCTCAGCTGCACATGCACCCTGCTGCTCCTCTCCCTGCCCCACAGCTCAGCAGCCCTACAGCTCCAGGGGCACTGGCAGCAGCACAGCTCCTTGCAGGGGCACATGCAGGGCACAGCTGTTCCCTGCCAATGGGCACAGCCTCTCTGCGCTGCCACAGGACCCTCCCACCAGACAGTGGCCCAGCTCCCTGCTTACCTTTTTCTGAGGCTGATCCATGCTTGGTCTTGACCTTGCCCTCAGTCTGGAGCTCCGTCAGGCCCCCCATGCCATGACTAGGAAGGGCGATGGAGACAATGGGGGCAGATGCACACCCTTCCTTAGCATTTTGTCATTTTTGGCACTGCTGAAAAGTCCCATCCGGAGGTGTCCAACTCAGCACTTGGTCAGCTTTCTGGAGAACATGAAACCTTCACCTCCAGCCCAAAAGGCTGGAGAGGTTTTCCTGCACGTGTGGAGGCTTGCTCTCAGCACACGTAATCAGCTGGGTGCCCATCACCTCGCAGAGGGCACAGGCCAGCTTGGTGACCACAGCGCAGACGTTGGCGCTTCGCACCGGCAGCGCCTTGTTCTCCAGGCAGGACCAGAGCACGGGCAGGGCGTAGCGCTGCACCACTTCAGGGCTCTTGGCATGAACCCATTCCACAAGCACTGCCGGGACAGACACACAGCTCCTTACCCACCAGCCTCAATGCAAACAAGGATCTACCTCTGCTTTTGCTTCTTGGGAGCCTCTCTGGCCAAGATCAGTGAAATAGCACACAGAGCCCCACGACCCAGAAACGGGCAATGCAGCTGATCATCCTTGAAACAGAACCCCCAGCCCCTCAGGACTAATTTCTCCAACCAGAGCCTTGTAGCTGTGGCAGAGTCTTTGTACCATTACTAAATTATTTCACAATTTATGTCTGCATGAACAATGAATGAAACATCAAACTGCCTTCTATTTCCACAAACAAGTTGTCTAACCCACACGGAAGCTTTGGAAATGCACCCCAGAGAGGCAATTGAGAGATTTCTAATAAAAGGGATGATTCCTTTGTGTAACTTTGACGTCAAGGGCCAAAAGTCTCATCTGGCTCTTCCTTTTGCTCCGTAGCACACAGCGAAGGGCAGTATTAGAACACACTTCGAAACTCCAGCCCACCAGAGATGGGTGCTGCTTGACAGCTGGATGAGAAACATCAGTGCCTAGCTGGTGTCTTTGGCAGAATGCTTTTGTGCCTTCCAACCAAGAGCCCTTTCAGTCCTCAGGGTGTCTTAGAGAATTACCCAGACCCCATTGCCCTGGCATTTGGGCACCTCCACACTTTAATGCCATTTCCCCTCTCAATGCTAATGGCATTTTTTCTTACAATGTGCACTGAAATAGGGGCATAGAGAGAGAAAAAGGCTACACAGGGGACTGAAATTTAGCCAGAACACACAAGTGTTGTCTCTCATTGTTTCTGGAATCTGCTCTCTGCTCATTTTCTGAACTGAATTATATCAAACACAGACAAAAATTTACTACCAACAGGCTCCTTGCATGGCAGATTTGGCTGAGAGATCAAAACCTGAAATGCTTGTGAGACCAGTCTTATTTTCTGATCAGGCAAAATGTTATGTAGTAGCTATTTATTATTCTGTGGTGGAAGAGACTTCATGTTCTCTATGCTGTTAATCCACCAGCAGTCATCAACATTGAAAGAGCTCCTGAAAGTACCCCAAACCAATTCTGCTAAGCAGGAAAAGGGTTATGGTACCCATTTAAAAATGAGACTTCATTTGAGTTTAAATGCAATTAAAGACATTGGTCACTGTGGAAGTTGAGAAGAGCCCCAGTGAGAGCTGAGCCCCGAGGCCGAGCGCTGCCCCCATCTCAGATGCTGCACAGCTCTGCAGCAGCCAGGGAAAGCCTGCCAAATCCACCTGCCTTGGCCATTGCCAGGAGGGACAAGCTCAGCACCTCCTGATGTGGAGGAGCTACTCTGCTCTCTGCTCACAGGCATTGCCTGTCAGTACTCCCTCAGAGACCTCTTGGCTTACAAAGGGAGGCCATACCTGTGATGCACTCTGTGACTTCCAGCAGAGCTTCACCACTCAGTTTGCTCCATTGGTGGCTGAGCTCTTTCATCAGTGACACTTCATCTACAAGTGAAACACACGTTTCTGCTCACTCTTCTGAGGGCACAGGAGAAAGGACAGTGGGGAAGGAAAGGGCAGGGGCAACCCCATTTGATACAATAAAGTCAATTTCTGCTCATTTTTGAATCCTTTTCTTCTTTCCTTCCAGCCTACTTGGCAGGGTTTAAAATTCCAAAAGAAAAGCTCTCCTTTCACATGTGTAAATCCAAAGTTGTCTGCTGGACCAGGAGCTATGCTAAAACATTTCACACCAGGGACCTCAAGAGTTCAGTCACATGGAAGCAGTGGAAAGGTTTTGCATCCCAGAGCAAAAAGGAAGAAGCCCATACTTGGGACACAGAAAGGCACTGAGTCAGGCAGTTTGTGACTTCACAGAGCAGCTGAGGTGGAGAAAGTGGAAACTGCCCCTCAAGACCTGACTCTTCCACACTCCATTTTTCAGGCGTATTCCCCCAGTGCGGCATTTTCAGAGCTGACATAAATCTGTGTGGCAGAGGAATTTACAGCAGCCCTTGCCCAGGCAGGTATTTGCTATTGCCATCTTGCCTCATCCAAAACAATGTGTGGAACAAGGCATCACTGACAGCTGGACTTAGACCCATTTGTTCTAAAGAAATGAACTTGGTGAATCATCAGTTCCCCCTTGGAAAAAGAAGACAAAGAAGAAAGGTGGGAAATAGGAAGCTAATGCCTCTAATGCAGAGCCTTCCAGGTGGCTGCTCTGCAGAAGCTCTGATGGGCCGGTGTGCCTTCATGCCAACAGCAAAGCTGTTCACTTGGAAAGTCAAAGTTTGCTTGGGGCCCAAGCAAACTCCAAACCCCCTTTGCCTCTGAATTGTAGCAAAGCTGGAGTCCAGGACTTGCTCTTCAGACCAGCGGCACAGAGCCAAGGCAGCCTGGGACTGTTGGGAAATGCTGCTGCACATTCCAGCCTGTTGGGGATGGTGCATAAGGACTGCACCTGCACAGCTTCTGGTGGGTGTCAGCTGGAGCCTTCCACAGACAACAACAGCTCCCAAGGCACTCAGCGCTCTCTTGTGTGGGACAGACAGGGACACAGGTGAGGAGAGTCCATGCCAGGGCTCAGCCTTACCTAAATGAACAACAGATTGGTCCAGTGCGGTCACAGCTGCGGCACGAACCCCGAGATCCTTTGAGTTCAGGTTCTTTATTATCCCTTCAACCAAACGGACCATCACTGGGTTCAGGGCATCTTCCAGGACTCCAGTCATTTCTGCCAGAACCTCCAGCGCCTGCTGCTTCACCTTCTTATGGGTGTCATTGATTCTCAGGAGAAAATGATCAAAAATCTGTGAAGAGAACAAACGACATGAAAGCTGGATTAAAATGACCTTGTCTGAAAAGGGGATGTAGAAATGAGCCCTCAGCAATATAAAAGATGAAAGTGATCCCTTCTGTCAGGTCAGCCCTTGCTTGCACAATTTCACTGTTTTCCTGTGGGCCACTCACTGGAATGGTTGTGCAACCTGATGCTGCTTGAAAGATTTTCATCTGTTTTTGAGAGTTTTGGCTGGGGCCGGAATAGTTCCTATGGTGTTTCTCTCCACCTATAAATCATTAAATCAATTCCATTTATTAATTCAAAAGGCTGCCTTCTCTTTCAAAGGATGGAAGCAGATATTTACCATGCCCATTTTCCTATACAGTTGCCTCAAGTACTGAGGGCAGTTATAATTTTGCCAAAATTGTAGCGGGAGGAGATCTAATTTGTTTTTTGTCTGTCTCAAAACCTGCTTCTGGAGAAGGACAGGGCTCTGGTCAACTCTTCCAGGATCCAGACCAATTCTTTAACTAAGAGGTAGATTTCTGAAATGTAAAGTGCTCTACAGCTCTCATTAGAGCAGGTTCAGTCCCTTGACAGGCACAGTATCAGGCACCATTTTCTGGTAAAAGGGAAAAAGCAGCTACTGGGAGAAGAAAGGATGGATCGGTCCTTAGCTGTTTTCCTCTTTTTCCAAAGAGAAAAAAAGGCCCCCCAAAAAGAAGGGTGAGCACCATCTTTACCAAGAGGAATAGGGATGAGGATGGAAATGAGAGCCAGAGTTGTGCCTGTGCAAGACAAAATGGAGTTTACAGAAGTGTCCTTTTTAAAACACTTTGTTTAAACCAACCCAGCCTGATAATTCTCTTCCCCATGAAAACCTATTTCTCGTCTAGAGAATAATTGCCATGCTTTCAATGGCTGGATTCCCTTCACTTAACCCAACTGGGAGTAGGAGACAGCAGCAGTTACACCAGCAGAAAATCTCTGCCATCATCTGATGAACATCAGCAATAGGCACCTGCCAGACAAATACAGCTGGACTGAAAGAACTTGTCCTGAAGCCCAGACTTCAATTGCATTTGTCTGGGTAAGAGGGACCAGCCTGTCCCAAACAGCCCAGATGCAGTAGTGCCAAGACACACTGAATTAACCTTACTTCCCCAGGCTTGGGAAAGGAGCTAAAGGAAAGGAACCATGAAGATACCCTACATACTTGGACAATGTTACTGGAGATCAGCTGGGGGCTGGTTTTGCACAGCTCTAGGAGGAGTGCCACTCCTTCCATCCGTGTCTGAAACCCCTTGGCTTCCAGGAGATGGTAAAGCTTCTGCAGTGACTCCCTTCCTTCCACACTTGCAGGTAACGTGACCTGGGCTTTTGGACGGTGGAGGAGGCGTCCACCAGGAGCAGACTTCACCCTGGAAAACAAAATCAAATTAGGACCTGTTGCTGGTAATACCTTCAGTTAATTGTGAGCAAAACATCCTGAGGAGCTTTCCTAATGATGTGATTTCAAGCTAGAAAATCATGAAGCTCTGAGGAACAACATGGACCTCGTGACAATCATCATGGCAGACAATCTGCAAGTGAAATTCTCACCACTGCTCACTCAGGAAAACCAAGGATGAGATGTATCTGATCTATCTTCAAATGCCTTCCAAGGCACACATTGCTTTGTGGGGAAAGGGAGACACTACTTCCATGTTTAAATGCCTCCTCATATGGCAGGTGTGTGTTTTTATAATAAGGAAAGTCATCACTCTGAGGAAGTGTCTCTACACCAGGCAGGACAATCTGGAAAAGTAGCTCAGATGCATCTGAACAGATGAACAGGGGCATATCTGAAGGATCCAGAAAATCAGGAACAGAGATAAGAACAGAAGCCAGACATGCCAGAACTACACTCACATTTCATTTGCTTCCCTAGAGACTAGATGCACAGCTTAACAAATCCTCTGGGAATAATCCTCTGGGATCAACCTGTCTCTTCCATGAGTATGGGAAGATGCTAGCCATGCTACTGAGGCATGTGGTCACCTTCCTGCCACCACTGAGCATGACAGAGCTAAATAAATCCCCTCTGGTAAAAGAGGAGAACAGGTACAAGCAGCTCTGCCACTGGCATGAAGAGACAGCAAGGACCAAATTCCTGTCTTCAATGCTGATTGCAGCACAGGGGGAAATAAACCAAACACATCAAGCAAACCATATGAAGGACAGGAATACCAAGACAGTAAGTCCACATTGAGACACCTGTTGACCAAAATGGCTCAGGAATTAACTTGCTCCTTACTACTCAATCTTGGTACTGTTTGAGGGTAAGAAAACCAGGAATCAGCCAGGCCAAACCACATGGATGGGAACTGCTTGTTTGGGGAATGGCATCCTGCTTCTAAACTGAGACTTCTCATTAAAACACCCATCCACAAAGGACTCCACTTGGATGAAAAAAAAACCCTGGTTGAATTTACTTGTCTCGAGTCAGGCAGCAGAGACTTGGCCCTCTCCTATCCTCCACAGCACTGCCCTTGCCACTGCACTGGATCGTCTGAGCTGCAGGCAATGGGTGTCTTTGTGTCACCCAAATTCTGTGGAAAGCCCTCCAGAGAAGTTGTGTTCAACACAATGCAGAAGTTGACATTTTTTGTCCTAGAGCATTTGTAAGGAAGGGAAACAATCTCTGGCACTGGTCATCTCCAGCAGAAAGATTTGTGCCTGAGGAAGAGGCATGTAGAGCTTGTCATGTGCTTTGTCACATCTGACAAAAGTGCTCAGTACCATTTGCTAGAGGGCAATGGGGACTGGGGCTCCTTTGAGCCATCATTCCTCTTCTTCACGGGCTCCTTGACAGAGGGGCGTTCACCCTGCTGGTTTTCCATCTCCTACAAAGACATAAAGAAACCCCATGAATCTTTAGAATATAAAATAGGAAATGCCCTCTTTAAAACACGAGTTAGAACCAGGATCACTGCTACCAAGGCTTAGAGAAACATTTCCTAACTTACAGAAATAAACAGACCAGAGGTTCAGTGATGCCAACTCTTTGATTTCAATAGGCCAAGGCAGGTTATGGGTGCTACCACACTGAGCAGCAGTCTAAAGTCCCAAATTCATTAGTCTTGAGCATAAATGGGAATAATGCAAACTGACAGGCAGTGAGTGGTCTTAGAGGAAGAAGTTGGACTCTTGGAGGTTGGCTCAATGTGTTGGAAGTTGATTTGGTTCAACACTTACTCTCCGTGCTCCTGCACCAAGGCACACTCCCTTGTGTAATGTTGATAAAAAGAATAAAATCCCCCCCAAACAAACACATGATTTTCCACTGGATGCTGCTGAATTCACCAAGCTTCTTCCAGCTCCACAGGGCTTGGCAGCAGGGCAGTATTCCCAAAAGACAGACAGCAACTGTAGTAACTAGGATTGACTTGGACATCTTTGGTATATTTGGAAATTTTCTTGGCACTACTACTTCCAGTCTCTTTTGCAAAGACTCTGTTATGTTCAGAAGCACTATTCTCACTTAACTGCTTTACTGGGGGCAGAGTAGGGAGAGTGTGGTGGGGGCGTACACGTGAGTGTAAACCCATTTTCCCTTCTTTCCATTTGCTCTTTGTGACCAATATTCAAAGTATTCAAAACCCCACTTTTCCCCTAATAATAGCAGTTCCTCTGTGGTCTGCAGATGAACAGGCTGAGAGGATTAACAGCTCATTCCCAGGAGCAAAATGATTCAGCAGAAGTGGAATAGGATAAAGACACATTGGGTATGTTTGGTCTCATATTAGCAGTGGCAATACTTGCACAAAGGAGATATTTCTCCTGTCAAGCACTTACCTTCTTCTTAATTCTGGTCAGAATATCTTCCAGGTCATGCGGGGAAAGGGATTGCTCCAAAAGCTTTTTAAATTTTTGATTATTCAGCAACATCTTCACCATCTCCTGTCCATAATGCCTAAGGAACGAAGGAAGGAAACAACAGAAAATGAAGAAAGGAAGAGTGTTAACAGAAGAGGCTGATGCCTTAAACTTATCAGGTGCAATGCTTGCATGAGAAGGCACTACCTACTCAGCAAAGAGGGAGATTTACCTCATTTGACACTGCACAGTGCTGTAGCTGAACACAAGGGGCAGGAGGAGAATGTGGGGCAAGACAAAAATACCATTTCTCTCTGAAACTGCAGGTGTGCTTCTGTGGGATCAAAGGATTCCAGGCAACAAGCAAAACACATCTGCTTTGTTGTCAGAGCTTGTTAGCAGTGTCCTGCTGCCATTGCACAGGAATTTACCTTTCTCACCTCATGACTGCTTTTGATTATTCTCTACTATATGTATGCACAGGGTCAGCTAGGTTCACTGGTGTTCTTGGCAGCCATTAATGGGAATTTAATCCTCCAAGTAAGGGGATTTTGGTGGTTTGGGGTGATTTTTCCCACTAGGTCACCAAAGATTTCTTCAAGAAGAAATTTGGAGGTCACTGAGCCACACATAACAGCATTCTAGAAATCTGCAGATGAGGTTTGGAAAGACTGAATATGTTGCCTAAAGACCTCTGAAATATTTCTAGGGAAGTCTTAATGTGAAATAGATGTTTGGGATCTTCCAGTGATGAACATTAGCCAACACTTTGGCTTTCCTTGTGCACCTAAGGCCAGTCAAAACTGTTGGACTGGCTAATGTGAGCTCTTTTGAGCTCAGTGAAGACTCCTTCAAGTCACAGGAAGTTGGCAATGCTCCTTCTTGCTGGCCAGCCTCAGGTTACCTGGTACAGTCATTTCCCCAGGCAGCAGTCACAGCACCAAGCCTGACAGAGCTCAAGAAGCGTTTGGACAATGCTCTCAGGCACATGGAGTGACTCTTGGGCTGTCCTGCACATGGCCAGGAGCTGGACTGGATGACCTGCATGGGTCCCTTCAAACTCAGCATATTCCATGATTCTATGCCCCTTAGCCACACAGTGAGGTCACTCATTATTTCCTTGAGTTTCCACTCTTTCATGGTTTTACCTTTAAAGCCAAACACAAAACGGTTTTCCACGTTTTGGAGGTGAGATGAAGATCATTACCTTGTGTCCTTGTGACGGTCCTGAGCCAGTCTCCCTGCCACGTGTGGGAGCCTCTCAGCCCTGGGGGTGCCTGCGAGCTTGGTGACTCCCATTTTCTCCATCAAGGACAGGAGGAGTTGGGCCGCGCACTTCCGCACCTGGACGTAGCGGCTCCTGGGAAGGAGAGAGCAAACCCTGGGCCACAGGGACAAGGAGCAGCAGCAGCAGCACAGGCCTTGGCCAGAGTATGCTCCCTGTCCTTGCTGGGGGAAGGAGCCTGGGCTCTCCCTGCACCTTCCAACACCTGCAGAAGGTTCTGTCCTCAGAGAAACACTAAGTTAGCATTGTACAGAAGGACTGCCTGCACGGAAGAGGGAAGAATTCAGTCTCCCTGCACTAGCTGATACTCCATTTCTTTCCCAAAATTTACTCAGAGAAAGATTAAAGTAGTAGATCACATATGAATTATTTAGAAATTAAGGATAATTCATGCTGACCCCTCAGAGGGCACCCACTACACAGAGCTGCAGCAGGATGAGGCTCTTTCCACCCATTCATCCCCAAATCTGCAGACCTCTGGAAAAAGACAAATGCAGGGCAAACACGCTGTGGGGAGTGATGTTGTAGATTATCCACCAATGCAGCTTGTTTCTTTTGTAAAGCTTGACAAGGGATACATCTGAGTGTTTTACCCTGTTCCAAAGCTGAGGAAAAGGTGCAGGCATTTGAGCCAGACTGTCCTGATCTAGAGACTGTCTCTTGGGAGCTATCAGGCCCAGCACCAACACTTAGGGCAGCATTTGCTTCAGCTGTCCCATGGCCCTCGGCCTGTGAAGGTGCCTGGGAAGTGAATCATCATCTCAAGGCTAACATGAAACATCATTTTGAATAGGAAGCAGAGCTCTAAGGCCAGGACACTCACACAAGACTCCTTTTGGCAGCAGCTGCACCTGCTGGGCAGGCTGTGCCACACCCAGCACATTCTCCCCCATGTGCTCCACACCCCTGCAAGGACCCTCCTTATTTCTCAGGTTAATGACATCACGAGGATACGTGGTTTTCCCCAGGGCCTCTGTGGTTAGAGCTGTGAAATCTCCAACAGTGCTCACAGCTGCAATTGCAATTGTCCCTCTTCCCACAAAAGCACATAGATGTATCCTGAGCCTTTGCAGGCACTTTCACTTCCCCACTGTTCCCCACATCTAGGAAACTCTGACAGACTGGGAGAACTCCAGGAAGCAGCAGCAAGCTGAGTCAGAGGAGCTTTAGTTTGGATATCAGGAAAAAGCTTTTCACCAACAGGGTGCTTGGGCCCTGCAACAGGCTCCCCAGGGCAGTGCTCACAGCACCAAGCCTGACACAGTTGAAGAAGCATTTGGACAACAATCTCAGGCGCACGCTGTGACCCTTGGGTTGTTCTGTGCAAGGCCAGGAGCTGGACTGGATGGTCCTGATGGGACCCATCCAACTCCCCATATTCTACAGTGACTCTGTGGCCTAATGGGCTGCAGGAGGGCAGAAATAGGTGACAAGAGGAAAGAAATGAGATTGATGGGAAAATCAAGCCACAGTCCACAGAAGATGCAGGATACAGAACCCTTCCCTCCCACCATTCTCATTCTCTCTCACGGATCCCTTCCCCTACCCACACACTGGAAGGTGAAGAAGATCACTAAAAGAAGAAGAACCTACTTGACCCCCCTGTCCATGAGAACAGTCATTGCTCGGGCAGGAGTCACGTTCTCTACCATCATCCCCAGGCTCTGACAGGCTGCCTTCTGAATAAACTCTGGGGAGTTCCACACCATGGGGAGAAGGACCGCAGCAACCTCATCTGCCTCCGAGTCCATGTCCTTCTTCAAGATGGCAAAGAGCTCTCCCAGAGTGACGATTGCTAAGCAGGACACCTTGGACCGGAGGTTGGTCACCTGGGGAAGTCATGAGGGGAAACGTAAGAACCACCTTGAAAAGAAAACCGGTTTCCTTAGACAAAACTCCCAGGAAATGACAGCATGTCCCACTGTCTATAGAGGAATATGAAAGCACAGGAAGAGCAGAAGAGCCCAAACACAGAAAGACACTTACTGTGGCCCAAACTTCTGGCCTCACTCCTGCTTACTGCAGGCATAAAAAAATATCTTTCACTAAAGTCTTCTACTTAACGTTTCTACAATGTCAACTGCTTTGATTTTAGGCCCTTTGTTTTGAAAAACAAAGAAGCAAAATAAAGTAAGGGATGCTTTCAAACCATAAAGGCACAAGTCTTAAAGATAAACCAGGCACGTGCTGCTCTTCAAAAAAGCAACACCTGCAGCTGAAGCTCTCAGACAGGAAACAGAAAACACAGGCTCAGAGCTACAGACTCATTTGCAGGGTTCAATTACAGCTTGGGCAGACACTGGGACTCTGGCATAGACTGTCATTAGTGTCTCCATTTCTGCCTTGCATTATAATGGCACCACACTCAAAGACAAGTGCCAGCTACCCAACCTGCCAGTAAATACAGCTGCACGTACACACAGATCCTACAGATAGCTGACAGACATTACAAGTAGAAGGTCTAAAACCAGAAATGAAGGCACTCCCTGAGCACACATGGAGATGAACAAGCACATATCTACTCTACCAGCCGTGCATGAAGTATGGGGGACAATTCAGAACAATGTTCTCACCTCGCTGGTAGCTGCCAAGCAAATCTCACTAAGTCGGCAGAGCAGGACTTCTGGATGGGACTCAGCCAGGCGTGGGATGTTGAAGAGTCCCTTCTTCTTCAGTTCCCTGAAAGACAAGTACCAAAAAGATTGATTTTTCTCTCTACCCAAGAACTAGGCAGCACCCTCTGAAATGACCAGGCTGGCAGCTCAGTCAAACCATGGGAGGTGCTTTTCAAGGAGCACTTAATGAAATCATGGAATCCATTGCCACAGGATGCTGTGGCTGTCAAAAGCATACACAAATGCAAGAGGCGAAGAGAGGGCTTTCAGAGTGTTCATGTGTGGCCTTTCTGAAAATCTCTGCTATTAAGTCCCTCTGCCACCGCTTTCTAGAAGCTGTGAGGCTGGGCCATGCTGCTGTTTCTTGTCACCTCCCAGTACCTGTCCCATTGGGCTGTTCCTGGGACAGTATTTTCCTTCTTTGTCAGCCCCAGCAGGCAGTTCAGCCCTGAGAGTCTGCACTGCCACTCTGGAGCTGAGTTCCCACTCTACCATCTAGGCATGTGTGTCACCCACTCCACTCCACCTCACACATTCCACAAAAAAGCACCAGGATATCATCCCAGAAGATTAGGATTCCCTCCCTGGGCAAGAACTGTTGAAACTCTGGCTTTTCCCACAAAACAAGCCCCACAACAGCAACATTTTATTTAAAAGGTGCAAACACCTCCACCTCTCAGCACTTGCTTTGTGCAGGCCCTCAGGCTCAGGAAGGTATGTGAGGCATCAGGGCTGGTGACTGATCCCACGGGCACCCCTGAGTGTCATCAGGACCCCCCACACCTGCAGAAGCTCTCTGCACCTCACAGGGCACCAAAGAGAAAGGGCAAAGCAAAGGAGATGCATTTTTATCCCTGTGAGAATGAAGCATCCACCAGTGAGGGGATACTAAACCAGACATCAAAAGGTCAACCAATATCACCTCACATTTGTAGGGTTATCACCTCTGGGCCTCCTTCAGTCTGTGTCGAATTTTGGGACACATTGTGAGTATTGACAAAACATCTCAGGCCCGTATGAAGCAGTGAGAAGGAAAAGTTGAATTCCAAAAGTGCAAGATTCCTAGAGGATTTTATTTCTTTTTCCTTCTTTTCTGCCATGAGCCCTTCAGGAATAATGGCAGGCCGAGGGACTTGAAAGCACAACTCAGTCCATTTCTCAAAAAGAGGAGCTCCCTGGAGCTGCTTCTGGGACTCACATGCACGAGTCCCTGCCATTGCTGTCAGCACTGGGAGCAGAGAGGAATCTTAGTCCCACTGGGCCAGGGGCCCAAGGCACCCAAATGTCTACACTCAAATCTGCTGTCATACTGCTTCTGCCTTCAGCCAGCAAATCATCTCGTACCACAGCTTTCTCTCTTCCCTCAACATTTCCTTTGCAGCTCCAAGGAGCAGCAGCCACAGCCAGGAAACAGCACGGACCTGCTGCAGCTGCAGCACTGCTGCAGAGCAAGGCCAAGGAAAGGCTGCTCTCCAATCTTTATGCTCTCCCTGCTCTGCAGGCCTTTCAACCAGTGCCCTTTGGCCCTCTGGGCTCTCGCGGCTCCGAGGCACGAGCAAGACACAAAAGCTTCTGACCGACCTTAACGCTCAGAGGGACACAGAGGGAACGGGGCCTTTCTTACCAGTCGTCGCTGTCCAGCATGGAGAGCGCCTCCTGCAAGGACTGCTGTGGGTCTGAAAATGCTCCGTCCTTCTGCCCACGCCCACGGAGCGGCTCCTCTCGGCGCTTGGCACCAGTGGCCATCTGCGGGGTCACTGTAAGGAGAGGGTCGGCCATGGGCGCTGCAGCCCCGGGCACGGCACCCGCCATGGCGCGGCCTGCAGCCCCATCTCCCAGCCAGGGCTCCGTGTGGCACACGCTGCCACTGCCTCAGAGATTCCCTGCTGCCTGCATCCTGGGGCTCCTTGCTTGCTCCCAGCCTCCCCCAGCTGGGCACAGCTCCAGGCTGAAGCTGACAATTGCCCCCACAGTGCCAGCTCCCAAGTGCCACAGGTGCCACAGCCAGCGGCAGCTTCCTGAGGCCGCAGAGCTCCCACTCCCTGCCAGACAGTGCCCACAGGAGGGAACCCCTCAGGGGCCTCTCTTGTCTCAGCACCCTGATTTCCCCCAGCCCTAAGGACAGGGGCACTCTGCAGCTCCCTGAGGAAAGACCTGCAGCTGCCTTGTTATCACAAGGCCTGGCACCAAGCCAGGCCTGAACAGCCTGAAGAGCCCAGCCCTACTGGGCCGGACTCAATCCCCATGGGGCAACAACCAGGGAACAGCCATACATGACCCTTCACACCTCACAGCACCTCTGTTTCCATTGACTTCAAATATTCTAGACTATCAACTTTTGGAGTAACTCAAAAGTAGATTTGCTGTTCATTCTCAGGACAGACTATGGACCCAAGATCCTGGCTGTCCTGGCTGAAGCAGGAGGCAGCTTGTGCTCCTTGTGCAAGGACCAGCCCATGTGGGATAAAGCTGCCACAGAGCAGACTGAAACCTGCTGCATGACAAAGGCCTCAGCCCCTGCATGCTGGACGGCCTCTGTGTCTGAGAGACAAGGGCAGAGATGGACATTGCTCTTGACAGACATTCTTATCTGCCCTTATCATGCCGATTTCAGTAAACATCTTCTTTCTGGTTCCTAAAAGAACTCCCAGGTTCTAATACCTGGATGCATTTAGACCAACATTTTCTTCTCTTTGCTGGAATATTTCAGGGGACATTCAAAGACAAGCCTAGGGTTGCAGGAGTGATACCCAGACGTAAATTGTGTTCTTGACACTGGATAATTCATTTTCCCCAAGCATTTTCCTTCCCAGCTGTATGAGATTGGGCCACTTTGGGGCCAGCCCAACTAGAGGTTGATTTTCTTAATGCAAGTAGAACAATGGAGCTCATTCTGGAATACTCTCCAATAGAGCTGCTAAAATTCTGAGAACAAATCATTCTATACAACAACTTCACAGAGGATAAAATCAGGCAGGAAAGTAGAAAAATAACAAAGCTGTAAATCCAGATTTTTTTTTTCCACTGCAGAATGGCCAGCTTAATAATAAAGGAGAGTAAGATCTGGGTTTTGAGGAAGGAGGATAATTCTGGATAGAAGGCAAGGTCTTTGAAGGTAAGAGCATCTGGGAAGGTGGCAGGGAAACTACAGATCCCAGGGTAACCTCCTTCGGACCATGGCAGTCATTCAGGTCTGCAAAATGGACACACAATACATAACAAAAACTATGATGCAAACCTAGCTGAAGCTGAAGCTCCATATTTCATGGGACAGACTTCCTGGAAACTTCTCAACAGCTGCACAGGGAAACA
The DNA here is from genome assembly GCF_047830755.1 of Zonotrichia albicollis. Classification (NCBI taxonomy): domain Eukaryota; kingdom Metazoa; phylum Chordata; class Aves; order Passeriformes; family Passerellidae; genus Zonotrichia; species Zonotrichia albicollis. The sequence goes on along the minus strand of NW_027428336.1, from coordinate 394,426 downwards.
TGCACCTGCTGGCAGACACTTGAGGCAGGCCAGGGGAAAACCCTGAGCCACTTCCCCAGAGCTGCCACAGGCACAGCCTGGCCTCTGGGCTGCCCTGGGACAGCAGGGAGCCCAGAGCCCTGTGCTCTCCAGCAATGTCTCAGCTGCACATGCACCCTGCTGCTCCTCTCCCTGCCCCACAGCTCAGCAGCCCTACAGCTCCAGGGGCACTGGCAGCAGCACAGCTCCTTGCGGGGGGCACATGCAGGGCACAGCTGTTCCCTGCCAATGTGCACAGCCTCTCTGCGCTGCCACAAGAGCCTTCCTCCCACCAGAGAGCAGCTCAGATCCAACCTTAACCTTTTCTGAGGCTGAGCCATGCTCCTGGGCCAAGGCCCCCTGAGGCAGCCAGGAGCCCAGACCTCCATTCCCAAGGCCGGGTTCTGGCACAGGAATATCCAAACCAAAGAGGTCCATGAGTTCCCTTGGGAACAGAGGCATCCCAGGTCCTATCTTACACTGAGAGCTCTTTTCCTCCTTTCTCTGGGTTTTTGCTGTAGGTTCAGAAGAAGCTGTCAACCAGGTTATAGGAGAAGAAGTGAGTTAATTGAACTCACACCTTTATAATCAGCCCTTCTAATGGGTGGGGAATTCAGGTGTTTTTTAGTTACTGAAAAGATTGCTTGGTGTTTTATTTTTCTTGAAACTAGCATCAGTTTAGTTTCTCTGAACAATATGGAGCTGCTAAACCAAGAGAGAAGGGTTCTGCTACTTCAAGTGCTGCCCGTTGCCTCCCAACTACTACAGGATCCCTTTCCTTCCAAACACTTGGGAATTCACAGTGCTCTCTAGAATCTGACACTGGCAAGGAAGTCATTGATGTCAAAAGGAGTTTTCAAAGCCTTTGTTTCTGTATTTCCCACTCAATTCTAGGTGGGGTTCTGCAGTTTTGGGGATTTTTTATATTACTCTTTACAACAAAGGAAGGTCTGGGACACAAACAATGGCACCACGTGTTAGAGCCAAAAGCAGCTTTGCTTTCTCCATGAGATGTGCCCAGTATTCTGTGAGCCTGTATTTGTAGGGAACAAAGTGCTCATCCCAAAGTTCCACTTGTGCTCCACTTACTTCTTCCAGGGGTTTGTTCTCTGCTTTCTTACAGCACAGACATCCAAACCCAAATAAACACGACCTATCTCAAAACAATTCTGATCTTCGCTAATACTGACAATTCAAAATGTCCTTAATGGAAATAGCTGATGGCCAGTCATTCTGAAATACTCCCCAACTGGAGCTGTTAGAACTAGGAGAACTAATTCTTTACATGGCTTCACAGAGGATAAAATCATGTGGCAGCCAAGCCCTATGAGAAGAAAACCTCTCTTAAAACTGGATTCTTCCACCCTGCAGAATGCTCAGGTCAGTAGCAAAAGCAAGACAGGAAAGGATTTAATGAGATAAGTAATTTGTAGTCCAGAATTAATCTAGAAAAAATGTCACCTTACTTGCTGAGTAATACTTCTCCCTACCTGCAATAAGCATTCCACCTGCAGATCAGCAATGAAGGAGTCATTCCAAGGGGGCCATACCCAGGATTTGGCAGAAATAACGCTAAGTCAAGGAACCAGGGAATCTGATCCCTTTCTCTGCATCAACAGAATTATTTCTCCAAGTCTCATCTCTCCTATCATTACACGCCCAGAGATGCCAAAGAAACACCAACAGTGTCAATGAGATTCTCAACAGCATTGCCTGACCCAGATGCACCAGAAACTGCATTTTGTCTGGCACAATTCCACTTGTCAGGGATCAGGCAAGGCAGGGACAGGCACAAGGCATCTCCTGCCCCAGCCTCAGCCTGCAACACTGACACAGGCACAGACAGCCAGGGAAGAGATTTGTCACTGTGAACGTGCCAGAGGTGGCTTTGGGACTGTGCTGTCGAAGGATGACAAACTCACACCCCACCTTGGCTGCATCCATTTGGAAGTCTCCTTCTCCTTCATTGGAAAAGTCTAAAGGACTTTGTATCATAGGAGGTTTCCCTATTCCTCCCGGTGCAAAACCAGGCAATGTCCATGAATCTCCTTCTCATCTCATAGGATTCAGCTCAGAAACAGCCCCAAGGAAAGCTTTTTCCTTCAAGGGCAAGTCAAAGGAGTGGGAACATTCCTCAATACCTGCTAAATGCCTTCCTTTTTGAGTCTCATTTTGACATGAGAAAGGATGCCGGGAGATAAAAGTAATGTGCAGAATGGAGAGGAATGTTTCCTTTTCCTGCACAACGTTTCCAGGATCCCAAGGTACCACTCCAGCTCCTGCCGCTGAACTCTTCACACTGACTGAAGGGATTTTCACTGCAACACCAGAGGACTCTCCCAAAGGACTCTGTGAGAGTCCACTGTGCTCATAAAGGAATGGAAACTTCCAAAACATTGTGTTTTAACCAAGCTTTCCAATTTTCACCTCAGAGTCAATACTAGAAAGGTCATTTTAGGACAGACATGCCCTGTACCTACCTGCATCTTCAAAGAACTTCTTTTCACTTCTGCTGCTGGATCCTGGCCTGGAGAAGATGGATGACAAAAGAAAATGTGAAGAGGTAGAAACAGAAGGGTGGGAATAGGCGTACCATGAAAGGAAGCAAACCTACTTAGCATGGACACTTCCATGAAGGACAGGATGCAACACATAAACCCAAAATTGCACAGAGCGGGCCAAGATCAGGCTATAATAAAAGCCGAGTCCAGCAGGGGACCCAGCCTGAGATGCTTTCAAGCCCTGCCTCCTCTTCCCCAACACCATCTCTGCTCTTGGGGCATTGCTGTTGGGTTTGACATGGGATGGGCAATGTGCTGAATACACAGAGGTTTGTGTGAATTCATGGAACAGCTGACTGTGCAAAATCACCACAGGAGATGGAAGAGGGGTGAACAGCGCACTGGAGCAGCAGACACCTTGGCTTACCTCATCTCCTGGGACTCCTGCAAATCCAGCTGGGGAGAGCTTGGCAGAGATCCCACAGCATTGTCAAGAGGGAGACTACCTGCCTTGCATATTGGGGGGATCAAAGGTAGTCTCAGTGCCCCCTTTTTCAATTCTCCACCACTGGGATATGGCAAGGAGGTCTGGAAGGAATAAAACACAGTGCTCAGATCAAGCATCCAGCCTTGCCCACATTCATGCCTCAAGACATTTAGATATACCCTCAACTGGAACCTGGCAGGAATAAACAGGTCAAACGGATGGAGCAAATTGGCAGAGGATGGGCAATGCAAAGGGAACTGAAAAGGGAGAGACCATATCCCACATTTGACACCTCTCCCCTCCTGCTCCCTCCTCTGCAAGTGTGCTGACATTCCCACCTGGCATGCACATCCTTGACATCAAGATGTTCTGGGGTGCCACTGCCTCCCCTGGATTTTGGGATGGCATGGCTGTGGCTTTAGATCACTGTTCTCTCCCTGCCCCAAAGGTGTCTCACAGCCACTGCTGATCTCCAGCCATGGTCCCACACAGCCATTCTGCAGGATGCCAAAACCTGCTTTTCTCAAGGCCCTCATTTCTTCTGCTGCTGCCTTTCCCTCCTACAGTTCCCCAGCAGCCTCTGAGCCCAGATGCTGCTGAGATCTCGGCATGCTCCCTGCTCTCAAGCTCCCACACATCCATCAGCTCAGGCTCACTGGCATTTAGCAAGTTGAGCAGAGCTCCCTGCCCTGCTGCTCTCTGCAAGCTCTCTGCCTGCCCAAGCTGCTCCAGGGCCCCCATGCCATGGCCAGGAATGGGGCTGGAGGCACTGGGGCAGATGCACACCCATCCTTAGTATCCCATCATTTCTGGCCCAGTTCAAGACCCAAATCAGGACCTGTTCAAAGTTCACTGAAAGGGTCAGTTCCTGTCAGGGATACACTGGGCCCTTTCTCTGCAAGGCTGAAATCAAGTACCAAAGCCTTCGATTGCACATTCTCTCTACCAAAGCTGTTGTTCATCTGCCTCCTCCTGCACCCCACAGCAAACCCAAAACAACTGCAGCTCCTGGCCCTGCTGCAAAGGCCATCGTGTGCCTGGGCTCTGGGCTGCTCTCCCCATGGCCACCTCCCATCCCTTCCCTCTGCACAAAGCCATGCCAGAGCACACAGCTGCCCAGGAGCTGATGGAGTCTGGAAACAGCAACAGAGACAACTGTGCAGAGGGCATGGCTGTACAACTCACAAGCTGAGACAACCTGACTTGGCAGCTTCCAGCAAACGCCTTATTCCATCCAAAGCTGTCACAGCTGACACAAAAGACCACCAAAACATAGAGGTGCTTCACAGATACCCATAGGTTACTAACTGGTGAAGGATTGCTTTTCGAGATTGCACAACTTGAGGTGCTTTGATTGCTTGTTGGTGTTTTCTTAGCCATAAGACACAGAAGGAACCACAACAGAGCCCAGAAACCAAAGACCTCTCCTCTTATTGATACATGCTGATGAGGACATGAAGTCTGCTCTTCACACCCATTGCAAAGACAACCTGAAGCAGTGTCCAGCTGAGCTTTTCTTTGGCTCAGCTGTTTCCCTGGGCTCACAGAACAGGAAAAGCTCTCCAAGCTCTGCCTACAGCACATAAACTGAAAATCTACCATACAGGACTTAGTCCTTGGTCTCCTTACCTTATGTCCTTTTCCCTCTGAACTCTGCTCCTGGCTGCTTCTTCTGATATCATTGTAGCCAGTGCTAGTTTTCCCTTTCTCTTTCTCTCCATCATACATAGCGCTTGCCTTGTTGGGAAAAGAGCTCTTTGGGATGGGAGGCAAGGGCTTGAAGGGAAGGAGGGAAGAGGGACGTGTCTGTGGAAGACTCTTGGAAATACTGGAGTCAGTCAGGCCTGCAAAGTGAAGATACAAAATGTAACAGAGCCCACTAAGTAAATCTAAAACATCTGAAGCTCCATATTTCATGGGACAGACTTCCTGGAAACTTCTAAACAGCTGCACAGGGAAACATGCTGCTGCTGGCAGAGACTTGAATCAGGCCAGGGGCAAAACCCTGAGCCACTTCCCCAGAGCTCCCACAGGCACAGCCTGGCCTCTGGGCTGCCCTGGGACAGCAGGGAGCCCAGAGCCCTGTGCTCTCCAGCAAGGGCTCAGCTGCACAGGCACCCTGCTGCTCCTCTCCCTGTCCCACAGAAAAAAACTGGCCATCCAATTGTAAATTGCTGCTTTTGCTCTGCTGAATTGTTCCATGTGGTTCTTTCCCTGCTTTCTTTCCCACAGACACAACCAAACCCAAAAAATTCAAAAATATTTACTGGAAATTGGAGAGTGCACGCCATTAAGAAATACTCTGCAACTGAGATCTTAACATTCAGACTAAATTCTTTATATGGTTTCAGAAAGGATAAAATCATGTGGCATCCAAGCTGTGAGAGAGGAACCCCTGTCTTCAAAATGAATTTCTTTCCCTCTGTAGAGTATCCTGATCAGTAGCAAAGGCAAGACAAGAAAGGATTAATGAGATAAGTAATGCCTAGCCCAACAAAACTGACAACTCCTTTGTGGAGCAACACAAATGTCTAGCTCCATTCAGAACTCCAGTTACATACCAGCAATGAAGGAATCATTCCAAAGGGGCCATACCCAGGATTTAGCAGAACTAACGCTAAGTCAAGGAACCAGGGGATCTGGTCGGTTTTTCTGCAACACCAGAATTATTTCTTCAAGTCTCATCTCTCCTATCATTACACGCCCAGAGATGCCAAAGGAACAACAACAGTGTCAATGAGGCTTTCAACTTGAAAGCATTGCCTGACCCAGATGCACCAGAAACTGCATTTTGTCTGGCACAATTCCACTTGTCAGGGATCAGGCAAGGCAGGGACAGGCACAAGGCACAAGGCATCTCCTGCCCCAGCCTCAGCCTGCAACACTGACACAGGCACAGACAGCCAGGGAAGAGATTTGTCACTGTGAACCTGCCAGAGGTGGCTTTGGGCCTGTGCTGTCAGAGGATGACAAACTCACACCCTGCCTTGGCTACATCCACTTGGAAGTCTCCTTCTCCTTCATTAGAAATGTCAAAATTACTTTCTATCATAGGAAGTTTCCCTATTCCTCCCAGAGCAAAAGCAGGCAATGTCCATGAATCTCCTTCACATCTCATAGGATTCAGCTCAGAAACAGCCCCAAGGAAAGCTTTTCTCCTTCAAGGGCAGGTGAAAGGAGTGGGAACATTCCTCAATTCCTGCTAAATGCCTTCCTTTTCTAGTCTCATTTTGACACACAAATGCTACAGGGAGATAAAAGGCATGTGCAGGATGGAGAGGAATGTTTTCTTTTCAGCGCTGCATTTCCAGGACCCCAAGGTACCACTCCAGCTCCTGCCACTCAACACTTCACAATGGAGGAATTTTCCCTGCAACACCAGAGAACACTCGCAGTGACTGGGCTCTGGGAGAGTCCACTGAGCCTGTCAAGGAATTGAAATGAATTTTAAGGAAATTGTTGAAAGAATGGGTTTTAACCAAACTTGCCAAATGTCACCTCTAAGTCAAGATTGCAATGGTCAATTTAGAACCGACATGCGCTGTACCTACCGGAATGTTCAGACGACTTCCCTTGGCTTCTGCTGCTGGATCTTGGCCTGGAGAAAACGGAGTAAAAAGGACATATGAGGAGGTAGAAAGAGAAGAGAGGGAATGGGTGTACCATGAAAGGAAGCAAACCTTCTTAGCATGGACACTTCTATGAAGGAGGGGATGCAACACATAAACCCAAAAGGATGCAAAGCTGATTAATTGTCCTCCTTAAGCTTTCATTTGCTGCAGTCACCCAGAGCAGGCCAAGCTCAGGCTGTTATAAAAGACAAATCCAGCAGGGGACCCATCCTGAGAATGCTTTCAAGCCCTGCCTCCTCTTCCCCAACACCACCTCTGGGCTTGGGGCTTTCCTGATGGGTTTGACGTTGGATGGGCAAAATACTGAATACACAGAGGCCTGCCTGAATACATGGAACAGCTGACTGTGCAAAGTCACCACAGGAGATGGGAAAAGTGAGGGTGAGCAGCACACTGGAGCAGCAGACACCTTGGCTTACCTCATCTCCTGGGACTCCTGCAAATCCAGCTGGGGAGAGCTTGGCAGAGACCCCACAGCATTGTCAAGAGGGAGACTGCCTGCCTTACATATTGGGGGGATCAAAGGTAGTCTCAGTGACCCCTTCTTCATTTCCCCACCACTGGGATATGGCAAGGAGGTCTGGAAGGAATAAAACACAGTGCTGAGATCAAGCATCCAGCCTAGCGCACATTCATGCCTCAAGATTTAGATATACCCTCAACTGGAGCCTGGCAGGAATAAACAGATCAAACTGATGGAGCAGATTGGCAGAGGATGGGCAATGCAAAGGGAACAGTAGAGAGAGTGACCGTGTCCCACATTTGACACCTCTCTCCTACCCCATTCTCTCCTCTGCATGGGTGCCTACATTTCCATCAGGCATCTACATGTTGTGGATAAACTGAAAATCTACCATACATGACTGAGCTTGGTGTCCTTACCTTATGTCCTTTTCCCTCTGAATTCTGCTCCTGCCTGCTTCTTCCAATATCATTGTCACCTCTGCTATCTTTCCCCTTCCCTCCATCAAACATCTTGCTTGGCTTGATGGGAGAAGAGCTCTCTGGGATGGGAGGCAAGGACTTGTATGGAAGCAGTGAGGAGGGAAGTGTCGGTGGAAGACTCTTGGAAATACTGGAGTCCGTCAGGCCTGCAAAGTGGAGATACAAAACGTAACAGAGCCCACTAAGTAAATCTAAAGCAACTGAAGCTCTGTATTTCATGGGACAGACTTCCTGGACACTTCTAAGCAGCTGCACAGGGAAACATTCTCCTGCTGGCAGACAATTGAGGCAGGCCAGGGGCAAACCCTGAGCCACTTCCCCAGAGCTCCCACAGGCACAGCCTGGCCTCTGGGCTGCCCTAGGACAGCAGGGAGCCCAGAGCCCTGTGCTCTCCAGCAATGGCTCAGCTGCACATGCACCCTGCCGCTCCTCTCCCTGCCCCACAGCTCAGCAGCCCTACAGCTCCAGGGGCACTGGCAGCAGCACAGCTCCTTGCGGGGGGCACATGCAGGGCAGAGCTGTTCCCTGCCAATGGGCACAGCCGCTCTGCGCTGCCACAAGAGCCTTCCACCCACCAGAGAGCAGCTCAGATCCAACCTCACCTCTGTGTGAGGCTGAGCCATGCTCACAAGTCAAGAAGTGAGTTGGGTGAACTCCCACCAATACAATCAATCCGTCTCATGAATAAGGCATCCAAGAGGTTTTTGTACTATTCAGTACATTGCTGTGGTTTGATTTTTCATGAAACCAGCCTCACTACAATTCCTCTGAACAGCATGGGGCTGGCAAGCCAAGAGAGAAAGCTTCTACAGCTGTGCTTATGTGTTGCTACTTGCTCATCTACTACTTTGAAATCCCTTTCAATCTAAACTGTTGGCAAACCCCAGTGGTGTCCAGAATTTGACAATTACACATAGGAATTAATTGCTTTCCCAAGCTACTGTTCGTGGCCTTTGTTTTTGTAACTCCCACTCAGTTCTGGGTCAGGTTTTGTTTGTTGCTTTTATTTCTCTTGACAACAGAGGAAGTGCTGACACATGAACAATGGCTCCTCATGTTGGAAGAAGCTTTGCAATCCACATTACATATCCCCCAAAATACAAGGAGTCTGTATCACAGGGAAAAAAAACTGGCCATCCAATTGCAAACTGCCACTTTTGCTCTGCTTCACTCTTCCATGGGGTTTTTCCCTGCTTTCTTTCCCACAGACACAACTAAACCCAACATAAAATATGACCTGCCTCAAAACATTTCTGATCTTGGCTAAAACTGACAATTCAAAATGTCTTTAATGGAAATCGCAGAGGGGAAGTCATTGTGAAATACTCTCCAGCTGAGCTGTTAACATTCAGAGAGTTAATTCTTTACATGGTTTCAGAAAGGATAAAATCATGTGGCATCCAAGCTGTTAGAGAGGAACACCGATGTAAAAACAGATTTCTTTCCCTCTGTAAAAGGTCCCGGTCAGTAATATAGATGGAAAGGTAAGGATCAATGAGATAGGTCCTTCCGAGTCCAGAATTAAGCCAGCAAAACTGACAACTCCTTTGTAGAGCAACACCAATCTCTAGCTGCATTCAGCATTCCAGCTGCAGATCAGCAATGAAGGAATCATTCCAAAGGGGCCATACCCAGGATTTAGCAGAACTAACGCTAAGTCAAGGAACCAGGGGATCTGGTCGGTTTTTCTGCAACACCAGAATTATTTCTTCAAGTCTCATCTCTCCTATCATTACACGCCCAGAGATGCCAAAGGAACAACAACAGTGTCAATGAGGCTTTCAACTTGAAAGCATTGCCTGACCCAGATGCACCAGAAACTGCATTTTGTCTGGCACAATTCCACTTGTCAGGGATCAGGCAAGGCAGGGACAGGCACAAGGCACAAGGCATCTCCTGCCCCAGCCTCAGCCTGCAACACTGACACAGGCACAGACAGCCAGGGAAGAGATTTGTCACTGTGAACCTGCCAGAGGTGGCTTTGGGCCTGTGCTGTCAGAGGATGACAAACTCACACCCTGCCTTGGCTACATCCACTTGGAAGTCTCCTTCTCCTTCATTAGAAATGTCAAAATTACTTTCTATCATAGGAAGTTTCCCTATTCCTCCCAGAGCAAAAGCAGGCAATGTCCATGAATCTCCTTCACATCTCATAGGATTCAGCTCAGAAACAGCCCCAAGGAAAGCTTTTCTCCTTCAAGGGCAGGTGAAAGGAGTGGGAACATTCCTCAATTCCTGCTAAATGCCTTCCTTTTCTAGTCTCATTTTGACACACAAATGCTACAGGGAGATAAAAGGCATGTGCAGGATGGAGAGGAATGTTTTCTTTTCAGCGCTGCATTTCCAGGACCCCAAGGTACCACTCCAGCTCCTGCCACTCAACACTTCACAATGGAGGAATTTTCCCTGCAACACCAGAGAACACTCGCAGTGACTGGGCTCTGGGAGAGTCCACTGAGCCTGTCAAGGAATTGAAATGAATTTTAAGGAAATTGTTGAAAGAATGGGTTTTAACCAAACTTGCCAAATGTCACCTCTAAGTCAAGATTGCAATGGTCAATTTAGAACCGACATGCGCTGTACCTACCGGAATGTTCAGACGACTTCCCTTGGCTTCTGCTGCTGGATCTTGGCCTGGAGAAAACGGAGTAAAAAGGACATATGAGGAGGTAGAAAGAGAAGAGAGGGAATGGGTGTACCATGAAAGGAAGCAAACCTTCTTAGCATGGACACTTCTATGAAGGAGGGGATGCAACACATAAACCCAAAAGGATGCAAAGCTGATTAATTGTCCTCCTTAAGCTTTCATTTGCTGCAGTCACCCAGAGCAGGCCAAGCTCAGGCTGTTATAAAAGACAAATCCAGCAGGGGACCCATCCTGAGAATGCTTTCAAGCCCTGCCTCCTCTTCCCCAACACCACCTCTGGGCTTGGGGCTTTCCTGATGGGTTTGACGTTGGATGGGCAAAATACTGAATACACAGAGGCCTGCCTGAATACATGGAACAGCTGACTGTGCAAAGTCACCACAGGAGATGGGAAAAGTGAGGGTGAGCAGCACACTGGAGCAGCAGACACCTTGGCTTACCTCATCTCCTGGGACTCCTGCAAATCCAGCTGGGGAGAGCTTGGCAGAGACCCCACAGCATTGTCAAGAGGGAGACTGCCTGCCTTACATATTGGGGGGATCAAAGGTAGTCTCAGTGACCCCTTCTTCATTTCCCCACCACTGGGATATGGCAAGGAGGTCTGGAAGGAATAAAACACAGTGCTGAGATCAAGCATCCAGCCTAGCGCACATTCATGCCTCAAGATTTAGATATACCCTCAACTGGAGCCTGGCAGGAATAAACAGATCAAACTGATGGAGCAGATTGGCAGAGGATGGGCAATGCAAAGGGAACAGTAGAGAGAGTGACCGTGTCCCACATTTGACACCTCTCTCCTACCCCATTCTCTCCTCTGCATGGGTGCCTACATTTCCATCAGGCATCTACATGTTGTGGATAAACTGAAAATCTACCATACATGACTGAGCTTGGTGTCCTTACCTTATGTCCTTTTCCCTCTGAATTCTGCTCCTGCCTGCTTCTTCCAATATCATTGTCACCTCTGCTATCTTTCCCCTTCCCTCCATCAAACATCTTGCTTGGCTTGATGGGAGAAGAGCTCTCTGGGATGGGAGGCAAGGACTTGTATGGAAGCAGTGAGGAGGGAAGTGTCGGTGGAAGACTCTTGGAAATACTGGAGTCCGTCAGGCCTGCAAAGTGGAGATACAAAACGTAACAGAGCCCACTAAGTAAATCTAAAGCAACTGAAGCTCTGTATTTCATGGGACAGACTTCCTGGACACTTCTAAGCAGCTGCACAGGGAAACATTCTCCTGCTGGCAGACAATTGAGGCAGGCCAGGGGCAAACCCTGAGCCACTTCCCCAGAGCTCCCACAGGCACAGCCTGGCCTCTGGGCTGCCCTAGGACAGCAGGGAGCCCAGAGCCCTGTGCTCTCCAGCAATGGCTCAGCTGCACATGCACCCTGCCGCTCCTCTCCCTGCCCCACAGCTCAGCAGCCCTACAGCTCCAGGGGCACTGGCAGCAGCACAGCTCCTTGCGGGGGGCACATGCAGGGCAGAGCTGTTCCCTGCCAATGGGCACAGCCGCTCTGCGCTGCCACAAGAGCCTTCCACCCACCAGAGAGCAGCTCAGATCCAACCTCACCTCTGTGTGAGGCTGAGCCATGCTCACAAGTCAAGAAGTGAGTTGGGTGAACTCCCACCAATACAATCAATCCGTCTCATGAATAAGGCATCCAAGAGGTTTTTGTACTATTCAGTACATTGCTGTGGTTTGATTTTTCATGAAACCAGCCTCACTACAATTCCTCTGAACAGCATGGGGCTGGCAAGCCAAGAGAGAAAGCTTCTACAGCTGTGCTTATGTGTTGCTACTTGCTCATCTACTACTTTGAAATCCCTTTCAATCTAAACTGTTGGCAAACCCCAGTGGTGTCCAGAATTTGACAATTACACATAGGAATTAATTGCTTTCCCAAGCTACTGTTCGTGGCCTTTGTTTTTGTAACTCCCACTCAGTTCTGGGTCAGGTTTTGTTTGTTGCTTTTATTTCTCTTGACAACAGAGGAAGTGCTGACACATGAACAATGGCTCCTCATGTTGGAAGAAGCTTTGCAATCCACATTACATATCCCCCAAAATACAAGGAGTCTGTATCACAGGGAAAAAAAACTGGCCATCCAATTGCAAACTGCCACTTTTGCTCTGCTTCACTCTTCCATGGGGTTTTTCCCTGCTTTCTTTCCCACAGACACAACTAAACCCAACATAAAATATGACCTGCCTCAAAACATTTCTGATCTTGGCTAAAACTGACAATTCAAAATGTCTTTAATGGAAATCGCAGAGGGGAAGTCATTGTGAAATACTCTCCAGCTGAGCTGTTAACATTCAGAGAGTTAATTCTTTACATGGTTTCAGAAAGGATAAAATCATGTGGCATCCAAGCTGTTAGAGAGGAACACCGATGTAAAAACAGATTTCTTTCCCTCTGTAAAAGGTCCCGGTCAGTAATATAGATGGAAAGGTAAGGATCAATGAGATAGGTCCTTCCGAGTCCAGAATTAAGCCAGCAAAACTGACAACTCCTTTGTAGAGCAACACCAATCTCTAGCTGCATTCAGCATTCCAGCTGCAGATCAGCAATGAAGGAATCATTCCAAAGGGGCCATACCCAGGATTTAGCAGAACTAACGCTAAGTCAAGGAACCAGGGGATCTGGTCGGTTTTTCTGCAACACCAGAATTATTTCTTCAAGTTTCATCTCTCCTATCATTACACGCCCAGAGATGCCAAAGGAACAACAACAGTGTCAATGAGGCTTTCAACTTGAAAGCATTGCCTGACCCAGATGCACCAGAAACTGCATTTTGTCTGGCACAATTCCACTTGTCAGGGATCAGGCAAGGCAGGGACAGGCACAAGGCACAAGGCATCTCCTGCCCCAGCCTCAGCCTGCAACACTGACACAGGCACAGACAGCCAGGGAAGAGATTTGTCACTGTGAACCTGCCAGAGGTGGCTTTGGGCCTGTGCTGTCAGAGGATGACAAACTCACACCCTGCCTTGGCTACATCCACTTGGAAGTCTCCTTCTCTTTCATTAGAAATGTCAAAATTACTTTCTATCATAGGAAGTTTCCCTATTCCTCCCAGAGCAAAAGCAGGCAATGTCCATGAATCTCCTTCACATCTCATAGGATTCAGCTCAGAAACAGCCCCAAGGAAAGCTTTTCTCCTTCAAGGGCAGGTGAAAGGAGTGGGAACATTCCTCAATTCCTGCTAAATGCCTTCCTTTTCTAGTCTCATTTTGACACACAAATGCTACAGGGAGATAAAAGGCATGTGCAGGATGGAGAGGAATGTTTTCTTTTCAGCGCTGCATTTCCAGGACCCCAAGGTACCACTCCAGCTCCTGCCACTCAACACTTCACAATGGAGGAATTTTCCCTGCAACACCAGAGAACACTCGCAGTGACTGGGCTCTGGGAGAGTCCACTGAGCCTGTCAAGGTATTGAAATGAATTTTAAGGAAATTGTTGAAAGAATGGGTTTTAACCAAACTTGCCAAATGTCACCTCTAAGTCAAGATTGCAATGGTCAATTTAGAACCGACATGCGCTGTACCTACCGGAATGTTCAGACGACTTCCCTTGGCTTCTGCTGCTGGATCTTGGCCTGGAGAAAACGGAGTAAAAAGGACATATGAGGAGGTAGAAAGAGAAGAGAGGGAATGGGTGTACCATGAAAGGAAGCAGACCTTCTCAGCATGGACACTTCTATGAAGGAGGGGATGCAACACATAAACCCAAAAGGATGCAAAGCTGATTAATTGTCCTCCTTAAGCTTTCATTTGCTGCAGTCACCCAGAGCAGGCCAAGCTCAGGCTCTAATAAAAGCCAAGTCCAGCAGGGGACCCATCCTGAGAATGCTTTCAAGCCCTGCCTCCTCTTCCCCACCACCCCCTCTGGGCTTGGGGCATTGCTGTTGGGTTTGACATCGTGCTGGATAATCATAGATGGGCAAAATATTGAATACACCCAGGTTTGCCTGAATACATGGAACAGCTGACTGTGCAAAATCACCACAGGAGATGGGAAAAGTGAGGGTGAACAGCACACTGGAGCAGCAGACACCTTGGCTTACCTCATCTCCTGGGACTCCTGGAAATCCACCTGGGGAGAGCTTGGCAGAGACCCCACAGCATTGTCAAGAGGGAAACTTCCTGCCTTACATATTGGGGGGATCAAGGATTTTCCGAATGCCCCCTTCTTCATTTCCCCACCACTGGGATATGGCAAGGAGGTCTGGAAGGAATAAAACACAGTGCTCAGATCAAGCATCCTGCCTCGCCCACATTCATGCCTCAAGACATAGATATACCCTCAACTGGGACCGTGCAGGAATAAACAATTCAAATTGATGGAGCAGATTGGCAGAGGATGGGCAATGGAAAGAGAACTGTTGAGGGAGAAACCATGTCCCACATTTCCAAGCTTTCTCATTTCCCGGGAAATATGGCTACATCGCCAACTGCCATTCACATGTTTGACATCAAGATGTTATGGGTTGCCACTGCCTTTTGGATGGCATGGCAGTGGCTTTAGATCCCTGTTCTCTCCCTGCCCCTAAGGTGGCTCACAGCCACTGCTGATCTCCAGCCATGGCCCCACAAAGCCATTCTGCAGGATGCCAAAACCTGCTTTTCTCAAGGCCCTCATTTCTTCTGCTGCTGCCCTTCCCTCCTACAGTTCCCCAGCAGCCTCTGAGCCCAGATGCTGCTGAGCTCTCGGCATGCTCCCTGCTCTCCAGCTCCCACACATCCATCAGCTCAGGCTCACTGGCATTTAGCAAGTTGAGCAGAGCTCCCTGCCCTGCTGCTCTCTGCAAGCTCTCTGCCTGCCCAAGCTGCTCCAGGGCCCCCATGCCATGGCCAGGAATGGGGCTGGAGGCACTGGGGTAGATGCACACCCATCCTAGGTATCCCATCATTTCTGGCCAAGCTGAAGAGCCAAATCAGGACCTGTTCTAACTTGACTGAAAGGGTCGGTTCCTATCAGAGCAAAAATCTCAGAGCTTTGCCAACAACACACAAACTGAAAATTTACCACACTGGACTTTGCTTGGTCTCCTTACCTTACATCCATTTCCCTCTGAAGTGAGCCCTTTCCTTCTAATCTCTTCCTCACAGCCAGTGCCAGGTTTCCCAGTCTCCTGCTCTCTACTCCATATCTTGCTTGCCATGGGAGAAAGAGAGCTCTTGGGGAAGGGAAGCAAAGGCTTGGGGGGAAGGAGCATAGATGGACTTGCCAGGGAAAACTTCTTAGCAAGAGGATAGCCAGTCAGGCCTGCAAAGTGGAGGCACAAAATGTATCAGAGCCTGCAATGCAAACCTAAAGCTCTGTATTTCATGGGACAGATTCCTTGGAAACTTCTAAACTGCTGAACAGGGAAAAATGCTCTGAATGGTACCAACTTGAATCAGGCCAGTGCAAAACACTGAGCCGCTTCCCCAGAGCTGCCACAGGCACAGCCTGGCCTCTGGGCTGCCCTGGGACAGCAGGGAGCCCAGAGCCCTGTGCTCTCCAGCAAGGGCTCAGCTGCACATGCACCCTCCTGCTCCTCTCCCTGCCCCACAGCTCAGCAGCCCTAAAGCTCCCTTCAATCTTCACCTTTTCCTTCAGTTGTCTTTCCTTGTCTAGTAGAATCCATCTTCAAACCCGTGCTTCTGCCAGGCAGAAGTGTCAGGGTTTGAATCTGGAATGGCTCTCGGAGTTGGCAGCGACGGGAGCTCGGTACCCAGCTTCAGAACAAGGCCGGGTGACTCCAATCGCCAGCGCTCGGCACACAGAGGCAGAGCCAGACGCGTCTGCTGCCGCTGGGGCCGTGTCCAGCACAACCTGCACCAGCCCAGCCTGGGGCTGCCCCTTTGTGACACGCTGCCCATGCTTCTCTCGTTTCCATGGCTGCAAAACCCCACCCCAACTCCATCCCCTTCCATTCCCTTCCCTAGGCCAGCCAGCCCTAAGCCCAACCTGGCCAGGCCTGAGGCTTTCACACTGCCTAGGATGTAGACCCTCTCCAAAGTTACTTTACAAGGCCTTTCATTCCGTAATTCCCACTCAATTGCGGGTTGCAGCTTGTTGGTGTGGGATTTTGTTTCATTCTCTTCACATCACACAAAGTGGTGAGACCCAAACAATGGCACTGGGCAGTGGAAGTAAAAGAAGCTTGGCACTCCCCAGTAGATGTCCCCAGAATTCAGATGGCCAAAAGCTGTAGGCTCTCTGAGCATGCAAACATTCCTCTTTTGCTGTGCTGAATTGTTCTAGGGGTTTATTCTCTACTTTCTTTTCAGCACAGACACCCAAACCAAAATAAACACAACCAATCTCAAAACAATTTTGATCTTGGCTAATACTGTCAATTCAAAATGTCCTTAATGGAAAGAGCTGATGGCCAGCCATTCTGAAATACTCCCCAACACAGCTTTTGGAACTAGGAGAGCTAATTCTTTACATGGCTTCTCAAAGGATTAAATCATGTGGCAGCCAAGCACCGTGAGAGGAAATCCTGTCTAAAAATGGGATTTCTTGCCCTCTGTAAAATGTCCCAGTCAGTAATAAAAGTTAGAAAGCCATGGATTAATGACAGAAGTCATTCCTAGTCCAGAATTATTCCAGAAAATAATTTAACTTCTTCAATGAGCAGTACTTCTCCCTAGCTGCATTCAGCATTCCAGTTGCATACCAGCAATGAAGGAATCATTCCAAAGGGGCCATACCCAGGATTTGAATAAACTAACCCTAAGCCAAGGAACCAGGAGATCTGATCCCTTCCTCAGCATCAGCAGAATTATTTCTCCAAGTCCCATCTCTCCTTTCATTACACGCCCAGAGATGCCAAAGGAACAACAACAGTGTCAATGAGGCTTTCAACAGCATTGCCTGTCCCAGATGCACCAGAAACTGCATTTTGTCTGGCACAATTCCACTTGTCAGGGATCAGGCAAGGCAGGGACAGGCACAAGGCACAAGGCATCTCCTGCCCCAGCCTCAGCCTGCAACACTGACACAGGCACAGACAGCCAGGGAAGAGATTTGTCACTGTGAACCTGCCAGAGGTGGCTTTGGGCCTGTGCTGTCAGAGGATGACAAACTCACACCCTGCCTTGGCTGCATCCGTTTGGAAGTCTCCTTCTCCTTCATTGGAAATGTCAAAAGGACTTTCTATCATAGGAGGTTTCCCTATTCCTCCCAGAGCAAAAGCAGGCAATGTCCATGAATCTCCTTCACATCTCATAGGGTTCAGATCAGAAACAGCCCCAAGGAAAGCTTTTCTATTACTAGAGCAGCCGGAAGGATTCGGAACATTCCTCAAATCCTGCTAAATGCCTTCATTTTCTCTACTAATTCTGACCTTATAAAGGCTGCAGGTAGATAAAAGGCATGTGCACGATGGAGAGGAAATGTTTTCTTTTCCTGCACAGCATTTCCAGGACCCCAAGTTACCACTCCAGCTCCTGCCAGTCAACACTTCACAATAGAGCAATTTTCACTGCTCCACAAGAGAACGCACCCAGGGACTGGCCTCTGGGAGAATCCACTAAGCCCATCAAGGAATTGAAACAAATTCAAAGAAATTTTTAAACAATGAGTTTCAGCTGAGTATTCCAAATGTAACCTCTGAGATCAGATAGCAATGGCTGTTTTAGGAAAGACATGCCCTGCACATACTTGGATGTTCACAGGATTTCTCTTGTCTTCTGCTGCTGGATCTTGGCCTGGAGGAAATGGAGGACAAAGAACATATGAGGAGGTAGAAAGAGAAGGGAGGGAATGGGTGTACCATGAAAGGAAGCAAACCTTCTCAGCATGGACACTTCTATGAAGTAGGGGATGCAACACATAAACCCAAAAGGATGCAAAGCTGATTAATTGTCCTTAAGCTTTCAGTTGCTGCAGTCACACAGAGCTGGTCAAGCTCTGGTTGAAACACATCAGTCATTCTTCAACTTGCACCAGAACTCCCCAATTCTGCTGCCTCTGCTTTTGAAGCCCAGTGGCTCCTGCAGCCTCTCTGAAGCAGCAAGAGCTGCTGGGCTCAGATACTAGTTTGGATGGAGGGCTACTTTTGTACTTCTCACAAAGTTTGACTTGGCCTGCTCGTGCCTCACCCTGGTGACAGCCTCCTGCTACACGTGGGCAGAGCACTGCTGTCTCCTGAGAATGATTTTACACCTCCTGGCTCTTTCCAGAACACAATGGCTTTTTCCAACTCAGCCGCTAGGGAGGAATATTCACATTGCACTTTCAAAGCCCTGCCAAGGATTTTCAATTGGAATGATACTTCTGTGCCTCCCTCTTTATGGTTATCACTTGGATAAGCTTCACAGCTTCATTTTATCACACATATCCAAGCCAATATCTTTCCATCAGGTACAGTCTCTTAACTCTTCTCTATCACCTTGCTCTCTTTGATCTTAAGCCAGATCTAAACATTAAACATCAATCAGATTATACATCTCCATCCCAAAACTTATC
This sequence comes from Zonotrichia albicollis, assembly GCF_047830755.1. NCBI lineage: Eukaryota > Metazoa > Chordata > Aves > Passeriformes > Passerellidae > Zonotrichia > Zonotrichia albicollis. Next base: position 375,731 of record NW_027428336.1, on the reverse strand, counting down.
AGGGATCTCATTTCACAGGGGAGGCCAAGGCACAGAGAAATTCCACCTGATGATTACAGAAGCAGCACCTGAATTTGCAGACACCTCTCCAGGAGCCAACATTTGCCCATGCATATTCTCCTGGCTGGAAAATTTAACAGTCAAGGATCTCAGCATCCAAAGTTCTGCAGGATCCAGGCCCATGCAAAACAGTTCCCAAATGACCCCACAAAAATTACAGAGGTAATCAAGAGCCAAATCCAGCAGAGGACCCTTCTGGAGGTGCTTTGAAGCCCTGCCTTCTCTTCCCCAACACCACCTCTGCTCTTGGGGCGTTGCTGTTGGGTTTGACATTGGATGAGCAAAATGCTGAATACACAGAGGCTTGCCGGAATGGGAGACTGTGCAAAATGTCCATAGGAGATGGGAAAAGTGAGGTGAACATCACACTGGAGCAGCACACCCCTTGACTTACCTCATCTCCCAGGACTCCTGCAAATCCACCTGGGGAGAGCTTTGGACAGATCCCGCAGCACTGCCAACATTGAGACTTCCTGCCATGCATATTGGGGGGATCAAAGGCAGTCCCAATGATGCCTTCTTCATTTCCCCACCACTGGGATATGGCAAGGAAGCCTGGAAAAAGTAGAACACAGTGCTCAGATCAGGCATCCAGCCTTGCCCCAGTCCTCCCTCAGGACATTTACATTTTCCCTCAACTGGGACTTGCCAGGAATAAACAAGTCAAACTGATGGAGCAGATTGGCCCAGCACGAGGAATGCAAAGGGACGTGGTGAGGGACAGATCATGTCCCACATTTGACACCTCTTCCCTCCTGCCCTCTCCTCTCCAATGCACCTACATTCCCATTAACATCATGATGTTCTGGGGTGCCACTGCCTCCCCTGGCCTTTTGGATGGCATGGCTGTGGCTTTAGATCACTGTTCTCTCCCTGCCCCTAAGGTGTCTCACAGCCACTGCTGATCTCCACCCATGGCCCCACAAAGCCATTCTGCAGGATGCCAAAACCTGCTTTTCTCAAGGCCCTCATTTCTTCTGCTGCTGCCCTTCCCTCCTACAGTTCCCCAGCAGCCTCTGAGCCCAGATGCTGCTGAGCTCTCGGCATGCTCCCTGCTCTCCAGCTCCCACACATCCATCAGCTCAGGCTCACTGGCATTTAGCAAGTTGAGCAGAGCTCCCTGCCCTGCTGCTCTCTGCAAGCTCTCTGCCTGCCCAAGCTGCTCCAGGGCCCCCATGCCATGGCCAGGAATGGGGCTGGAGGCACTGGGGTAGATGCACACCCATCCTTAGTATCCCAGCATTTCTGGGATATCCCAGCTAAAGAGCCAAATCAGGACCTGTTCTAACTTGACTGTTAGAAGGGTCTGTTCCTGTCAGGGCAAAAAGTCTCAGAGCTCTGCCAACAGCACATAAACTGAAAATTTACCACACTGGACTTTACTGGCTCTCCTTACCTTACATTCTTTTTCCTCTGAAGTGATTGCCTTTTTCATTCTACTCTCCTCATCCAAGCCGCTGCCAGGTTTCCCACTCTCCTGCTCTCCGTAGCACATCTTGCTTGCCTTGGTAGCAGGAAAGCTCTTCTGGATGGGAGGCAACAGCTTGGAGGGAAGGAGCATGGATGGACTGGCCAGAGAAAACCTCTTGGCAAGAGGGTAGCCAGTCAGGCCTGCAAAGTGGAGACACAAAATGTATCAGAGCCTGCAATGCAAATCTAAAGCATTGGAAGCTCCGTATTTCATGGGACAGATTCCTTGGAAGCTTCTAAACAGCTGCACAGAGAAACATGGTCATTGCCAGCAGACCCTTTAATCAGGCCGAGAGAAAACCCTGAGCCACTTCCCCAGAGCTACCACAGGAACAGCCTGGCCTCTGGGCTGCCCTGGGACAGCAGGGAGGACACAGGAGCCTCACCTCTGTGTGAGGCTGAGCCATGCTCACAAGGCAAGAAGTGAGTTCAGTGAACTCCCACTTTTTCATCAACATCTCTAATGGGTGAGACAGTCAAGGGTTTTCTTCATTTTTGAGACAATTTCTTTGGTTTTATTTTTCCCAGAACTAGCCTGTGTTTAATTCCTCTGAACTGTATTCAGTTAGCAAGTTTGAAAGGAAAGATGGAAGGCTGCAATGGTAAGAGGGGAAAAAAAGATTCTTTCTTGAGGTTGGCCTTGTCTGAATCCACAAGAGAAACCCACACAGCTGTGACTGCTAGCTCTGAAAACCACAAAGATCTCTCTGCAAGCAGGCAGGCCTTATTGATGTTTCTGTAACACCCTAATACCATCCTCAATGTTGGACCCAATCAGCAAGCAGAGGAAGAACACAACATTTATCTATAGTGAGACCAGACATTGATGGGAGAGAAAGCAACAGGATTTGAATCTCATGACCATGTCCAATTTGGGGTCAGCTGTGGCCACAGTCCCTGTCCTGGCAGACAGAAGGAGTCATTTGGCCTCTGTCAAAAAGGAGAAAACAGCATAAACTAATGAGACAATGTTGTGATGCCATGGGTGTCCTTGCAGGATCATCTGTAGCTGTCAGGCACCTACTCTGACACAGAGCCACCACTGACACCATGGACAAGTTTTCCCTGAAATCAGGGGGACTTTCTTTCCATTTACTCCAGCCTTTTAGTTCCCTTCTATCCACACCTTTTCCTTCAGTGGTCTTTCCTTTTCTGGTGAAATCCATCTTCAAACCCGTGCTTCTGCCAGGCAGAAGTGTCAGGGTTTGAATCTGGAATGGCTCTCGGAGTTGGCAGCGACGGGAGCTCGGTACCCAGCCTCAGAACAAGGCCGGGTGACTCCAATCGCCAGCGCTCGGCACACAGAGGCAGAGCCAGACGCGTCTGCTGCCGCTGGGGCCGTGTCCAGCACAACCTGCACCAGCCCAGCCTGGGGCTGCCCCTTTGTGACACGCTGCCCATGCTTCTCTCGTTTCCATGGCTGCAAAACCCCACCCCAACTCCATCCCCTTCCATTCCATTCCCTTCCCTAGGGCAGCCAGCCCTAAGCCCAACCTGGCCAGGCCTGAGGCTTTCACACTGCCTAGGATGTAGACCCTCTCCAAAGCTTCTTTTCAAGGTCTTTTATTTTGTAATTCCCACTCAGTTCTGGGTTGCAGCTTGTTGGTGTTGGATTTTGTTTCATTGTCTTCACATCACACAAAGTGGTGAGACACAAACAATGGCACTGGGCAGTGGAAGTAGAAGCAGCTTTGCACTCCCCGGTGGATGGCCCCAAAACTCAGTAGGCCAAGAGCTGTATGTTCCTTTTTGCTCCACTTCATTGTTCCAGGGCTTTATCCTCTTCTTTCTTTATTGCAGAGACACCCATAAACATGATCTGCCTCAAAACATTTCTGATCCTGGCAGTTCCTGACAATTCCAAATTTTCTTAATGGAAATAGCACGGGGCAGGTCATTCTAAATCTCTCCTCAACAGAGCAGATCAAACTAACCATCCTTGATTTGGATGAACTAAGCCTGAGCCATGGGACCTGTGGGTCTGGTCCCTATTTCTGCATCTGCAAAATTAATTCTTCAAGTCTCATCTCTCCTATCTATTCAAAGTCTGCATTAGATGCCCCCAGTGTCAGTGGGCTGATATAATCAGCTTTTGTACACATTCTGCCCCCTGAGCCCAGCAGCATTGCTGGGACCCTGCAGCACCCCTGCAGGCCAACGTGCTCCAGGCACAGCTGCAGGAGGGAGATTGCAACAAGTCCTGGCTGAAGGAGTCTCCAGGCTGCTGCAGCCCTTCCCCTGCGGCGGGATCATCCCTCGCTGCCATGGGGGGAGCCATGGGGCTGACGGGCTCTGTCCAGATGAGCGTCTCCTCCACGTGCTGCTGCTGCTGCTGCTGATCCAGCTGCTGCTGCCTTCCCCCACAGCTGGATCAGGAGCCTGCCTGGGAAAATAACACTGCCAGTGCCTGTGCCAGCCACTGATCCCTGCCAGGAGCCTTGCACACTGGGCATCCTGCCCACCAAACTGCTCCACTCAGGTGATGTCAGAATGTTACAGACATCTTTGTGTGAAAATCCTTTTCTTTAGGATTTTTCCTTCTGAGAAGCTAAGAGGCCTCAGAGACAAAATGTAAACAATGATTATCTGCCGCTGTGGAATGCAACAGGTGGGTTCGTGATTGGTCTCATGTGGATGCTTTGATTTAGTGACCACTCACAGCAGAACTGGCTCTCTCTCTGTCCGAGCCACAGATCTTTGTTATTCATTCTTTCCTTTTCTATTCTTAGCTTAGCTACCTTCTGAGAGAAAACCTTTCCTTCTATTTCTTCTTAGTATAGTTATAAAGTAATATATATATATATAATAAAATAATAAATCAAGCCTTCTGAACATGGAGTCAACATTCTTGTCTCTTCCCTCATCCAAGAACCCCTGTGAAAACTGTCACATCAGAACACATCAAAATACATTCAAACAATGTGTTTTCCACATTCTGGCAAAGTCATGGCCACATGTTGGAGGCAGACTGCTGTTGGCAGAATGGGGGAAGCCCCAGCAGCTGCTCTCCCCATGGCTGGATGGCCACAGCAGCAGAGCAAGTCTCCCACCGTGCCCACTGCTGTGGGACCCAGTGCTTTGGGCTTGTTCCCACTGAACTCAGACTGCTGCTACAGCAGCAGCATCACTTCACACATTTGATAACAAAGAGTTGGAATGGCACACAGGACTTGCCCCAAGAGCTACAAATTTTTTTTAAAAAGAGCAGGGGACGGGGGAGTTGGAATACTCAGTTCGTTTTTAATACAAGCATACCTGGATTTAAGCAGGGACACTGGGCTAATCATACTGGGGCAAGTATGCTTACTGCCTTGTAAGCCTTGTCTCTACCAATTCCCAGCAGTCCACAAGCAATTTTCACTACAAAGGGGTAGATAAGATTTTACAACACCTCCATGAGCAAGTCTGAGCCAGAAGTCAAAGCACAAGACAAATACTCCCAAATCTGCCCCCACTGGGGAAAGGAAAGAGAAAAGTAGATTAAACAAGTACCCTTACAGCTGAAGTGCCTGCATTTATCCCATGGTCCAACAAAAGCCCCTCAATTCAAACACACAGCTTAAGATCAAGGAATAGAAGTGTTTTGAGGCCATTTAACACCTGATTCCTATTACTTTCAAGGAGAAGTGAATGTTAAATCCCTTAAAAACACACATGCAGGTCTATTTGGGACTGCATCCTTCAAAAGCACAAATGGAGGTTTAGAATTGCAGACTGTTTCCATTGGAAAAGACCATTTAGGTCATCGAGTCCTTCCAATAACCTGAGACCCTTGACACTGCCAAGGCCACCACTGAAGCATCACCCAGGACAGGATTGGCCTTCTTGGCCACCTGGGCACACCTGGCTCACGTTCAGCCACTGCCAACCAGCACCCCCAGGTCCTCCTCTGCTGGGCGCCTTTCCAGCCACTCTGCCCCCAGCCCGTGGCCTTCCATGGGGCTGCTGTGGCCCAAGGGCAGGATGGGGCACTGCACCTTGTTGAACCTCATGCAAGTGGCCTCAGCCCATGATCCAGCCTGTCCAGACCTCTCTGCAGAGACTTCCTGCCCTCCGGCAGATCAACACTCCCACCCAGCTTGGCATTGTCTGTAAGCTGCCTGAGGTGCCCTTGATTCTCCCCTCCACATCATTGACAAAGATGTGAATCACACCTAGCCCCAGTGCTGAAACCTGGGGAACACCCCTTGTGACCAGGTGCCAGCTGGATTTAATTCCACTGAATTCCACCACTCCCTGGGCCCAGCCATCCTGACAGTTTTTACCCAGGGAAGAGTGCATTCAGTTCTCAGTCTTTTTCTCAACCTCTGTTCCATGTTTCCCCCCATGTCCAGGAGAAGACAGAGCTTCTCCTTAGACCTCCATTCATTGCTGATGTATTTACAGAAACATTTTTACTCTCTTTGCAATTTTCTTGGAAGAAATTCTCAACAGTGAGGCAGGTGAGGCACTGGGAACAAGTTGTCCAGAGGAGCTGTGGATGCCTAAGGAAGGGTGTTAGGTGAACATGACTCAGCCTCACACAGAGGTGAGGTTGGATCTGAGCTACTCTCTGTTCGGTGAAAGGGTCTTGTGGCAGCGCAGAGAGGCTGTGCAGGGAACAGCTGTGCCCTGCATGTGCCCCCCGCAAGGAGCTGTGCTGCTGCCAGTGCCCCTGGAGCTGTAGGGCTGCTGAGCTGTGGGGCAGGGAGAGGAGCAGCAGGGTGCATGTGCAGCTGAGCCATTGCTGGAGAGCACAGGGCTCTGGGCTCCCTGCTGTCCCAGGGCAGCCCAGAGGCCAGGCTGTGCCTGCGGCAGCTCTGGGGAAGTGGCTCAGGGTTTTCCCCTGGCCTGCCTCAAGTGTCTGCCAGCAGGAGTATGTTTCTCTGTGCAGCTGTTTCCAAGGAATATGTCCCATGAAATATGGAGCTTCAGATGCTTTAGGCTTGCATTCAAGCCTCTGTCACATTTTGTGTCTCCCCTTTGCAGATCTGACTGCCTGCAGTCTTACCAAGAAGTTTTCTCTGGACACTTGCAATGTTCTCCTTCCCTCCCATCCAGAACAGCTCTCTATCCCCTAAGCTCAGGAAGAAGCTGCTGGCTGTCCATAGAGTGTTTGAAGACTTGAATTTTTGTTTCGGTTTCATAGTTAGAGATGTATATATGGTCTGATAGTTTTGAATAAATGTGTTATGATTATATCCTTAAATTTTGATGACATTTTTTATGGTATATATTTTATTTTGATGATTTGAAAACCTAAAAAATATATCAATTTACATAAACCAAAGAGAATGTGAGATCAGGGCCTGCTAGCCTAGAGGTTATGGAGTGCAGCTCATTCAATGTGCCGGTGCCTCACCATGTCCTTTCCTTACCGGGCTTCTCCCTTTCCTCTTTTGCCATGTTTTCTTTGTGACATTTGTGCTGCTATTTTAACTTGTCATTGTAACAGGGCCACTTATTGACATGTTTGGGGCACAATGGATGCAAAGTCCTGTACAGACAAAAGTTTTCTACCTAGATGTGTTCTGTGCTCACCAAAGGCCTGAGCAAAGAAACAAAGACAAGTGTGCCCAAATGGCCAAGCTTTGCTCCTTTGCAATCTCACACAGATCTGGCTCTCAGGTGTCTTCAGTCACAATTCCATAGGTAAGAGGAGGTTGTGTATTTAACTGGGAAATAGTGAACTGCTTTGGAAAAGCCATCTGTATATATATGTACCCAGGACAGCAGTCCAGCTGTGTTGTTTGCAAGTTGTTTGTAGAAGGATGAGTGGACTCTGAGGCCAATAACAAGTGACAAGGGTGCCTCAAATCTATTTACACTCCAGCCTGGGTACCATTCATCCCAGAGCCATGGCACAATGCTTTAGTGTATCCTACACACACTCTGCCTGCAAGAAAAGCTTGGCTTGGCTTATTAGAGTGAAAGAAATAGAATAGAATGGACAGTGAAACTCATCCCTTTGGAATGACTCTCCTGCTTTCCAGTGTCAACTCTGCCCCTCATGCTCCCAAGGCTTGTTACAAACAACTATCTAAAATTGCTTAAAAATTCCCCGGCAAGGTTCAGTAAAAACCAGATTGAATATTAAGCAGTAGCTGAACATGGCTGAGCCTTACACAGAGGTGAGGTTGGATCTGAGCTACCCTCTAAAAAAATCATTGGCAACATTCACACTATTGCTTACAGGTCGTTTAAGGTACAACAAGGAAAAAAATACCAATAGCAACAAACAAATTTCTGTCAATCAAACAAGAAACATTCTGAGAAGTGTTTGTGTGCATGTGTGTGTGTGTGTGTGTTTAGGTGCTCTTCACAAAAGTACAGAAAGGACAAGGCTAAAAAGGAATATAGCCTAAAAGCTTAACAGCACTCCAGCTTAACTGTGGTGGTTAGACTGGAGCCTCCAGGAGTGGGGCTGTTGGCCCAGGATCCATTGCTGAGCAGTGATCCTGCCAGTGCAGCAAACTTGAGAGCTCGCTGCCCCTGAGAGGCCCCACTCAGAGGGAGGTTGCTGCTGGCAGCCACTGTGCTCCAGGAGAGCTCCAAGGGCCTCCATTGGAGCGCTCTTTATGGGCCACAAGAGAGTGGGCCTCAGCCATAAAATGCTTCCTCGTGGCCGCACTGGGGGCCAGCAGCCTGTCTAGCAAAGTGGGAGGAGAAGGATGCCGTGCCATTCAGGCAAGAAAAGTGGTTTGCAAGGCTGTTCCCTGACACCCCAGGAGCTCGTTAGGTGGCACAGGTTCCTGGGAGCGCTCCGTGTCCCTGATAAGCTCAGCAGGAGCTGAGCCCAGGGGCTGTTCAGCAAGGCCCAGGCCTGACAAGCGTTTCCCAGATCACCCTGGGGCCGCACGAGGCCGGGCCCATTCACCACCACAATCTGAAGCACCAAGTTTTGATGGAGGGTAAAAAGCCAAGGCCCAGTGGAAGTGGGCCCTGTCCTCAGGCCTGTGGGAGAATCACAATGCAGATCCTTGTGCTGCTTATTCCATCTCTCCCCTCTTTACTAAGTTCTTGGTGGCAAGGTCACTTAGGTTAGACACACAGCTAATAAACAGTGCTCCTGCAGCTTTCTGCTCAAAAAATTAAACTGAGATTACACATCCCAGATCATGTTCTGTTCCGGTTTAACTGACTGATTTGAGGAATTTCTGGAGCAGCAAATTTGCTTCCTCAAATGTTTACTGTGTGTGACATGGAGCACAGAAGAAAGATTTAATGTCAAAGCCACTGCCCAGGCAGTGCTCTTTTGACAAGTTCTGCCCTGAGCTTTCCTTAGGAAGATCTGAAATGTTCAATGTCACCAGCACAAGCTCCTGCAATGGCTGCTGGCCAGCAGAGCAGGGCTGTCAGCTGTGAAACAAGTGTTGCCACAAGCAGCAACAAGCAACAAGCTCTCCCACGGCAGCAAATCATGAGCTGGGAAGGATCTGATCTAAAGGCCAAAGCTCCTTAGCTCCTTCCAAGAGGGCTGGAACACTTCCTCATTCCAATGAGCTGCGGTGCTGGACACCACAGCTCTGTGTGAGCACTGGACACAAGTTGCTCCCACTGAGTGCTGGGATGGTTCCTGCAGGAGCTCTGGGCTCCTGTGAGTGCCAGACACAATGAGGAGAGAAGGAGCCCAGGGCACTGACACACCTTTGCCTTGGGCATAGCCCGGCCTGGAACAAACACCCTGAAAGGTTTCCCCTTTGGCCCATGTCTTGAAAGGTCAGGTCAGCTGTTTGATGACTCAGGTTGGTTTGGTGTCAAGGAATTTCCCTCAGAAATACTGGGTTTGTCTCCCTCTGTGCCTTCCCCTCAGCAGCTTTGGGGATGCTCCTGTGTGAAGCCATCTGTCTCACACAGTTGGAGACAACTTAAAACCAACACTCTGTAATAAGTCGTCTCCTCTAATGTGTTCCAACAATCCACTTCCAGCAATAGGAAATTAATACTAATAGATGAAAGCGGAAGGAAACCAACAGCTTATTAACAAACAGAATGCCTACAAAGCAAGAACAAAGGCAGTGACTTCTAGATATCAAACTGCCAGACCTCACCGTCTTCCACTGGAACAAAGACCCAAAATGCCAGAGGAAAATCCCCCCAGGACTCGCGTTCCAAGATGGCGCCGGGTTCTCCCTCAGGAAGAACAGGAGCCATCACGGAGTAGTTCCGGCAGCAATGAATGTTCAGGGGCTTGTCCAGCACTGACTTTCTCCCAATGGCAGAGCTCTGGGGAGCAGCCACGGCAGGTGAAGCAGCTGGACTGGAGCCCCTCGGTTCTTTTCTCCCCGCTGTGGCTCAGCTCACACACTCTCGGGCTGGGAGCGGAGCCGCTTCGCTTCTGCCGGCACCGTGTCCCTGGGCTTGGACAAACAGATTTCAGCCAGGAGAGCCCTGCACACTGTTCCTCGTATCTCTCATAACAGCCTCAAACAACTACAAACACTCTGCCTACAGCAGCTTTCACAAAGAGCTGCAGAAATCCAGGATAGCCTAAAGTGAGCGGCAAAAGGCTTTTGCCTTGCTCTTGCCACCAGAATTCTTGATGATCTGATGCAATTTGATTCACATATAACATGGTTTCTGAGTTTTTCCATTGAAATATTTCATGATGAGTGACAAGCCTTGGGAGCAAGAGGTACAGGACCGATGTGCGAAACCATGAGCATATCCTCCAAAGTGACCAGTTTAATTGTCCATTTTATTACTCTTGTATTTATTGCACAACTCATAGGCAAATCCAAGCTTTGCTTGGAGGCAAAACAGGCATGGGATACACTAGAGTCCCTTGTAGGGTCACCAGGGCTGGCAGTGACAAAGCAGGCTGTCTGCTTCATTGTGAACCACTACAGAGCTACATCCCAACGTGTTTTTAGGAAGCACTGAATTATTAAGCCCCCTGTTTCTGCATGAGATACAAAAAAGGAGATCCCAAATGATTTTCATGCAAGCATGCAGTAAAGAACTGATCTTGCTCTCCTAATTGAAGCTTTGGCTTGGGCAATTGCACTCTTCCCATTCATCTTTTGACACAGACACTCCAGGTTTGCCCCCACACCCCTGCAAGGCTGGCAGTCACTGTTTCCCATTTACTGTTCTTCCCTAGAGCCAGTACAGTGGCTTCTTTGAAACTAAAAGCCCTGAGATCTGGTTGTCTTGAAGGAGCATGAAATGCTATTCAAGTGTTCACATTGGTAATACCCAGGTCTGCACTCCCCAGAGCTCTGAAGCAGCAGCAGGAGGACCATGCATCATTGCTGTTTGTGGATGTTCATGTTTCTGGTGGGCAAGAGCAATGGCTTTGAGGAGGGACAAGAATGCCCCTCTTCCAACAGTGGCTGAGAAAGGAGATGTGAAGTTTCACTGCCTTTTCTAGGATATTTTTGAAAGATCTAAGAGAATATTGCAGCATAGAGCTGGTCCCTAATTTTGTCTCCAGAGAAATCCCCAAAAGAGACATTCAATCTCCTGCTGATGGCAGCCCCATAAGCTCATGGACCAGTTTTCCCTGAAACATGCCACCCTGTCTGGACTTTACTAGGCCAGGACTAAACCCATAGCTAAGCAAACACGTGCAGCAACATGACACAGAGTTTTTCCATCAGAAAACCCAATTAACACATTCACATGCAGTTTATTCTGTAACATCAGAAGCTGGCAGCCATGAGGATTTTGCTGGCAAAAGGTTGCAGTATGCACTGGGACCAGAAGTGGTTTTCTTTAAGGCAAAGCAAATTGAAATGTGAAGTTTAAAAGCTTCAAACGACTGTGAAAGAAAACTGCAAAATAATTTCTGGATAAGTGTTCTGGTTTAAAAGCAAAACCAGTGAGAGACTCTAAGTCAGAAATACAATTTATTAGGAAAAGGGGAAAAAAAAAAAAAACCACAAAAATACCCCATCCAAAATACATGCAATAATGTAAAAGAAAAACCACTGACAGAGTCAGAATACAAGCTCTGACACCCTCTTGGTCAGGGTACTGGTAGCAGTCCAGTTGGATTAGTGGCTGCACTCCTCCTGGAGTGGCACATGTGATCCTGTAGAAGGGTATAGTCTTCCTCTGAAGTTCCAGTGGAAAAGGCGGCCATTCCTCTGGGAATCCAGTGGAAAGGCTGCTTGTTCTGTCCCAAACTCCAGATTATTTGCAGGTGGGGATGCTTGGTTCCTCCCCTCTGGGCACAGCATCTCACAATGGGCTCTTATCATTCCATGAGTCATGGGGTGGGTCCATGAGACAGAAAGGGCTCCCAGAGGGAATTATCTCTGAGTCATGGGGAAAGGCATTGATGGGCCCATTAACAGGAGATAAGGAAAAGAACAATGCCCCTCCTGGTTTCAACAGCTCTTGAAGATGGAAATAGAATACATCCTTATATTGTAACCAAGGATAATAGGGAGCATTGTCAATGATCATGCAGCCAACCAAGAGCTGGAGCTGAATCCAGAATTGCTTGTTCCAGCTACACAGGAATTCATTACCCTGGCAAGCACAGCTCCATGGGAACAAAGATCTCTCATCTCTGGGCTGAATTGTAGCATTGTGTGTCCTGGATGAGTTTTCTTGTAAAGTTGTTAATTTTTTTATAAGTAGGTGTCATGGTTTGAGCCTGGCACAGAGCCAGTGCCCCTATGAAAATTCCCTCACCCTGGTGTCTGCTGTGAGATGTGACCAGGAATAAACAAAACAGGCTCCAGCTTAAACATAAAGAACACTTTATTACCTAAACTACAGGAAAATAGGGAAAAACTATAAGGAAAAGAAAAAAAAATTGAAAACCTTACAAAAAAACCACTTTCCTCCTCCCCACTACCTGAATTTCCCAATCCGATACATTCTCCCAAATCACCAACTGCCCAGCCTGGCACCACACTTTAGTATACTCAAACTTCAGTTCATGAAGAGGAGAGGAGTCCTTCTTGTTCCATAGGCTTCCCCTGGAAACACACTGAAACCTCGTGTGCTTCCCTGTCACTTCGGCACCGCCCGGAAAAAAGTCCTTTTGCCGCTTGTGACATCTTCCTTCCATGCCCAGTGCTCTCACCACCGTGCATGGATCAGAGCTGCTTTTAGGGTTGTCTTTTAAGGATGCCTTGTCTCACTCCAAAAAGGCACAGTCTCTGCTTTGGGACATCTGTCCCCCCCATATTTTTCCAACCCCCTGGGGCCGCGGGGTCCTCACGATGAACCCTCCTGGTTCTGAGGCACTGCCTCCCCCTAAGTGCAGTCTCTGTGTCACAGGAACAAACTGAGTCCATGGCCACAAGAAAAGTCCAGCCACAAGGCCACTCCAAGCATCTCTCTCTTCACTCAGCCAGTCTTCTCTACGTCCTTCAGGCCAGGTCCTTGTCTCATCTCATCTCCTATCTCCCTTCTTATTCAGCTTCGAGGAGGATTAGCATTTTTGCAAGGCCCCAATCATGAAAGAAAGGGGTTAAAACTTTCAGTCTCTGTCTGTCCTGGAGCTGCGGCACTCCCACACACGCTGCCGCTCCGGCCGGGCACTCTTCCCCCCCCCTCCTTCTCCTCCTGGGCCGGCTGCTATCACATTCGGTGTCGCCCGCTCTCCTCTCTCCTTCCTGGGGGGGGGATGGCTGCCCGAGGGCTGACTCCCTGGGCTCTTCCACCCTTCCATCCTCGAGGGCCTTCTCACCCCCCATCTCTGTCCAGGCCCCAGGCCTACCGCATGGCAGCCCCTCCCCCGCCCAGCAGCAGCGGCTGGACAGGGGAGGGTGATCTGACCTCTTCGCCTCGACGTCCCAAGAGGACCTCCCAGGGCCAGAGCCCTGCTTTTTAACCCCTGTGTATTCTCGGAGGTGTGTCCAAACCCCACTGGCTACACCAGGTGCCAGTCTCAAACTCAGAACATTCATTGGTTTGACCACAGCTTCCCAGAATTCCCACTTCTTCCTGGTCAAACCACCACAGTAGGGTTTTGGTTTGACCCTCGGTTCCCCCCATGTTCTCCCTCCTAATGGTTTGTTCCTCCTGCCAGTTACCTGTCTATCAATGTAACCAACCCCCTTTCATTTCAAGAAATTTCTATGTCAGTCTTCCCTTACTTAACATATGATTTGTCCCCTGAGCCTTGTCCCTCCCCTACGCCATTCCTATTGGTTCAGGTGTGTCCCTCGCTCCTCCCCTGAGCTTCGTTCATTGGTCCCTCGTGGCTCCTCGTGTCACGCCTGTAATAAGTAACAATATATTTGTTCATTAATAGCTAGATGATAATTTAAATTGAAAACAATAGCTAAATAGCTTTTGTAGAATATCTATAGGGCTGTATGGGAAACGTTTAAGTAGTGCTTGGGCCACAAATCCCCCCTTGGTAACCAGATACAGCTACATCTAGTAATAATTACTAACCTTGTAACCTTTTGTTTGCTCTGCAAAAATTCCAACCTATAGATGTAGGAGACTTTCTGAAACACATATGGTAACAATTATTAACCTTGCAAGAACGTTGAGCTTAAAAGATTAGACTTATAGGTATGCCTTATAAGGAAAGTGGCCAAAGAGGAAGACTTGGGGCCTTCATCCCACGACCACTAGAAGGCAGAAAAAAGACCCCTAGCAACAGGAGGAGCACGCGCAGAAAACAGACCACGTCACCCAGGAATTCGGAGAAAAAGGACAATAAAAAGCGAACTTAAAAGGGGGAGACGCGTGCCTAAGAGAGCGAAGTCTCCTGGCCGCCCAGCACTGAATCTTGCTTATTCTTGCTTGCATAATAATAAAGATTATTGCACAATTCTTAAATTCGGTCGGTTCGTTTATCACAATTTGGTGCCGTGACTCAAATCCTGAGACAGGGTTGGTTTGAGAATTCGGGGGGGGGGTGCCCCCACCCCTTTGGTGGCCCTCATCTTCTCAACCGACCCCCCCTCTGGACTGACGAACCTAAATTCGAGAATAAGCAAGGAAACACCAGTGACCCTGTAAGCTTTGTGCACGAAGATCCGAGCGAAGACGCAGGACGCGTGAGAATACGGGTGAACCGCTTGGTTGGGTTGGAATCCCAGGGCAAAGTGAATGAGACGTCCAACTGAGGACGAAGCAAGAGGGACCCTCCAGTAGTGCGGTTCTCGTAACCCGCGAGGGAGCGAGCCACGACCGAGGGGGGTGTGTGTGTGTGTGCGTGGAGGTGCCTTGGAAGATGGGGCAGAAGGAGAGCAAGCCTTCTGACCCCCTGGGGGAGGGCCCCCGGTTACCCCCAATACCTAAGGATAGTCCGTTAGGATTAATGATTAACTATTGGGATGATTTTCCCTCCAGAAAAGGGAAGGATAAAGCAAAAATGATAAATTATTGCATGGTAGTATGGGGGGTAAGAAACTGGATTCAGGAAATACATACTGGCCCGTTTTCGGATCCTCTGAGGACTGGGTCTGTCAAGCCTTGAATATCTATGTGAATTCCAAAGAGCCAGAAAACCTGGAGGAGAGTGCTTATGCTAAATTGTGGTTGGTAGGAAGTAATGAGCAAATAACTAGATTGCTCCCCCTTAAGGGAAGCCAAGGGGAAGAAGATAGAAAGAAAAAGTCCCGAGTGGAGGAAGAGATTTCTATTTATCCTCCCCCATATGTACCACCACCAGCCCCAGCCCCTCCTGTATCCCTTCCAAACATTCCTCCAGCATCAGCCCCTGACAAACAGCAGGTCACAGACTCCTCGGATTACAGGAGACATACTCGGAGCCAAATGAAAACAGTAATTGAGGAAGGAGAGAACAGTGGATTGTTCCCTCTTAGGGAAATAGCATTAGGAGGACCTCAGGCTGGGATGGGGTTTGTCACTGTCCCCTTAAACTCAGGAGATGTCCGTGAGTTTAAGAAAGAGATGGGAAAATTATTAGAAGACCCTACAGGAGTAGCAGAAAGGGTGGATCAGTTCCTGGGACCAAATAAATATACCTGGGTAGAGATACAGTCCATTCTAGGCATACTATTTACAACAGAGGAGAGAGGGATGATTAGAAGGGCAGGAATGAGAATTTGGGATGCCCAGCATGTTCAGGGTCCTGTGGCTGATGTCAAATGGCCCTTGCAAAATCCCAATTGGAATAATCAGGACCCCAACCATCGTGGTCATATGCAGGACTTAAGAACTATTATAATCCAGGGCATACGAGAGGCTGTGCCCCGGGGACAAAATATAAGCAAGGCATTCAGAGAGTGCCAAGGAAAGGATGAGACCCCCACTGAATGGTTGGAAAGATTAAGGAAGAGTTTTCAGTTATACTCAGGGGTGGATCCAGAGACGCCTATGGGGCAAGCACTCCTGAAAACACAGTTTGTAGCTAAATCGTGGGAAGACGTTCGAAAGAAATTAGAAAAGTTAGATGATTGGCAGGACAGAGGACTTGATGAATTGCTTAGGGAGGCTCGAAAAGTATATGTTAGACGGGAGGAAGAAGCACATAAAAGGCAAGTTCGGATGATGGTGGCAGCAGTAAGGGAGGGGCAGCGAAACAACCCTCCGCCACGGGAAAGAAATGACATGAGGAGGGGTTCCCGGGATTTAGGAGGGCCCCCAGTGGGGGGGGAGAGAAGGAACGGGGTGCTACTACTGTGGTGGGAAAGGACACATGAAGAGGGAATGTCGAAAGAGGCTTAGGGATGAGAAAATGTTCAAAGAGGATTAGGGGGGGGTCAAGGGCTCTATTTATTGGGGACTCAAATGTCATCAGAGCCCTTGGTAAAACTTAAAGTGGGTCCCCAGCAAACCCCCATAACCTTCCTTGTAGACACGGGGGCCGAGAGATCAACAGTTCAGTCTTTGCCCCCGGGATGTAAGATTTAGCCTTTAACAGTACAGGTTATTGGGGCAAAAGGGGAACCCTTCAAGGTTCCTGCAATTAAAGATGTCTTAATAGAATCAGAGAAAAAAATAGGGATAGGATCCTTGCTACTAGTTCCTGAAGCCGATTACAATTTATTAGGTAGGGATTTAATGGTGGAATTAGGAATAAATAGAAATATTGAAGAAAAACAGTTGAAAGTCTGACTGTGCCCCCTACGGGCCACTGACGAGGAGAAGATAAACCCGGAGGTTTGGTATACCCCTGACACAGCAGGGAGACTGAATATAGAGCCTTTCACAGTTATTATCCAAAACCCGGAAATCCCAGTGAGGATAAAACAATATCCCATGTCAGACGATGGGCAAAGGGGACTAAAACCAGAAATAGAACGGTTAATACAACAAGGGCTCTTGGAACCTTGTATGTCTCCCTTCAACACCCCATCTTACCTGTAAAAGAACCAGATGGGAAATACCGACTAATACATGATTTAAGGGAAATAAATAAGAGAACTATTGCCCGGTTCCCTGTAGTAGCTAATCCCCATACATTGCTCAGTCAATTGAAACCTGATGACCAATGGTATAGTGTTATAGATTTAAAAGACGCCTTTTGGGCATGCCCCTTGAAGCAAGAATGTAGGGACTATTTTGCATTTGAATGGGAAGATCCCGATACCCACCAAAAGCAACAACTAAGGTGGACCGTGCTCCCACAGGGATATACCGAGTCCCCGAATTTATTTAGGCATGCATTAGAACAGATAATGAAAACCTATACCCCAAACCCAGGAATAACCCTTGTTCAATATGTAGATGATCTGTTAATAGCTGGAAAGAGTGAGGAAGCAGTTAGGGAAGAAAGCATTAAGCTTTTAAACTTTTTGAGCATTCAGGGGCTGAAGGTGTCCAAAAATAAACTGCAATTCGTAGAAGAAGAAGTGAAGTACCTGGGACACCGACTCAGTAAAGGAACTAAAACAGTAGATCCAGAGAGGGTTAAGGGAATCCTCTCCCTTCCCCCCCCAAGAAATAAGAGACAAATTAGACAGCTATTGGGTCTCATAGGATACTGCAGACAATGGATTGAAAACTTTAGTGGCAAAATAAAATTCTTGTATGAAAAACTAACTACTGAAGGTTTGATTAAATGGACTGA
This sequence comes from Zonotrichia albicollis, assembly GCF_047830755.1. Classification (NCBI taxonomy): domain Eukaryota; kingdom Metazoa; phylum Chordata; class Aves; order Passeriformes; family Passerellidae; genus Zonotrichia; species Zonotrichia albicollis. The sequence goes on along the minus strand of NW_027428336.1, from coordinate 358,264 downwards.
AAAGGATGATGAATCATTAGAACAACTAAAAGAGGAATTGACTAATGCCCCGGTGCTAAGCCTCCCCGATGTTAGGAGACCTTTTTATTTGTTCGTTAATACTGAGGCAGGAGTAGCATTTGGGGTACTGGCTCAGGACTGGGCCAGCAGTCGAAAACCAGTGGCATACATTTCTAAATTACTGGATCCAGTAAGTAGGGGATGGCCAACATGCTTGCAGATTATAGTAGCCACAGCCCTTTTAGTGGAGGAAGCTCTCAAAATTACCTATGGAGGAGAACTGAAAGTTTTTACTCCCCATAATATACGGGCAGTATTGCAACAAAAGGCAGAAAATGGATAACAGACTCCAGACTTTTGAAATACGAGGGCATTTTACTGTCATCCCCTCGGTTGATACTTGAAACCACCTCTCTGCAAAACCCTGCTGAATTCCTGTTTGGGGATCCACAGGAGAATTTAACTCATGATTGCTTACATAGCATAGAGAAACAAACAAAAATTAGACCGGATCTCGAAGAGGAAGAACTGGAAGAAGGAGAAAAGTTATTTGTGGATGGTTCCTCTAGGGTTGTTGAGGGAAAGCGAATCTCGGGATATGCCATTGTGGGAGGTGAAAATTTAGAAATAATAGAATCCGGCCCTCTGAGTCTTAGTTGGTCAGCCCAGGCCTGTGAGCTTTATGCGGTATTGCGGGCTCTGAAATTCTTGGAAGCTAAGGATGGGACCATCTATACGGATTCAAAGTATGCCTTTGGAGTGATACATACTTTTGGAAAAATTTGGGAAGAAAGAGGGTTAATAAATTCCCAAAGAAAAGAATTAATACATCGGGAACTAATCACTCAGATATTACAAGCGTTAAGAGGCCCAAAGAGAATAGCAATAGTACATGTTAAAGGACATTAAAAGGGTCCCTCCCATCTGATCAGAGGAAACAATATAGCAGATAGAGAAGCAAAGAAAGCTGCCCTCAGAAAATTCCAGGAGCAGGGAACAAGGAGAATGCGAGATGGCGAAAGAGTTTGTGTCCTGAACTTCACAGCCCAGGAAAAGGAAAAATTAGACAGAATGGGAATAACAGAGAATGAGGGTATTCGAAAATTACCAGATGATAGGGAAGTGCTGCCAAAATCTGTAGCTCAGAGGATAGTGCAGCAGTTACATGAAAAGACTCACTGGGGAACCTAAGCCTTAGTAGATCAGTTTACTATTAAGTATATGTGTATAGGAATTTATGATATAGCAAAACAAGTAGTTAGGGGATGTATAACATGCCAGAGGGTTAATAGGCATCAAGCTCGAGAAAGGATTCCAGGAGGAAGGGAATTAGCACACCGACCTTTTTCACATGTACAAGTAGATTTCACCAAGCTACCAAAAGTAGGGAGGTACAAGTACTTATTGGTACTAGTAGATCATCTAACCCACTTCGTAGAAGCATATCCTACATCATGGGCTACTGCAAACGTAGTGATTAAAACCTTACTGGAAGAAATAATCCCTAGGTATGGATTAGTAGAAATATTAGACTCTGATAGAGGCCCCCATTTCGCAAATAAAGTACTAAAAGAGGTAACCACGGCCTTAGGTACTAAATGGAAATATCACACTCCTTGGCACCCTCAAAGCTCAGGGAGGGTAGAAAGGGCAAATGGAGAAATCAAGAAGCAACTCACTAAACTTATGGTGGAAACTAAAATGTCATGGGTCAGATGTTTACCCCTGGCACTGCTAAACATTAGAACCCAACCTAGGACGGATGTGGGAATTTCTCCCTTTGAAATGCTCTATGGAATGCCTTACGACTTAGAGCTACCAGGGAACCATCCCTGTATCCAAGATAGTCAAATTCAGAGTTACATACAACAGCTAATGAAACGAAGGGAGGAACTAAAACGAAAAGGGCTATTGGTACAAAGACCCCCTTTGGACATAGCAATGCATAAGCTTAAACCTGGAGATAGAGTCCTAATTAAAACTTGGAAAGAGACCTCCCTAACACCCCAATGGGAAGGTCCCTATGTTGTTCTGTTTACCACAGAGACAGCCGTCCGAACTGCTGAAAAAGGCTGGACACATGCCAGTCGAGTGAAAGGACCCATCACTGCAGACACCCCTTGGGAGGTGACCAGTCGCCCTGGAGATCTACGATTGACTCTTCGGAAAACATAAGAATGCATAGCAACTGGTAATATGAATGACTGAGAGGGAGAAACACCGACTGCAGCTACTGGTCAGAGACAATATTCAAAGGGTGGGAAAGGAACTGAAGTGTCCTCTTATTTGGCACACATGGGATGATCTGATATCAGTGGCTGAGGTCCTCTCTGAGATAAGGCGGCCACTGTCTAACAGACCTGGGTGCATTAAATGTGGTGATCCCATCTGTAGGGCATGGATAAAAATATTTTGCGGGGGATGTAGGCTCAAATGGTGGGTTTTCCAATCACAGTTAGGTGGGGGTATCTGGTATCATACTTGTGATTGGGGTTGGAGGAGGGAAAACCCTTACACGGCTCTAAGCAAATTTGCAACAGCCCCAGGACAAAGAGAAATCCCTTATAGGGAGGCAATAACATTAATTGAAAATATAGAGCAGAGGAGACATTGGGCCCTGGCCTGGGCAATACATCACCAATCATATAGGATCATCTGCCAAAATCAGAGTGTGATATTAGACCAGGTGTGTGTAGGGAAAAAGATTCATGTCCCCATAGAGTGGCAAGTTGAGCCCCGAAATTGGGATAGTACCGTACGCTGCTACTTCCGAATATATAAGAAATGAGCCCGTAAGGCTCGGAGGAAAAACCCAGACAGTGAGACTCAGGCCCTATAAAGCTCGCTAGGAACGACAGAGAATCTGCCATAAGATAAGAGAGATCCTTTGCCTGGAGGCCTGGCAGCCTGCCCTTAGGAGTAGGGGCAGGAACGAAAGAAATAGCCCAAATAATGCACCCCCTGAAGACTACCCCTGCTGCCAAGAAGATAATGATCCCTGCAGACCGATACACCCGGGCTGGCAGGCGAGGCAGAGAGGTAAGGAGGAGTGAGGAAGAGCAACGGGCCTCAGGAACAGGAACGGAGCACAGGAATGCTCCAGGTAAAAGAGATATGGTTATAAGAGGTGAACAAAATTTGTTGCTAGGACCCTGCCCTGCTTGGCGAGCTATTTTTATCATTATAATCCTGAGCTTCCCGACTGCCTGGGGAAACCCCCATCAGCCTTACAAAGGGAACAAGATCCTAGTCAAACGGACCCTGATCACTGACTGGTCTCAGGCCTTTTTGCAATTTACCGGATCTATGGGAAATACCACAGGTTTGAGTTTACAAACTTTAGTTCTGCATGACGGTCTGCCGTATGCTAAACACGAATGGAAGAGGCAGAAAACTTGGGAGCTTCAAGGAGTAGTGGGAGAACAAATTAATATTGGATGTCGAGTGGTTAATGGATCAGACTATACTAACACAATCTCAATCAGTGTTTCCATGGGTCAGAAGGATAAACAAATAAATTTTGAATACCCAGCACGAGACTGCTGGCAAAACTTCACATTAACTCACACGGCAGAGGTAGTCTGTCTCTGGACAAAAGATACACAAGGCCTTTCCTTTAAATTCACAATAAATATTAAAACACAATCTACCACTACTAAACCACACATTATCACCATTTCACCTACACCACCGGTCACACTCACACCAAAAATTTTCAAAATAGGACCTTATATAATCAAAAAAATTGGTCAACAACAAATATTATTTAATCCAGCATGGTCTCTAAAACATGGTCGAACTGCTAATGCAGACTAATGTTTCAGAAATCCAGCCAGCTTGTTCTCTGTTTTTGCAAACATCCTTTGAAGGCTGGACTACTTGGCTCAGGAAACGCAGCTCTTTTAAAACAAGGAAACTTAGAGATGTGACTGGTGTTCTAGGCACAGGACTGGGAATTCTGAATAGCATCGATTCGGAGGTACTAATGAACAAACTGGCTGCTACGGCCAGAGATCTGTCCAAATTACAGCAACCACTGAGGTCATCTCTACTGGCTTTGGGGAGACACCAGTGGACGTTGTCAAACATTTTGCCAAATTGGGAAAGAGTAAATGTGAACGATCACAAATTGGTAATTGATGCACTTGGTGCCACACAAAATAATGTCTCCTTAGCCCTCAGCTGTATCCGGGCACAATTATGGATGCAGTCAGTCTCTGCTGCAATTATAAGAGAGGGCGAGGAAGGCACTTTCCCCACAGAAATTCGGAAAATAATTTGGGATAATGCCACTGAGTTTGAAAGGGAATTCCAATCCTCGTGGAAACTGGTGAATTTTACCTATAACCCTATTTCTAATACAGTCACTGCCTTTGTCTTGACCATACAAAATGCCTCTGTACATCTAGTTTTTCCTGTCATTGCATTAGGAATAAACCATGACGGAGCTGTCCTCTATCCTACAGAACATAGAGGATGGGTCCGTCAGCTTGGTGACAAATGGCAAACTGTTGACTTGGAATCTTGTATTGTACGAGAACAGTTGGGATTCATCTGCGAGGGCGCTGTAATTATAGCTCAAGATATCTGTTTGGACACAGAGCAAAACATTTGCCATTTTGAGATTCGCCCTAATGAAGTTTCTAAAACAGTTCTTATATACATAGGCAATGGGTGCACGTGTTTCAGAACTCTCTGTGATTTTGTGCTAGTAGATGATGTTATGGTGGATACAAAGAATCACTCAAACTTCTGTGCTTGTAACTTCACCAAGATTACAGGGTGTGACACCACTTATGAAGCTACAGTTACCTCTCACCAACTATTACAATCCAACTACACGCTGATTCACAAGTTAATGCCCACCCCGATTGGGATGAACTTCACCCTAGTGAGACAACTATTGTTTCACCAGGATCTGATAAAAATTCTTGAGAAAATCAGGAAAAGCGGACAGAAGACCCTAGTAACTGTTCAACATGATGTAGAGAAAATACACCAGGTAGTAGAAAGAGTGAAGCAAGATAGCAATTATAGGTGGTGGGACACCCTGTTCGAATGGTCACCTACTGCCACAGGTGTCTTAAACAGTATGTGCCATCCCACTGTCGTTCTTTTAATTCTGATTGTACTAGGATTTATTTTCTCAGCAGTTCAATTTGTTGTGAATTGGAATATGATGAAAAGACTAAAGAAATTAGCAGGTATAATTAATGCACAGAGCTTAACTGATGAAATAGATCAGTTAGCGCTTGCTAGGAAGGAGCTAAAAAGGTTTAATGAACAAAATTGGTAAAAAGAGAAATGGGGGATTGTAATAAGTAACAATATATTTGTTCATTAATAGCTAGATGATGATTTAAATTAAAAAAACAATAGCTAAAATAGCTTTTGTAGAATATCTATAGGGCTGTATGGGAAACTTATAAGTAGTGTTAAAGTTACAACCCCCCCCCCCCTTGGTAATTGGATACAGCCACATCTGGAAATAATTTCTAACCTTGTAGAATTGCTTGCTCTGCAAAAATTCTACCCTATAGATGTAGGAGACTTTCTGAAACACATATGGTAACAATTATTAACCTTGCAAGAATGTTGAGCTTAAAAGACTAGACTTATAGGTATGCCTTATAAGGAAAGCGGCCAAAGAGGAAGACTTGGGGTCTTCATCCCACGAACACCAGAAGGCAGAAAAAAGACCCCTAGCAACAGGAGGAGCACGCACAGAAAACAGACCACGTCATCCAAGAATCTGAAAAAAGGACAATAAAAAGCGAACTCAAAATGGGGGAGGTGCGGGCCTAAGGGAGCGAAGTCTCCTGGCAGCCCAGCGCTGAATCTTGCTTATTCTTGCTTGCATAATAAAGATTATGGTACAATTCTTAAATTCAGTCGATTCGTCTATCACAGCTGACAGAGTCAGAATACAAGCTCTGACACCCTCTTGGTCAGGGTACTGGTAGCAGTCCAGTTGGATTAGTGGCTGCACTCCTCCTGGAGTGGCACATGTGATCCTGTAGAAGGGTATAGTCTTCCTCTGAAGTTCCAGTGGAAAAGGCGGCCATTCCTCTGGGAATCCAGTGGAAAGGCTGCTTGTTCTGTCCCAAACTCCAGATTATTTGCAGGTGGGGATGCTTGGTTCCTCCCCTCTGGGCACAGCATCTCACAATGGGCTCTTATCATTCCATGAGTCATGGGGTGGGTCCATGAGACAGAAAGGGCTCCCAGAGGGAATTACCTCTGAGTCATGGGGAAAGGCATTGATGGGCCCATTAACAGGAGATAAGGAAAAGAACAATGCCCCTCCTGGTTTCAACAGCTCTTGAAGATGGAAATAGAATACATCCTTATATTGTAACCAAGGATAATAGGGAGCATTGTCAATGATCATGCAGCCAACCAAGAGCTGGAGCTGAATCCAGAATTGCTTGCTCCAGCTATGTAGGAAATCATTACCCTGGCAAGCACAGCTCCATGGGAACAAAGATCTCTCATCTCTGGGCTGAATTGTAGCATTGTGTGTCCTGGATGAGTTTTCTTGTAAAGTTGTTAATTTTTTTATAAGTAGGGTTTTGGTTTGGCCCTCGGTTCCCCCCATGTTCTCCCTCCTAATGGTTTGTTCCTCCTGCCAGTTACCTATCAATGTAACCAACCCCCTTTCATTTCAAGAAATTTCTATGTCAGTCTTCCCTTACTTAACATATGATTTGTTCCCTGAGCCTTGTCCCTCCCCTGGGCCATTCCTATTGGTTCAGGTGTGTCCCTCGCTCCTCCCCTGAGCTTTGTTCATTGGTCCCTTGGGGCTCCTCATGTCACGCCCTTCCCCTTTATAAGTGCCTCCCCACCGGTTTTTCCCTGACACCGTTACTGGCCCCGCCTGGGTCCATAAAGTGGTCTCTGGCATCGATTCTTGTGTCCACTCCCTCCTTCCTTCGCCTCAGTACTTTGCAGTCCTGCTCACGCCTGCGTCACCACGCTGCAGACGGAGCCACTACTCAGGGGTTCTGGCAGAGATCCTGGGAGAGGTGAGATTCGTGGTCTGCGCCGGTCACTCTGGGAGCAGCTAGCTGGCACCCGTCAGCTCCAGTGGCTGCGGGACAAGACTGCAGTGAATGGCGCCCAGACTGCAGTTTAGATTTGAGGGACTCTTGTCACTTGTCATTGGCCTCACAGTCCACTCATCCTTCTGCAAATAACTTGCAAACAACACAGCTGGACTGCTGTCCTGGGTAAATATACATACAGATGACTTTTCCAAAGCAGTACATCATTTCCCAGGGAAAGACACAACTTCGTCTTGCCTATGAAACTGTGATTGAAAACACCTGAGAGCCAGATCTGTGTGAGATTGCAAAGGAGCAAAGCTTTGCTATTTGGGCACAATTCTCTTGGTTTCTTTGCTCAGGCCTTTGGTGAGCACAGAACACATCTAGGTAGAAACTGTTGACTAGACAGGATCCTTTGTATCCATTGTCCCCCAAACATGTCAATGTGTGACAAGTTACAAAGACAAGTTGAAACAGTAGCACAAATGGCGCAAAGAAAACATGGCAAAAGAGGAAGAGGAGAGGCCCAATGACAAAAGGATGTAGTGAGACACTGGCACATCAAGTGAGCTGCACTCCCACAACCTCTAGGCCAGCAGGTCCTGGTGTCACAACCTCTTTTTTGGTTTCTTTAGTTTTTAAAATTTTTTTTATTTTTTGTAAATCAGCAAAACTAAATATATGCAGTTAAAATGATGTCATCAAAACTTAAAGATACAATCAAAAAACATTTATTTAAAACTACATTGAAATATCATATGTACATAAATAACATTTATAAAAGTACAAAAATAATTGCATCTAAATAATATATGTACAGTTGTAATTACGAAGCTTAAAACATAAATCCTGTTAGTGAAAAACTCTTCAGTCAGTCGGTGGCCTCTTCCTGATCTTCAAGGAAAGAGTTCTTCTGGACTGGAGGCAAGAGCTTGGTTGATAACAGGAACATCGGAAGGTACCAGACAAAACCACTTGGCAAGACTGTATCCACTCAGGCCGGCAAAGTGGAGGCACAGAATGGATCAGAGCCTGCAATGCAAACCTAAAGCATCTGCAGCTCCATATTTCAGGGGACAGACTTCCTGGAAACAAGAATTCTTAACTGCTGCACAGGGAAACATGTTCCTGCTGACAGACTTTTGAATCAGGCCAGGAGAAAACTCTGACCCATTCCCCAGAGGAATTCTACAGCCTGGCCTCTGGGCTGCCCTGGGACAGCAGGGAGCCCAGAGCTCTGTGCTCTCCAGCAATGGCTCAGCTGCACATGCACCCTGCTGCTCCTCTCCCTGCCCCACAGCTCAGCAGCCCTACAGCTCCAGGGGCACTGGCAGCAGCACAGCTCCTTGCAGGGGCACATGCAGGGCACAGCTGTTCCCTGCCAATGGGCACAGCCTCTCTGCGCTGCCACAGGACCCTCCCACCAGACAGTGGCCCAGCTCCCTGCTTACCTTTTTCTGAGGCTGATCCATGCTTGGTCTTGACCTTGCCCTCAGTCTGGAGCTCCGTCAGGCCCCCCATGCCATGACTAGGAAGGGCGATGGAGACAATGGGGGCAGATGCACACCCTTCCTTAGCATTTTGTCATTTTTGGCACTGCTGAAAAGTCCCATCCGGAGGTGTCCAACTCAGCACTTGGTCAGCTTTCTGGAGAACATGAAACCTTCACCTCCAGCCCAAAAGGCTGGAGAGGTTTTCCTGCACGTGTGGAGGCTTGCTCTCAGCACACGTAATCAGCTGGGTGCCCATCACCTCGCAGAGGGCACAGGCCAGCTTGGTGACCACAGCGCAGACGTTGGCGCTTCGCACCGGCAGCGCCTTGTTCTCCAGGCAGGACCAGAGCACGGGCAGGGCGTAGCGCTGCACCACTTCAGGGCTCTTGGCATGAACCCATTCCACAAGCACTGCCGGGACAGACACACAGCTCCTTACCCACCAGCCTCAATGCAAACAAGGATCTACCTCTGCTTTTGCTTCTTGGGAGCCTCTCTGGCCAAGATCAGTGAAATAGCACACAGAGCCCCACGACCCAGAAACGGGCAATGCAGCTGATCATCCTTGAAACAGAACCCCCAGCCCCTCAGGACTAATTTCTCCAACCAGAGCCTTGTAGCTGTGGCAGAGTCTTTGTACCATTACTAAATTATTTCACAATTTATGTCTGCATGAACAATGAATGAAACATCAAACTGCCTTCTATTTCCACAAACAAGTTGTCTAACCCACACGGAAGCTTTGGAAATGCACCCCAGAGAGGCAATTGAGAGATTTCTAATAAAAGGGATGATTCCTTTGTGTAACTTTGACGTCAAGGGCCAAAAGTCTCATCTGGCTCTTCCTTTTGCTCCGTAGCACACAGCGAAGGGCAGTATTAGAACACACTTCGAAACTCCAGCCCACCAGAGATGGGTGCTGCTTGACAGCTGGATGAGAAACATCAGTGCCTAGCTGGTGTCTTTGGCAGAATGCTTTTGTGCCTTCCAACCAAGAGCCCTTTCAGTCCTCAGGGTGTCTTAGAGAATTACCCAGACCCCATTGCCCTGGCATTTGGGCACCTCCACACTTTAATGCCATTTCCCCTCTCAATGCTAATGGCATTTTTTCTTACAATGTGCACTGAAATAGGGGCATAGAGAGAGAAAAAGGCTACACAGGGGACTGAAATTTAGCCAGAACACACAAGTGTTGTCTCTCATTGTTTCTGGAATCTGCTCTCTGCTCATTTTCTGAACTGAATTATATCAAACACAGACAAAAATTTACTACCAACAGGCTCCTTGCATGGCAGATTTGGCTGAGAGATCAAAACCTGAAATGCTTGTGAGACCAGTCTTATTTTCTGATCAGGCAAAATGTTATGTAGTAGCTATTTATTATTCTGTGGTGGAAGAGACTTCATGTTCTCTATGCTGTTAATCCACCAGCAGTCATCAACATTGAAAGAGCTCCTGAAAGTACCCCAAACCAATTCTGCTAAGCAGGAAAAGGGTTATGGTACCCATTTAAAAATGAGACTTCATTTGAGTTTAAATGCAATTAAAGACATTGGTCACTGTGGAAGTTGAGAAGAGCCCCAGTGAGAGCTGAGCCCCGAGGCCGAGCGCTGCCCCCATCTCAGATGCTGCACAGCTCTGCAGCAGCCAGGGAAAGCCTGCCAAATCCACCTGCCTTGGCCATTGCCAGGAGGGACAAGCTCAGCACCTCCTGATGTGGAGGAGCTACTCTGCTCTCTGCTCACAGGCATTGCCTGTCAGTACTCCCTCAGAGACCTCTTGGCTTACAAAGGGAGGCCATACCTGTGATGCACTCTGTGACTTCCAGCAGAGCTTCACCACTCAGTTTGCTCCATTGGTGGCTGAGCTCTTTCATCAGTGACACTTCATCTACAAGTGAAACACACGTTTCTGCTCACTCTTCTGAGGGCACAGGAGAAAGGACAGTGGGGAAGGAAAGGGCAGGGGCAACCCCATTTGATACAATAAAGTCAATTTCTGCTCATTTTTGAATCCTTTTCTTCTTTCCTTCCAGCCTACTTGGCAGGGTTTAAAATTCCAAAAGAAAAGCTCTCCTTTCACATGTGTAAATCCAAAGTTGTCTGCTGGACCAGGAGCTATGCTAAAACATTTCACACCAGGGTCCTCAAGAGTTCAGTCACATGGAAGCAGTGGAAAGGTTTTGCATCCCAGAGCAAAAAGGAAGAAGCCCATACTTGGGACACAGAAAGGCACTGAGTCAGGCAGTTTGTGACTTCACAGAGCAGCTGAGGTGGAGAAAGTGGAAACTGCCCCTCAAGACCTGACTCTTCCACACTCCATTTTTCAGGCGTATTCCCCCAGTGCGGCATTTTCAGAGCTGACATAAATCTGTGTGGCAGAGGAATTTACAGCAGCCCTTGCCCAGGCAGGTATTTGCTATTGCCATCTTGCCTCATCCAAAACAATGTGTGGAACAAGGCATCACTGACAGCTGGACTTAGACCCATTTGTTCTAAAGAAATGAACTTGGTGAATCATCAGTTCCCCCTTGGAAAAAGAAGACAAAGAAGAAAGGTGGGAAATAGGAAGCTAATGCCTCTAATGCAGAGCCTTCCAGGTGGCTGCTCTGCAGAAGCTCTGATGGGCCGGTGTGCCTTCATGCCAACAGCAAAGCTGTTCACTTGGAAAGTCAAAGTTTGCTTGGGGCCCAAGCAAACTCCAAACCCCCTTTGCCTCTGAATTGTAGCAAAGCTGGAGTCCAGGACTTGCTCTTCAGACCAGCGGCACAGAGCCAAGGCAGCCTGGGACTGTTGGGAAATGCTGCTGCACATTCCAGCCTGTTGGGGATGGTGCATAAGGACTGCACCTGCACAGCTTCTGGTGGGTGTCAGCTGGAGCCTTCCACAGACAACAACAGCTCCCAAGGCACTCAGCGCTCTCTTGTGTGGGACAGACAGGGACACAGGTGAGGAGAGTCCATGCCAGGGCTCAGCCTTACCTAAATGAACAACAGATTGGTCCAGTGCGGTCACAGCTGCGGCACGAACCCCGAGATCCTTTGAGTTCAGGTTCTTTATTATCCCTTCAACCAAACGGACCATCACTGGGTTCAGGGCATCTTCCAGGACTCCAGTCATTTCTGCCAGAACCTCCAGCGCCTGCTGCTTCACCTTCTTATGGGTGTCATTGATTCTCAGGAGAAAATGATCAAAAATCTGTGAAGAGAACAAACGACATGAAAGCTGGATTAAAATGACCTTGTCTGAAAAGGGGATGTAGAAATGAGCCCTCAGCAATATAAAAGATGAAAGTGATCCCTTCTGTCAGGTCAGCCCTTGCTTGCACAATTTCACTGTTTTCCTGTGGGCCACTCACTGGAATGGTTGTGCAACCTGATGCTGCTTGAAAGATTTTCATCTGTTTTTGAGAGTTTTGGCTGGGGCCGGAATAGTTCCTATGGTGTTTCTCTCCACCTATAAATCATTAAATCAATTCCATTTATTAATTCAAAAGGCTGCCTTCTCTTTCAAAGGATGGAAGCAGATATTTACCATGCCCATTTTCCTATACAGTTGCCTCAAGTACTGAGGGCAGTTATAATTTTGCCAAAATTGTAGCGGGAGGAGATCTAATTTGTTTTTTGTCTGTCTCAAAACCTGCTTCTGGAGAAGGACAGGGCTCTGGTCAACTCTTCCAGGATCCAGACCAATTCTTTAACTAAGAGGTAGATTTCTGAAATGTAAAGTGCTCTACAGCTCTCATTAGAGCAGGTTCAGTCCCTTGACAGGCACAGTATCAGGCACCATTTTCTGGTAAAAGGGAAAAAGCAGCTACTGGGAGAAGAAAGGATGGATCGGTCCTTAGCTGTTTTCCTCTTTTTCCAAAGAGAAAAAAAGGCCCCCCAAAAAGAAGGGTGAGCACCATCTTTACCAAGAGGAATAGGGATGAGGATGGAAATGAGAGCCAGAGTTGTGCCTGTGCAAGACAAAATGGAGTTTACAGAAGTGTCCTTTTTAAAACACTTTGTTTAAACCAACCCAGCCTGATAATTCTCTTCCCCATGAAAACCTATTTCTCGTCTAGAGAATAATTGCCATGCTTTCAATGGCTGGATTCCCTTCACTTAACCCAACTGGGAGTAGGAGACAGCAGCAGTTACACCAGCAGAAAATCTCTGCCATCATCTGATGAACATCAGCAATAGGCACCTGCCAGACAAATACAGCTGGACTGAAAGAACTTGTCCTGAAGCCCAGACTTCAATTGCATTTGTCTGGGTAAGAGGGACCAGCCTGTCCCAAACAGCCCGGATGCAGTAGTGCCAAGACACACTGAATTAACCTTACTTCCCCAGGCTTGGGAAAGGAGCTAAAGGAAAGGAACCATGAAGATACCCTACATACTTGGACAATGTTACTGGAGATCAGCTGGGGGCTGGTTTTGCACAGCTCTAGGAGGAGTGCCACTCCTTCCATCCGTGTCTGAAACCCCTTGGCTTCCAGGAGATGGTAAAGCTTCTGCAGTGACTCCCTTCCTTCCACACTTGCAGGTAACGTGACCTGGGCTTTTGGACGGTGGAGGAGGCGTCCACCAGGAGCAGACTTCACCCTGGAAAACAAAATCAAATTAGGACCTGTTGCTGGTAATACCTTCAGTTAATTGTGAGCAAAACATCCTGAGGAGCTTTCCTAATGATGTGATTTCAAGCTAGAAAATCATGAAGCTCTGAGGAACAACATGGACCTCGTGACAATCATCATGGCAGACAATCTGCAAGTGAAATTCTCACCACTGCTCACTCAGGAAAACCAAGGATGAGATGTATCTGATCTATCTTCAAATGCCTTCCAAGGCACACATTGCTTTGTGGGGAAAGGGAGACACTACTTCCATGTTTAAATGCCTCCTCATATGGCAGGTGTGTGTTTTTATAATAAGGAAAGTCATCACTCTGAGGAAGTGTCTCTACACCAGGCAGGACAATCTGGAAAAGTAGCTCAGATGCATCTGAACAGATGAACAGGGGCATATCTGAAGGATCCAGAAAATCAGGAACAGAGATAAGAACAGAAGCCAGACATGCCAGAACTACACTCACATTTCATTTGCTTCCCTAGAGACTAGATGCACAGCTTAACAAATCCTCTGGGAATAATCCTCTGGGATCAACCTGTCTCTTCCATGAGTATGGGAAGATGCTAGCCATGCTACTGAGGCATGTGGTCACCTTCCTGCCACCACTGAGCATGACAGAGCTAAATAAATCCCCTCTGGTAAAAGAGGAGAACAGGTACAAGCAGCTCTGCCACTGGCATGAAGAGACAGCAAGGACCAAATTCCTGTCTTCAATGCTGATTGCAGCACAGGGGGAAATAAACCAAACACATCAAGCAAACCATATGAAGGACAGGAATACCAAGACAGTAAGTCCACATTGAGACACCTGTTGACCAAAATGGCTCAGGAATTAACTTGCTCCTTACTACTCAATCTTGGTACTGTTTGAGGGTAAGAAAACCAGGAATCAGCCAGGCCAAACCACATGGATGGGAACTGCTTGTTTGGGGAATGGCATCCTGCTTCTAAACTGAGACTTCTCATTAAAACACCCATCCACAAAGGACTCCACTTGGATGAAAAAAAAACCCTGGTTGAATTTACTTGTCTCGAGTCAGGCAGCAGAGACTTGGCCCTCTCCTATCCTCCACAGCACTGCCCTTGCCACTGCACTGGATCGTCTGAGCTGCAGGCAATGGGTGTCTTTGTGTCACCCAAATTCTGTGGAAAGCCCTCCAGAGAAGTTGTGTTCAACACAATGCAGAAGTTGACATTTTTTGTCCTAGAGCATTTGTAAGGAAGGGAAACAATCTCTGGCACTGGTCATCTCCAGCAGAAAGATTTGTGCCTGAGGAAGAGGCATGTAGAGCTTGTCATGTGCTTTGTCACATCTGACAAAAGTGCTCAGTACCATTTGCTAGAGGGCAATGGGGACTGGGGCTCCTTTGAGCCATCATTCCTCTTCTTCACGGGCTCCTTGACAGAGGGGCGTTCACCCTGCTGGTTTTCCATCTCCTACAAAGACATAAAGAAACCCCATGAATCTTTAGAATATAAAATAGGAAATGCCCTCTTTAAAACACGAGTTAGAACCAGGATCACTGCTACCAAGGCTTAGAGAAACATTTCCTAACTTACAGAAATAAACAGACCAGAGGTTCAGTGATGCCAACTCTTTGATTTCAATAGGCCAAGGCAGGTTATGGGTGCTACCACACTGAGCAGCAGTCTAAAGTCCCAAATTCATTAGTCTTGAGCATAAATGGGAATAATGCAAACTGACAGGCAGTGAGTGGTCTTAGAGGAAGAAGTTGGACTCTTGGAGGTTGGCTCAATGTGTTGGAAGTTGATTTGGTTCAACACTTACTCTCCGTGCTCCTGCACCAAGGCACACTCCCTTGTGTAATGTTGATAAAAAGAATAAAATCCCCCCCAAACAAACACATGATTTTCCACTGGATGCTGCTGAATTCACCAAGCTTCTTCCAGCTCCACAGGGCTTGGCAGCAGGGCAGTATTCCCAAAAGACAGACAGCAACTGTAGTAACTAGGATTGACTTGGACATCTTTGGTATATTTGGAAATTTTCTTGGCACTACTACTTCCAGTCTCTTTTGCAAAGACTCTGTTATGTTCAGAAGCACTATTCTCACTTAACTGCTTTACTGGGGGCAGAGTAGGGAGAGTGTGGTGGGGGCGTACACGTGAGTGTAAACCCATTTTCCCTTCTTTCCATTTGCTCTTTGTGACCAATATTCAAAGTATTCAAAACCCCACTTTTCCCCTAATAATAGCAGTTCCTCTGTGGTCTGCAGATGAACAGGCTGAGAGGATTAACAGCTCATTCCCAGGAGCAAAATGATTCAGCAGAAGTGGAATAGGATAAAGACACATTGGGTATGTTTGGTCTCATATTAGCAGTGGCAATACTTGCACAAAGGAGATATTTCTCCTGTCAAGCACTTACCTTCTTCTTAATTCTGGTCAGAATATCTTCCAGGTCATGCGGGGAAAGGGATTGCTCCAAAAGCTTTTTAAATTTTTGATTATTCAGCAACATCTTCACCATCTCCTGTCCATAATGCCTAAGGAACGAAGGAAGGAAACAACAGAAAATGAAGAAAGGAAGAGTGTTAACAGAAGAGGCTGATGCCTTAAACTTATCAGGTGCAATGCTTGCATGAGAAGGCACTACCTACTCAGCAAAGAGGGAGATTTACCTCATTTGACACTGCACAGTGCTGTAGCTGAACACAAGGGGCAGGAGGAGAATGTGGGGCAAGACAAAAATACCATTTCTCTCTGAAACTGCAGGTGTGCTTCTGTGGGATCAAAGGATTCCAGGCAACAAGCAAAACACATCTGCTTTGTTGTCAGAGCTTGTTAGCAGTGTCCTGCTGCCATTGCACAGGAATTTACCTTTCTCACCTCATGACTGCTTTTGATTATTCTCTACTATATGTATGCACAGGGTCAGCTAGGTTCACTGGTGTTCTTGGCAGCCATTAATGGGAATTTAATCCTCCAAGTAAGGGGATTTTGGTGGTTTGGGGTGATTTTTCCCACTAGGTCACCAAAGATTTCTTCAAGAAGAAATTTGGAGGTCACTGAGCCACACATAACAGCATTCTAGAAATCTGCAGATGAGGTTTGGAAAGACTGAATATGTTGCCTAAAGACCTCTGAAATATTTCTAGGGAAGTCTTAATGTGAAATAGATGTTTGGGATCTTCCAGTGATGAACATTAGCCAACACTTTGGCTTTCCTTGTGCACCTAAGGCCAGTCAAAACTGTTGGACTGGCTAATGTGAGCTCTTTTGAGCTCAGTGAAGACTCCTTCAAGTCACAGGAAGTTGGCAATGCTCCTTCTTGCTGGCCAGCCTCAGGTTACCTGGTACAGTCATTTCCCCAGGCAGCAGTCACAGCACCAAGCCTGACAGAGCTCAAGAAGCGTTTGGACAATGCTCTCAGGCACATGGAGTGACTCTTGGGCTGTCCTGCACATGGCCAGGAGCTGGACTGGATGACCTGCATGGGTCCCTTCAAACTCAGCATATTCCATGATTCTATGCCCCTTAGCCACACAGTGAGGTCACTCATTATTTCCTTGAGTTTCCACTCTTTCATGGTTTTACCTTTAAAGCCAAACACAAAACGGTTTTCCACGTTTTGGAGGTGAGATGAAGATCATTACCTTGTGTCCTTGTGACGGTCCTGAGCCAGTCTCCCTGCCACGTGTGGGAGCCTCTCAGCCCTGGGGGTGCCTGCGAGCTTGGTGACTCCCATTTTCTCCATCAAGGACAGGAGGAGTTGGGCCGCGCACTTCCGCACCTGGACGTAGCGGCTCCTGGGAAGGAGAGAGCAAACCCTGGGCCACAGGGACAAGGAGCAGCAGCAGCAGCACAGGCCTTGGCCAGAGTATGCTCCCTGTCCTTGCTGGGGGAAGGAGCCTGGGCTCTCCCTGCACCTTCCAACACCTGCAGAAGGTTCTGTCCTCAGAGAAACACTAAGTTAGCATTGTACAGAAGGACTGCCTGCACGGAAGAGGGAAGAATTCAGTCTCCCTGCACTAGCTGATACTCCATTTCTTTCCCAAAATTTACTCAGAGAAAGATTAAAGTAGTAGATCACATATGAATTATTTAGAAATTAAGGATAATTCATGCTGACCCCTCAGAGGGCACCCACTACACAGAGCTGCAGCAGGATGAGGCTCTTTCCACCCATTCATCCCCAAATCTGCAGACCTCTGGAAAAAGACAAATGCAGGGCAAACACGCTGTGGGGAGTGATGTTGTAGATTATCCACCAATGCAGCTTGTTTCTTTTGTAAAGCTTGACAAGGGATACATCTGAGTGTTTTACCCTGTTCCAAAGCTGAGGAAAAGGTGCAGGCATTTGAGCCAGACTGTCCTGATCTAGAGACTGTCTCTTGGGAGCTATCAGGCCCAGCACCAACACTTAGGGCAGCATTTGCTTCAGCTGTCCCATGGCCCTCGGCCTGTGAAGGTGCCTGGGAAGTGAATCATCATCTCAAGGCTAACATGAAACATCATTTTGAATAGGAAGCAGAGCTCTAAGGCCAGGACACTCACACAAGACTCCTTTTGGCAGCAGCTGCACCTGCTGGGCAGGCTGTGCCACACCCAGCACATTCTCCCCCATGTGCTCCACACCCCTGCAAGGACCCTCCTTATTTCTCAGGTTAATGACATCACGAGGATACGTGGTTTTCCCCAGGGCCTCTGTGGTTAGAGCTGTGAAATCTCCAACAGTGCTCACAGCTGCAATTGCAATTGTCCCTCTTCCCACAAAAGCACATAGATGTATCCTGAGCCTTTGCAGGCACTTTCACTTCCCCACTGTTCCCCACATCTAGGAAACTCTGACAGACTGGGAGAACTCCAGGAAGCAGCAGCAAGCTGAGTCAGAGGAGCTTTAGTTTGGATATCAGGAAAAAGCTTTTCACCAACAGGGTGCTTGGGCCCTGCAACAGGCTCCCCAGGGCAGTGCTCACAGCACCAAGCCTGACACAGTTGAAGAAGCATTTGGACAACAATCTCAGGCGCACGCTGTGACCCTTGGGTTGTTCTGTGCAAGGCCAGGAGCTGGACTGGATGGTCCTGATGGGACCCATCCAACTCCCCATATTCTACAGTGACTCTGTGGCCTAATGGGCTGCAGGAGGGCAGAAATAGGTGACAAGAGGAAAGAAATGAGATTGATGGGAAAATCAAGCCACAGTCCACAGAAGATGCAGGATACAGAACCCTTCCCTCCCACCATTCTCATTCTCTCTCACGGATCCCTTCCCCTACCCACACACTGGAAGGTGAAGAAGATCACTAAAAGAAGAAGAACCTACTTGACCCCCCTGTCCATGAGAACAGTCATTGCTCGGGCAGGAGTCACGTTCTCTACCATCATCCCCAGGCTCTGACAGGCTGCCTTCTGAATAAACTCTGGGGAGTTCCACACCATGGGGAGAAGGACCGCAGCAACCTCATCTGCCTCCGAGTCCATGTCCTTCTTCAAGATGGCAAAGAGCTCTCCCAGAGTGACGATTGCTAAGCAGGACACCTTGGACCGGAGGTTGGTCACCTGGGGAAGTCATGAGGGGAAACGTAAGAACCACCTTGAAAAGAAAACCGGTTTCCTTAGACAAAACTCCCAGGAAATGACAGCATGTCCCACTGTCTATAGAGGAATATGAAAGCACAGGAAGAGCAGAAGAGCCCAAACACAGAAAGACACTTACTGTGGCCCAAACTTCTGGCCTCACTCCTGCTTACTGCAGGCATAAAAAAATATCTTTCACTAAAGTCTTCTACTTAACGTTTCTACAATGTCAACTGCTTTGATTTTAGGCCCTTTGTTTTGAAAAACAAAGAAGCAAAATAAAGTAAGGGATGCTTTCAAACCATAAAGGCACAAGTCTTAAAGATAAACCAGGCACGTGCTGCTCTTCAAAAAAGCAACACCTGCAGCTGAAGCTCTCAGACAGGAAACAGAAAACACAGGCTCAGAGCTACAGACTCATTTGCAGGGTTCAATTACAGCTTGGGCAGACACTGGGACTCTGGCATAGACTGTCATTAGTGTCTCCATTTCTGCCTTGCATTATAATGGCACCACACTCAAAGACAAGTGCCAGCTACCCAACCTGCCAGTAAATACAGCTGCACGTACACACAGATCCTACAGATAGCTGACAGACATTACAAGTAGAAGGTCTAAAACCAGAAATGAAGGCACTCCCTGAGCACACATGGAGATGAACAAGCACATATCTACTCTACCAGCCGTGCATGAAGTATGGGGGACAATTCAGAACAATGTTCTCACCTCGCTGGTAGCTGCCAAGCAAATCTCACTAAGTCGGCAGAGCAGGACTTCTGGATGGGACTCAGCCAGGCGTGGGATGTTGAAGAGTCCCTTCTTCTTCAGTTCCCTGAAAGACAAGTACCAAAAAGATTGATTTTTCTCTCTACCCAAGAACTAGGCAGCACCCTCTGAAATGACCAGGCTGGCAGCTCAGTCAAACCATGGGAGGTGCTTTTCAAGGAGCACTTAATGAAATCATGGAATCCATTGCCACAGGATGCTGTGGCTGTCAAAAGCATACACAAATGCAAGAGGCGAAGAGAGGGCTTTCAGAGTGTTCATGTGTGGCCTTTCTGAAAATCTCTGCTATTAAGTCCCTCTGCCACCGCTTTCTAGAAGCTGTGAGGCTGGGCCATGCTGCTGTTTCTTGTCACCTCCCAGTACCTGTCCCATTGGGCTGTTCCTGGGACAGTATTTTCCTTCTTTGTCAGCCCCAGCAGGCAGTTCAGCCCTGAGAGTCTGCACTGCCACTCTGGAGCTGAGTTCCCACTCTACCATCTAGGCATGTGTGTCACCCACTCCACTCCACCTCACACATTCCACAAAAAAGCACCAGGATATCATCCCAGAAGATTAGGATTCCCTCCCTGGGCAAGAACTGTTGAAACTCTGGCTTTTCCCACAAAACAAGCCCCACAACAGCAACATTTTATTTAAAAGGTGCAAACACCTCCACCTCTCAGCACTTGCTTTGTGCAGGCCCTCAGGCTCAGGAAGGTATGTGAGGCATCAGGGCTGGTGACTGATCCCACGGGCACCCCTGAGTGTCATCAGGACCCCCCACACCTGCAGAAGCTCTCTGCACCTCACAGGGCACCAAAGAGAAAGGGCAAAGCAAAGGAGATGCATTTTTATCCCTGTGAGAATGAAGCATCCACCAGTGAGGGGATACTAAACCAGACATCAAAAGGTCAACCAATATCACCTCACATTTGTAGGGTTATCACCTCTGGGCCTCCTTCAGTCTGTGTCGAATTTTGGGACACATTGTGAGTATTGACAAAACATCTCAGGCCCGTATGAAGCAGTGAGAAGGAAAAGTTGAATTCCAAAAGTGCAAGATTCCTAGAGGATTTTATTTCTTTTTCCTTCTTTTCTGCCATGAGCCCTTCAGGAATAATGGCAGGCCGAGGGACTTGAAAGCACAACTCAGTCCATTTCTCAAAAAGAGGAGCTCCCTGGAGCTGCTTCTGGGACTCACATGCACGAGTCCCTGCCATTGCTGTCAGCACTGGGAGCAGAGAGGAATCTTAGTCCCACTGGGCCAGGGGCCCAAGGCACCCAAATGTCTACACTCAAATCTGCTGTCATACTGCTTCTGCCTTCAGCCAGCAAATCATCTCGTACCACAGCTTTCTCTCTTCCCTCAACATTTCCTTTGCAGCTCCAAGGAGCAGCAGCCACAGCCAGGAAACAGCACGGACCTGCTGCAGCTGCAGCACTGCTGCAGAGCAAGGCCAAGGAAAGGCTGCTCTCCAATCTTTATGCTCTCCCTGCTCTGCAGGCCTTTCAACCAGTGCCCTTTGGCCCTCTGGGCTCTCGCGGCTCCGAGGCACGAGCAAGACACAAAAGCTTCTGACCGACCTTAACGCTCAGAGGGACACAGAGGGAACGGGGCCTTTCTTACCAGTCGTCGCTGTCCAGCATGGAGAGCGCCTCCTGCAAGGACTGCTGTGGGTCTGAAAATGCTCCGTCCTTCTGCCCACGCCCACGGAGCGGCTCCTCTCGGCGCTTGGCACCAGTGGCCATCTGCGGGGTCACTGTAAGGAGAGGGTCGGCCATGGGCGCTGCAGCCCCGGGCACGGCACCCGCCATGGCGCGGCCTGCAGCCCCATCTCCCAGCCAGGGCTCCGTGTGGCACACGCTGCCACTGCCTCAGAGATTCCCTGCTGCCTGCATCCTGGGGCTCCTTGCTTGCTCCCAGCCTCCCCCAGCTGGGCACAGCTCCAGGCTGAAGCTGACAATTGCCCCCACAGTGCCAGCTCCCAAGTGCCACAGGTGCCACAGCCAGCGGCAGCTTCCTGAGGCCGCAGAGCTCCCACTCCCTGCCAGACAGTGCCCACAGGAGGGAACCCCTCAGGGGCCTCTCTTGTCTCAGCACCCTGATTTCCCCCAGCCCTAAGGACAGGGGCACTCTGCAGCTCCCTGAGGAAAGACCTGCAGCTGCCTTGTTATCACAAGGCCTGGCACCAAGCCAGGCCTGAACAGCCTGAAGAGCCCAGCCCTACTGGGCCGGACTCAATCCCCATGGGGCAACAACCAGGGAACAGCCATACATGACCCTTCACACCTCACAGCACCTCTGTTTCCATTGACTTCAAATATTCTAGACTATCAACTTTTGGAGTAACTCAAAAGTAGATTTGCTGTTCATTCTCAGGACAGACTATGGACCCAAGATCCTGGCTGTCCTGGCTGAAGCAGGAGGCAGCTTGTGCTCCTTGTGCAAGGACCAGCCCATGTGGGATAAAGCTGCCACAGAGCAGACTGAAACCTGCTGCATGACAAAGGCCTCAGCCCCTGCATGCTGGACGGCCTCTGTGTCTGAGAGACAAGGGCAGAGATGGACATTGCTCTTGACAGACATTCTTATCTGCCCTTATCATGCCGATTTCAGTAAACATCTTCTTTCTGGTTCCTAAAAGAACTCCCAGGTTCTAATACCTGGATGCATTTAGACCAACATTTTCTTCTCTTTGCTGGAATATTTCAGGGGACATTCAAAGACAAGCCTAGGGTTGCAGGAGTGATACCCAGACGTAAATTGTGTTCTTGACACTGGATAATTCATTTTCCCCAAGCATTTTCCTTCCCAGCTGTATGAGATTGGGCCACTTTGGGGCCAGCCCAACTAGAGGTTGATTTTCTTAATGCAAGTAGAACAATGGAGCTCATTCTGGAATACTCTCCAATAGAGCTGCTAAAATTCTGAGAACAAATCATTCTATACAACAACTTCACAGAGGATAAAATCAGGCAGGAAAGTAGAAAAATAACAAAGCTGTAAATCCAGATTTTTTTTTTCCACTGCAGAATGGCCAGCTTAATAATAAAGGAGAGTAAGATCTGGGTTTTGAGGAAGGAGGATAATTCTGGATAGAAGGCAAGGTCTTTGAAGGTAAGAGCATCTGGGAAGGTGGCAGGGAAACTACAGATCCCAGGGTAACCTCCTTCGGACCATGGCAGTCATTCAGGTCTGCAAAATGGACACACAATACATAACAAAAACTATGATGCAAACCTAGCTGAAGCTGAAGCTCCATATTTCATGGGACAGACTTCCTGGAAACTTCTCAACAGCTGCACAGGGAAACATGCACCTGCTGGCAGACACTTGAGGCAGGCCAGGGGAAAACCCTGAGCCACTTCCCCAGAGCTGCCACAGGCACAGCCTGGCCTCTGGGCTGCCCTGGGACAGCAGGGAGCCCAGAGCCCTGTGCTCTCCAGCAATGTCTCAGCTGCACATGCACCCTGCTGCTCCTCTCCCTGCCCCACAGCTCAGCAGCCCTACAGCTCCAGGGGCACTGGCAGCAGCACAGCTCCTTGCGGGGGGCACATGCAGGGCACAGCTGTTCCCTGCCAATGTGCACAGCCTCTCTGCGCTGCCACAAGAGCCTTCCTCCCACCAGAGAGCAGCTCAGATCCAACCTTAACCTTTTCTGAGGCTGAGCCATGCTCCTGGGCCAAGGCCCCCTGAGGCAGCCAGGAGCCCAGACCTCCATTCCCAAGGCCGGGTTCTGGCACAGGAATATCCAAACCAAAGAGGTCCATGAGTTCCCTTGGGAACAGAGGCATCCCAGGTCCTATCTTACACTGAGAGCTCTTTTCCTCCTTTCTCTGGGTTTTTGCTGTAGGTTCAGAAGAAGCTGTCAACCAGGTTATAGGAGAAGAAGTGAGTTAATTGAACTCACACCTTTATAATCAGCCCTTCTAATGGGTGGGGAATTCAGGTGTTTTTTAGTTACTGAAAAGATTGCTTGGTGTTTTATTTTTCTTGAAACTAGCATCAGTTTAGTTTCTCTGAACAATATGGAGCTGCTAAACCAAGAGAGAAGGGTTCTGCTACTTCAAGTGCTGCCCGTTGCCTCCCAACTACTACAGGATCCCTTTCCTTCCAAACACTTGGGAATTCACAGTGCTCTCTAGAATCTGACACTGGCAAGGAAGTCATTGATGTCAAAAGGAGTTTTCAAAGCCTTTGTTTCTGTATTTCCCACTCAATTCTAGGTGGGGTTCTGCAGTTTTGGGGATTTTTTATATTACTCTTTACAACAAAGGAAGGTCTGGGACACAAACAATGGCACCACGTGTTAGAGCCAAAAGCAGCTTTGCTTTCTCCATGAGATGTGCCCAGTATTCTGTGAGCCTGTATTTGTAGGGAACAAAGTGCTCATCCCAAAGTTCCACTTGTGCTCCACTTACTTCTTCCAGGGGTTTGTTCTCTGCTTTCTTACAGCACAGACATCCAAACCCAAATAAACACGACCTATCTCAAAACAATTCTGATCTTCGCTAATACTGACAATTCAAAATGTCCTTAATGGAAATAGCTGATGGCCAGTCATTCTGAAATACTCCCCAACTGGAGCTGTTAGAACTAGGAGAACTAATTCTTTACATGGCTTCACAGAGGATAAAATCATGTGGCAGCCAAGCCCTATGAGAAGAAAACCTCTCTTAAAACTGGATTCTTCCACCCTGCAGAATGCTCAGGTCAGTAGCAAAAGCAAGACAGGAAAGGATTTAATGAGATAAGTAATTTGTAGTCCAGAATTAATCTAGAAAAAATGTCACCTTACTTGCTGAGTAATACTTCTCCCTACCTGCAATAAGCATTCCACCTGCAGATCAGCAATGAAGGAGTCATTCCAAGGGGGCCATACCCAGGATTTGGCAGAAATAACGCTAAGTCAAGGAACCAGGGAATCTGATCCCTTTCTCTGCATCAACAGAATTATTTCTCCAAGTCTCATCTCTCCTATCATTACACGCCCAGAGATGCCAAAGAAACAACAACAGTGTCAATGAGATTCTCAACAGCATTGCCTGACCCAGATGCACCAGAAACTGCATTTTGTCTGGCACAATTCCACTTGTCAGGGATCAGGCAAGGCAGGGACAGGCACAAGGCATCTCCTGCCCCAGCCTCAGCCTGCAACACTGACACAGGCACAGACAGCCAGGGAAGAGATTTGTCACTGTGAACGTGCCAGAGGTGGCTTTGGGACTGTGCTGTCGAAGGATGACAAACTCACACCCCACCTTGGCTGCATCCATTTGGAAGTCTCCTTCTCCTTCATTGGAAAAGTCTAAAGGACTTTGTATCATAGGAGGTTTCCCTATTCCTCCCGGTGCAAAACCAGGCAATGTCCATGAATCTCCTTCTCATCTCATAGGATTCAGCTCAGAAACAGCCCCAAGGAAAGCTTTTTCCTTCAAGGGCAAGTCAAAGGAGTGGGAACATTCCTCAATACCTGCTAAATGCCTTCCTTTTTGAGTCTCATTTTGACATGAGAAAGGATGCCGGGAGATAAAAGTAATGTGCAGAATGGAGAGGAATGTTTCCTTTTCCTGCACAGCGTTTCCAGGATCCCAAGGTACCACTCCAGCTCCTGCCGCTGAACTCTTCACACTGACTGAAGGGATTTTCACTGCAACACCAGAGAACTCTCCCAAAGGACTCTGTGAGAGTCCACTGTGCTCATAAAGGAATGGAAACTTCCAAAACATTGTGTTTTAACCAAGCTTTCCAATTTTCACCTCAGAGTCAATACTAGAAAGGTCATTTTAGGACAGACATGCCCTGTACCTACCTGCATCTTCAAAGAACTTCTTTTCACTTCTGCTGCTGGATCCTGGCCTGGAGAAGATGGATGACAAAAGAAAATGTGAAGAGGTAGAAACAGAAGGGTGGGAATAGGCGTACCATGAAAGGAAGCAAACCTACTTAGCATGGACACTTCCATGAAGGACAGGATGCAACACATAAACCCAAAATTGCACAGAGCGGGCCAAGATCAGGCTATAATAAAAGCCGAGTCCAGCAGGGGACCCAGCCTGAGATGCTTTCAAGCCCTGCCTCCTCTTCCCCAACACCATCTCTGCTCTTGGGGCATTGCTGTTGGGTTTGACATGGGATGGGCAATGTGCTGAATACACAGAGGTTTGTGTGAATTCATGGAACAGCTGACTGTGCAAAATCACCACAGGAGATGGAAGAGGGGTGAACAGCGCACTGGAGCAGCAGACACCTTGGCTTACCTCATCTCCTGGGACTCCTGCAAATCCAGCTGGGGAGAGCTTGGCAGAGATCCCACAGCATTGTCAAGAGGGAGACTACCTGCCTTGCATATTGGGGGGATCAAAGGTAGTCTCAGTGCCCCCTTTTTCAATTCTCCACCACTGGGATATGGCAAGGAGGTCTGGAAGGAATAAAACACAGTGCTCAGATCAAGCATCCAGCCTTGCCCACATTCATGCCTCAAGACATTTAGATATACCCTCAACTGGAACCTGGCAGGAATAAACAGGTCAAACGGATGGAGCAAATTGGCAGAGGATGGGCAATGCAAAGGGAACTGAAAAGGGAGAGACCATATCCCACATTTGACACCTCTCCCCTCCTGCTCCCTCCTCTGCAAGTGTGCTGACATTCCCACCTGGCATGCACATCCTTGACATCAAGATGTTCTGGGGTGCCACTGCCTCCCCTGGATTTTGGGATGGCATGGCTGTGGCTTTAGATCACTGTTCTCTCCCTGCCCCAAAGGTGTCTCACAGCCACTGCTGATCTCCAGCCATGGTCCCACACAGCCATTCTGCAGGATGCCAAAACCTGCTTTTCTCAAGGCCCTCATTTCTTCTGCTGCTGCCTTTCCCTCCTACAGTTCCCCAGCAGCCTCTGAGCCCAGATGCTGCTGAGCTCTCGGCATGCTCCCTGCTCTCCAGCTCCCACACATCCATCAGCTCAGGCTCACTGGCATTTAGCAAGTTGAGCAGAGCTCCCTGCCCTGCTGCTCTCTGCAAGCTCTCTGCCTGCCCAAGCTGCTCCAGGGCCCCCATGCCATGGCCAGGAATGGGGCTGGAGGCACTGGGGTAGATGAACACCCATTCTAGATATCCCATCATTTCTGGCCCAGTTCAAGACCCAAATCAGGACCTGTTCAAAGTTCACTGAAAGGGTCAGTTCCTGTCAGGGATACACTGGGCCCTTTCTCTGCAAGGCTGAAATCAAGTACCAAAGCCTTCGATTGCACATTCTCTCTACCAAAGCTGTTGTTCATCTGCCTCCTCCTGCACCCCACGGCAAACCCAAAACAACTGCAGCTCCTGGCTCTGCTGCAAAGGCCATCGTGTGCCTGGACTCTGGGCTGCTCTCCCCATGGCCACCTCCCATCCCTTCCCTCTGCACAAAGCCATGCCAGAGCACACAGCTGCCCAGGAGCTGATGGAGTCTGGAAACAGCAACAGAGACAACTGTGCAGAGGGCATGGCTGTACAACTCACAAGCTGAGACAACCTGACTTGGCAGCTTCCAGCAAACGCCTTATTCCATCCAAAGCTGTCACAGCTGACACAAAAGACCACCAAAACATAGAGGTGCTTCACAGATACCCATAGGTTACTAACTGGTGAAGGATTGCTTTTCGAGATTGCACAACTTGAGGTGCTTTGATTGCTTGTTGGTGTTTTCTTAGCCATAAGACACAGAAGGAACCACAACAGAGCCCAGAAACCAAAGACCTCTCCTCTTATTGATACATGCTGATGAGGACATGAAGTCTGCTCTTCACACCCATTGCAAAGACAACCTGAAGCAGTGTCCAGCTGAGCTTTTCTTTGGCTCAGCTGTTTCCCTGGGCTCACAGAACAGGAAAAGCTCTCCAAGCTCTGCCTACAGCACATAAACTGAAAATCTACCATACAGGACTTAGTCCTTGGTCTCCTTACCTTATGTCCTTTTCCCTCTGAACTCTGCTCCTGGCTGCTTCTTCTGATATCATTGTAGCCAGTGCTAGTTTTCCCTTTCTCTTTCTCTCCATCATACATAGCGCTTGCCTTGTTGGGAAAAGAGCTCTTTGGGATGGGAGGCAAGGGCTTGAAGGGAAGGAGGGAAGAGGGACGTGTCTGTGGAAGACTCTTGGAAATACTGGAGTCAGTCAGGCCTGCAAAGTGAAGATACAAAATGTAACAGAGCCCACTAAGTAAATCTAAAACATCTGAAGCTCCATATTTCATGGGACAGACTTCCTGGAAACTTCTAAACAGCTGCACAGGGAAACATGCTGCTGCTGGCAGAGACTTGAATCAGGCCAGGGGCAAAACCCTGAGCCACTTCCCCAGAGCTCCCACAGGCACAGCCTGGCCTCTGGGCTGCCCTGGGACAGCAGGGAGCCCAGAGCCCTGTGCTCTCCAGCAAGGGCTCAGCTGCACAGGCACCCTGCTGCTCCTCTCCCTGTCCCACAGAAAAAAACTGGCCATCCAATTGTAAATTGCTGCTTTTGCTCTGCTGAATTGTTCCATGTGGTTCTTTCCCTGCTTTCTT
This sequence comes from Zonotrichia albicollis, assembly GCF_047830755.1. Lineage (NCBI taxonomy): Eukaryota > Metazoa > Chordata > Aves > Passeriformes > Passerellidae > Zonotrichia > Zonotrichia albicollis. The sequence continues at coordinate 330,256 of NW_027428336.1, read as the reverse complement.
TCCCACAGACACAACCAAACCCAAAAAATTCAAAAATATTTACTGGAAATTGGAGAGTGCACGCCATTAAGAAATACTCTGCAACTGAGATCTTAACATTCAGACTAAATTCTTTATATGGTTTCAGAAAGGATAAAATCATGTGGCATCCAAGCTGTGAGAGAGGAACCCCTGTCTTCAAAATGAATTTCTTTCCCTCTGTAGAGTATCCTGATCAGTAGCAAAGGCAAGACAAGAAAGGATTAATGAGATAAGTAATGCCTAGCCCAACAAAACTGACAACTCCTTTGTGGAGCAACACAAATGTCTAGCTCCATTCAGAACTCCAGTTACATACCAGCAATGAAGGAATCATTCCAAAGGGGCCATACCCAGGATTTAGCAGAACTAACGCTAAGTCAAGGAACCAGGGGATCTGGTCGGTTTTTCTGCAACACCAGAATTATTTCTTCAAGTCTCATCTCTCCTATCATTACACGCCCAGAGATGCCAAAGGAACAACAACAGTGTCAATGAGGCTTTCAACTTGAAAGCATTGCCTGACCCAGATGCACCAGAAACTGCATTTTGTCTGGCACAATTCCACTTGTCAGGGATCAGGCAAGGCAGGGACAGGCACAAGGCACAAGGCATCTCCTGCCCCAGCCTCAGCCTGCAACACTGACACAGGCACAGACAGCCAGGGAAGAGATTTGTCACTGTGAACCTGCCAGAGGTGGCTTTGGGCCTGTGCTGTCAGAGGATGACAAACTCACACCCTGCCTTGGCTACATCCACTTGGAAGTCTCCTTCTCCTTCATTAGAAATGTCAAAATTACTTTCTATCATAGGAAGTTTCCCTATTCCTCCCAGAGCAAAAGCAGGCAATGTCCATGAATCTCCTTCACATCTCATAGGATTCAGCTCAGAAACAGCCCCAAGGAAAGCTTTTCTCCTTCAAGGGCAGGTGAAAGGAGTGGGAACATTCCTCAATTCCTGCTAAATGCCTTCCTTTTCTAGTCTCATTTTGACACACAAATGCTACAGGGAGATAAAAGGCATGTGCAGGATGGAGAGGAATGTTTTCTTTTCAGCGCTGCATTTCCAGGACCCCAAGGTACCACTCCAGCTCCTGCCACTCAACACTTCACAATGGAGGAATTTTCCCTGCAACACCAGAGAACACTCGCAGTGACTGGGCTCTGGGAGAGTCCACTGAGCCTGTCAAGGAATTGAAATGAATTTAAGGAAATTGTTGAAAGAATGGGTTTTAACCAAACTTGCCAAATGTCACCTCTAAGTCAAGATTGCAATAGTCAATTTAGAACAGACATGCGCTGTACCTACCGGAATGTTCAGACGACTTCCCTTGGCTTCTGCTGCTGGATCTTGGCCTGGAGAAAACGGAGTAAAAAGGACATATGAGGAGGTAGAAAGAGAAGAGAGGGAATGGGTGTACCATGAAAGGAAGCAAACCTTCTTAGCATGGACACTTCTATGAAGGAGGGGATGCAACACATAAACCCAAAAGGATGCAAAGCTGATTAATTGTCCTCCTTAAGCTTTCATTTGCTGCAGTCACCCAGAGCAGGCCAAGCTCAGGCTGTTATAAAAGACAAATCCAGCAGGGGACCCATCCTGAGAATGCTTTCAAGCCCTGCCTCCTCTTCCCCAACACCACCTCTGGGCTTGGGGCTTTCCTGATGGGTTTGACGTTGGATGGGCAAAATACTGAATACACAGAGGCCTGCCTGAATACATGGAACAGCTGACTGTGCAAAGTCACCACAGGAGATGGGAAAAGTGAGGGTGAGCAGCACACTGGAGCAGCAGACACCTTGGCTTACCTCATCTCCTGGGACTCCTGCAAATCCAGCTGGGGAGAGCTTGGCAGAGACCCCACAGCATTGTCAAGAGGGAGACTGCCTGCCTTACATATTGGGGGGATCAAAGGTAGTCTCAGTGACCCCTTCTTCATTTCCCCACCACTGGGATATGGCAAGGAGGTCTGGAAGGAATAAAACACAGTGCTGAGATCAAGCATCCAGCCTAGCGCACATTCATGCCTCAAGATTTAGATATACCCTCAACTGGAGCCTGGCAGGAATAAACAGATCAAACTGATGGAGCAGATTGGCAGAGGATGGGCAATGCAAAGGGAACAGTAGAGAGAGTGACCGTGTCCCACATTTGACACCTCTCTCCTACCCCATTCTCTCCTCTGCATGGGTGCCTACATTTCCATCAGGCATCTACATGTTGTGGATAAACTGAAAATCTACCATACATGACTGAGCTTGGTGTCCTTACCTTATGTCCTTTTCCCTCTGAATTCTGCTCCTGCCTGCTTCTTCCAATATCATTGTCACCTCTGCTATCTTTCCCCTTCCCTCCATCAAACATCTTGCTTGGCTTGATGGGAGAAGAGCTCTCTGGGATGGGAGGCAAGGACTTGTATGGAAGCAGTGAGGAGGGAAGTGTCGGTGGAAGACTCTTGGAAATACTGGAGTCCGTCAGGCCTGCAAAGTGGAGATACAAAACGTAACAGAGCCCACTAAGTAAATCTAAAGCAACTGAAGCTCTGTATTTCATGGGACAGACTTCCTGGACACTTCTAAGCAGCTGCACAGGGAAACATTCTCCTGCTGGCAGACAATTGAGGCAGGCCAGGGGCAAACCCTGAGCCACTTCCCCAGAGCTCCCACAGGCACAGCCTGGCCTCTGGGCTGCCCTAGGACAGCAGGGAGCCCAGAGCCCTGTGCTCTCCAGCAATGGCTCAGCTGCACATGCACCCTGCCGCTCCTCTCCCTGCCCCACAGCTCAGCAGCCCTACAGCTCCAGGGGCACTGGCAGCAGCACAGCTCCTTGCGGGGGGCACATGCAGGGCAGAGCTGTTCCCTGCCAATGGGCACAGCCGCTCTGCGCTGCCACAAGAGCCTTCCACCCACCAGAGAGCAGCTCAGATCCAACCTCACCTCTGTGTGAGGCTGAGCCATGCTCACAAGTCAAGAAGTGAGTTGGGTGAACTCCCACCAATACAATCAATCCGTCTCATGAATAAGGCATCCAAGAGGTTTTTGTACTATTCAGTACATTGCTGTGGTTTGATTTTTCATGAAACCAGCCTCACTACAATTCCTCTGAACAGCATGGGGCTGGCAAGCCAAGAGAGAAAGCTTCTACAGCTGTGCTTATGTGTTGCTACTTGCTCATCTACTACTTTGAAATCCCTTTCAATCTAAACTGTTGGCAAACCCCAGTGGTGTCCAGAATTTGACAATTACACATAGGAATTAATTGCTTTCCCAAGCTACTGTTCGTGGCCTTTGTTTTTGTAACTCCCACTCAGTTCTGGGTCAGGTTTTGTTTGTTGCTTTTATTTCTCTTGACAACAGAGGAAGTGCTGACACATGAACAATGGCTCCTCATGTTGGAAGAAGCTTTGCAATCCACATTACATATCCCCCAAAATACAAGGAGTCTGTATCACAGGGAAAAAAAACTGGCCATCCAATTGCAAACTGCCACTTTTGCTCTGCTTCACTCTTCCATGGGGTTTTTCCCTGCTTTCTTTCCCACAGACACAACTAAACCCAACATAAAATATGACCTGCCTCAAAACATTTCTGATCTTGGCTAAAACTGACAATTCAAAATGTCTTTAATGGAAATCGCAGAGGGGAAGTCATTGTGAAATACTCTCCAGCTGAGCTGTTAACATTCAGAGAGTTAATTCTTTACATGGTTTCAGAAAGGATAAAATCATGTGGCATCCAAGCTGTTAGAGAGGAACACCGATGTAAAAACAGATTTCTTTCCCTCTGTAAAAGGTCCCGGTCAGTAATATAGATGGAAAGGTAAGGATCAATGAGATAGGTCCTTCCGAGTCCAGAATTAAGCCAGCAAAACTGACAACTCCTTTGTAGAGCAACACCAATCTCTAGCTGCATTCAGCATTCCAGCTGCAGATCAGCAATGAAGGAATCATTCCAAAGGGGCCATACCCAGGATTTAGCAGAACTAACGCTAAGTCAAGGAACCAGGGGATCTGGTCGGTTTTTCTGCAACACCAGAATTATTTCTTCAAGTCTCATCTCTCCTATCATTACACGCCCAGAGATGCCAAAGGAACAACAACAGTGTCAATGAGGCTTTCAACTTGAAAGCATTGCCTGACCCAGATGCACCAGAAACTGCATTTTGTCTGGCACAATTCCACTTGTCAGGGATCAGGCAAGGCAGGGACAGGCACAAGGCACAAGGCATCTCCTGCCCCAGCCTCAGCCTGCAACACTGACACAGGCACAGACAGCCAGGGAAGAGATTTGTCACTGTGAACCTGCCAGAGGTGGCTTTGGGCCTGTGCTGTCAGAGGATGACAAACTCACACCCTGCCTTGGCTACATCCACTTGGAAGTCTCCTTCTCTTTCATTAGAAATGTCAAAATTACTTTCTATCATAGGAAGTTTCCCTATTCCTCCCAGAGCAAAAGCAGGCAATGTCCATGAATCTCCTTCACATCTCATAGGATTCAGCTCAGAAACAGCCCCAAGGAAAGCTTTTCTCCTTCAAGGGCAGGTGAAAGGAGTGGGAACATTCCTCAATTCCTGCTAAATGCCTTCCTTTTCTAGTCTCATTTTGACACACAAATGCTACAGGGAGATAAAAGGCATGTGCAGGATGGAGAGGAATGTTTTCTTTTCAGCGCTGCATTTCCAGGACCCCAAGGTACCACTCCAGCTCCTGCCACTCAACACTTCACAATGGAGGAATTTTCCCTGCAACACCAGAGAACACTCGCAGTGACTGGGCTCTGGGAGAGTCCACTGAGCCTGTCAAGGAATTGAAATGAATTTAAGGAAATTGTTGAAAGAATGGGTTTTAACCAAACTTGCCAAATGTCACCTCTAAGTCAAGATTGCAATAGTCAATTTAGAACAGACATGCGCTGTACCTACCGGAATGTTCAGACGACTTCCCTTGGCTTCTGCTGCTGGATCTTGGCCTGGAGAAAACGGAGTAAAAAGGACATATGAGGAGGTAGAAAGAGAAGAGAGGGAATGGGTGTACCATGAAAGGAAGCAAACCTTCTTAGCATGGACACTTCTATGAAGGAGGGGATGCAACACATAAACCCAAAAGGATGCAAAGCTGATTAATTGTCCTCCTTAAGCTTTCATTTGCTGCAGTCACCCAGAGCAGGCCAAGCTCAGGCTGTTATAAAAGACAAATCCAGCAGGGGACCCATCCTGAGAATGCTTTCAAGCCCTGCCTCCTCTTCCCCAACACCACCTCTGGGCTTGGGGCTTTCCTGATGGGTTTGACGTTGGATGGGCAAAATACTGAATACACAGAGGCCTGCCTGAATACATGGAACAGCTGACTGTGCAAAGTCACCACAGGAGATGGGAAAAGTGAGGGTGAGCAGCACACTGGAGCAGCAGACACCTTGGCTTACCTCATCTCCTGGGACTCCTGCAAATCCAGCTGGGGAGAGCTTGGCAGAGACCCCACAGCATTGTCAAGAGGGAGACTGCCTGCCTTACATATTGGGGGGATCAAAGGTAGTCTCAGTGACCCCTTCTTCATTTCCCCACCACTGGGATATGGCAAGGAGGTCTGGAAGGAATAAAACACAGTGCTGAGATCAAGCATCCAGCCTAGCGCACATTCATGCCTCAAGATTTAGATATACCCTCAACTGGAGCCTGGCAGGAATAAACAGATCAAACTGATGGAGCAGATTGGCAGAGGATGGGCAATGCAAAGGGAACAGTAGAGAGAGTGACCGTGTCCCACATTTGACACCTCTCTCCTACCCCATTCTCTCCTCTGCATGGGTGCCTACATTTCCATCAGGCATCTACATGTTGTGGATAAACTGAAAATCTACCATACATGACTGAGCTTGGTGTCCTTACCTTATGTCCTTTTCCCTCTGAATTCTGCTCCTGCCTGCTTCTTCCAATATCATTGTCACCTCTGCTATCTTTCCCCTTCCCTCCATCAAACATCTTGCTTGGCTTGATGGGAGAAGAGCTCTCTGGGATGGGAGGCAAGGACTTGTATGGAAGCAGTGAGGAGGGAAGTGTCGGTGGAAGACTCTTGGAAATACTGGAGTCCGTCAGGCCTGCAAAGTGGAGATACAAAACGTAACAGAGCCCACTAAGTAAATCTAAAGCAACTGAAGCTCTGTATTTCATGGGACAGACTTCCTGGACACTTCTAAGCAGCTGCACAGGGAAACATTCTCCTGCTGGCAGACAATTGAGGCAGGCCAGGGGCAAACCCTGAGCCACTTCCCCAGAGCTCCCACAGGCACAGCCTGGCCTCTGGGCTGCCCTAGGACAGCAGGGAGCCCAGAGCCCTGTGCTCTCCAGCAATGGCTCAGCTGCACATGCACCCTGCCGCTCCTCTCCCTGCCCCACAGCTCAGCAGCCCTACAGCTCCAGGGGCACTGGCAGCAGCACAGCTCCTTGCGGGGGGCACATGCAGGGCAGAGCTGTTCCCTGCCAATGGGCACAGCCGCTCTGCGCTGCCACAAGAGCCTTCCACCCACCAGAGAGCAGCTCAGATCCAACCTCACCTCTGTGTGAGGCTGAGCCATGCTCACAAGTCAAGAAGTGAGTTGGGTGAACTCCCACCAATACAATCAATCCGTCTCATGAATAAGGCATCCAAGAGGTTTTTGTACTATTCAGTACATTGCTGTGGTTTGATTTTTCATGAAACCAGCCTCACTACAATTCCTCTGAACAGCATGGGGCTGGCAAGCCAAGAGAGAAAGCTTCTACAGCTGTGCTTATGTGTTGCTACTTGCTCATCTACTACTTTGAAATCCCTTTCAATCTAAACTGTTGGCAAACCCCAGTGGTGTCCAGAATTTGACAATTACACATAGGAATTAATTGCTTTCCCAAGCTACTGTTCGTGGCCTTTGTTTTTGTAACTCCCACTCAGTTCTGGGTCAGGTTTTGTTTGTTGCTTTTATTTCTCTTGACAACAGAGGAAGTGCTGACACATGAACAATGGCTCCTCATGTTGGAAGAAGCTTTGCAATCCACATTACATATCCCCCAAAATACAAGGAGTCTGTATCACAGGGAAAAAAAACTGGCCATCCAATTGCAAACTGCCACTTTTGCTCTGCTTCACTCTTCCATGGGGTTTTTCCCTGCTTTCTTTCCCACAGACACAACTAAACCCAACATAAAATATGACCTGCCTCAAAACATTTCTGATCTTGGCTAAAACTGACAATTCAAAATGTCTTTAATGGAAATCGCAGAGGGGAAGTCATTGTGAAATACTCTCCAGCTGAGCTGTTAACATTCAGAGAGTTAATTCTTTACATGGTTTCAGAAAGGATAAAATCATGTGGCATCCAAGCTGTTAGAGAGGAACACCGATGTAAAAACAGATTTCTTTCCCTCTGTAAAAGGTCCCGGTCAGTAATATAGATGGAAAGGTAAGGATCAATGAGATAGGTCCTTCCGAGTCCAGAATTAAGCCAGCAAAACTGACAACTCCTTTGTAGAGCAACACCAATCTCTAGCTGCATTCAGCATTCCAGCTGCAGATCAGCAATGAAGGAATCATTCCAAAGGGGCCATACCCAGGATTTAGCAGAACTAACGCTAAGTCAAGGAACCAGGGGATCTGGTCGGTTTTTCTGCAACACCAGAATTATTTCTTCAAGTTTCATCTCTCCTATCATTACACGCCCAGAGATGCCAAAGGAACAACAACAGTGTCAATGAGGCTTTCAACTTGAAAGCATTGCCTGACCCAGATGCACCAGAAACTGCATTTTGTCTGGCACAATTCCACTTGTCAGGGATCAGGCAAGGCAGGGACAGGCACAAGGCACAAGGCATCTCCTGCCCCAGCCTCAGCCTGCAACACTGACACAGGCACAGACAGCCAGGGAAGAGATTTGTCACTGTGAACCTGCCAGAGGTGGCTTTGGGCCTGTGCTGTCAGAGGATGACAAACTCACACCCTGCCTTGGCTACATCCACTTGGAAGTCTCCTTCTCTTTCATTAGAAATGTCAAAATTACTTTCTATCATAGGAAGTTTCCCTATTCCTCCCAGAGCAAAAGCAGGCAATGTCCATGAATCTCCTTCACATCTCATAGGATTCAGCTCAGAAACAGCCCCAAGGAAAGCTTTTCTCCTTCAAGGGCAGGTGAAAGGAGTGGGAACATTCCTCAATTCCTGCTAAATGCCTTCCTTTTCTAGTCTCATTTTGACACACAAATGCTACAGGGAGATAAAAGGCATGTGCAGGATGGAGAGGAATGTTTTCTTTTCAGCGCTGCATTTCCAGGACCCCAAGGTACCACTCCAGCTCCTGCCACTCAACACTTCACAATGGAGGAATTTTCCCTGCAACACCAGAGAACACTCGCAGTGACTGGGCTCTGGGAGAGTCCACTGAGCCTGTCAAGGTATTGAAATGAATTTTAAGGAAATTGTTGAAAGAATGGGTTTTAACCAAACTTGCCAAATGTCACCTCTAAGTCAAGATTGCAATGGTCAATTTAGAACCGACATGCGCTGTACCTACCGGAATGTTCAGACGACTTCCCTTGGCTTCTGCTGCTGGATCTTGGCCTGGAGAAAACGGAGTAAAAAGGACATATGAGGAGGTAGAAAGAGAAGAGAGGGAATGGGTGTACCATGAAAGGAAGCAGACCTTCTCAGCATGGACACTTCTATGAAGGAGGGGATGCAACACATAAACCCAAAAGGATGCAAAGCTGATTAATTGTCCTCCTTAAGCTTTCATTTGCTGCAGTCACCCAGAGCAGGCCAAGCTCAGGCTCTAATAAAAGCCAAGTCCAGCAGGGGACCCATCCTGAGAATGCTTTCAAGCCCTGCCTCCTCTTCCCCACCACCCCCTCTGGGCTTGGGGCATTGCTGTTGGGTTTGACATCGTGCTGGATAATCATAGATGGGCAAAATATTGAATACACCCAGGTTTGCCTGAATACATGGAACAGCTGACTGTGCAAAATCACCACAGGAGATGGGAAAAGTGAGGGTGAACAGCACACTGGAGCAGCAGACACCTTGGCTTACCTCATCTCCTGGGACTCCTGGAAATCCACCTGGGGAGAGCTTGGCAGAGACCCCACAGCATTGTCAAGAGGGAAACTTCCTGCCTTACATATTGGGGGGATCAAGGATTTTCCGAATGCCCCCTTCTTCATTTCCCCACCACTGGGATATGGCAAGGAGGTCTGGAAGGAATAAAACACAGTGCTCAGATCAAGCATCCTGCCTCGCCCACATTCATGCCTCAAGACATAGATATACCCTCAACTGGGACCGTGCAGGAATAAACAATTCAAATTGATGGAGCAGATTGGCAGAGGATGGGCAATGGAAAGAGAACTGTTGAGGGAGAAACCATGTCCCACATTTCCAAGCTTTCTCATTTCCCGGGAAATATGGCTACATCGCCAACTGCCATTCACATGTTTGACATCAAGATGTTATGGGTTGCCACTGCCTTTTGGATGGCATGGCAGTGGCTTTAGATCCCTGTTCTCTCCCTGCCCCTAAGGTGGCTCACAGCCACTGCTGATCTCCAGCCATGGCCCCACAAAGCCATTCTGCAGGATGCCAAAACCTGCTTTTCTCAAGGCCCTCATTTCTTCTGCTGCTGCCCTTCCCTCCTACAGTTCCCCAGCAGCCTCTGAGCCCAGATGCTGCTGAGCTCTCGGCATGCTCCCTGCTCTCCAGCTCCCACACATCCATCAGCTCAGGCTCACTGGCATTTAGCAAGTTGAGCAGAGCTCCCTGCCCTGCTGCTCTCTGCAAGCTCTCTGCCTGCCCAAGCTGCTCCAGGGCCCCCATGCCATGGCCAGGAATGGGGCTGGAGGCACTGGGGTAGATGCACACCCATCCTAGGTATCCCATCATTTCTGGCCAAGCTGAAGAGCCAAATCAGGACCTGTTCTAACTTGACTGAAAGGGTCGGTTCCTATCAGAGCAAAAATCTCAGAGCTTTGCCAACAACACACAAACTGAAAATTTACCACACTGGACTTTGCTTGGTCTCCTTACCTTACATCCATTTCCCTCTGAAGTGAGCCCTTTCCTTCTAATCTCTTCCTCACAGCCAGTGCCAGGTTTCCCAGTCTCCTGCTCTCTACTCCATATCTTGCTTGCCATGGGAGAAAGAGAGCTCTTGGGGAAGGGAAGCAAAGGCTTGGGGGGAAGGAGCATAGATGGACTTGCCAGGGAAAACTTCTTAGCAAGAGGATAGCCAGTCAGGCCTGCAAAGTGGAGGCACAAAATGTATCAGAGCCTGCAATGCAAACCTAAAGCTCTGTATTTCATGGGACAGATTCCTTGGAAACTTCTAAACTGCTGAACAGGGAAAAATGCTCTGAATGGTACCAACTTGAATCAGGCCAGTGCAAAACACTGAGCCGCTTCCCCAGAGCTGCCACAGGCACAGCCTGGCCTCTGGGCTGCCCTGGGACAGCAGGGAGCCCAGAGCCCTGTGCTCTCCAGCAAGGGCTCAGCTGCACATGCACCCTCCTGCTCCTCTCCCTGCCCCACAGCTCAGCAGCCCTAAAGCTCCCTTCAATCTTCACCTTTTCCTTCAGTTGTCTTTCCTTGTCTAGTAGAATCCATCTTCAAACCCGTGCTTCTGCCAGGCAGAAGTGTCAGGGTTTGAATCTGGAATGGCTCTCGGAGTTGGCAGCGACGGGAGCTCGGTACCCAGCTTCAGAACAAGGCCGGGTGACTCCAATCGCCAGCGCTCGGCACACAGAGGCAGAGCCAGACGCGTCTGCTGCCGCTGGGGCCGTGTCCAGCACAACCTGCACCAGCCCAGCCTGGGGCTGCCCCTTTGTGACACGCTGCCCATGCTTCTCTCGTTTCCATGGCTGCAAAACCCCACCCCAACTCCATCCCCTTCCATTCCCTTCCCTAGGCCAGCCAGCCCTAAGCCCAACCTGGCCAGGCCTGAGGCTTTCACACTGCCTAGGATGTAGACCCTCTCCAAAGTTACTTTACAAGGCCTTTCATTCCGTAATTCCCACTCAATTGCGGGTTGCAGCTTGTTGGTGTGGGATTTTGTTTCATTCTCTTCACATCACACAAAGTGGTGAGACCCAAACAATGGCACTGGGCAGTGGAAGTAAAAGAAGCTTGGCACTCCCCAGTAGATGTCCCCAGAATTCAGATGGCCAAAAGCTGTAGGCTCTCTGAGCATGCAAACATTCCTCTTTTGCTGTGCTGAATTGTTCTAGGGGTTTATTCTCTACTTTCTTTTCAGCACAGACACCCAAACCAAAATAAACACAACCAATCTCAAAACAATTTTGATCTTGGCTAATACTGTCAATTCAAAATGTCCTTAATGGAAAGAGCTGATGGCCAGCCATTCTGAAATACTCCCCAACACAGCTTTTGGAACTAGGAGAGCTAATTCTTTACATGGCTTCTCAAAGGATTAAATCATGTGGCAGCCAAGCACCGTGAGAGGAAATCCTGTCTAAAAATGGGATTTCTTGCCCTCTGTAAAATGTCCCAGTCAGTAATAAAAGTTAGAAAGCCATGGATTAATGACAGAAGTCATTCCTAGTCCAGAATTATTCCAGAAAATAATTTAACTTCTTCAATGAGCAGTACTTCTCCCTAGCTGCATTCAGCATTCCAGTTGCATACCAGCAATGAAGGAATCATTCCAAAGGGGCCATACCCAGGATTTGAATAAACTAACCCTAAGCCAAGGAACCAGGAGATCTGATCCCTTCCTCAGCATCAGCAGAATTATTTCTCCAAGTCCCATCTCTCCTTTCATTACACGCCCAGAGATGCCAAAGGAACAACAACAGTGTCAATGAGGCTTTCAACAGCATTGCCTGTCCCAGATGCACCAGAAACTGCATTTTGTCTGGCACAATTCCACTTGTCAGGGATCAGGCAAGGCAGGGACAGGCACAAGGCACAAGGCATCTCCTGCCCCAGCCTCAGCCTGCAACACTGACACAGGCACAGACAGCCAGGGAAGAGATTTGTCACTGTGAACCTGCCAGAGGTGGCTTTGGGCCTGTGCTGTCAGAGGATGACAAACTCACACCCTGCCTTGGCTGCATCCGTTTGGAAGTCTCCTTCTCCTTCATTGGAAATGTCAAAAGGACTTTCTATCATAGGAGGTTTCCCTATTCCTCCCAGAGCAAAAGCAGGCAATGTCCATGAATCTCCTTCACATCTCATAGGGTTCAGATCAGAAACAGCCCCAAGGAAAGCTTTTCTATTACTAGAGCAGCCGGAAGGATTCGGAACATTCCTCAAATCCTGCTAAATGCCTTCATTTTCTCTACTAATTCTGACCTTATAAAGGCTGCAGGTAGATAAAAGGCATGTGCACGATGGAGAGGAAATGTTTTCTTTTCCTGCACAGCATTTCCAGGACCCCAAGTTACCACTCCAGCTCCTGCCAGTCAACACTTCACAATAGAGCAATTTTCACTGCTCCACAAGAGAACGCACCCAGGGACTGGCCTCTGGGAGAATCCACTAAGCCCATCAAGGAATTGAAACAAATTCAAAGAAATTTTTAAACAATGAGTTTCAGCTGAGTATTCCAAATGTAACCTCTGAGATCAGATAGCAATGGCTGTTTTAGGAAAGACATGCCCTGCACATACTTGGATGTTCACAGGATTTCTCTTGTCTTCTGCTGCTGGATCTTGGCCTGGAGGAAATGGAGGACAAAGAACATATGAGGAGGTAGAAAGAGAAGGGAGGGAATGGGTGTACCATGAAAGGAAGCAAACCTTCTCAGCATGGACACTTCTATGAAGTAGGGGATGCAACACATAAACCCAAAAGGATGCAAAGCTGATTAATTGTCCTTAAGCTTTCAGTTGCTGCAGTCACACAGAGCTGGTCAAGCTCTGGTTGAAACACATCAGTCATTCTTCAACTTGCACCAGAACTCCCCAATTCTGCTGCCTCTGCTTTTGAAGCCCAGTGGCTCCTGCAGCCTCTCTGAAGCAGCAAGAGCTGCTGGGCTCAGATACTAGTTTGGATGGAGGGCTACTTTTGTACTTCTCACAAAGTTTGACTTGGCCTGCTCGTGCCTCACCCTGGTGACAGCCTCCTGCTACACGTGGGCAGAGCACTGCTGTCTCCTGAGAATGATTTTACACCTCCTGGCTCTTTCCAGAACACAATGGCTTTTTCCAACTCAGCCGCTAGGGAGGAATATTCACATTGCACTTTCAAAGCCCTGCCAAGGATTTTCAATTGGAATGATACTTCTGTGCCTCCCTCTTTATGGTTATCACTTGGATAAGCTTCACAGCTTCATTTTATCACACATATCCAAGCCAATATCTTTCCATCAGGTACAGTCTCTTAACTCTTCTCTATCACCTTGCTCTCTTTGATCTTAAGCCAGATCTAAACATTAAACATCAATCAGATTATACATCTCCATCCCAAAACTTATCAGGGATCTCATTTCACAGGGGAGGCCAAGGCACAGAGAAATTCCACCTGATGATTACAGAAGCAGCACCTGAATTTGCAGACACCTCTCCAGGAGCCAACATTTGCCCATGCATATTCTCCTGGCTGGAAAATTTAACAGTCAAGGATCTCAGCATCCAAAGTTCTGCAGGATCCAGGCCCATGCAAAACAGTTCCCAAATGACCCCACAAAAATTACAGAGGTAATCAAGAGCCAAATCCAGCAGAGGACCCTTCTGGAGGTGCTTTGAAGCCCTGCCTTCTCTTCCCCAACACCACCTCTGCTCTTGGGGCGTTGCTGTTGGGTTTGACATTGGATGAGCAAAATGCTGAATACACAGAGGCTTGCCGGAATGGGAGACTGTGCAAAATGTCCATAGGAGATGGGAAAAGTGAGGTGAACATCACACTGGAGCAGCACACCCCTTGACTTACCTCATCTCCCAGGACTCCTGCAAATCCACCTGGGGAGAGCTTTGGACAGATCCCGCAGCACTGCCAACATTGAGACTTCCTGCCATGCATATTGGGGGGATCAAAGGCAGTCCCAATGATGCCTTCTTCATTTCCCCACCACTGGGATATGGCAAGGAAGCCTGGAAAAAGTAGAACACAGTGCTCAGATCAGGCATCCAGCCTTGCCCCAGTCCTCCCTCAGGACATTTACATTTTCCCTCAACTGGGACTTGCCAGGAATAAACAAGTCAAACTGATGGAGCAGATTGGCCCAGCACGAGGAATGCAAAGGGACGTGGTGAGGGACAGATCATGTCCCACATTTGACACCTCTTCCCTCCTGCCCTCTCCTCTCCAATGCACCTACATTCCCATTAACATCATGATGTTCTGGGGTGCCACTGCCTCCCCTGGCCTTTTGGATGGCATGGCAGTGGCTTTAGATCACTGTTCTCTCCCTGCCCCTAAGGTGGCTCACAGCCACTGCTGATCTCCACCCATGGCCCTACAAAGCCATTCTGCAGGATGCCAAAACCTGCTTTTCTCAAGGCCCTCATTTCTTCTGCTGCTGCCCTTCCCTCCTACAGTTCCCCAGCAGCCTCTGAGCCCAGATGCTGCTGAGCTCTCGGCATGCTCCCTGCTCTCCAGCTCCCACACATCCATCAGCTCAGGCTCACTGGCATTTAGCAAGTTGAGCAGAGCTCCCTGCCCTGCTGCTCTCTGCAAGCTCTCTGCCTGCCCAAGCTGCTCCAGGGCCCCCATGCCATGGCCAGGAATGGGGCTGGAGGCACTGGGGTAGATGCACACCCATCCTTAGTATCCCAGCATTTCTGGGATATCCCAGCTAAAGAGCCAAATCAGGACCTGTTCTAACTTGACTGTTAGAAGGGTCTGTTCCTGTCAGGGCAAAAAGTCTCAGAGCTCTGCCAACAGCACATAAACTGAAAATTTACCACACTGGACTTTACTGGCTCTCCTTACCTTACATTCTTTTTCCTCTGAAGTGATTGCCTTTTTCATTCTACTCTCCTCATCCAAGCCGCTGCCAGGTTTCCCACTCTCCTGCTCTCCGTAGCACATCTTGCTTGCCTTGGTAGCAGGAAAGCTCTTCTGGATGGGAGGCAACAGCTTGGAGGGAAGGAGCATGGATGGACTGGCCAGAGAAAACCTCTTGGCAAGAGGGTAGCCAGTCAGGCCTGCAAAGTGGAGACACAAAATGTATCAGAGCCTGCAATGCAAATCTAAAGCATTGGAAGCTCCGTATTTCATGGGACAGATTCCTTGGAAGCTTCTAAACAGCTGCACAGAGAAACATGGTCATTGCCAGCAGACCCTTTAATCAGGCCGAGAGAAAACCCTGAGCCACTTCCCCAGAGCTACCACAGGAACAGCCTGGCCTCTGGGCTGCCCTGGGACAGCAGGGAGGACACAGGAGCCTCACCTCTGTGTGAGGCTGAGCCATGCTCACAAGGCAAGAAGTGAGTTCAGTGAACTCCCACTTTTTCATCAACATCTCTAATGGGTGAGACAGTCAAGGGTTTTCTTCATTTTTGAGACAATTTCTTTGGTTTTATTTTTCCCAGAACTAGCCTGTGTTTAATTCCTCTGAACTGTATTCAGTTAGCAAGTTTGAAAGGAAAGATGGAAGGCTGCAATGGTAAGAGGGGAAAAAAAGATTCTTTCTTGAGGTTGGCCTTGTCTGAATCCACAAGAGAAACCCACACAGCTGTGACTGCTAGCTCTGAAAACCACAAAGATCTCTCTGCAAGCAGGCAGGCCTTATTGATGTTTCTGTAACACCCTAATACCATCCTCAATGTTGGACCCAATCAGCAAGCAGAGGAAGAACACAACATTTATCTATAGTGAGACCAGACATTGATGGGAGAGAAAGCAACAGGATTTGAATCTCATGACCATGTCCAATTTGGGGTCAGCTGTGGCCACAGTCCCTGTCCTGGCAGACAGAAGGAGTCATTTGGCCTCTGTCAAAAAGGAGAAAACAGCATAAACTAATGAGACAATGTTGTGATGCCATGGGTGTCCTTGCAGGATCATCTGTAGCTGTCAGGCACCTACTCTGACACAGAGCCACCACTGACACCATGGACAAGTTTTCCCTGAAATCAGGGGGACTTTCTTTCCATTTACTCCAGCCTTTTAGTTCCCTTCTATCCACACCTTTTCCTTCAGTGGTCTTTCCTTTTCTGGTGAAATCCATCTTCAAACCCGTGCTTCTGCCAGGCAGAAGTGTCAGGGTTTGAATCTGGAATGGCTCTCGGAGTTGGCAGCGACGGGAGCTCGGTACCCAGCCTCAGAACAAGGCCGGGTGACTCCAATCGCCAGCGCTCGGCACACAGAGGCAGAGCCAGACGCGTCTGCTGCCGCTGGGGCCGTGTCCAGCACAACCTGCACCAGCCCAGCCTGGGGCTGCCCCTTTGTGACACGCTGCCCATGCTTCTCTCGTTTCCATGGCTGCAAAACCCCACCCCAACTCCATCCCCTTCCATTCCATTCCCTTCCCTAGGGCAGCCAGCCCTAAGCCCAACCTGGCCAGGCCTGAGGCTTTCACACTGCCTAGGATGTAGACCCTCTCCAAAGCTTCTTTTCAAGGTCTTTTATTTTGTAATTCCCACTCAGTTCTGGGTTGCAGCTTGTTGGTGTTGGATTTTGTTTCATTGTCTTCACATCACACAAAGTGGTGAGACACAAACAATGGCACTGGGCAGTGGAAGTAGAAGCAGCTTTGCACTCCCCGGTGGATGGCCCCAAAACTCAGTAGGCCAAGAGCTGTATGTTCCTTTTTGCTCCACTTCATTGTTCCAGGGCTTTATCCTCTTCTTTCTTTATTGCAGAGACACCCATAAACATGATCTGCCTCAAAACATTTCTGATCCTGGCAGTTCCTGACAATTCCAAATTTTCTTAATGGAAATAGCACGGGGCAGGTCATTCTAAATCTCTCCTCAACAGAGCAGATCAAACTAACCATCCTTGATTTGGATGAACTAAGCCTGAGCCATGGGACCTGTGGGTCTGATCCCTATTTCTGCATCTGCAAAATTAATTCTTCAAGTCTCATCTCTCCTATCTATTCAAAGTCTGCATTACATGCCCCCAGTGTCAGTGGGCTGATATAATCAGCTTTTGTACACATTCTGCCCCCTGAGCCCAGCAGCATTGCTGGGACCCTGCAGCACCCCTGCAGGCCAACGTGCTCCAGGCACAGCTGCAGGAGGGAGATTGCAACAAGTCCTGGCTGAAGGAGTCTCCAGGCTGCTGCAGCCCTTCCCCTGCGGCGGGATCATCCCTCGCTGCCATGGGGGGAGCCATGGGGCTGACGGGCTCTGTCCAGATGAGCGTCTCCTCCACGTGCTGCTGCTGCTGCTGCTGATCCAGCTGCTGCTGCCTTCCCCCACAGCTGGATCAGGAGCCTGCCTGGGAAAATAACACTGCCAGTGCCTGTGCCAGCCACTGATCCCTGCCAGGAGCCTTGCACACTGGGCATCCTGCCCACCAAACTGCTCCACTCAGGTGATGTCAGAATGTTACAGACATCTTTGTGTGAAAATCCTTTTCTTTAGGATTTTTCCTTCTGAGAAGCTAAGAGGCCTCAGAGACAAAATGTAAACAATGATTATCTGCCGCTGTGGAATGCAACAGGTGGGTTCGTGATTGGTCTCATGTGGATGCTTTGATTTAGTGACCACTCACAGCAGAACTGGCTCTCTCTCTGTCCGAGCCACAGATCTTTGTTATTCATTCTTTCCTTTTCTATTCTTAGCTTAGCTACCTTCTGAGAGAAAACCTTTCCTTCTATTTCTTCTTAGTATAGTTATAAAGTAATATATATATATATAATAAAATAATAAATCAAGCCTTCTGAACATGGAGTCAACATTCTTGTCTCTTCCCTCATCCAAGAACCCCTGTGAAAACTGTCACATCAGAACACATCAAAATACATTCAAACAATGTGTTTTCCACATTCTGGCAAAGTCATGGCCACATGTTGGAGGCAGACTGCTGTTGGCAGAATGGGGGAAGCCCCAGCAGCTGCTCTCCCCATGGCTGGATGGCCACAGCAGCAGAGCAAGTCTCCCACCGTGCCCACTGCTGTGGGACCCAGTGCTTTGGGCTTGTTCCCACTGAACTCAGACTGCTGCTACAGCAGCAGCATCACTTCACACATTTGATAACAAAGAGTTGGAATGGCACACAGGACTTGCCCCAAGAGCTACAAATTTTTTTTAAAAAGAGCAGGGGACGGGGGAGTTGGAATACTCAGTTCGTTTTTAATACAAGCATACCTGGATTTAAGCAGGGACACTGGGCTAATCATACTGGGGCAAGTATGCTTACTGCCTTGTAAGCCTTGTCTCTACCAATTCCCAGCAGTCCACAAGCAATTTTCACTACAAAGGGGTAGATAAGATTTTACAACACCTCCATGAGCAAGTCTGAGCCAGAAGTCAAAGCACAAGACAAATACTCCCAAATCTGCCCCCACTGGGGAAAGGAAAGAGAAAAGTAGATTAAACAAGTACCCTTACAGCTGAAGTGCCTGCATTTATCCCATGGTCCAACAAAAGCCCCTCAATTCAAACACACAGCTTAAGATCAAGGAATAGAAGTGTTTTGAGGCCATTTAACACCTGATTCCTATTACTTTCAAGGAGAAGTGAATGTTAAATCCCTTAAAAACACACATGCAGGTCTATTTGGGACTGCATCCTTCAAAAGCACAAATGGAGGTTTAGAATTGCAGACTGTTTCCATTGGAAAAGACCATTTAGGTCATCGAGTCCTTCCAATAACCTGAGACCCTTGACACTGCCAAGGCCACCACTGAAGCATCACCCAGGACAGGATTGGCCTTCTTGGCCACCTGGGCACACCTGGCTCACGTTCAGCCACTGCCAACCAGCACCCCCAGGTCCTCCTCTGCTGGGCGCCTTTCCAGCCACTCTGCCCCCAGCCCGTGGCCTTCCATGGGGCTGCTGTGGCCCAAGGGCAGGATGGGGCACTGCACCTTGTTGAACCTCATGCAAGTGGCCTCAGCCCATGATCCAGCCTGTCCAGACCTCTCTGCAGAGACTTCCTGCCCTCCGGCAGATCAACACTCCCACCCAGCTTGGCATTGTCTGTAAGCTGCCTGAGGTGCCCTTGATTCTCCCCTCCACATCATTGACAAAGATGTGAATCACACCTAGCCCCAGTGCTGAAACCTGGGGAACACCCCTTGTGACCAGGTGCCAGCTGGATTTAATTCCACTGAATTCCACCACTCCCTGGGCCCAGCCATCCTGACAGTTTTTACCCAGGGAAGAGTGCATTCAGTTCTCAGTCTTTTTCTCAACCTCTGTTCCATGTTTCCCCCCATGTCCAGGAGAAGACAGAGCTTCTCCTTAGACCTCCATTCATTGCTGATGTATTTACAGAAACATTTTTACTCTCTTTGCAATTTTCTTGGAAGAAATTCTCAACAGTGAGGCAGGTGAGGCACTGGGAACAAGTTGTCCAGAGGAGCTGTGGATGCCTAAGGAAGGGTGTTAGGTGAACATGACTCAGCCTCACACAGAGGTGAGGTTGGATCTGAGCTACTCTCTGTTCGGTGAAAGGGTCTTGTGGCAGCGCAGAGAGGCTGTGCAGGGAACAGCTGTGCCCTGCATGTGCCCCCCGCAAGGAGCTGTGCTGCTGCCAGTGCCCCTGGAGCTGTAGGGCTGCTGAGCTGTGGGGCAGGGAGAGGAGCAGCAGGGTGCATGTGCAGCTGAGCCATTGCTGGAGAGCACAGGGCTCTGGGCTCCCTGCTGTCCCAGGGCAGCCCAGAGGCCAGGCTGTGCCTGCGGCAGCTCTGGGGAAGTGGCTCAGGGTTTTCCCCTGGCCTGCCTCAAGTGTCTGCCAGCAGGAGTATGTTTCTCTGTGCAGCTGTTTCCAAGGAATATGTCCCATGAAATATGGAGCTTCAGATGCTTTAGGCTTGCATTCAAGCCTCTGTCACATTTTGTGTCTCCCCTTTGCAGATCTGACTGCCTGCAGTCTTACCAAGAAGTTTTCTCTGGACACTTGCAATGTTCTCCTTCCCTCCCATCCAGAACAGCTCTCTATCCCCTAAGCTCAGGAAGAAGCTGCTGGCTGTCCATAGAGTGTTTGAAGACTTGAATTTTTGTTTCGGTTTCATAGTTAGAGATGTATATATGGTCTGATAGTTTTGAATAAATGTGTTATGATTATATCCTTAAATTTTGATGACATTTTTTATGGTATATATTTTATTTTGATGATTTGAAAACCTAAAAAATATATCAATTTACATAAACCAAAGAGAATGTGAGATCAGGGCCTGCTAGCCTAGAGGTTATGGAGTGCAGCTCATTCAATGTGCCGGTGCCTCACCATGTCCTTTCCTTACCGGGCTTCTCCCTTTCCTCTTTTGCCATGTTTTCTTTGTGACATTTGTGCTGCTATTTTAACTTGTCATTGTAACAGGGCCACTTATTGACATGTTTGGGGCACAATGGATGCAAAGTCCTGTACAGACAAAAGTTTTCTACCTAGATGTGTTCTGTGCTCACCAAAGGCCTGAGCAAAGAAACAAAGACAAGTGTGCCCAAATGGCCAAGCTTTGCTCCTTTGCAATCTCACACAGATCTGGCTCTCAGGTGTCTTCAGTCACAATTCCATAGGTAAGAGGAGGTTGTGTATTTAACTGGGAAATAGTGAACTGCTTTGGAAAAGCCATCTGTATATATATGTACCCAGGACAGCAGTCCAGCTGTGTTGTTTGCAAGTTGTTTGTAGAAGGATGAGTGGACTCTGAGGCCAATAACAAGTGACAAGGGTGCCTCAAATCTATTTACACTCCAGCCTGGGTACCATTCATCCCAGAGCCATGGCACAATGCTTTAGTGTATCCTACACACACTCTGCCTGCAAGAAAAGCTTGGCTTGGCTTATTAGAGTGAAAGAAATAGAATAGAATGGACAGTGAAACTCATCCCTTTGGAATGACTCTCCTGCTTTCCAGTGTCAACTCTGCCCCTCATGCTCCCAAGGCTTGTTACAAACAACTATCTAAAATTGCTTAAAAATTCCCCGGCAAGGTTCAGTAAAAACCAGATTGAATATTAAGCAGTAGCTGAACATGGCTGAGCCTTACACAGAGGTGAGGTTGGATCTGAGCTACCCTCTAAAAAAATCATTGGCAACATTCACACTATTGCTTACAGGTCGTTTAAGGTACAACAAGGAAAAAAATACCAATAGCAACAAACAAATTTCTGTCAATCAAACAAGAAACATTCTGAGAAGTGTTTGTGTGCATGTGTGTGTGTGTGTGTGTTTAGGTGCTCTTCACAAAAGTACAGAAAGGACAAGGCTAAAAAGGAATATAGCCTAAAAGCTTAACAGCACTCCAGCTTAACTGTGGTGGTTAGACTGGAGCCTCCAGGAGTGGGGCTGTTGGCCCAGGATCCATTGCTGAGCAGTGATCCTGCCAGTGCAGCAAACTTGAGAGCTCGCTGCCCCTGAGAGGCCCCACTCAGAGGGAGGTTGCTGCTGGCAGCCACTGTGCTCCAGGAGAGCTCCAAGGGCCTCCATTGGAGCGCTCTTTATGGGCCACAAGAGAGTGGGCCTCAGCCATAAAATGCTTCCTCGTGGCCGCACTGGGGGCCAGCAGCCTGTCTAGCAAAGTGGGAGGAGAAGGATGCCGTGCCATTCAGGCAAGAAAAGTGGTTTGCAAGGCTGTTCCCTGACACCCCAGGAGCTCGTTAGGTGGCACAGGTTCCTGGGAGCGCTCCGTGTCCCTGATAAGCTCAGCAGGAGCTGAGCCCAGGGGCTGTTCAGCAAGGCCCAGGCCTGACAAGCGTTTCCCAGATCACCCTGGGGCCGCACGAGGCCGGGCCCATTCACCACCACAATCTGAAGCACCAAGTTTTGATGGAGGGTAAAAAGCCAAGGCCCAGTGGAAGTGGGCCCTGTCCTCAGGCCTGTGGGAGAATCACAATGCAGATCCTTGTGCTGCTTATTCCATCTCTCCCCTCTTTACTAAGTTCTTGGTGGCAAGGTCACTTAGGTTAGACACACAGCTAATAAACAGTGCTCCTGCAGCTTTCTGCTCAAAAAATTAAACTGAGATTACACATCCCAGATCATGTTCTGTTCCGGTTTAACTGACTGATTTGAGGAATTTCTGGAGCAGCAAATTTGCTTCCTCAAATGTTTACTGTGTGTGACATGGAGCACAGAAGAAAGATTTAATGTCAAAGCCACTGCCCAGGCAGTGCTCTTTTGACAAGTTCTGCCCTGAGCTTTCCTTAGGAAGATCTGAAATGTTCAATGTCACCAGCACAAGCTCCTGCAATGGCTGCTGGCCAGCAGAGCAGGGCTGTCAGCTGTGAAACAAGTGTTGCCACAAGCAGCAACAAGCAACAAGCTCTCCCACGGCAGCAAATCATGAGCTGGGAAGGATCTGATCTAAAGGCCAAAGCTCCTTAGCTCCTTCCAAGAGGGCTGGAACACTTCCTCATTCCAATGAGCTGCGGTGCTGGACACCACAGCTCTGTGTGAGCACTGGACACAAGTTGCTCCCACTGAGTGCTGGGATGGTTCCTGCAGGAGCTCTGGGCTCCTGTGAGTGCCAGACACAATGAGGAGAGAAGGAGCCCAGGGCACTGACACACCTTTGCCTTGGGCATAGCCCGGCCTGGAACAAACACCCTGAAAGGTTTCCCCTTTGGCCCATGTCTTGAAAGGTCAGGTCAGCTGTTTGATGACTCAGGTTGGTTTGGTGTCAAGGAATTTCCCTCAGAAATACTGGGTTTGTCTCCCTCTGTGCCTTCCCCTCAGCAGCTTTGGGGATGCTCCTGTGTGAAGCCATCTGTCTCACACAGTTGGAGACAACTTAAAACCAACACTCTGTAATAAGTCGTCTCCTCTAATGTGTTCCAACAATCCACTTCCAGCAATAGGAAATTAATACTAATAGATGAAAGCGGAAGGAAACCAACAGCTTATTAACAAACAGAATGCCTACAAAGCAAGAACAAAGGCAGTGACTTCTAGATATCAAACTGCCAGACCTCACCGTCTTCCACTGGAACAAAGACCCAAAATGCCAGAGGAAAATCCCCCCAGGACTCGCGTTCCAAGATGGCGCCGGGTTCTCCCTCAGGAAGAACAGGAGCCATCACGGAGTAGTTCCGGCAGCAATGAATGTTCAGGGGCTTGTCCAGCACTGACTTTCTCCCAATGGCAGAGCTCTGGGGAGCAGCCACGGCAGGTGAAGCAGCTGGACTGGAGCCCCTCGGTTCTTTTCTCCCCGCTGTGGCTCAGCTCACACACTCTCGGGCTGGGAGCGGAGCCGCTTCGCTTCTGCCGGCACCGTGTCCCTGGGCTTGGACAAACAGATTTCAGCCAGGAGAGCCCTGCACACTGTTCCTCGTATCTCTCATAACAGCCTCAAACAACTACAAACACTCTGCCTACAGCAGCTTTCACAAAGAGCTGCAGAAATCCAGGATAGCCTAAAGTGAGCGGCAAAAGGCTTTTGCCTTGCTCTTGCCACCAGAATTCTTGATGATCTGATGCAATTTGATTCACATATAACATGGTTTCTGAGTTTTTCCATTGAAATATTTCATGATGAGTGACAAGCCTTGGGAGCAAGAGGTACAGGACCGATGTGCGAAACCATGAGCATATCCTCCAAAGTGACCAGTTTAATTGTCCATTTTATTACTCTTGTATTTATTGCACAACTCATAGGCAAATCCAAGCTTTGCTTGGAGGCAAAACAGGCATGGGATACACTAGAGTCCCTTGTAGGGTCACCAGGGCTGGCAGTGACAAAGCAGGCTGTCTGCTTCATTGTGAACCACTACAGAGCTACATCCCAACGTGTTTTTAGGAAGCACTGAATTATTAAGCCCCCTGTTTCTGCATGAGATACAAAAAAGGAGATCCCAAATGATTTTCATGCAAGCATGCAGTAAAGAACTGATCTTGCTCTCCTAATTGAAGCTTTGGCTTGGGCAATTGCACTCTTCCCATTCATCTTTTGACACAGACACTCCAGGTTTGCCCCCACACCCCTGCAAGGCTGGCAGTCACTGTTTCCCATTTACTGTTCTTCCCTAGAGCCAGTACAGTGGCTTCTTTGAAACTAAAAGCCCTGAGATCTGGTTGTCTTGAAGGAGCATGAAATGCTATTCAAGTGTTCACATTGGTAATACCCAGGTCTGCACTCCCCAGAGCTCTGAAGCAGCAGCAGGAGGACCATGCATCATTGCTGTTTGTGGATGTTCATGTTTCTGGTGGGCAAGAGCAATGGCTTTGAGGAGGGACAAGAATGCCCCTCTTCCAACAGTGGCTGAGAAAGGAGATGTGAAGTTTCACTGCCTTTTCTAGGATATTTTTGAAAGATCTAAGAGAATATTGCAGCATAGAGCTGGTCCCTAATTTTGTCTCCAGAGAAATCCCCAAAAGAGACATTCAATCTCCTGCTGATGGCAGCCCCATAAGCTCATGGACCAGTTTTCCCTGAAACATGCCACCCTGTCTGGACTTTACTAGGCCAGGACTAAACCCATAGCTAAGCAAACACGTGCAGCAACATGACACAGAGTTTTTCCATCAGAAAACCCAATTAACACATTCACATGCAGTTTATTCTGTAACATCAGAAGCTGGCAGCCATGAGGATTTTGCTGGCAAAAGGTTGCAGTATGCACTGGGACCAGAAGTGGTTTTCTTTAAGGCAAAGCAAATTGAAATGTGAAGTTTAAAAGCTTCAAACGACTGTGAAAGAAAACTGCAAAATAATTTCTGGATAAGTGTTCTGGTTTAAAAGCAAAACCAGTGAGAGACTCTAAGTCAGAAATACAATTTATTAGGAAAAGGGGAAAAAAAAAAAAAAACACAAAAATACCCCATCCAAAATACATGCAATAATGTAAAAGAAAAACCACTGACAGAGTCAGAATACAAGCTCTGACACCCTCTTGGTCAGGGTACTGGTAGCAGTCCAGTTGGATTAGTGGCTGCACTCCTCCTGGAGTGGCACATGTGATCCTGTAGAAGGGTATAGTCTTCCTCTGAAGTTCCAGTGGAAAAGGCGGCCATTCCTCTGGGAATCCAGTGGAAAGGCTGCTTGTTCTGTCCCAAACTCCAGATTATTTGCAGGTGGGGATGCTTGGTTCCTCCCCTCTGGGCACAGCATCTCACAATGGGCTCTTATCATTCCATGAGTCATGGGGTGGGTCCATGAGACAGAAAGGGCTCCCAGAGGGAATTATCTCTGAGTCATGGGGAAAGGCATTGATGGGCCCATTAACAGGAGATAAGGAAAAGAACAATGCCCCTCCTGGTTTCAACAGCTCTTGAAGATGGAAATAGAATACATCCTTATATTGTAACCAAGGATAATAGGGAGCATTGTCAATGATCATGCAGCCAACCAAGAGCTGGAGCTGAATCCAGAATTGCTTGTTCCAGCTACACAGGAATTCATTACCCTGGCAAGCACAGCTCCATGGGAACAAAGATCTCTCATCTCTGGGCTGAATTGTAGCATTGTGTGTCCTGGATGAGTTTTCTTGTAAAGTTGTTAATTTTTTTATAAGTAGGTGTCATGGTTTGAGCCTGGCACAGAGCCAGTGCCCCTATGAAAATTCCCTCACCCTGGTGTCTGCTGTGAGATGTGACCAGGAATAAACAAAACAGGCTCCAGCTTAAACATAAAGAACACTTTATTACCTAAACTACAGGAAAATAGGGAAAAACTATAAGGAAAAGAAAAAAAAATTGAAAACCTTACAAAAAAACCACTTTCCTCCTCCCCACTACCTGAATTTCCCAATCCGATACATTCTCCCAAATCACCAACTGCCCAGCCTGGCACCACACTTTAGTATACTCAAACTTCAGTTCATGAAGAGGAGAGGAGTCCTTCTTGTTCCATAGGCTTCCCCTGGAAACACACTGAAACCTCGTGTGCTTCCCTGTCACTTCGGCACCGCCCGGAAAAAAGTCCTTTTGCCGCTTGTGACATCTTCCTTCCATGCCCAGTGCTCTCACCACCGTGCATGGATCAGAGCTGCTTTTAGGGTTGTCTTTTAAGGATGCCTTGTCTCACTCCAAAAAGGCACAGTCTCTGCTTTGGGACATCTGTCCCCCCCATATTTTTCCAACCCCCTGGGGCCGCGGGGTCCTCACGATGAACCCTCCTGGTTCTGAGGCACTGCCTCCCCCTAAGTGCAGTCTCTGTGTCACAGGAACAAACTGAGTCCATGGCCACAAGAAAAGTCCAGCCACAAGGCCACTCCAAGCATCTCTCTCTTCACTCAGCCAGTCTTCTCTACGTCCTTCAGGCCAGGTCCTTGTCTCATCTCATCTCCTATCTCCCTTCTTATTCAGCTTCGAGGAGGATTAGCATTTTTGCAAGGCCCCAATCATGAAAGAAAGGGGTTAAAACTTTCAGTCTCTGTCTGTCCTGGAGCTGCGGCACTCCCACACACGCTGCCGCTCCGGCCGGGCACTCTTCCCCCCCCCTCCTTCTCCTCCTGGGCCGGCTGCTATCACATTCGGTGTCGCCCGCTCTCCTCTCTCCTTCCTGGGGGGGGGATGGCTGCCCGAGGGCTGACTCCCTGGGCTCTTCCACCCTTCCATCCTCGAGGGCCTTCTCACCCCCCATCTCTGTCCAGGCCCCAGGCCTACCGCATGGCAGCCCCTCCCCCGCCCAGCAGCAGCGGCTGGACAGGGGAGGGTGATCTGACCTCTTCGCCTCGACGTCCCAAGAGGACCTCCCAGGGCCAGAGCCCTGCTTTTTAACCCCTGTGTATTCTCGGAGGTGTGTCCAAACCCCACTGGCTACACCAGGTGCCAGTCTCAAACTCAGAACATTCATTGGTTTGACCACAGCTTCCCAGAATTCCCACTTCTTCCTGGTCAAACCACCACAGTAGGGTTTTGGTTTGACCCTCGGTTCCCCCCATGTTCTCCCTCCTAATGGTTTGTTCCTCCTGCCAGTTACCTGTCTATCAATGTAACCAACCCCCTTTCATTTCAAGAAATTTCTATGTCAATCTTCCCTTACTTAACATATGATTTGTCCCCTGAGCCTTGTCCCTCCCCTACGCCATTCCTATTGGTTCAGGTGTGTCCCTCGCTCCTCCCCTGAGCTTCGTTCATTGGTCCCTCGTGGCTCCTCGTGTCACGCCTGTAATAAGTAACAATATATTTGTTCATTAATAGCTAGATGATAATTTAAATTGAAAACAATAGCTAAATAGCTTTTGTAGAATATCTATAGGGCTGTATGGGAAACGTTTAAGTAGTGCTTGGGCCACAAATCCCCCCTTGGTAACCAGATACAGCTACATCTAGTAATAATTACTAACCTTGTAACCTTTTGTTTGCTCTGCAAAAATTCCAACCTATAGATGTAGGAGACTTTCTGAAACACATATGGTAACAATTATTAACCTTGCAAGAACGTTGAGCTTAAAAGATTAGACTTATAGGTATGCCTTATAAGGAAAGTGGCCAAAGAGGAAGACTTGGGGCCTTCATCCCACGACCACTAGAAGGCAGAAAAAAGACCCCTAGCAACAGGAGGAGCACGCGCAGAAAACAGACCACGTCACCCAGGAATTCGGAGAAAAAGGACAATAAAAAGCGAACTTAAAAGGGGGAGACGCGTGCCTAAGAGAGCGAAGTCTCCTGGCCGCCCAGCACTGAATCTTGCTTATTCTTGCTTGCATAATAATAAAGATTATTGCACAATTCTTAAATTCGGTCGGTTCGTTTATCACAATTTGGTGCCGTGACTCAAATCCTGAGACAGGGTTGGTTTGAGAATTCGGGGGGGGGGTGCCCCCACCCCTTTGGTGGCCCTCATCTTCTCAACCGACCCCCCCTCTGGACTGACGAACCTAAATTCGAGAATAAGCAAGGAAACACCAGTGACCCTGTAAGCTTTGTGCACGAAGATCCGAGCGAAGACGCAGGACGCGTGAGAATACGGGTGAACCGCTTGGTTGGGTTGGAATCCCAGGGCAAAGTGAATGAGACGTCCAACTGAGGACGAAGCAAGAGGGACCCTCCAGTAGTGCGGTTCTCGTAACCCGCGAGGGAGCGAGCCACGACCGAGGGGGGTGTGTGTGTGTGTGCGTGGAGGTGCCTTGGAAGATGGGGCAGAAGGAGAGCAAGCCTTCTGACCCCCTGGAGGAGGGCCCCCGGTTACCCCCAATACCTAAGGATAGTCCGTTAGGATTAATGATTAACTATTGGGATGATTTTCCCTCCAGAAAAGGGAAGGATAAAGCAAAAATGATAAATTATTGCATGGTAGTATGGGGGGTAAGAAACTGGATTCAGGAAATACATACTGGCCCGTTTTCGGATCCTCTGAGGACTGGGTCTGTCAAGCCTTGAATATCTATGTGAATTCCAAAGAGCCAGAAAACCTGGAGGAGAGTGCTTATGCTAAATTGTGGTTGGTAGGAAGTAATGAGCAAATAACTAGATTGCTCCCCCTTAAGGGAAGCCAAGGGGAAGAAGATAGAAAGAAAAAGTCCCGAGTGGAGGAAGAGATTTCTATTTATCCTCCCCCATATGTACCACCACCAGCCCCAGCCCCTCCTGTATCCCTTCCAAACATTCCTCCAGCATCAGCCCCTGACAAACAGCAGGTCACAGACTCCTCGGATTACAGGAGACATACTCGGAGCCAAATGAAAACAGTAATTGAGGAAGGAGAGAACAGTGGATTGTTCCCTCTTAGGGAAATAGCATTAGGAGGACCTCAGGCTGGGATGGGGTTTGTCACTGTCCCCTTAAACTCAGGAGATGTCCGTGAGTTTAAGAAAGAGATGGGAAAATTATTAGAAGACCCTACAGGAGTAGCAGAAAGGGTGGATCAGTTCCTGGGACCAAATAAATATACCTGGGTAGAGATACAGTCCATTCTAGGCATACTATTTACAACAGAGGAGAGAGGGATGATTAGAAGGGCAGGAATGAGAATTTGGGATGCCCAGCATGTTCAGGGTCCTGTGGCTGATGTCAAATGGCCCTTGCAAAATCCCAATTGGAATAATCAGGACCCCAACCATCGTGGTCATATGCAGGACTTAAGAACTATTATAATCCAGGGCATACGAGAGGCTGTGCCCCGGGGACAAAATATAAGCAAGGCATTCAGAGAGTGCCAAGGAAAGGATGAGACCCCCACTGAATGGTTGGAAAGATTAAGGAAGAGTTTTCAGTTATACTCAGGGGTGGATCCAGAGACGCCTATGGGGCAAGCACTCCTGAAAACACAGTTTGTAGCTAAATCGTGGGAAGACGTTCGAAAGAAATTAGAAAAGTTAGATGATTGGCAGGACAGAGGACTTGATGAATTGCTTAGGGAGGCTCGAAAAGTATATGTTAGACGGGAGGAAGAAGCACATAAAAGGCAAGTTCGGATGATGGTGGCAGCAGTAAGGGAGGGGCAGCGAAACAACCCTCCGCCATGGGAAAGAAATGACATGAGGAGGGTTTCCCGGGATTTAGGAGGGCCCCCAGTGGGGGTGGAGAGAAGGAACGGGGTGCTACTACTGTGGTGGGAAAGGACACATGAAGAGGGAATGTCGAAAGAGGCTTAGGGATGAGAAAATGTTCAAAGAGGATTAGGGGGGGGTCAAGGGCTCTATTTATTGGGGACTCAAATGTCATCAGAGCCCTTGGTAAAACTTAAAGTGGGTCCCCAGCAAACCCCCATAACCTTCCTTGTAGACACGGGGGCCGAGAGATCAACAGTTCAGTCTTTGCCCCCGGGATGTAAGATTTAGCCTTTAACAGTACAGGTTATTGGGGCAAAAGGGGAACCCTTCAAGGTTCCTGCAATTAAAGATGTCTTAATAGAATCAGAGAAAAAAATAGGGATAGGATCCTTGCTACTAGTTCCTGAAGCCGATTACAATTTATTAGGTAGGGATTTAATGGTGGAATTAGGAATAAATAGAAATATTGAAGAAAAACAGTTGAAAGTCTGACTGTGCCCCCTACGGGCCACTGACGAGGAGAAGATAAACCCGGAGGTTTGGTATACCCCTGACACAGCAGGGAGACTGAATATAGAGCCTTTCACAGTTATTATCCAAAACCCGGAAATCCCAGTGAGGATAAAACAATATCCCATGTCAGACGATGGGCAAAGGGGACTAAAACCAGAAATAGAACGGTTAATACAACAAGGGCTCTTGGAACCTTGTATGTCTCCCTTCAACACCCCATCTTACCTGTAAAAGAACCAGATGGGAAATACCGACTAATACATGATTTAAGGGAAATAAATAAGAGAACTATTGCCCGGTTCCCTGTAGTAGCTAATCCCCATACATTGCTCAGTCAATTGAAACCTGATGACCAATGGTATAGTGTTATAGATTTAAAAGACGCCTTTTGGGCATGCCCCTTGAAGCAAGAATGTAGGGACTATTTTGCATTTGAATGGGAAGATCCCGATACCCACCAAAAGCAACAACTAAGGTGGACCGTGCTCCCACAGGGATATACCGAGTCCCCGAATTTATTTAGGCATGCATTAGAACAGATAATGAAAACCTATACCCCAAACCCAGGAATAACCCTTGTTCAATATGTAGATGATCTGTTAATAGCTGGAAAGAGTGAGGAAGCAGTTAGGGAAGAAAGCATTAAGCTTTTAAACTTTTTGAGCATTCAGGGGCTGAAGGTGTCCAAAAATAAACTGCAATTCGTAGAAGAAGAAGTGAAGTACCTGGGACACCGACTCAGTAAAGGAACTAAAACAGTAGATCCAGAGAGGGTTAAGGGAATCCTCTCCCTTCCCCCCCCAAGAAATAAGAGACAAATTAGACAGCTATTGGGTCTCATAGGATACTGCAGACAATGGATTGAAAACTTTAGTGGCAAAATAAAATTCTTGTATGAAAAACTAACTACTGAAGGTTTGATTAAATGGACTGAAAAGGATGATGAATCATTAGAACAACTAAAAGAGGAATTGACTAATGCCCCGGTGCTAAGCCTCCCCGATGTTAGGAGACCTTTTTATTTGTTCGTTAATACTGAGGCAGGAGTAGCATTTGGGGTACTGGCTCAGGACTGGGCCAGCAGTCGAAAACCAGTGGCATACATTTCTAAATTACTGGATCCAGTAAGTAGGGGATGGCCAACATGCTTGCAGATTATAGTAGCCACAGCCCTTTTAGTGGAGGAAGCTCTCAAAATTACCTATGGAGGAGAACTGAAAGTTTTTACTCCCCATAATATACGGGCAGTATTGCAACAAAAGGCAGAAAATGGATAACAGACTCCAGACTTTTGAAATACGAGGGCATTTTACTGTCATCCCCTCGGTTGATACTTGAAACCACCTCTCTGCAAAACCCTGCTGAATTCCTGTTTGGGGATCCACAGGAGAATTTAACTCATGATTGCTTACATAGCATAGAGAAACAAACAAAAATTAGACCGGATCTCGAAGAGGAAGAACTGGAAGAAGGAGAAAAGTTATTTGTGGATGGTTCCTCTAGGGTTGTTGAGGGAAAGCGAATCTCGGGATATGCCATTGTGGGAGGTGAAAATTTAGAAATAATAGAATCCGGCCCTCTGAGTCTTAGTTGCTCAGCCCAGGCCTGTGAGCTTTATGCGGTATTGCGGGCTCTGAAATTCTTGGAAGCTAAGGATGGGACCATCTATACGGATTCAAAGTATGCCTTTGGAGTGATACATACTTTTGGAAAAATTTGGGAAGAAAGAGGGTTAATAAATTCCCAAAGAAAAGAATTAATACATCGGGAACTAATCACTCAGATATTACAAGCGTTAAGAGGCCCAAAGAGAATAGCAATAGTACATGTTAAAGGACATTAAAAGGGTCCCTCCCATCTGATCAGAGGAAACAATATAGCAGATAGAGAAGCAAAGAAAGCTGCCCTCAGAAAATTCCAGGAGCAGGGAACAAGGAGAATGCGAGATGGCGAAAGAGTTTGTGTCCTGAACTTCACAGCCCAGGAAAAGGAAAAATTAGACAGAATGGGAATAACAGAGAATGAGGGTATTCGAAAATTACCAGATGATAGGGAAGTGCTGCCAAAATCTGTAGCTCAGAGGATAGTGCAGCAGTTACATGAAAAGACTCACTGGGGAACCTAAGCCTTAGTAGATCAGTTTACTATTAAGTATATGTGTATAGGAATTTATGATATAGCAAAACAAGTAGTTAGGGGATGTATAACATGCCAGAGGGTTAATAGGCATCAAGCTCGAGAAAGGATTCCAGGAGGAAGGGAATTAGCACACCGACCTTTTTCACATGTACAAGTAGATTTCACCAAGCTACCAAAAGTAGGGAGGTACAAGTACTTATTGGTACTAGTAGATCATCTAACCCACTTCGTAGAAGCATATCCTACATCATGGGCTACTGCAAACGTAGTGATTAAAACCTTACTGGAAGAAATAATCCCTAGGTATGGATTAGTAGAAATATTAGACTCTGATAGAGGCCCCCATTTCGCAAATAAAGTACTAAAAGAGGTAACCACGGCCTTAGGTACTAAATGGAAATATCACACTCCTTGGCACCCTCAAAGCTCAGGGAGGGTAGAAAGGGCAAATGGAGAAATCAAGAAGCAACTCACTAAACTTATGGTGGAAACTAAAATGTCATGGGTCAGATGTTTACCCCTGGCACTGCTAAACATTAGAACCCAACCTAGGACGGATGTGGGAATTTCTCCCTTTGAAATGCTCTATGGAATGCCTTACGACTTAGAGCTACCAGGGAACCATCCCTGTATCCAAGATAGTCAAATTCAGAGTTACATACAACAGCTAATGAAACGAAGGGAGGAACTAAAACGAAAAGGGCTATTGGTACAAAGACCCCCTTTGGACATAGCAATGCATAAGCTTAAACCTGGAGATAGAGTCCTAATTAAAACTTGGAAAGAGACCTCCCTAACACCCCAATGGGAAGGTCCCTATGTTGTTCTGTTTACCACAGAGACAGCCGTCCGAACTGCTGAAAAAGGCTGGACACATGCCAGTCGAGTGAAAGGACCCATCACTGCAGACACCCCTTGGGAGGTGACCAGTCGCCCTGGAGATCTACGATTGACTCTTCGGAAAACATAAGAATGCATAGCAACTGGTAATATGAATGACTGAGAGGGAGAAACACCGACTGCAGCTACTGGTCAGAGACAATATTCAAAGGGTGGGAAAGGAACTGAAGTGTCCTCTTATTTGGCACACATGGGATGATCTGATATCAGTGGCTGAGGTCCTCTCTGAGATAAGGCGGCCACTGTCTAACAGACCTGGGTGCATTAAATGTGGTGATCCCATCTGTAGGGCATGGATAAAAATATTTTGCGGGGGATGTAGGCTCAAATGGTGGGTTTTCCAATCACAGTTAGGTGGGGGTATCTGGTATCATACTTGTGATTGGGGTTGGAGGAGGGAAAACCCTTACACGGCTCTAAGCAAATTTGCAACAGCCCCAGGACAAAGAGAAATCCCTTATAGGGAGGCAATAACATTAATTGAAAATATAGAGCAGAGGAGACATTGGGCCCTGGCCTGGGCAATACATCACCAATCATATAGGATCATCTGCCAAAATCAGAGTGTGATATTAGACCAGGTGTGTGTAGGGAAAAAGATTCATGTCCCCATAGAGTGGCAAGTTGAGCCCCGAAATTGGGATAGTACCGTACGCTGCTACTTCCGAATATATAAGAAATGAGCCCGTAAGGCTCGGAGGAAAAACCCAGACAGTGAGACTCAGGCCCTATAAAGCTCGCTAGGAACGACAGAGAATCTGCCATAAGATAAGAGAGATCCTTTGCCTGGAGGCCTGGCAGCCTGCCCTTAGGAGTAGGGGCAGGAACGAAAGAAATAGCCCAAATAATGCACCCCCTGAAGACTACCCCTGCTGCCAAGAAGATAATGATCCCTGCAGACCGATACACCCGGGCTGGCAGGCGAGGCAGAGAGGTAAGGAGGAGTGAGGAAGAGCAACGGGCCTCAGGAACAGGAACGGAGCACAGGAATGCTCCAGGTAAAAGAGATATGGTTATAAGAGGTGAACAAAATTTGTTGCTAGGACCCTGCCCTGCTTGGCGAGCTATTTTTATCATTATAATCCTGAGCTTCCCGACTGCCTGGGGAAACCCCCATCAGCCTTACAAAGGGAACAAGATCCTAGTCAAACGGACCCTGATCACTGACTGGTCTCAGGCCTTTTTGCAATTTACCGGATCTATGGGAAATACCACAGGTTTGAGTTTACAAACTTTAGTTCTGCATGACGGTCTGCCGTATGCTAAACACGAATGGAAGAGGCAGAAAACTTGGGAGCTTCAAGGAGTAGTGGGAGAACAAATTAATATTGGATGTCGAGTGGTTAATGGATCAGACTATACTAACACAATCTCAATCAGTGTTTCCATGGGTCAGGAGGATAAACAAATAAATTTTGAATACCCAGCACGAGACTGCTGGCAAAACTTCACATTAACTCACACGGCAGAGGTAGTCTGTCTCTGGACAAAAGATACACAAGGCCTTTCCTTTAAATTCACAATAAATATTAAAACACAATCTACCACTACTAAACCACACATTATCACCATTTCACCTACACCACCGGTCACACTCACACCAAAAATTTTCAAAATAGGACCTTATATAATCAAAAAAATTGGTCAACAACAAATATTATTTAATCCAGCATGGTCTCTAAAACAGGTCGAACTGCTAATGCAGACTAATGTTTCAGAAATCCAGCCAGCTTGTTCTCTGTTTTTGCAAACATCCTTTGAAGGCTGGACTACTTGGCTCAGGAAACGCAGCTCTTTTAAAACAAGGAAACTTAGAGATGTGACTGGTGTTCTAGGCACAGGACTGGGAATTCTGAATAGCATCGATTCGGAGGTACTAATGAACAAACTGGCTGCTACGGCCAGAGATCTGTCCAAATTACAGCAACCACTGAGGTCATCTCTACTGGCTTTGGGGAGACACCAGTGGACGTTGTCAAACATTTTGCCAAATTGGGAAAGAGTAAATGTGAACGATCACAAATTGGTAATTGATGCACTTGGTGCCACACAAAATAATGTCTCCTTAGCCCTCAGCTGTATCCGGGCACAATTATGGATGCAGTCAGTCTCTGCTGCAATTATAAGAGAGGGCGAGGAAGGCACTTTCCCCACAGAAATTCGGAAAATAATTTGGGATAATGCCACTGAGTTTGAAAGGGAATTCCAATCCTCGTGGAAACTGGTGAATTTTACCTATAACCCTATTTCTAATACAGTCACTGCCTTTGTCTTGACCATACAAAATGCCTCTGTACATCTAGTTTTTCCTGTCATTGCATTAGGAATAAACCATGACGGAGCTGTCCTCTATCCTACAGAACATAGAGGATGGGTCCGTCAGCTTGGTGACAAATGGCAAACTGTTGACTTGGAATCTTGTATTGTACGAGAACAGTTGGGATTCATCTGCGAGGGCGCTGTAATTATAGCTCAAGATATCTGTTTGGACACAGAGCAAAACATTTGCCATTTTGAGATTCGCCCTAATGAAGTTTCTAAAACAGTTCTTATATACATAGGCAATGGGTGCACGTGTTTCAGAACTCTCTGTGATTTTGTGCTAGTAGATGATGTTATGGTGGATACAAAGAATCACTCAAACTTCTGTGCTTGTAACTTCACCAAGATTACAGGGTGTGACACCACTTATGAAGCTACAGTTACCTCTCACCAACTATTACAATCCAACTACACGCTGATTCACAAGTTAATGCCCACCCCGATTGGGATGAACTTCACCCTAGTGAGACAACTATTGTTTCACCAGGATCTGATAAAAATTCTTGAGAAAATCAGGAAAAGCGGACAGAAGACCCTAGTAACTGTTCAACATGATGTAGAGAAAATACACCAGGTAGTAGAAAGAGTGAAGCAAGATAGCAATTATAGGTGGTGGGACACCCTGTTCGAATGGTCACCTACTGCCACAGGTGTCTTAAACAGTATGTGCCATCCCACTGTCGTTCTTTTAATTCTGATTGTACTAGGATTTATTTTCTCAGCAGTTCAATTTGTTGTGAATTGGAATATGATGAAAAGACTAAAGAAATTAGCAGGTATAATTAATGCACAGAGCTTAACTGATGAAATAGATCAGTTAGCGCTTGCTAGGAAGGAGCTAAAAAGGTTTAATGAACAAAATTGGTAAAAAGAGAAATGGGGGATTGTAATAAGTAACAATATATTTGTTCATTAATAGCTAGATGATGATTTAAATTAAAAAAACAATAGCTAAAATAGCTTTTGTAGAATATCTATAGGGCTGTATGGGAAACTTATAAGTAGTGTTAAAGTTACAACCCCCCCCCCTTGGTAATTGGATACAGCCACATCTGGAAATAATTTCTAACCTTGTAGAATTGCTTGCTCTGCAAAAATTCTACCCTATAGATGTAGGAGACTTTCTGAAACACATATGGTAACAATTATTAACCTTGCAAGAATGTTGAGCTTAAAAGACTAGACTTATAGGTATGCCTTATAAGGAAAGCGGCCAAAGAGGAAGACTTGGGGTCTTCATCCCACGAACACCAGAAGGCAGAAAAAAGACCCCTAGCAACAGGAGGAGCACGCACAGAAAACAGACCACGTCATCCAAGAATCTGAAAAAAGGACAATAAAAAGCGAACTCAAAATGGGGGAGGTGCGGGCCTAAGGGAGCGAAGTCTCCTGGCAGCCCAGCGCTGAATCTTGCTTATTCTTGCTTGCATAATAAAGATTATGGTACAATTCTTAAATTCAGTCGATTCGTCTATCACAGCTGACAGAGTCAGAATACAAGCTCTGACACCCTCTTGGTCAGGGTACTGGTAGCAGTCCAGTTGGATTAGTGGCTGCACTCCTCCTGGAGTGGCACATGTGATCCTGTAGAAGGGTATAGTCTTCCTCTGAAGTTCCAGTGGAAAAGGCGGCCATTCCTCTGGGAATCCAGTGGAAAGGCTGCTTGTTCTGTCCCAAACTCCAGATTACATGCAGGTGGGGATGCTTGGTTCCTCCCCTCTGGGCACAGCATCTCACAATGGGCTCTTATCATTCCATGAGTCATGGGGTGGGTCCATGAGACAGAAAGGGCTCCCAGAGGGAATTATCTCTGAGTCATGGGGAAAGGCATTGATGGGCCCATTAACAGGAGATAAGGAAAAGAACAATACCCCTCCTGGTTTCAACAGCTCTTGAAGATGGAAATAGAATACATCCTTATATTGTAACCAAGGACAATAAGGAGCATTGTCAATGATCATGCAGCCAACCAAGAGCTGGAGCTGAATCCAGAATTGCTTGCTCCAGCTATGTAGGAAATCATTACCCTGGCAAGCACAGCTCCATGGGAACAAAGATCTCTCATCTCTGGGCTGAATTGTAGCATTGTGTGTCCTGGATGAGTTTTCTTGTAAAGTTGTTAATTTTTTTATAAGTAGGGTTTTGGTTTGGCCCTCGGTTCCCCCCATGTTCTCCCTCCTAATGGTTTGTTCCTCCTGCCAGTTACCTATCAATGTAACCAACCCCCTTTCATTTCGAGAAATTTCTATGTCAGTCTTCCCTTACTTAACATATGATTTGTTCCCTGAGCCTTGTCCCTCCCCTGGGCCATTCCTATTGGTTCAGGTGTGTCCCTCGCTCCTCCCCTGAGCTTTGTTCATTGGTCCCTTGGGGCTCCTCATGTCACACCCTTCCCCTTTATAAGTGCCTCCCCACCGGTTTTTCCCTGACACCGTTACTGGCCCCGCCTGGGTCCATAAAGTGGTCTCTGGCATCCATTCTTGTGTCCACTCCCTCCTTCCTTCGCCTCAGTACTTTGCAGTCCTGCTCACGCCTGCGTCACCACGCTGCAGACGGAGCCACTACTCAGGGGTTCTGGCAGAGATCCTGGGAGAGGCGAGATTCGTGGTCTGCGCCGGTCACTCCGGGAGCAGCTAGCTGGCACCCGTCAGCTCCAGTGGCTGCGGGACAAGACTGCAGTGAATGGCGCCCAGACTGCAGTTTAGATTTGAGGGACTCTTGTCACTTGTCATTGGCCTCACAGTCCACTCATCCTTCTGCAAATAACTTGCAAACAACACAGCTGGACTGCTGTCCTGGGTAAATATACATACAGATGACTTTTCCAAAGCAGTACATCATTTCCCAGGGAAAGACACAACTTCGTCTTGCCTATGAAACTGTGATTGAAAACACCTGAGAGCCAGATCTGTGTGAGATTGCAAAGGAGCAAAGCTTTGCTATTTGGGCACAATTCTCTTGGTTTCTTTGCTCAGGCCTTTGGTGAGCACAGAACACATCTAGGTAGAAACTGTTGACTAGACAGGATCCTTTGGATCCATTGTCCCCCAAACATGTCAATGTGTGACAAGTTACAAAGACAAGTTGAAACAGTAGCACAAATGGCGCAAAGAAAACATGGCAAAAGAGGAAGAGGAGAGGCCCAATGACAAAAGGATGTAGTGAGACACTGGCACATCAAGTGAGCTGCACTCCCACAACCTCTAGGCCAGCAGGTCCTGGTGTCACAACCTCTTTTTTGGTTTCTTTAGTTTTTAAAATTTTTTTTATTTTTTGTAAATCAGCAAAACTAAATATATGCAGTTAAAATGATGTCATCAAAACTTAAAGATACAATCAAAAAACATTTATTTAAAACTACATTGAAATATCATATGTACATAAATAACATTTATAAAAGTACAAAAATAATTGCATCTAAATAATATATGTACAGTTGTAATTACGAAGCTTAAAACATAAATCCTGTTAGTGAAAAACTCTTCAGTCAGTCGGTGGCCTCTTCCTGATCTTCAAGGAAAGAGTTCTTCTGGACTGGAGGCAAGAGCTTGGTTGATAACAGGAACATCGGAAGGTACCAGACAAAACCACTTGGCAAGACTGTATCCACTCAGGCCGGCAAAGTGGAGGCACAGAATGGATCAGAGCCTGCAATGCAAACCTAAAGCATCTGCAGCTCCATATTTCAGGGGACAGACTTCCTGGAAACAAGAATTCTTAACTGCTGCACAGGGAAACATGTTCCTGCTGACAGACTTTTGAATCAGGCCAGGAGAAAACTCTGACCCATTCCCCAGAGGAATTCTACAGCCTGGCCTCTGGGCTGCCCTGGGACAGCAGGGAGCCCAGAGCTCTGTGCTCTCCAGCAATGGCTCAGCTGCACATGCACCCTGCTGCTCCTCTCCCTGCCCCACAGCTCAGCAGCCCTACAGCTCCAGGGGCACTGGCAGCAGCACAGCTCCTTGCAGGGGCACATGCAGGGCACAGCTGTTCCCTGCCAATGGGCACAGCCTCTCTGCGCTGCCACAGGACCCTCCCACCAGACAGTGGCCCAGCTCCCTGCTTACCTTTTTCTGAGGCTGATCCATGCTTGGTCTTCACCTTGCCCTCAGTCTGGAGCTCCGTCAGGCCCCCCATGCCATGACTAGGAAGGGCGATGGAGACAATGGGGGCAGATGCACACCCTTCCTTAGCATTTTGTCATTTTTGGCACTGCTGAAAAGTCCCATCCGGAGGTGTCCAACTCAGCACTTGGTCAGCTTTCTGGAGAACATGAAACCTTCACCAGCCCAAAAGGCTGGAGAGGTTTTCCTGCACGTGTGGAGGCTTGCTCTCAGCACACGTAATCAGCTGGGTGCCCATCACCTCGCAGAGGGCACAGGCCAGCTTGGTGACCACAGCGCAGACGTTGGCGCTTCGCACCGGCAGCGCCTTGTTCTCCAGGCAGGACCAGAGCACGGGCAGGGCGTAGCGCTGCACCACTTCAGGGCTCTTGGCATGAACCCATTCCACAAGCACTGCCGGGACAGACACACAGCTCCTTACCCACCAGCCTCAATGCAAACAAGGATCTACCTCTGCTTTTGCTTCTTGGGAGCCTCTCTGGCCAAGATCAGTGAAATAGCACACAGAGCCCCACGACCCAGAAACGGGCAATGCAGCTGATCATCCTTGAAACAGAACCCCCAGCCCCTCAGGACTAATTTCTCCAACCAGAGCCTTGTAGCTGTGGCAGAGTCTTTGTACCATTACTAAATTATTTCACAATTTATGTCTGCATGAACAATGAATGAAACATCAAACTGCCTTCTATTTCCACAAACAAGTTGTCTAACCCACACGGAAGCTTTGGAAATGCACCCCAGAGAGGCAATTGAGAGATTTCTAATAAAAGGGATGATTCCTTTGTGTAACTTTGACGTCAAGGGCCAAAAGTCTCATCTGGCTCTTCCTTTTGCTCCGTAGCACACAGCGAAGGGCAGTATTAGAACACACTTCGAAACTCCAGCCCACCAGAGATGGGTGCTGCTTGACAGCTGGATGAGAAACATCAGTGCCTAGCTGGTGTCTTTGGCAGAATGCTTTTGTGCCTTCCAACCAAGAGCCCTTTCAGTCCTCAGGGTGTCTTAGAGAATTACCCAGACCCCATTGCCCTGGCATTTGGGCACCTCCACACTTTAATGCCATTTCCCCTCTCAATGCTAATGGCATTTTTTCTTACAATGTGCACTGAAATAGGGGCATAGAGAGAGAAAAAGGCTACACAGGGGACTGAAATTTAGCCAGAACACACAAGTGTTGTCTCTCATTGTTTCTGGAATCTGCTCTCTGCTCATTTTCTGAACTGAATTATATCAAACACAGACAAAAATTTACTACCAACAGGCTCCTTGCATGGCAGATTTGGCTGAGAGATCAAAACCTGAAATGCTTGTGAGACCAGTCTTATTTTCTGATCAGGCAAAATGTTATGTAGTAGCTATTTATTATTCTGTGGTGGAAGAGACTTCATGTTCTCTATGCTGTTAATCCACCAGCAGTCATCAACATTGAAAGAGCTCCTGAAAGTACCCCAAACCAATTCTGCTAAGCAGGAAAAGGGTTATGGTACCCATTTAAAAATGAGACTTCATTTGAGTTTAAATGCAATTAAAGACATTGGTCACTGTGGAAGTTGAGAAGAGCCCCAGTGAGAGCTGAGCCCCGAGGCCGAGCGCTGCCCCCATCTCAGATGCTGCACAGCTCTGCAGCAGCCAGGGAAAGCCTGCCAAATCCACCTGCCTTGGCCATTGCCAGGAGGGACAAGCTCAGCACCTCCTGATGTGGAGGAGCTACTCTGCTCTCTGCTCACAGGCATTGCCTGTCAGTACTCCCTCAGAGACCTCTTGGCTTACAAAGGGAGGCCATACCTGTGATGCACTCTGTGACTTCCAGCAGAGCTTCACCACTCAGTTTGCTCCATTGGTGGCTGAGCTCTTTCATCAGTGACACTTCATCTACAAGTGAAACACACGTTTCTGCTCACTCTTCTGAGGGCACAGGAGAAAGGACAGTGGGGAAGGAAAGGGCAGGGGCAACCCCATTTGATACAATAAAGTCAATTTCTGCTCATTTTTGAATCCTTTTCTTCTTTCCTTCCAGCCTACTTGGCAGGGTTTAAAATTCCAAAAGAAAAGCTCTCCTTTCACATGTGTAAATCCAAAGTTGTCTGCTGGACCAGGAGCTATGCTAAAACATTTCACACCAGGGACCTCAAGAGTTCAGTCACATGGAAGCAGTGGAAAGGTTTTGCATCCCAGAGCAAAAAGGAAGAAGCCCATACTTGGGACACAGAAAGGCACTGAGTCAGGCAGTTTGTGACTTCACAGAGCAGCTGAGGTGGAGAAAGTGGAAACTGCCCCTCAAGACCTGACTCTTCCACACTCCATTTTTCAGGCGTATTCCCCCAGTGCGGCATTTTCAGAGCTGACATAAATCTGTGTGGCAGAGGAATTTACAGCAGCCCTTGCCCAGGCAGGTATTTGCTATTGCCATCTTGCCTCATCCAAAACAATGTGTGGAACAAGGCATCACTGACAGCTGGACTTAGACCCATTTGTTCTAAAGAAATGAACTTGGTGAATCATCAGTTCCCCCTTGGAAAAAGAAGACAAAGAAGAAAGGTGGGAAATAGGAAGCTAATGCCTCTAATGCAGAGCCTTCCAGGTGGCTGCTCTGCAGAAGCTCTGATGGGCCGGTGTGCCTTCATGCCAACAGCAAAGCTGTTCACTTGGAAAGTCAAAGTTTGCTTGGGGCC
Organism: Zonotrichia albicollis; assembly: GCF_047830755.1. Taxonomy (NCBI): domain Eukaryota; kingdom Metazoa; phylum Chordata; class Aves; order Passeriformes; family Passerellidae; genus Zonotrichia; species Zonotrichia albicollis. Next base: position 288,103 of record NW_027428336.1, on the reverse strand, counting down.
CAAGCAAACTCCAAACCCCCTTTGCCTCTGAATTGTAGCAAAGCTGGAGTCCAGGACTTGCTCTTCAGACCAGCGGCACAGAGCCAAGGCAGCCTGGGACTGTTGGGAAATGCTGCTGCACATTCCAGCCTGTTGGGGATGGTGCATAAGGACTGCACCTGCACAGCTTCTGGTGGGTGTCAGCTGGAGCCTTCCACAGACAACAACAGCTCCCAAGGCACTCAGCGCTCTCTTGTGTGGGACAGACAGGGACACAGGTGAGGAGAGTCCATGCCAGGGCTCAGCCTTACCTAAATGAACAACAGATTGGTCCAGTGCGGTCACAGCTGCGGCACGAACCCCGAGATCCTTTGAGTTCAGGTTCTTTATTATCCCTTCAACCAAACGGACCATCACTGGGTTCAGGGCATCTTCCAGGACTCCAGTCATTTCTGCCAGAACCTCCAGCGCCTGCTGCTTCACCTTCTTATGGGTGTCATTGATTCTCAGGAGAAAATGATCAAAAATCTGTGAAGAGAACAAACGACATGAAAGCTGGATTAAAATGACCTTGTCTGAAAAGGGGATGTAGAAATGAGCCCTCAGCAATATAAAAGATGAAAGTGATCCCTTCTGTCAGGTCAGCCCTTGCTTGCACAATTTCACTGTTTTCCTGTGGGCCACTCACTGGAATGGTTGTGCAACCTGATGCTGCTTGAAAGATTTTCATCTGTTTTTGAGAGTTTTGGCTGGGGCCGGAATAGTTCCTATGGTGTTTCTCTCCACCTATAAATCATTAAATCAATTCCATTTATTAATTCAAAAGGCTGCCTTCTCTTTCAAAGTATGGAAGCAGATATTTACCATGCCCATTTTCCTATACAGTTGCCTCAAGTACTGAGGGCAGTTATAATTTTGCCAAAATTGTAGCGGGAGGAGATCTAATTTGTTTTTTGTCTGTCTCAAAACCTGCTTCTGGAGAAGGACAGGGCTCTGGTCAACTCTTCCAGGATCCAGACCAATTCTTTAACTAAGAGGTAGATTTCTGAAATGTAAAGTGCTCTACAGCTCTCATTAGAGCAGGTTCAGTCCCTTGACAGGCACAGTATCAGGCACCATTTTCTGGTAAAAGGGAAAAAGCAGCTACTGGGAGAAGAAAGGATGGATCGGTCCTTAGCTGTTTTCCTCTTTTTCCAAAGAGAAAAAAAGGCCCCCCAAAAAGAAGGGTGAGCACCATCTTTACCAAGAGGAATAGGGATGAGGATGGAAATGAGAGCCAGAGTTGTGCCTGTGCAAGACAAAATGGAGTTTACAGAAGTGTCCTTTTTAAAACACTTTGTTTAAACCAACCCAGCCTGATAATTCTCTTCCCCATGAAAACCTATTTCTCGTCTAGAGAATAATTGCCATGCTTTCAATGGCTGGATTCCCTTCACTTAACCCAACTGGGAGTAGGAGACAGCAGCAGTTACACCAGCAGAAAATCTCTGCCATCATCTGATGAACATCAGCAATAGGCACCTGCCAGACAAATACAGCTGGACTGAAAGAACTTGTCCTGAAGCCCAGACTTCAATTGCATTTGTCTGGGTAAGAGGGACCAGCCTGTCCCAAACAGCCCGGATGCAGTAGTGCCAAGACACACTGAATTAACCTTACTTCCCCAGGCTTGGGAAAGGAGCTAAAGGAAAGGAACCATGAAGATACCCTACATACTTGGACAATGTTACTGGAGATCAGCTGGGGGCTGGTTTTGCACAGCTCTAGGAGGAGTGCCACTCCTTCCATCCGTGTCTGAAACCCCTTGGCTTCCAGGAGATGGTAAAGCTTCTGCAGTGACTCCCTTCCTTCCACACTTGCAGGTAACGTGACCTGGGCTTTTGGACGGTGGAGGAGGCGTCCACCAGGAGCAGACTTCACCCTGGAAAACAAAATCAAATTAGGACCTGTTGCTGGTAATACCTTCAGTTAATTGTGAGCAAAACATCCTGAGGAGCTTTCCTAATGATGTGATTTCAAGCTAGAAAATCATGAAGCTCTGAGGAACAACATGGACCTCGTGACAATCATCATGGCAGACAATCTGCAAGTGAAATTCTCACCACTGCTCACTCAGGAAAACCAAGGATGAGATGTATCTGATCTATCTTCAAATGCCTTCCAAGGCACACATTGCTTTGTGGGGAAAGGGAGACACTACTTCCATGTTTAAATGCCTCCTCATATGGCAGGTGTGTGTTTTTATAATAAGGAAAGTCATCACTCTGAGGAAGTGTCTCTACACCAGGCAGGACAATCTGGAAAAGTAGCTCAGATGCATCTGAACAGATGAACAGGGGCATATCTGAAGGATCCAGAAAATCAGGAACAGAGATAAGAACAGAAGCCAGACATGCCAGAACTACACTCACATTTCATTTGCTTCCCTAGAGACTAGATGCACAGCTTAACAAATCCTCTGGGAATAATCCTCTGGGATCAACCTGTCTCTTCCATGAGTATGGGAAGATGCTAGCCATGCTACTGAGGCATGTGGTCACCTTCCTGCCACCACTGAGCATGACAGAGCTAAATAAATCCCCTCTGGTAAAAGAGGAGAACAGGTACAAGCAGCTCTGCCACTGGCATGAAGAGACAGCAAGGACCAAATTCCTGTCTTCAATGCTGATTGCAGCACAGGGGGAAATAAACCAAACACATCAAGCAAACCATATGAAGGACAGGAATACCAAGACAGTAAGTCCACATTGAGACACCTGTTGACCAAAATGGCTCAGGAATTAACTTGCTCCTTACTACTCAATCTTGGTACTGTTTGAGGGTAAGAAAACCAGGAATCAGCCAGGCCAAACCACATGGATGGGAACTGCTTGTTTGGGGAATGGCATCCTGCTTCTAAACTGAGACTTCTCATTAAAACACCCATCCACAAAGGACTCCACTTGGATGAAAAAAAAACCCTGGTTGAATTTACTTGTCTCGAGTCAGGCAGCAGAGACTTGGCCCTCTCCTATCCTCCACAGCACTGCCCTTGCCACTGCACTGGATCGTCTGAGCTGCAGGCAATGGGTGTCTTTGTGTCACCCAAATTCTGTGGAAAGCCCTCCAGAGAAGTTGTGTTCAACACAATGCAGAAGTTGACATTTTTTGTCCTAGAGCATTTGTAAGGAAGGGAAACAATCTCTGGCACTGGTCATCTCCAGCAGAAAGATTTGTGCCTGAGGAAGAGGCATGTAGAGCTTGTCATGTGCTTTGTCACATCTGACAAAAGTGCTCAGTACCATTTGCTAGAGGGCAATGGGGACTGGGGCTCCTTTGAGCCATCATTCCTCTTCTTCACGGGCTCCTTGACAGAGGGGCGTTCACCCTGCTGGTTTTCCATCTCCTACAAAGACATAAAGAAACCCCATGAATCTTTAGAATATAAAATAGGAAATGCCCTCTTTAAAACACGAGTTAGAACCAGGATCACTGCTACCAAGGCTTAGAGAAACATTTCCTAACTTACAGAAATAAACAGACCAGAGGTTCAGTGATGCCAACTCTTTGATTTCAATAGGCCAAGGCAGGTTATGGGTGCTACCACACTGAGCAGCAGTCTAAAGTCCCAAATTCATTAGTCTTGAGCATAAATGGGAATAATGCAAACTGACAGGCAGTGAGTGGTCTTAGAGGAAGAAGTTGGACTCTTGGAGGTTGGCTCAATGTGTTGGAAGTTGATTTGGTTCAACACTTACTCTCCGTGCTCCTGCACCAAGGCACACTCCCTTGTGTAATGTTGATAAAAAGAATAAAATCCCCCCCAAACAAACACATGATTTTCCACTGGATGCTGCTGAATTCACCAAGCTTCTTCCAGCTCCACAGGGCTTGGCAGCAGGGCAGTATTCCCAAAAGACAGACAGCAACTGTAGTAACTAGGATTGACTTGGACATCTTTGGTATATTTGGAAATTTTCTTGGCACTACTACTTCCAGTCTCTTTTGCAAAGACTCTGTTATGTTCAGAAGCACTATTCTCACTTAACTGCTTTACTGGGGGCAGAGTAGGGAGAGTGTGGTGGGGGCGTACACGTGAGTGTAAACCCATTTTCCCTTCTTTCCATTTGCTCTTTGTGACCAATATTCAAAGTATTCAAAACCCCACTTTTCCCCTAATAATAGCAGTTCCTCTGTGGTCTGCAGATGAACAGGCTGAGAGGATTAACAGCTCATTCCCAGGAGCAAAATGATTCAGCAGAAGTGGAATAGGATAAAGACACATTGGGTATGTTTGGTCTCATATTAGCAGTGGCAATACTTGCACAAAGGAGATATTTCTCCTGTCAAGCACTTACCTTCTTCTTAATTCTGGTCAGAATATCTTCCAGGTCATGCGGGGAAAGGGATTGCTCCAAAAGCTTTTTAAATTTTTGATTATTCAGCAACATCTTCACCATCTCCTGTCCATAATGCCTAAGGAACGAAGGAAGGAAACAACAGAAAATGAAGAAAGGAAGAGTGTTAACAGAAGAGGCTGATGCCTTAAACTTATCAGGTGCAATGCTTGCATGAGAAGGCACTACCTACTCAGCAAAGAGGGAGATTTACCTCATTTGACACTGCACAGTGCTGTAGCTGAACACAAGGGGCAGGAGGAGAATGTGGGGCAAGACAAAAATACCATTTCTCTCTGAAACTGCAGGTGTGCTTCTGTGGGATCAAAGGATTCCAGGCAACAAGCAAAACACATCTGCTTTGTTGTCAGAGCTTGTTAGCAGTGTCCTGCTGCCATTGCACAGGAATTTACCTTTCTCACCTCATGACTGCTTTTGATTATTCTCTACTATATGTATGCACAGGGTCAGCTAGGTTCACTGGTGTTCTTGGCAGCCATTAATGGGAATTTAATCCTCCAAGTAAGGGGATTTTGGTGGTTTGGGGTGATTTTTCCCACTAGGTCACCAAAGATTTCTTCAAGAAGAAATTTGGAGGTCACTGAGCCACACATAACAGCATTCTAGAAATCTGCAGATGAGGTTTGGAAAGACTGAATATGTTGCCTAAAGACCTCTGAAATATTTCTAGGGAAGTCTTAATGTGAAATAGATGTTTGGGATCTTCCAGTGATGAACATTAGCCAACACTTTGGCTTTCCTTGTGCACCTAAGGCCAGTCAAAACTGTTGGACTGGCTAATGTGAGCTCTTTTGAGCTCAGTGAAGACTCCTTCAAGTCACAGGAAGTTGGCAATGCTCCTTCTTGCTGGCCAGCCTCAGGTTACCTGGTACAGTCATTTCCCCAGGCAGCAGTCACAGCACCAAGCCTGACAGAGCTCAAGAAGCGTTTGGACAATGCTCTCAGGCACATGGAGTGACTCTTGGGCTGTCCTGCACATGGCCAGGAGCTGGACTGGATGACCTGCATGGGTCCCTTCAAACTCAGCATATTCCATGATTCTATGCCCCTTAGCCACACAGTGAGGTCACTCATTATTTCCTTGAGTTTCCACTCTTTCATGGTTTTACCTTTAAAGCCAAACACAAAACGGTTTTCCACGTTTTGGAGGTGAGATGAAGATCATTACCTTGTGTCCTTGTGACGGTCCTGAGCCAGTCTCCCTGCCACGTGTGGGAGCCTCTCAGCCCTGGGGGTGCCTGCGAGCTTGGTGACTCCCATTTTCTCCATCAAGGACAGGAGGAGTTGGGCCGCGCACTTCCGCACCTGGACGTAGCGGCTCCTGGGAAGGAGAGAGCAAACCCTGGGCCACAGGGACAAGGAGCAGCAGCAGCAGCACAGGCCTTGGCCAGAGTATGCTCCCTGTCCTTGCTGGGGGAAGGAGCCTGGGCTCTCCCTGCACCTTCCAACACCTGCAGAAGGTTCTGTCCTCAGAGAAACACTAAGTTAGCATTGTACAGAAGGACTGCCTGCACGGAAGAGGGAAGAATTCAGTCTCCCTGCACTAGCTGATACTCCATTTCTTTCCCAAAATTTACTCAGAGAAAGATTAAAGTAGTAGATCACATATGAATTATTTAGAAATTAAGGATAATTCATGCTGACCCCTCAGAGGGCACCCACTACACAGAGCTGCAGCAGGATGAGGCTCTTTCCACCCATTCATCCCCAAATCTGCAGACCTCTGGAAAAAGACAAATGCAGGGCAAACACGCTGTGGGGAGTGATGTTGTAGATTATCCACCAATGCAGCTTGTTTCTTTTGTAAAGCTTGACAAGGGATACATCTGAGTGTTTTACCCTGTTCCAAAGCTGAGGAAAAGGTGCAGGCATTTGAGCCAGACTGTCCTGATCTAGAGACTGTCTCTTGGGAGCTATCAGGCCCAGCACCAACACTTAGGGCAGCATTTGCTTCAGCTGTCCCATGGCCCTCGGCCTGTGAAGGTGCCTGGGAAGTGAATCATCATCTCAAGGCTAACATGAAACATCATTTTGAATAGGAAGCAGAGCTCTAAGGCCAGGACACTCACACAAGACTCCTTTTGGCAGCAGCTGCACCTGCTGGGCAGGCTGTGCCACACCCAGCACATTCTCCCCCATGTGCTCCACACCCCTGCAAGGACCCTCCTTATTTCTCAGGTTAATGACATCACGAGGATACGTGGTTTTCCCCAGGGCCTCTGTGGTTAGAGCTGTGAAATCTCCAACAGTGCTCACAGCTGCAATTGCAATTGTCCCTCTTCCCACAAAAGCACATAGATGTATCCTGAGCCTTTGCAGGCACTTTCACTTCCCCACTGTTCCCCACATCTAGGAAACTCTGACAGACTGGGAGAACTCCAGGAAGCAGCAGCAAGCTGAGTCAGAGGAGCTTTAGTTTGGATATCAGGAAAAAGCTTTTCACCAACAGGGTGCTTGGGCCCTGCAACAGGCTCCCCAGGGCAGTGCTCACAGCACCAAGCCTGACACAGTTGAAGAAGCATTTGGACAACAATCTCAGGCGCACGCTGTGACCCTTGGGTTGTTCTGTGCAAGGCCAGGAGCTGGACTGGATGGTCCTGATGGGACCCATCCAACTCCCCATATTCTACAGTGACTCTGTGGCCTAATGGGCTGCAGGAGGGCAGAAATAGGTGACAAGAGGAAAGAAATGAGATTGATGGGAAAATCAAGCCACAGTCCACAGAAGATGCAGGATACAGAACCCTTCCCTCCCACCATTCTCATTCTCTCTCACGGATCCCTTCCCCTACCCACACACTGGAAGGTGAAGAAGATCACTAAAAGAAGAAGAACCTACTTGACCCCCCTGTCCATGAGAACAGTCATTGCTCGGGCAGGAGTCACGTTCTCTACCATCATCCCCAGGCTCTGACAGGCTGCCTTCTGAATAAACTCTGGGGAGTTCCACACCATGGGGAGAAGGACCGCAGCAACCTCATCTGCCTCCGAGTCCATGTCCTTCTTCAAGATGGCAAAGAGCTCTCCCAGAGTGACGATTGCTAAGCAGGACACCTTGGACCGGAGGTTGGTCACCTGGGGAAGTCATGAGGGGAAACGTAAGAACCACCTTGAAAAGAAAACCGGTTTCCTTAGACAAAACTCCCAGGAAATGACAGCATGTCCCACTGTCTATAGAGGAATATGAAAGCACAGGAAGAGCAGAAGAGCCCAAACACAGAAAGACACTTACTGTGGCCCAAACTTCTGGCCTCACTCCTGCTTACTGCAGGCATAAAAAAATATCTTTCACTAAAGTCTTCTACTTAACGTTTCTACAATGTCAACTGCTTTGATTTTAGGCCCTTTGTTTTGAAAAACAAAGAAGCAAAATAAAGTAAGGGATGCTTTCAAACCATAAAGGCACAAGTCTTAAAGATAAACCAGGCACGTGCTGCTCTTCAAAAAAGCAACACCTGCAGCTGAAGCTCTCAGACAGGAAACAGAAAACACAGGCTCAGAGCTACAGACTCATTTGCAGGGTTCAATTACAGCTTGGGCAGACACTGGGACTCTGGCATAGACTGTCATTAGTGTCTCCATTTCTGCCTTGCATTATAATGGCACCACACTCAAAGACAAGTGCCAGCTACCCAACCTGCCAGTAAATACAGCTGCACGTACACACAGATCCTACAGATAGCTGACAGACATTACAAGTAGAAGGTCTAAAACCAGAAATGAAGGCACTCCCTGAGCACACATGGAGATGAACAAGCACATATCTACTCTACCAGCCGTGCATGAAGTATGGGGGACAATTCAGAACAATGTTCTCACCTCGCTGGTAGCTGCCAAGCAAATCTCACTAAGTCGGCAGAGCAGGACTTCTGGATGGGACTCAGCCAGGCGTGGGATGTTGAAGAGTCCCTTCTTCTTCAGTTCCCTGAAAGACAAGTACCAAAAAGATTGATTTTTCTCTCTACCCAAGAACTAGGCAGCACCCTCTGAAATGACCAGGCTGGCAGCTCAGTCAAACCATGGGAGGTGCTTTTCAAGGAGCACTTAATGAAATCATGGAATCCATTGCCACAGGATGCTGTGGCTGTCAAAAGCATACACAAATGCAAGAGGCGAAGAGAGGGCTTTCAGAGTGTTCATGTGTGGCCTTTCTGAAAATCTCTGCTATTAAGTCCCTCTGCCACCGCTTTCTAGAAGCTGTGAGGCTGGGCCATGCTGCTGTTTCTTGTCACCTCCCAGTACCTGTCCCATTGGGCTGTTCCTGGGACAGTATTTTCCTTCTTTGTCAGCCCCAGCAGGCAGTTCAGCCCTGAGAGTCTGCACTGCCACTCTGGAGCTGAGTTCCCACTCTACCATCTAGGCATGTGTGTCACCCACTCCACTCCACCTCACACATTCCACAAAAAAGCACCAGGATATCATCCCAGAAGATTAGGATTCCCTCCCTGGGCAAGAACTGTTGAAACTCTGGCTTTTCCCACAAAACAAGCCCCACAACAGCAACATTTTATTTAAAAGGTGCAAACACCTCCACCTCTCAGCACTTGCTTTGTGCAGGCCCTCAGGCTCAGGAAGGTATGTGAGGCATCAGGGCTGGTGACTGATCCCACGGGCACCCCTGAGTGTCATCAGGACCCCCCACACCTGCAGAAGCTCTCTGCACCTCACAGGGCACCAAAGAGAAAGGGCAAAGCAAAGGAGATGCATTTTTATCCCTGTGAGAATGAAGCATCCACCAGTGAGGGGATACTAAACCAGACATCAAAAGGTCAACCAATATCACCTCACATTTGTAGGGTTATCACCTCTGGGCCTCCTTCAGTCTGTGTCGAATTTTGGGACACATTGTGAGTATTGACAAAACATCTCAGGCCCGTATGAAGCAGTGAGAAGGAAAAGTTGAATTCCAAAAGTGCAAGATTCCTAGAGGATTTTATTTCTTTTTCCTTCTTTTCTGCCATGAGCCCTTCAGGAATAATGGCAGGCCGAGGGACTTGAAAGCACAACTCAGTCCATTTCTCAAAAAGAGGAGCTCCCTGGAGCTGCTTCTGGGACTCACATGCACGAGTCCCTGCCATTGCTGTCAGCACTGGGAGCAGAGAGGAATCTTAGTCCCACTGGGCCAGGGGCCCAAGGCACCCAAATGTCTACACTCAAATCTGCTGTCATACTGCTTCTGCCTTCAGCCAGCAAATCATCTCGTACCACAGCTTTCTCTCTTCCCTCAACATTTCCTTTGCAGCTCCAAGGAGCAGCAGCCACAGCCAGGAAACAGCACGGACCTGCTGCAGCTGCAGCACTGCTGCAGAGCAAGGCCAAGGAAAGGCTGCTCTCCAATCTTTATGCTCTCCCTGCTCTGCAGGCCTTTCAACCAGTGCCCTTTGGCCCTCTGGGCTCTCGCGGCTCCGAGGCACGAGCAAGACACAAAAGCTTCTGACCGACCTTAACGCTCAGAGGGACACAGAGGGAACGGGGCCTTTCTTACCAGTCGTCGCTGTCCAGCATGGAGAGCGCCTCCTGCAAGGACTGCTGTGGGTCTGAAAATGCTCCGTCCTTCTGCCCACGCCCACGGAGCGGCTCCTCTCGGCGCTTGGCACCAGTGGCCATCTGCGGGGTCACTGTAAGGAGAGGGTCGGCCATGGGCGCTGCAGCCCCGGGCACGGCACCCGCCATGGCGCGGCCTGCAGCCCCATCTCCCAGCCAGGGCTCCGTGTGGCACACGCTGCCACTGCCTCAGAGATTCCCTGCTGCCTGCATCCTGGGGCTCCTTGCTTGCTCCCAGCCTCCCCCAGCTGGGCACAGCTCCAGGCTGAAGCTGACAATTGCCCCCACAGTGCCAGCTCCCAAGTGCCACAGGTGCCACAGCCAGCGGCAGCTTCCTGAGGCCGCAGAGCTCCCACTCCCTGCCAGACAGTGCCCACAGGAGGGAACCCCTCAGGGGCCTCTCTTGTCTCAGCACCCTGATTTCCCCCAGCCCTAAGGACAGGGGCACTCTGCAGCTCCCTGAGGAAAGACCTGCAGCTGCCTTGTTATCACAAGGCCTGGCACCAAGCCAGGCCTGAACAGCCTGAAGAGCCCAGCCCTACTGGGCCGGACTCAATCCCCATGGGGCAACAACCAGGGAACAGCCATACATGACCCTTCACACCTCACAGCACCTCTGTTTCCATTGACTTCAAATATTCTAGACTATCAACTTTTGGAGTAACTCAAAAGTAGATTTGCTGTTCATTCTCAGGACAGACTATGGACCCAAGATCCTGGCTGTCCTGGCTGAAGCAGGAGGCAGCTTGTGCTCCTTGTGCAAGGACCAGCCCATGTGGGATAAAGCTGCCACAGAGCAGACTGAAACCTGCTGCATGACAAAGGCCTCAGCCCCTGCATGCTGGACGGCCTCTGTGTCTGAGAGACAAGGGCAGAGATGGACATTGCTCTTGACAGACATTCTTATCTGCCCTTATCATGCCGATTTCAGTAAACATCTTCTTTCTGGTTCCTAAAAGAACTCCCAGGTTCTAATACCTGGATGCATTTAGACCAACATTTTCTTCTCTTTGCTGGAGTATTTCAGGGGACATTCAAAGACAAGCCTAGGGTTGCAGGAGTGATACCCAGACGTAAATTGTGTTCTTGACACTGGATAATTCATTTTCCCCAAGCATTTTCCTTCCCAGCTGTATGAGATTGGGCCACTTTGGGGCCAGCCCAACTAGAGGTTGATTTTCTTAATGCAAGTAGAACAATGGAGCTCATTCTGGAATACTCTCCAATAGAGCTGCTAAAATTCTGAGAACAAATCATTCTATACAACAACTTCACAGAGGATAAAATCAGGCAGGAAAGTAGAAAAATAACAAAGCTGTAAATCCAGATTTTTTTTTTCCACTGCAGAATGGCCAGCTTAATAATAAAGGAGAGTAAGATCTGGGTTTTGAGGAAGGAGGATAATTCTGGATAGAAGGCAAGGTCTTTGAAGGTAAGAGCATCTGGGAAGGTGGCAGGGAAACTACAGATCCCAGGGTAACCTCCTTCGGACCATGGCAGTCATTCAGGTCTGCAAAATGGACACACAATACATAACAAAAACTATGATGCAAACCTAGCTGAAGCTGAAGCTCCATATTTCATGGGACAGACTTCCTGGAAACTTCTCAACAGCTGCACAGGGAAACATGCACCTGCTGGCAGACACTTGAGGCAGGCCAGGGGAAAACCCTGAGCCACTTCCCCAGAGCTGCCACAGGCACAGCCTGGCCTCTGGGCTGCCCTGGGACAGCAGGGAGCCCAGAGCCCTGTGCTCTCCAGCAATGGCTCAGCTGCACATGCACCCTGCTGCTCCTCTCCCTGCCCCACAGCTCAGCAGCCCTACAGCTCCAGGGGCACTGGCAGCAGCACAGCTCCTTGCGGGGGGCACATGCAGGGCACAGCTGTTCCCTGCCAATGTGCACAGCCTCTCTGCGCTGCCACAAGAGCCTTCCTCCCACCAGAGAGCAGCTCAGATCCAACCTTAACCTTTTCTGAGGCTGAGCCATGCTCCTGGGCCAAGGCCCCCTGAGGCAGCCAGGAGCCCAGACCTCCATTCCCAAGGCCGGGTTCTGGCACAGGAATATCCAAACCAAAGAGGTCCATGAGTTCCCTTGGGAACAGAGGCATCCCAGGTCCTATCTTACACTGAGAGCTCTTTTCCTCCTTTCTCTGGGTTTTTGCTGTAGGTTCAGAAGAAGCTGTCAACCAGGTTATAGGAGAAGAAGTGAGTTAATTGAACTCACACCTTTATAATCAGCCCTTCTAATGGGTGGGGAATTCAGGTGTTTTTTAGTTACTGAAAAGATTGCTTGGTGTTTTATTTTTCTTGAAACTAGCATCAGTTTAGTTTCTCTGAACAATATGGAGCTGCTAAACCAAGAGAGAAGGGTTCTGCTACTTCAAGTGCTGCCCGTTGCCTCCCAACTACTACAGGATCCCTTTCCTTCCAAACACTTGGGAATTCACAGTGCTCTCTAGAATCTGACACTGGCAAGGAAGTCATTGATGTCAAAAGGAGTTTTCAAAGCCTTTGTTTCTGTATTTCCCACTCAATTCTAGGTGGGGTTCTGCAGTTTTGGGGATTTTTTATATTACTCTTTACAACAAAGGAAGGTCTGGGACACAAACAATGGCACCACGTGTTAGAGCCAAAAGCAGCTTTGCTTTCTCCATGAGATGTGCCCAGTATTCTGTGAGCCTGTATTTGTAGGGAACAAAGTGCTCATCCCAAAGTTCCACTTGTGCTCCACTTACTTCTTCCAGGGGTTTGTTCTCTGCTTTCTTACAGCACAGACATCCAAACCCAAATAAACACGACCTATCTCAAAACAATTCTGATCTTCGCTAATACTGACAATTCAAAATGTCCTTAATGGAAATAGCTGATGGCCAGTCATTCTGAAATACTCCCCAACTGGAGCTGTTAGAACTAGGAGAACTAATTCTTTACATGGCTTCACAGAGGATAAAATCATGTGGCAGCCAAGCCCTATGAGAAGAAAACCTCTCTTAAAACTGGATTCTTCCACCCTGCAGAATGCTCAGGTCAGTAGCAAAAGCAAGACAGGAAAGGATTTAATGAGATAAGTAATTTGTAGTCCAGAATTAATCTAGAAAAAATGTCACCTTACTTGCTGAGTAATACTTCTCCCTACCTGCAATAAGCATTCCACCTGCAGATCAGCAATGAAGGAGTCATTCCAAGGGGGCCATACCCAGGATTTGGCAGAAATAACGCTAAGTCAAGGAACCAGGGAATCTGATCCCTTTCTCTGCATCAACAGAATTATTTCTCCAAGTCTCATCTCTCCTATCATTACACGCCCAGAGATGCCAAAGAAACACCAACAGTGTCAATGAGATTCTCAACAGCATTGCCTGACCCAGATGCACCAGAAACTGCATTTTGTCTGGCACAATTCCACTTGTCAGGGATCAGGCAAGGCAGGGACAGGCACAAGGCATCTCCTGCCCCAGCCTCAGCCTGCAACACTGACACAGGCACAGACAGCCAGGGAAGAGATTTGTCACTGTGAACGTGCCAGAGGTGGCTTTGGGACTGTGCTGTCGAAGGATGACAAACTCACACCCCACCTTGGCTGCATCCATTTGGAAGTCTCCTTCTCCTTCATTGGAAAAGTCTAAAGGACTTTGTATCATAGGAGGTTTCCCTATTCCTCCCGGTGCAAAACCAGGCAATGTCCATGAATCTCCTTCTCATCTCATAGGATTCAGCTCAGAAACAGCCCCAAGGAAAGCTTTTTCCTTCAAGGGCAAGTCAAAGGAGTGGGAACATTCCTCAATACCTGCTAAATGCCTTCCTTTTTGAGTCTCATTTTGACATGAGAAAGGATGCCGGGAGATAAAAGTAATGTGCAGAATGGAGAGGAATGTTTCCTTTTCCTGCACAGCGTTTCCAGGATCCCAAGGTACCACTCCAGCTCCTGCCGCTGAACTCTTCACACTGACTGAAGGGATTTTCACTGCAACACCAGAGAACTCTCCCAAAGGACTCTGTGAGAGTCCACTGTGCTCATAAAGGAATGGAAACTTCCAAAACATTGTGTTTTAACCAAGCTTTCCAATTTTCACCTCAGAGTCAATACTAGAAAGGTCATTTTAGGACAGACATGCCCTGTACCTACCTGCATCTTCAAAGAACTTCTTTTCACTTCTGCTGCTGGATCCTGGCCTGGAGAAGATGGATGACAAAAGAAAATGTGAAGAGGTAGAAACAGAAGGGTGGGAATAGGCGTACCATGAAAGGAAGCAAACCTACTTAGCATGGACACTTCCATGAAGGACAGGATGCAACACATAAACCCAAAATTGCACAGAGCGGGCCAAGATCAGGCTATAATAAAAGCCGAGTCCAGCAGGGGACCCAGCCTGAGATGCTTTCAAGCCCTGCCTCCTCTTCCCCAACACCATCTCTGCTCTTGGGGCATTGCTGTTGGGTTTGACATGGGATGGGCAATGTGCTGAATACACAGAGGTTTGTGTGAATTCATGGAACAGCTGACTGTGCAAAATCACCACAGGAGATGGAAGAGGGGTGAACAGCGCACTGGAGCAGCAGACACCTTGGCTTACCTCATCTCCTGGGACTCCTGCAAATCCAGCTGGGGAGAGCTTGGCAGAGATCCCACAGCATTGTCAAGAGGGAGACTACCTGCCTTGCATATTGGGGGGATCAAAGGTAGTCTCAGTGCCCCCTTTTTCAATTCTCCACCACTGGGATATGGCAAGGAGGTCTGGAAGGAATAAAACACAGTGCTCAGATCAAGCATCCAGCCTTGCCCACATTCATGCCTCAAGACATTTAGATATACCCTCAACTGGAACCTGGCAGGAATAAACAGGTCAAACGGATGGAGCAAATTGGCAGAGGATGGGCAATGCAAAGGGAACTGAAAAGGGAGAGACCATATCCCACATTTGACACCTCTCCCCTCCTGCTCCCTCCTCTGCAAGTGTGCTGACATTCCCACCTGGCATGCACATCCTTGACATCAAGATGTTCTGGGGTGCCACTGCCTCCCCTGGATTTTGGGATGGCATGGCTGTGGCTTTAGATCACTGTTCTCTCCCTGCCCCAAAGGTGTCTCACAGCCACTGCTGATCTCCAGCCATGGTCCCACACAGCCATTCTGCAGGATGCCAAAACCTGCTTTTCTCAAGGCCCTCATTTCTTCTGCTGCTGCCTTTCCCTCCTACAGTTCCCCAGCAGCCTCTGAGCCCAGATGCTGCTGAGATCTCGGCATGCTGGCTGCTCTCAAGCTCCCACACATCCATCAGCTCAGGCTCACTGGCATTTAGCAAGTTGAGCAGAGCTCCCTGCCCTGCTGCTCTCTGCAAGCTCTCTGCCTGCCCAAGCTGCTCCAGGGCCCCCATGCCATGGCCAGGAATGGGGCTGGAGGCACTGGGGCAGATGCACACCCATCCTTAGTATCCCATCATTTCTGGCCCAGTTCAAGACCCAAATCAGGACCTGTTCAAAGTTCACTGAAAGGGTCAGTTCCTGTCAGGGATACACTGGGCCCTTTCTCTGCAAGGCTGAAATCAAGTACCAAAGCCTTCGATTGCACATTCTCTCTACCAAAGCTGTTGTTCATCTGCCTCCTCCTGCACCCCACAGCAAACCCAAAACAACTGCAGCTCCTGGCCCTGCTGCAAAGGCCATCGTGTGCCTGGGCTCTGGGCTGCTCTCCCCATGGCCACCTCCCATCCCTTCCCTCTGCACAAAGCCATGCCAGAGCACACAGCTGCCCAGGAGCTGATGGAGTCTGGAAACAGCAACAGAGACAACTGTGCAGAGGGCATGGCTGTACAACTCACAAGCTGAGACAACCTGACTTGGCAGCTTCCAGCAAACGCCTTATTCCATCCAAAGCTGTCACAGCTGACACAAAAGACCACCAAAACATAGAGGTGCTTCACAGATACCCATAGGTTACTAACTGGTGAAGGATTGCTTTTCGAGATTGCACAACTTGAGGTGCTTTGATTGCTTGTTGGTGTTTTCTTAGCCATAAGACACAGAAGGAACCACAACAGAGCCCAGAAACCAAAGACCTCTCCTCTTATTGATACATGCTGATGAGGACATGAAGTCTGCTCTTCACACCCATTGCAAAGACAACCTGAAGCAGTGTCCAGCTGAGCTTTTCTTTGGCTCAGCTGTTTCCCTGGGCTCACAGAACAGGAAAAGCTCTCCAAGCTCTGCCTACAGCACATAAACTGAAAATCTACCATACAGGACTTAGTCCTTGGTCTCCTTACCTTATGTCCTTTTCCCTCTGAACTCTGCTCCTGGCTGCTTCTTCTGATATCATTGTAGCCAGTGCTAGTTTTCCCTTTCTCTTTCTCTCCATCATACATAGCGCTTGCCTTGTTGGGAAAAGAGCTCTTTGGGATGGGAGGCAAGGGCTTGAAGGGAAGGAGGGAAGAGGGACGTGTCTGTGGAAGACTCTTGGAAATACTGGAGTCAGTCAGGCCTGCAAAGTGAAGATACAAAATGTAACAGAGCCCACTAAGTAAATCTAAAACATCTGAAGCTCCATATTTCATGGGACAGACTTCCTGGAAACTTCTAAACAGCTGCACAGGGAAACATGCTGCTGCTGGCAGAGACTTGAATCAGGCCAGGGGCAAAACCCTGAGCCACTTCCCCAGAGCTCCCACAGGCACAGCCTGGCCTCTGGGCTGCCCTGGGACAGCAGGGAGCCCAGAGCCCTGTGCTCTCCAGCAAGGGCTCAGCTGCACAGGCACCCTGCTGCTCCTCTCCCTGTCCCACAGAAAAAAACTGGCCATCCAATTGTAAATTGCTGCTTTTGCTCTGCTGAATTGTTCCATGTGGTTCTTTCCCTGCTTTCTTTCCCACAGACACAACCAAACCCAAAAAATTCAAAAATATTTACTGGAAATTGGAGAGTGCACGCCATTAAGAAATACTCTGCAACTGAGATCTTAACATTCAGACTAAATTCTTTATATGGTTTCAGAAAGGATAAAATCATGTGGCATCCAAGCTGTGAGAGAGGAACCCCTGTCTTCAAAATGAATTTCTTTCCCTCTGTAGAGTATCCTGATCAGTAGCAAAGGCAAGACAAGAAAGGATTAATGAGATAAGTAATGCCTAGCCCAACAAAACTGACAACTCCTTTGTGGAGCAACACAAATGTCTAGCTCCATTCAGAACTCCAGTTACATACCAGCAATGAAGGAATCATTCCAAAGGGGCCATACCCAGGATTTAGCAGAACTAACGCTAAGTCAAGGAACCAGGGGATCTGGTCGGTTTTTCTGCAACACCAGAATTATTTCTTCAAGTCTCATCTCTCCTATCATTACACGCCCAGAGATGCCAAAGGAACAACAGCAGTGTCAATGAGGCTTTCAACTTGAAAGCATTGCCTGACCCAGATGCACCAGAAACTGCATTTTGTCTGGCACAATTCCACTTGTCAGGGATCAGGCAAGGCAGGGACAGGCACAAGGCACAAGGCATCTCCTGCCCCAGCCTCAGCCTGCAACACTGACACAGGCACAGACAGCCAGGGAAGAGATTTGTCACTGTGAACCTGCCAGAGGTGGCTTTGGGCCTGTGCTGTCAGAGGATGACAAACTCACACCCTGCCTTGGCTACATCCACTTGGAAGTCTCCTTCTCCTTCATTAGAAATGTCAAAATTACTTTCTATCATAGGAAGTTTCCCTATTCCTCCCAGAGCAAAAGCAGGCAATGTCCATGAATCTCCTTCACATCTCATAGGATTCAGCTCAGAAACAGCCCCAAGGAAAGCTTTTCTCCTTCAAGGGCAGGTGAAAGGAGTGGGAACATTCCTCAATTCCTGCTAAATGCCTTCCTTTTCTAGTCTCATTTTGACACACAAATGCTACAGGGAGATAAAAGGCATGTGCAGGATGGAGAGGAATGTTTTCTTTTCAGCGCTGCATTTCCAGGACCCCAAGGTACCACTCCAGCTCCTGCCACTCAACACTTCACAATGGAGGAATTTTCCCTGCAACACCAGAGAACACTCGCAGTGACTGGGCTCTGGGAGAGTCCACTGAGCCTGTCAAGGAATTGAAATGAATTTAAGGAAATTGTTGAAAGAATGGGTTTTAACCAAACTTGCCAAATGTCACCTCTAAGTCAAGATTGCAATAGTCAATTTAGAACAGACATGCGCTGTACCTACCGGAATGTTCAGACGACTTCCCTTGGCTTCTGCTGCTGGATCTTGGCCTGGAGAAAACGGAGTAAAAAGGACATATGAGGAGGTAGAAAGAGAAGAGAGGGAATGGGTGTACCATGAAAGGAAGCAAACCTTCTTAGCATGGACACTTCTATGAAGGAGGGGATGCAACACATAAACCCAAAAGGATGCAAAGCTGATTAATTGTCCTCCTTAAGCTTTCATTTGCTGCAGTCACCCAGAGCAGGCCAAGCTCAGGCTGTTATAAAAGACAAATCCAGCAGGGGACCCATCCTGAGAATGCTTTCAAGCCCTGCCTCCTCTTCCCCAACACCACCTCTGGGCTTGGGGCTTTCCTGATGGGTTTGACGTTGGATGGGCAAAATACTGAATACACAGAGGCCTGCCTGAATACATGGAACAGCTGACTGTGCAAAGTCACCACAGGAGATGGGAAAAGTGAGGGTGAGCAGCACACTGGAGCAGCAGACACCTTGGCTTACCTCATCTCCTGGGATTCCTGCAAATCCAGCTGGGGAGAGCTTGGCAGAGACCCCACAGCATTGTCAAGAGGGAGACTGCCTGCCTTACATATTGGGGGGATCAAAGGTAGTCTCAGTGACCCCTTCTTCATTTCCCCACCACTGGGATATGGCAAGGAGGTCTGGAAGGAATAAAACACAGTGCTGAGATCAAGCATCCAGCCTAGCGCACATTCATGCCTCAAGATTTAGATATACCCTCAACTGGAGCCTGGCAGGAATAAACAGATCAAACTGATGGAGCAGATTGGCAGAGGATGGGCAATGCAAAGGGAACAGTAGAGAGAGTGACCATGTCCCACATTTGACACCTCTCTCCTACCCCATTCTCTCCTCTGCATGGGTGCCTACATTTCCATCAGGCATCTACATGTTGTGGATAAACTGAAAATCTACCATACATGACTGAGCTTGGTGTCCTTACCTTATGTCCTTTTCCCTCTGAATTCTGCTCCTGCCTGCTTCTTCCAATATCATTGTCACCTCTGCTATCTTTCCCCTTCCCTCCATCAAACATCTTGCTTGGCTTGATGGGAGAAGAGCTCTCTGGGATGGGAGGCAAGGACTTGTATGGAAGCAGTGAGGAGGGAAGTGTCGGTGGAAGACTCTTGGAAATACTGGAGTCCGTCAGGCCTGCAAAGTGGAGATACAAAACGTAACAGAGCCCACTAAGTAAATCTAAAGCAACTGAAGCTCTGTATTTCATGGGACAGACTTCCTGGACACTTCTAAGCAGCTGCACAGGGAAACATTCTCCTGCTGGCAGACAATTGAGGCAGGCCAGGGGCAAACCCTGAGCCACTTCCCCAGAGCTCCCACAGGCACAGCCTGGCCTCTGGGCTGCCCTAGGACAGCAGGGAGCCCAGAGCCCTGTGCTCTCCAGCAATGGCTCAGCTGCACATGCACCCTGCCGCTCCTCTCCCTGCCCCACAGCTCAGCAGCCCTACAGCTCCAGGGGCACTGGCAGCAGCACAGCTCCTTGCGGGGGGCACATGCAGGGCAGAGCTGTTCCCTGCCAATGGGCACAGCCGCTCTGCGCTGCCACAAGAGCCTTCCACCCACCAGAGAGCAGCTCAGATCCAACCTCACCTCTGTGTGAGGCTGAGCCATGCTCACAAGTCAAGAAGTGAGTTGGGTGAACTCCCACCAATACAATCAATCCGTCTCATGAATAAGGCATCCAAGAGGTTTTTGTACTATTCAGTACATTGCTGTGGTTTGATTTTTCATGAAACCAGCCTCACTACAATTCCTCTGAACAGCATGGGGCTGGCAAGCCAAGAGAGAAAGCTTCTACAGCTGTGCTTATGTGTTGCTACTTGCTCATCTACTACTTTGAAATCCCTTTCAATCTAAACTGTTGGCAAACCCCAGTGGTGTCCAGAATTTGACAATTACACATAGGAATTAATTGCTTTCCCAAGCTACTGTTCGTGGCCTTTGTTTTTGTAACTCCCACTCAGTTCTGGGTCAGGTTTTGTTTGTTGCTTTTATTTCTCTTGACAACAGAGGAAGTGCTGACACATGAACAATGGCTCCTCATGTTGGAAGAAGCTTTGCAATCCACATTACATATCCCCCAAAATACAAGGAGTCTGTATCACAGGGAAAAAAAACTGGCCATCCAATTGCAAACTGCCACTTTTGCTCTGCTTCACTCTTCCATGGGGTTTTTCCCTGCTTTCTTTCCCACAGACACAACTAAACCCAACATAAAATATGACCTGCCTCAAAACATTTCTGATCTTGGCTAAAACTGACAATTCAAAATGTCTTTAATGGAAATCGCAGAGGGGAAGTCATTGTGAAATACTCTCCAGCTGAGCTGTTAACATTCAGAGAGTTAATTCTTTACATGGTTTCAGAAAGGATAAAATCATGTGGCATCCAAGCTGTTAGAGAGGAACACCGATGTAAAAACAGATTTCTTTCCCTCTGTAAAAGGTCCCAGTCAGTAATATAGATGGAAAGGTAAGGATCAATGAGATAGGTCCTTCCGAGTCCAGAATTAAGCCAGCAAAACTGACAACTCCTTTGTAGAGCAACACCAATCTCTAGCTGCATTCAGCATTCCAGCTGCAGATCAGCAATGAAGGAATCATTCCAAAGGGGCCATACCCAGGATTTAGCAGAACTAACGCTAAGTCAAGGAACCAGGGGATCTGGTCGGTTTTTCTGCAACACCAGAATTATTTCTTCAAGTCTCATCTCTCCTATCATTACACGCCCAGAGATGCCAAAGGAACAACAACAGTGTCAATGAGGCTTTCAACTTGAAAGCATTGCCTGACCCAGATGCACCAGAAACTGCATTTTGTCTGGCACAATTCCACTTGTCAGGGATCAGGCAAGGCAGGGACAGGCACAAGGCACAAGGCATCTCCTGCCCCAGCCTCAGCCTGCAACACTGACACAGGCACAGACAGCCAGGGAAGAGATTTGTCACTGTGAACCTGCCAGAGGTGGCTTTGGGCCTGTGCTGTCAGAGGATGACAAACTCACACCCTGCCTTGGCTACATCCACTTGGAAGTCTCCTTCTCTTTCATTAGAAATGTCAAAATTACTTTCTATCATAGGAAGTTTCCCTATTCCTCCCAGAGCAAAAGCAGGCAATGTCCATGAATCTCCTTCACATCTCATAGGATTCAGCTCAGAAACAGCCCCAAGGAAAGCTTTTCTCCTTCAAGGGCAGGTGAAAGGAGTGGGAACATTCCTCAATTCCTGCTAAATGCCTTCCTTTTCTAGTCTCATTTTGACACACAAATGCTACAGGGAGATAAAAGGCATGTGCAGGATGGAGAGGAATGTTTTCTTTTCAGCGCTGCATTTCCAGGACCCCAAGGTACCACTCCAGCTCCTGCCACTCAACACTTCACAATGGAGGAATTTTCCCTGCAACACCAGAGAACACTCGCAGTGACTGGGCTCTGGGAGAGTCCACTGAGCCTGTCAAGGTATTGAAATGAATTTTAAGGAAATTGTTGAAAGAATGGGTTTTAACCAAACTTGCCAAATGTCACCTCTAAGTCAAGATTGCAATGGTCAATTTAGAACCGACATGCGCTGTACCTACCGGAATGTTCAGACGACTTCCCTTGGCTTCTGCTGCTGGATCTTGGCCTGGAGAAAACGGAGTAAAAAGGACATATGAGGAGGTAGAAAGAGAAGAGAGGGAATGGGTGTACCATGAAAGGAAGCAGACCTTCTCAGCATGGACACTTCTATGAAGGAGGGGATGCAACACATAAACCCAAAAGGATGCAAAGCTGATTAATTGTCCTCCTTAAGCTTTCATTTGCTGCAGTCACCCAGAGCAGGCCAAGCTCAGGCTCTAATAAAAGCCAAGTCCAGCAGGGGACCCATCCTGAGAATGCTTTCAAGCCCTGCCTCCTCTTCCCCACCACCCCCTCTGGGCTTGGGGCATTGCTGTTGGGTTTGACATCGTGCTGGATAATCATAGATGGGCAAAATATTGAATACACCCAGGTTTGCCTGAATACATGGAACAGCTGACTGTGCAAAATCACCACAGGAGATGGGAAAAGTGAGGGTGAACAGCACACTGGAGCAGCAGACACCTTGGCTTACCTCATCTCCTGGGACTCCTGGAAATCCACCTGGGGAGAGCTTGGCAGAGACCCCACAGCATTGTCAAGAGGGAAACTTCCTGCCTTACATATTGGGGGGATCAAGGATTTTCCGAATGCCCCCTTCTTCATTTCCCCACCACTGGGATATGGCAAGGAGGTCTGGAAGGAATAAAACACAGTGCTCAGATCAAGCATCCTGCCTCGCCCACATTCATGCCTCAAGACATAGATATACCCTCAACTGGGACCGTGCAGGAATAAACAATTCAAATTGATGGAGCAGATTGGCAGAGGATGGGCAATGGAAAGAGAACTGTTGAGGGAGAAACCATGTCCCACATTTCCAAGCTTTCTCATTTCCCGGGAAATATGGCTACATCGCCAACTGCCATTCACATGTTTGACATCAAGATGTTATGGGTTGCCACTGCCTTTTGGATGGCATGGCAGTGGCTTTAGATCCCTGTTCTCTCCCTGCCCCTAAGGTGGCTCACAGCCACTGCTGATCTCCAGCCATGGCCCCACAAAGCCATTCTGCAGGATGCCAAAACCTGCTTTTCTCAAGGCCCTCATTTCTTCTGCTGCTGCCCTTCCCTCCTACAGTTCCCCAGCAGCCTCTGAGCCCAGATGCTGCTGAGCTCTCGGCATGCTCCCTGCTCTCCAGCTCCCACACATCCATCAGCTCAGGCTCACTGGCATTTAGCAAGTTGAGCAGAGCTCCCTGCCCTGCTGCTCTCTGCAAGCTCTCTGCCTGCCCAAGCTGCTCCAGGGCCCCCATGCCATGGCCAGGAATGGGGCTGGAGGCACTGGGGTAGATGCACACCCATCCTAGGTATCCCATCATTTCTGGCCAAGCTGAAGAGCCAAATCAGGACCTGTTCTAACTTGACTGAAAGGGTCGGTTCCTATCAGAGCAAAAATCTCAGAGCTTTGCCAACAACACACAAACTGAAAATTTACCACACTGGACTTTGCTTGGTCTCCTTACCTTACATCCATTTCCCTCTGAAGTGAGCCCTTTCCTTCTAATCTCTTCCTCACAGCCAGTGCCAGGTTTCCCAGTCTCCTGCTCTCTACTCCATATCTTGCTTGCCATGGGAGAAAGAGAGCTCTTGGGGAAGGGAAGCAAAGGCTTGGGGGGAAGGAGCATAGATGGACTTGCCAGGGAAAACTTCTTAGCAAGAGGATAGCCAGTCAGGCCTGCAAAGTGGAGGCACAAAATGTATCAGAGCCTGCAATGCAAACCTAAAGCTCTGTATTTCATGGGACAGATTCCTTGGAAACTTCTAAACTGCTGAACAGGGAAAAATGCTCTGAATGGTACCAACTTGAATCAGGCCAGTGCAAAACACTGAGCCGCTTCCCCAGAGCTGCCACAGGCACAGCCTGGCCTCTGGGCTGCCCTGGGACAGCAGGGAGCCCAGAGCCCTGTGCTCTCCAGCAAGGGCTCAGCTGCACATGCACCCTCCTGCTCCTCTCCCTGCCCCACAGCTCAGCAGCCCTAAAGCTCCCTTCAATCTTCACCTTTTCCTTCAGTTGTCTTTCCTTGTCTAGTAGAATCCATCTTCAAACCCGTGCTTCTGCCAGGCAGAAGTGTCAGGGTTTGAATCTGGAATGGCTCTCGGAGTTGGCAGCGACGGGAGCTCGGTACCCAGCTTCAGAACAAGGCCGGGTGACTCCAATCGCCAGCGCTCGGCACACAGAGGCAGAGCCAGACGCGTCTGCTGCCGCTGGGGCCGTGTCCAGCACAACCTGCACCAGCCCAGCCTGGGGCTGCCCCTTTGTGACACGCTGCCCATGCTTCTCTCGTTTCCATGGCTGCAAAACCCCACCCCAACTCCATCCCCTTCCATTCCCTTCCCTAGGCCAGCCAGCCCTAAGCCCAACCTGGCCAGGCCTGAGGCTTTCACACTGCCTAGGATGTAGACCCTCTCCAAAGTTACTTTACAAGGCCTTTCATTCCGTAATTCCCACTCAATTGCGGGTTGCAGCTTGTTGGTGTGGGATTTTGTTTCATTCTCTTCACATCACACAAAGTGGTGAGACCCAAACAATGGCACTGGGCAGTGGAAGTAAAAGAAGCTTGGCACTCCCCAGTAGATGTCCCCAGAATTCAGATGGCCAAAAGCTGTAGGCTCTCTGAGCATGCAAACATTCCTCTTTTGCTGTGCTGAATTGTTCTAGGGGTTTATTCTCTACTTTCTTTTCAGCACAGACACCCAAACCAAAATAAACACAACCAATCTCAAAACAATTTTGATCTTGGCTAATACTGTCAATTCAAAATGTCCTTAATGGAAAGAGCTGATGGCCAGCCATTCTGAAATACTCCCCAACACAGCTTTTGGAACTAGGAGAGCTAATTCTTTACATGGCTTCTCAAAGGATTAAATCATGTGGCAGCCAAGCACCGTGAGAGGAAATCCTGTCTAAAAATGGGATTTCTTGCCCTCTGTAAAATGTCCCAGTCAGTAATAAAAGTTAGAAAGCCATGGATTAATGACAGAAGTCATTCCTAGTCCAGAATTATTCCAGAAAATAATTTAACTTCTTCAATGAGCAGTACTTCTCCCTAGCTGCATTCAGCATTCCAGTTGCATACCAGCAATGAAGGAATCATTCCAAAGGGGCCATACCCAGGATTTGAATAAACTAACCCTAAGCCAAGGAACCAGGAGATCTGATCCCTTCCTCAGCATCAGCAGAATTATTTCTCCAAGTCCCATCTCTCCTTTCATTACACGCCCAGAGATGCCAAAGGAACAACAACAGTGTCAATGAGGCTTTCAACAGCATTGCCTGTCCCAGATGCACCAGAAACTGCATTTTGTCTGGCACAATTCCACTTGTCAGGGATCAGGCAAGGCAGGGACAGGCACAAGGCACAAGGCATCTCCTGCCCCAGCCTCAGCCTGCAACACTGACACAGGCACAGACAGCCAGGGAAGAGATTTGTCACTGTGAACCTGCCAGAGGTGGCTTTGGGCCTGTGCTGTCAGAGGATGACAAACTCACACCCTGCCTTGGCTGCATCCGTTTGGAAGTCTCCTTCTCCTTCATTGGAAATGTCAAAAGGACTTTCTATCATAGGAGGTTTCCCTATTCCTCCCAGAGCAAAAGCAGGCAATGTCCATGAATCTCCTTCACATCTCATAGGGTTCAGATCAGAAACAGCCCCAAGGAAAGCTTTTCTATTACTAGAGCAGCCGGAAGGATTCGGAACATTCCTCAAATCCTGCTAAATGCCTTCATTTTCTCTACTAATTCTGACCTTATAAAGGCTGCAGGTAGATAAAAGGCATGTGCACGATGGAGAGGAAATGTTTTCTTTTCCTGCACAGCATTTCCAGGACCCCAAGTTACCACTCCAGCTCCTGCCAGTCAACACTTCACAATAGAGCAATTTTCACTGCTCCACAAGAGAACGCACCCAGGGACTGGCCTCTGGGAGAATCCACTAAGCCCATCAAGGAATTGAAACAAATTCAAAGAAATTTTTAAACAATGAGTTTCAGCTGAGTATTCCAAATGTAACCTCTGAGATCAGATAGCAATGGCTGTTTTAGGAAAGACATGCCCTGCACATACTTGGATGTTCACAGGATTTCTCTTGTCTTCTGCTGCTGGATCTTGGCCTGGAGGAAATGGAGGACAAAGAACATATGAGGAGGTAGAAAGAGAAGGGAGGGAATGGGTGTACCATGAAAGGAAGCAAACCTTCTCAGCATGGACACTTCTATGAAGTAGGGGATGCAACACATAAACCCAAAAGGATGCAAAGCTGATTAATTGTCCTTAAGCTTTCAGTTGCTGCAGTCACACAGAGCTGGTCAAGCTCTGGTTGAAACACATCAGTCATTCTTCAACTTGCACCAGAACTCCCCAATTCTGCTGCCTCTGCTTTTGAAGCCCAGTGGCTCCTGCAGCCTCTCTGAAGCAGCAAGAGCTGCTGGGCTCAGATACTAGTTTGGATGGAGGGCTACTTTTGTACTTCTCACAAAGTTTGACTTGGCCTGCTCGTGCCTCACCCTGGTGACAGCCTCCTGCTACACGTGGGCAGAGCACTGCTGTCTCCTGAGAATGATTTTACACCTCCTGGCTCTTTCCAGAACACAATGGCTTTTTCCAACTCAGCCGCTAGGGAGGAATATTCACATTGCACTTTCAAAGCCCTGCCAAGGATTTTCAATTGGAATGATACTTCTGTGCCTCCCTCTTTATGGTTATCACTTGGATAAGCTTCACAGCTTCATTTTATCACACATATCCAAGCCAATATCTTTCCATCAGGTACAGTCTCTTAACTCTTCTCTATCACCTTGCTCTCTTTGATCTTAAGCCAGATCTAAACATTAAACATCAATCAGATTATACATCTCCATCCCAAAACTTATCAGGGATCTCATTTCACAGGGGAGGCCAAGGCACAGAGAAATTCCACCTGATGATTACAGAAGCAGCACCTGAATTTGCAGACACCTCTCCAGGAGCCAACATTTGCCCATGCATATTCTCCTGGCTGGAAAATTTAACAGTCAAGGATCTCAGCATCCAAAGTTCTGCAGGATCCAGGCCCATGCAAAACAGTTCCCAAATGACCCCACAAAAATTACAGAGGTAATCAAGAGCCAAATCCAGCAGAGGACCCTTCTGGAGGTGCTTTGAAGCCCTGCCTTCTCTTCCCCAACACCACCTCTGCTCTTGGGGCGTTGCTGTTGGGTTTGACATTGGATGAGCAAAATGCTGAATACACAGAGGCTTGCCGGAATGGGAGACTGTGCAAAATGTCCATAGGAGATGGGAAAAGTGAGGTGAACATCACACTGGAGCAGCACACCCCTTGACTTACCTCATCTCCCAGGACTCCTGCAAATCCACCTGGGGAGAGCTTTGGACAGATCCCGCAGCACTGCCAACATTGAGACTTCCTGCCATGCATATTGGGGGGATCAAAGGCAGTCCCAATGATGCCTTCTTCATTTCCCCACCACTGGGATATGGCAAGGAAGCCTGGAAAAAGTAGAACACAGTGCTCAGATCAGGCATCCAGCCTTGCCCCAGTCCTCCCTCAGGACATTTACATTTTCCCTCAACTGGGACTTGCCAGGAATAAACAAGTCAAACTGATGGAGCAGATTGGCCCAGCACGAGGAATGCAAAGGGACGTGGTGAGGGACAGATCATGTCCCACATTTGACACCTCTTCCCTCCTGCCCTCTCCTCTCCAATGCACCTACATTCCCATTAACATCATGATGTTCTGGGGTGCCACTGCCTCCCCTGGCCTTTTGGATGGCATGGCAGTGGCTTTAGATCACTGTTCTCTCCCTGCCCCTAAGGTGGCTCACAGCCACTGCTGATCTCCACCCATGGCCCTACAAAGCCATTCTGCAGGATGCCAAAACCTGCTTTTCTCAAGGCCCTCATTTCTTCTGCTGCTGCCCTTCCCTCCTACAGTTCCCCAGCAGCCTCTGAGCCCAGATGCTGCTGAGCTCTCGGCATGCTCCCTGCTCTCCAGCTCCCACACATCCATCAGCTCAGGCTCACTGGCATTTAGCAAGTTGAGCAGAGCTCCCTGCCCTGCTGCTCTCTGCAAGCTCTCTGCCTGCCCAAGCTGCTCCAGGGCCCCCATGCCATGGCCAGGAATGGGGCTGGAGGCACTGGGGTAGATGCACACCCATCCTTAGTATCCCAGCATTTCTGGGATATCCCAGCTAAAGAGCCAAATCAGGACCTGTTCTAACTTGACTGTTAGAAGGGTCTGTTCCTGTCAGGGCAAAAAGTCTCAGAGCTCTGCCAACAGCACATAAACTGAAAATTTACCACACTGGACTTTACTGGCTCTCCTTACCTTACATTCTTTTTCCTCTGAAGTGATTGCCTTTTTCATTCTACTCTCCTCATCCAAGCCGCTGCCAGGTTTCCCACTCTCCTGCTCTCCGTAGCACATCTTGCTTGCCTTGGTAGCAGGAAAGCTCTTCTGGATGGGAGGCAACAGCTTGGAGGGAAGGAGCATGGATGGACTGGCCAAAGAAAACCTCTTGGCAAGAGGGTAGCCAGTCAGGCCTGCAAAGTGGAGACACAAAATGTATCAGAGCCTGCAATGCAAATCTAAAGCATTGGAAGCTCCGTATTTCATGGGACAGATTCCTTGGAAGCTTCTAAACAGCTGCACAGAGAAACATGGTCATTGCCAGCAGACCCTTTAATCAGGCCGAGAGAAAACCCTGAGCCACTTCCCCAGAGCTACCACAGGAACAGCCTGGCCTCTGGGCTGCCCTGGGACAGCAGGGAGGACACAGGAGCCTCACCTCTGTGTGAGGCTGAGCCATGCTCACAAGGCAAGAAGTGAGTTCAGTGAACTCCCACTTTTTCATCAACATCTCTAATGGGTGAGACAGTCAAGGGTTTTCTTCATTTTTGAGACAATTTCTTTGGTTTTATTTTTCCCAGAACTAGCCTGTGTTTAATTCCTCTGAACTGTATTCAGTTAGCAAGTTTGAAAGGAAAGATGGAAGGCTGCAATGGTAAGAGGGGAAAAAAAGATTCTTTCTTGAGGTTGGCCTTGTCTGAATCCACAAGAGAAACCCACACAGCTGTGACTGCTAGCTCTGAAAACCACAAAGATCTCTCTGCAAGCAGGCAGGCCTTATTGATGTTTCTGTAACACCCTAATACCATCCTCAATGTTGGACCCAATCAGCAAGCAGAGGAAGAACACAACATTTATCTATAGTGAGACCAGACATTGATGGGAGAGAAAGCAACAGGATTTGAATCTCATGACCATGTCCAATTTGGGGTCAGCTGTGGCCACAGTCCCTGTCCTGGCAGACAGAAGGAGTCATTTGGCCTCTGTCAAAAAGGAGAAAACAGCATAAACTAATGAGACAATGTTGTGATGCCATGGGTGTCCTTGCAGGATCATCTGTAGCTGTCAGGCACCTACTCTGACACAGAGCCACCACTGACACCATGGACAAGTTTTCCCTGAAATCAGGGGGACTTTCTTTCCATTTACTCCAGCCTTTTAGTTCCCTTCTATCCACACCTTTTCCTTCAGTGGTCTTTCCTTTTCTGGTGAAATCCATCTTCAAACCCGTGCTTCTGCCAGGCAGAAGTGTCAGGGTTTGAATCTGGAATGGCTCTCGGAGTTGGCAGCGACGGGAGCTCGGTACCCAGCCTCAGAACAAGGCCGGGTGACTCCAATCGCCAGCGCTCGGCACACAGAGGCAGAGCCAGACGCGTCTGCTGCCGCTGGGGCCGTGTCCAGCACAACCTGCACCAGCCCAGCCTGGGGCTGCCCCTTTGTGACACGCTGCCCATGCTTCTCTCGTTTCCATGGCTGCAAAACCCCACCCCAACTCCATCCCCTTCCATTCCATTCCCTTCCCTAGGGCAGCCAGCCCTAAGCCCAACCTGGCCAGGCCTGAGGCTTTCACACTGCCTAGGATGTAGACCCTCTCCAAAGCTTCTTTTCAAGGTCTTTTATTTTGTAATTCCCACTCAGTTCTGGGTTGCAGCTTGTTGGTGTTGGATTTTGTTTCATTGTCTTCACATCACACAAAGTGGTGAGACACAAACAATGGCACTGGGCAGTGGAAGTAGAAGCAGCTTTGCACTCCCCGGTGGATGGCCCCAAAACTCAGTAGGCCAAGAGCTGTATGTTCCTTTTTGCTCCACTTCATTGTTCCAGGGCTTTATCCTCTTCTTTCTTTATTGCAGAGACACCCATAAACATGATCTGCCTCAAAACATTTCTGATCCTGGCAGTTCCTGACAATTCCAAATTTTCTTAATGGAAATAGCACGGGGCAGGTCATTCTAAATCTCTCCTCAACAGAGCAGATCAAACTAACCATCCTTGATTTGGATGAACTAAGCCTGAGCCATGGGACCTGTGGGTCTGGTCCCTATTTCTGCATCTGCAAAATTAATTCTTCAAGTCTCATCTCTCCTATCTATTCAAAGTCTGCATTAGATGCCCCCAGTGTCAGTGGGCTGATATAATCAGCTTTTGTACACATTCTGCCCCCTGAGCCCAGCAGCATTGCTGGGACCCTGCAGCACCCCTGCAGGCCAACGTGCTCCAGGCACAGCTGCAGGAGGGAGATTGCAACAAGTCCTGGCTGAAGGAGTCTCCAGGCTGCTGCAGCCCTTCCCCTGCGGCGGGATCATCCCTCGCTGCCATGGGGGGAGCCATGGGGCTGACGGGCTCTGTCCAGATGAGCGTCTCCTCCACGTGCTGCTGCTGCTGCTGCTGATCCAGCTGCTGCTGCCTTCCCCCACAGCTGGATCAGGAGCCTGCCTGGGAAAATAACACTGCCAGTGCCTGTGCCAGCCACTGATCCCTGCCAGGAGCCTTGCACACTGGGCATCCTGCCCACCAAACTGCTCCACTCAGGTGATGTCAGAATGTTACAGACATCTTTGTGTGAAAATCCTTTTCTTTAGGATTTTTCCTTCTGAGAAGCTAAGAGGCCTCAGAGACAAAATGTAAACAATGATTATCTGCCGCTGTGGAATGCAACAGGTGGGTTCGTGATTGGTCTCATGTGGATGCTTTGATTTAGTGACCACTCACAGCAGAACTGGCTCTCTCTCTGTCCGAGCCACAGATCTTTGTTATTCATTCTTTCCTTTTCTATTCTTAGCTTAGCTACCTTCTGAGAGAAAACCTTTCCTTCTATTTCTTCTTAGTATAGTTATAAAGTAATATATATATATATAATAAAATAATAAATCAAGCCTTCTGAACATGGAGTCAACATTCTTGTCTCTTCCCTCATCCAAGAACCCCTGTGAAAACTGTCACATCAGAACACATCAAAATACATTCAAACAATGTGTTTTCCACATTCTGGCAAAGTCATGGCCACATGTTGGAGGCAGACTGCTGTTGGCAGAATGGGGGAAGCCCCAGCAGCTGCTCTCCCCATGGCTGGATGGCCACAGCAGCAGAGCAAGTCTCCCACCGTGCCCACTGCTGTGGGACCCAGTGCTTTGGGCTTGTTCCCACTGAACTCAGACTGCTGCTACAGCAGCAGCATCACTTCACACATTTGATAACAAAGAGTTGGAATGGCACACAGGACTTGCCCCAAGAGCTACAAATTTTTTTTAAAAAGAGCAGGGGACGGGGGAGTTGGAATACTCAGTTCGTTTTTAATACAAGCATACCTGGATTTAAGCAGGGACACTGGGCTAATCATACTGGGGACTGCCTTGTAAGCCTTGTCTCTACCAATTCCCAGCAGTCCACAAGCAATTTTCACTACAAAGGGGTAGATAAGATTTTACAACACCTCCATGAGCAAGTCTGAGCCAGAAGTCAAAGCACAAGACAAATACTCCCAAATCTGCCCCCACTGGGGAAAGGAAAGAGAAAAGTAGATTAAACAAGTACCCTTACAGCTGAAGTGCCTGCATTTATCCCATGGTCCAACAAAAGCCCCTCAATTCAAACACACAGCTTAAGATCAAGGAATAGAAGTGTTTTGAGGCCATTTAACACCTGATTCCTATTACTTTCAAGGAGAAGTGAATGTTAAATCCCTTAAAAACACACATGCAGGTCTATTTGGGACTGCATCCTTCAAAAGCACAAATGGAGGTTTAGAATTGCAGACTGTTTCCATTGGAAAAGACCATTTAGGTCATCGAGTCCTTCCAATAACCTGAGACCCTTGACACTGCCAAGGCCACCACTGAAGCATCACCCAGGACAGGATTGGCCTTCTTGGCCACCTGGGCACACCTGGCTCACGTTCAGCCACTGCCAACCAGCACCCCCAGGTCCTCCTCTGCTGGGCGCCTTTCCAGCCACTCTGCCCCCAGCCCGTGGCCTTCCATGGGGCTGCTGTGGCCCAAGGGCAGGATGGGGCACTGCACCTTGTTGAACCTCATGCAAGTGGCCTCAGCCCATGATCCAGCCTGTCCAGACCTCTCTGCAGAGACTTCCTGCCCTCCGGCAGATCAACACTCCCACCCAGCTTGGCATTGTCTGTAAGCTGCCTGAGGTGCCCTTGATTCTCCCCTCCACATCATTGACAAAGATGTGAATCACACCTAGCCCCAGTGCTGAAACCTGGGGAACACCCCTTGTGACCAGGTGCCAGCTGGATTTAATTCCACTGAATTCCACCACTCCCTGGGCCCAGCCATCCTGACAGTTTTTACCCAGGGAAGAGTGCATTCAGTTCTCAGTCTTTTTCTCAACCTCTGTTCCATGTTTCCCCCCATGTCCAGGAGAAGACAGAGCTTCTCCTTAGACCTCCATTCATTGCTGATGTATTTACAGAAACATTTTTACTCTCTTTGCAATTTTCTTGGAAGAAATTCTCAACAGTGAGGCAGGTGAGGCACTGGGAACAAGTTGTCCAGAGGAGCTGTGGATGCCTAAGGAAGGGTGTTAGGTGAACATGACTCAGCCTCACACAGAGGTGAGGTTGGATCTGAGCTACTCTCTGTTCGGTGAAAGGGTCTTGTGGCAGCGCAGAGAGGCTGTGCAGGGAACAGCTGTGCCCTGCATGTGCCCCCCGCAAGGAGCTGTGCTGCTGCCAGTGCCCCTGGAGCTGTAGGGCTGCTGAGCTGTGGGGCAGGGAGAGGAGCAGCAGGGTGCATGTGCAGCTGAGCCATTGCTGGAGAGCACAGGGCTCTGGGCTCCCTGCTGTCCCAGGGCAGCCCAGAGGCCAGGCTGTGCCTGCGGCAGCTCTGGGGAAGTGGCTCAGGGTTTTCCCCTGGCCTGCCTCAAGTGTCTGCCAGCAGGTGCATGTTTCTCTGTGCGGCTGTTTCCAAGGAATATGTCCCATGAAATATGGAGCTTCAGATGCTTTAGGCTTGCATTCAAGCCTCTGTCACATTTTGTGTCTCCCCTTTGCAGATCTGACTGCCTGCAGTCTTACCAAGAAGTTTTCTCTGGACACTTGCAATGTTCTCCTTCCCTCCCATCCAGAACAGCTCTCTATCCCCTAAGCTCAGGAAGAAGCTGCTGGCTGTCCATAGAGTGTTTGAAGACTTGAATTTTTGTTTCGGTTTCATAGTTAGAGATGTATATATGGTCTGATAGTTTTGAATAAATGTGTTATGATTATATCCTTAAATTTTGATGACATTTTTTATGGTATATATTTTATTTTGATGATTTGAAAACCTAAAAAATATATCAATTTACATAAACCAAAGAGAATGTGAGATCAGGGCCTGCTAGCCTAGAGGTTATGGAGTGCAGCTCATTCAATGTGCCGGTGCCTCACCATGTCCTTTCCTTACCGGGCTTCTCCCTTTCCTCTTTTGCCATGTTTTCTTTGTGACATTTGTGCTGCTATTTTAACTTGTCATTGTAACAGGGCCACTTATTGACATGTTTGGGGCACAATGGATGCAAAGTCCTGTACAGACAAAAGTTTTCTACCTAGATGTGTTCTGTGCTCACCAAAGGCCTGAGCAAAGAAACAAAGACAAGTGTGCCCAAATGGCCAAGCTTTGCTCCTTTGCAATCTCACACAGATCTGGCTCTCAGGTGTCTTCAGTCACAATTCCATAGGTAAGAGGAGGTTGTGTATTTAACTGGGAAATAGTGAACTGCTTTGGAAAAGCCATCTGTATATATATGTACCCAGGACAGCAGTCCAGCTGTGTTGTTTGCAAGTTGTTTGTAGAAGGATGAGTGGACTCTGAGGCCAATAACAAGTGACAAGGGTGCCTCAAATCTATTTACACTCCAGCCTGGGTACCATTCATCCCAGAGCCATGGCACAATGCTTTAGTGTATCCTACACACACTCTGCCTGCAAGAAAAGCTTGGCTTGGCTTATTAGAGTGAAAGAAATAGAATAGAATGGACAGTGAAACTCATCCCTTTGGAATGACTCTCCTGCTTTCCAGTGTCAACTCTGCCCCTCATGCTCCCAAGGCTTGTTACAAACAACTATCTAAAATTGCTTAAAAATTCCCCGGCAAGGTTCAGTAAAAACCAGATTGAATATTAAGCAGTAGCTGAACATGGCTGAGCCTTACACAGAGGTGAGGTTGGATCTGAGCTACCCTCTAAAAAAATCATTGGCAACATTCACACTATTGCTTACAGGTCGTTTAAGGTACAACAAGGAAAAAAATACCAATAGCAACAAACAAATTTCTGTCAATCAAACAAGAAACATTCTGAGAAGTGTTTGTGTGCATGTGTGTGTGTGTGTGTGTTTAGGTGCTCTTCACAAAAGTACAGAAAGGACAAGGCTAAAAAGGAATATAGCCTAAAAGCTTAACAGCACTCCAGCTTAACTGTGGTGGTTAGACTGGAGCCTCCAGGAGTGGGGCTGTTGGCCCAGGATCCATTGCTGAGCAGTGATCCTGCCAGTGCAGCAAACTTGAGAGCTCGCTGCCCCTGAGAGGCCCCACTCAGAGGGAGGTTGCTGCTGGCAGCCACTGTGCTCCAGGAGAGCTCCAAGGGCCTCCATTGGAGCGCTCTTTATGGGCCACAAGAGAGTGGGCCTCAGCCATAAAATGCTTCCTCGTGGCCGCACTGGGGGCCAGCAGCCTGTCTAGCAAAGTGGGAGGAGAAGGATGCCGTGCCATTCAGGCAAGAAAAGTGGTTTGCAAGGCTGTTCCCTGACACCCCAGGAGCTCGTTAGGTGGCACAGGTTCCTGGGAGCGCTCCGTGTCCCTGATAAGCTCAGCAGGAGCTGAGCCCAGGGGCTGTTCAGCAAGGCCCAGGCCTGACAAGCGTTTCCCAGATCACCCTGGGGCCGCACGAGGCCGGGCCCATTCACCACCACAATCTGAAGCACCAAGTTTTGATGGAGGGTAAAAAGCCAAGGCCCAGTGGAAGTGGGCCCTGTCCTCAGGCCTGTGGGAGAATCACAATGCAGATCCTTGTGCTGCTTATTCCATCTCTCCCCTCTTTACTAAGTTCTTGGTGGCAAGGTCACTTAGGTTAGACACACAGCTAATAAACAGTGCTCCTGCAGCTTTCTGCTCAAAAAATTAAACTGAGATTACACATCCCAGATCATGTTCTGTTCCGGTTTAACTGACTGATTTGAGGAATTTCTGGAGCAGCAAATTTGCTTCCTCAAATGTTTACTGTGTGTGACATGGAGCACAGAAGAAAGATTTAATGTCAAAGCCACTGCCCAGGCAGTGCTCTTTTGACAAGTTCTGCCCTGAGCTTTCCTTAGGAAGATCTGAAATGTTCAATGTCACCAGCACAAGCTCCTGCAATGGCTGCTGGCCAGCAGAGCAGGGCTGTCAGCTGTGAAACAAGTGTTGCCACAAGCAGCAACAAGCAACAAGCTCTCCCACGGCAGCAAATCATGAGCTGGGAAGGATCTGATCTAAAGGCCAAAGCTCCTTAGCTCCTTCCAAGAGGGCTGGAACACTTCCTCATTCCAATGAGCTGCGGTGCTGGACACCACAGCTCTGTGTGAGCACTGGACACAAGTTGCTCCCACTGAGTGCTGGGATGGTTCCTGCAGGAGCTCTGGGCTCCTGTGAGTGCCAGACACAATGAGGAGAGAAGGAGCCCAGGGCACTGACACACCTTTGCCTTGGGCATAGCCCGGCCTGGAACAAACACCCTGAAAGGTTTCCCCTTTGGCCCATGTCTTGAAAGGTCAGGTCAGCTGTTTGATGACTCAGGTTGGTTTGGTGTCAAGGAATTTCCCTCAGAAATACTGGGTTTGTCTCCCTCTGTGCCTTCCCCTCAGCAGCTTTGGGGATGCTCCTGTGTGAAGCCATCTGTCTCACACAGTTGGAGACAACTTAAAACCAACACTCTGTAATAAGTCGTCTCCTCTAATGTGTTCCAACAATCCACTTCCAGCAATAGGAAATTAATACTAATAGATGAAAGCGGAAGGAAACCAA
Source organism: Zonotrichia albicollis (assembly GCF_047830755.1). Lineage (NCBI taxonomy): Eukaryota > Metazoa > Chordata > Aves > Passeriformes > Passerellidae > Zonotrichia > Zonotrichia albicollis. The sequence goes on along the minus strand of NW_027428336.1, from coordinate 252,002 downwards.
CAGCTTATTAACAAACAGAATGCCTACAAAGCAAGAACAAAGGCAGTGACTTCTAGATATCAAACTGCCAGACCTCACCGTCTTCCACTGGAACAAAGACCCAAAATGCCAGAGGAAAATCCCCCCAGGACTCGCGTTCCAAGATGGCGCCGGGTTCTCCCTCAGGAAGAACAGGAGCCATCACGGAGTAGTTCCGGCAGCAATGAATGTTCAGGGGCTTGTCCAGCACTGACTTTCTCCCAATGGCAGAGCTCTGGGGAGCAGCCACGGCAGGTGAAGCAGCTGGACTGGAGCCCCTCGGTTCTTTTCTCCCCGCTGTGGCTCAGCTCACACACTCTCGGGCTGGGAGCGGAGCCGCTTCGCTTCTGCCGGCACCGTGTCCCTGGGCTTGGACAAACAGATTTCAGCCAGGAGAGCCCTGCACACTGTTCCTCGTATCTCTCATAACAGCCTCAAACAACTACAAACACTCTGCCTACAGCAGCTTTCACAAAGAGCTGCAGAAATCCAGGATAGCCTAAAGTGAGCGGCAAAAGGCTTTTGCCTTGCTCTTGCCACCAGAATTCTTGATGATCTGATGCAATTTGATTCACATATAACATGGTTTCTGAGTTTTTCCATTGAAATATTTCATGATGAGTGACAAGCCTTGGGAGCAAGAGGTACAGGACCGATGTGCGAAACCATGAGCATATCCTCCAAAGTGACCAGTTTAATTGTCCATTTTATTACTCTTGTATTTATTGCACAACTCATAGGCAAATCCAAGCTTTGCTTGGAGGCAAAACAGGCATGGGATACACTAGAGTCCCTTGTAGGGTCACCAGGGCTGGCAGTGACAAAGCAGGCTGTCTGCTTCATTGTGAACCACTACAGAGCTACATCCCAACGTGTTTTTAGGAAGCACTGAATTATTAAGCCCCCTGTTTCTGCATGAGATACAAAAAAGGAGATCCCAAATGATTTTCATGCAAGCATGCAGTAAAGAACTGATCTTGCTCTCCTAATTGAAGCTTTGGCTTGGGCAATTGCACTCTTCCCATTCATCTTTTGACACAGACACTCCAGGTTTGCCCCCACACCCCTGCAAGGCTGGCAGTCACTGTTTCCCATTTACTGTTCTTCCCTAGAGCCAGTACAGTGGCTTCTTTGAAACTAAAAGCCCTGAGATCTGGTTGTCTTGAAGGAGCATGAAATGCTATTCAAGTGTTCACATTGGTAATACCCAGGTCTGCACTCCCCAGAGCTCTGAAGCAGCAGCAGGAGGACCATGCATCATTGCTGTTTGTGGATGTTCATGTTTCTGGTGGGCAAGAGCAATGGCTTTGAGGAGGGACAAGAATGCCCCTCTTCCAACAGTGGCTGAGAAAGGAGATGTGAAGTTTCACTGCCTTTTCTAGGATATTTTTGAAAGATCTAAGAGAATATTGCAGCATAGAGCTGGTCCCTAATTTTGTCTCCAGAGAAATCCCCAAAAGAGACATTCAATCTCCTGCTGATGGCAGCCCCATAAGCTCATGGACCAGTTTTCCCTGAAACATGCCACCCTGTCTGGACTTTACTAGGCCAGGACTAAACCCATAGCTAAGCAAACACGTGCAGCAACATGACACAGAGTTTTTCCATCAGAAAACCCAATTAACACATTCACATGCAGTTTATTCTGTAACATCAGAAGCTGGCAGCCATGAGGATTTTGCTGGCAAAAGGTTGCAGTATGCACTGGGACCAGAAGTGGTTTTCTTTAAGGCAAAGCAAATTGAAATGTGAAGTTTAAAAGCTTCAAACGACTGTGAAAGAAAACTGCAAAATAATTTCTGGATAAGTGTTCTGGTTTAAAAGCAAAACCAGTGAGAGACTCTAAGTCAGAAATACAATTTATTAGGAAAAGGGGAAAAAAAAAAAAAAACACAAAAATACCCCATCCAAAATACATGCAATAATGTAAAAGAAAAACCACTGACAGAGTCAGAATACAAGCTCTGACACCCTCTTGGTCAGGGTACTGGTAGCAGTCCAGTTGGATTAGTGGCTGCACTCCTCCTGGAGTGGCACATGTGATCCTGTAGAAGGGTATAGTCTTCCTCTGAAGTTCCAGTGGAAAAGGCGGCCATTCCTCTGGGAATCCAGTGGAAAGGCTGCTTGTTCTGTCCCAAACTCCAGATTACATGCAGGTGGGGATGCTTGGTTCCTCCCCTCTGGGCACAGCATCTCACAATGGGCTCTTATCATTCCATGAGTCATGGGGTGGGTCCATGAGACAGAAAGGGCTCCCAGAGGGAATTATCTCTGAGTCATGGGGAAAGGCATTGATGGGCCCATTAACAGGAGATAAGGAAAAGAACAATGCCCCTCCTGGTTTCAACAGCTCTTGAAGATGGAAATAGAATACATCCTTATATTGTAACCAAGGATAATAGGGAGCATTGTCAATGATCATGCAGCCAACCAAGAGCTGGAGCTGAATCCAGAATTGCTTGTTCCAGCTACACAGGAATTCATTACCCTGGCAAGCACAGCTCCATGGGAACAAAGATCTCTCATCTCTGGGCTGAATTGTAGCATTGTGTGTCCTGGATGAGTTTTCTTGTAAAGTTGTTAATTTTTTTATAAGTAGGTGTCATGGTTTGAGCCTGGCACAGAGCCAGTGCCCCTATGAAAATTCCCTCACCCTGGTGTCTGCTGTGAGATGTGACCAGGAATAAACAAAACAGGCTCCAGCTTAAACATAAAGAACACTTTATTACCTAAACTACAGGAAAATAGGGAAAAACTATAAGGAAAAGAAAAAAAAATTGAAAACCTTACAAAAAAACCACTTTCCTCCTCCCCACTACCTGAATTTCCCAATCCGATACATTCTCCCAAATCACCAACTGCCCAGCCTGGCACCACACTTTAGTATACTCAAACTTCAGTTCATGAAGAGGAGAGGAGTCCTTCTTGTTCCATAGGCTTCCCCTGGAAACACACTGAAACCTCGTGTGCTTCCCTGTCACTTCGGCACCGCCCGGAAAAAAGTCCTTTTGCCGCTTGTGACATCTTCCTTCCATGCCCAGTGCTCTCACCACCGTGCATGGATCAGAGCTGCTTTTAGGGTTGTCTTTTAAGGATGCCTTGTCTCACTCCAAAAAGGCACAGTCTCTGCTTTGGGACATCTGTCCCCCCCATATTTTTCCAACCCCCTGGGGCCGCGGGGTCCTCACGATGAACCCTCCTGGTTCTGAGGCACTGCCTCCCCCTAAGTGCAGTCTCTGTGTCACAGGAACAAACTGAGTCCATGGCCACAAGAAAAGTCCAGCCACAAGGCCACTCCAAGCATCTCTCTCTTCACTCAGCCAGTCTTCTCTACGTCCTTCAGGCCAGGTCCTTGTCTCATCTCATCTCCTATCTCCCTTCTTATTCAGCTTCGAGGAGGATTAGCATTTTTGCAAGGCCCCAATCATGAAAGAAAGGGGTTAAAACTTTCAGTCTCTGTCTGTCCTGGAGCTGCGGCACTCCCACACACGCTGCCGCTCCGGCCGGGCACTCTTCCCCCCCCCTCCTTCTCCTCCTGGGCCGGCTGCTATCACATTCGGTGTCGCCCGCTCTCCTCTCTCCTTCCTGGGGGGGGGATGGCTGCCCGAGGGCTGACTCCCTGGGCTCTTCCACCCTTCCATCCTCGAGGGCCTTCTCACCCCCCATCTCTGTCCAGGCCCCAGGCCTACCGCATGGCAGCCCCTCCCCCGCCCAGCAGCAGCGGCTGGACAGGGGAGGGTGATCTGACCTCTTCGCCTCGACGTCCCAAGAGGACCTCCCAGGGCCAGAGCCCTGCTTTTTAACCCCTGTGTATTCTCGGAGGTGTGTCCAAACCCCACTGGCTACACCAGGTGCCAGTCTCAAACTCAGAACATTCATTGGTTTGACCACAGCTTCCCAGAATTCCCACTTCTTCCTGGTCAAACCACCACAGTAGGGTTTTGGTTTGACCCTCGGTTCCCCCCATGTTCTCCCTCCTAATGGTTTGTTCCTCCTGCCAGTTACCTGTCTATCAATGTAACCAACCCCCTTTCATTTCAAGAAATTTCTATGTCAATCTTCCCTTACTTAACATATGATTTGTCCCCTGAGCCTTGTCCCTCCCCTACGCCATTCCTATTGGTTCAGGTGTGTCCCTCGCTCCTCCCCTGAGCTTCGTTCATTGGTCCCTCGTGGCTCCTCGTGTCACGCCTGTAATAAGTAACAATATATTTGTTCATTAATAGCTAGATGATAATTTAAATTGAAAACAATAGCTAAATAGCTTTTGTAGAATATCTATAGGGCTGTATGGGAAACGTTTAAGTAGTGCTTGGGCCACAAATCCCCCCTTGGTAACCAGATACAGCTACATCTAGTAATAATTACTAACCTTGTAACCTTTTGTTTGCTCTGCAAAAATTCCAACCTATAGATGTAGGAGACTTTCTGAAACACATATGGTAACAATTATTAACCTTGCAAGAACGTTGAGCTTAAAAGATTAGACTTATAGGTATGCCTTATAAGGAAAGTGGCCAAAGAGGAAGACTTGGGGCCTTCATCCCACGACCACTAGAAGGCAGAAAAAAGACCCCTAGCAACAGGAGGAGCACGCGCAGAAAACAGACCACGTCACCCAGGAATTCGGAGAAAAAGGACAATAAAAAGCGAACTTAAAAGGGGGAGACGCGTGCCTAAGAGAGCGAAGTCTCCTGGCCGCCCAGCACTGAATCTTGCTTATTCTTGCTTGCATAATAATAAAGATTATTGCACAATTCTTAAATTCGGTCGGTTCGTTTATCACAATTTGGTGCCGTGACTCAAATCCTGAGACAGGGTTGGTTTGAGAATTCGGGGGGGGGGTGCCCCCACCCCTTTGGTGGCCCTCATCTTCTCAACCGACCCCCCCTCTGGACTGACGAACCTAAATTCGAGAATAAGCAAGGAAACACCAGTGACCCTGTAAGCTTTGTGCACGAAGATCCGAGCGAAGACGCAGGACGCGTGAGAATACGGGTGAACCGCTTGGTTGGGTTGGAATCCCAGGGCAAAGTGAATGAGACGTCCAACTGAGGACGAAGCAAGAGGGACCCTCCAGTAGTGCGGTTCTCGTAACCCGCGAGGGAGCGAGCCACGACCGAGGGGGGTGTGTGTGTGTGTGCGTGGAGGTGCCTTGGAAGATGGGGCAGAAGGAGAGCAAGCCTTCTGACCCCCTGGGGGAGGGCCCCCGGTTACCCCCAATACCTAAGGATAGTCCGTTAGGATTAATGATTAACTATTGGGATGATTTTCCCTCCAGAAAAGGGAAGGATAAAGCAAAAATGATAAATTATTGCATGGTAGTATGGGGGGTAAGAAACTGGATTCAGGAAATACATACTGGCCCGTTTTCGGATCCTCTGAGGACTGGGTCTGTCAAGCCTTGAATATCTATGTGAATTCCAAAGAGCCAGAAAACCTGGAGGAGAGTGCTTATGCTAAATTGTGGTTGGTAGGAAGTAATGAGCAAATAACTAGATTGCTCCCCCTTAAGGGAAGCCAAGGGGAAGAAGATAGAAAGAAAAAGTCCCGAGTGGAGGAAGAGATTTCTATTTATCCTCCCCCATATGTACCACCACCAGCCCCAGCCCCTCCTGTATCCCTTCCAAACATTCCTCCAGCATCAGCCCCTGACAAACAGCAGGTCACAGACTCCTCGGATTACAGGAGACATACTCGGAGCCAAATGAAAACAGTAATTGAGGAAGGAGAGAACAGTGGATTGTTCCCTCTTAGGGAAATAGCATTAGGAGGACCTCAGGCTGGGATGGGGTTTGTCACTGTCCCCTTAAACTCAGGAGATGTCCGTGAGTTTAAGAAAGAGATGGGAAAATTATTAGAAGACCCTACAGGAGTAGCAGAAAGGGTGGATCAGTTCCTGGGACCAAATAAATATACCTGGGTAGAGATACAGTCCATTCTAGGCATACTATTTACAACAGAGGAGAGAGGGATGATTAGAAGGGCAGGAATGAGAATTTGGGATGCCCAGCATGTTCAGGGTCCTGTGGCTGATGTCAAATGGCCCTTGCAAAATCCCAATTGGAATAATCAGGACCCCAACCATCGTGGTCATATGCAGGACTTAAGAACTATTATAATCCAGGGCATACGAGAGGCTGTGCCCCGGGGACAAAATATAAGCAAGGCATTCAGAGAGTGCCAAGGAAAGGATGAGACCCCCACTGAATGGTTGGAAAGATTAAGGAAGAGTTTTCAGTTATACTCAGGGGTGGATCCAGAGACGCCTATGGGGCAAGCACTCCTGAAAACACAGTTTGTAGCTAAATCGTGGGAAGACGTTCGAAAGAAATTAGAAAAGTTAGATGATTGGCAGGACAGAGGACTTGATGAATTGCTTAGGGAGGCTCGAAAAGTATATGTTAGACGGGAGGAAGAAGCACATAAAAGGCAAGTTCGGATGATGGTGGCAGCAGTAAGGGAGGGGCAGCGAAACAACCCTCCGCCACGGGAAAGAAATGACATGAGGAGGGGTTCCCGGGATTTAGGAGGGCCCCCAGTGGGGGGGGAGAGAAGGAACGGGGTGCTACTACTGTGGTGGGAAAGGACACATGAAGAGGGAATGTCGAAAGAGGCTTAGGGATGAGAAAATGTTCAAAGAGGATTAGGGGGGGGTCAAGGGCTCTATTTATTGGGGACTCAAATGTCATCAGAGCCCTTGGTAAAACTTAAAGTGGGTCCCCAGCAAACCCCCATAACCTTCCTTGTAGACACGGGGGCCGAGAGATCAACAGTTCAGTCTTTGCCCCCGGGATGTAAGATTTAGCCTTTAACAGTACAGGTTATTGGGGCAAAAGGGGAACCCTTCAAGGTTCCTGCAATTAAAGATGTCTTAATAGAATCAGAGAAAAAAATAGGGATAGGATCCTTGCTACTAGTTCCTGAAGCCGATTACAATTTATTAGGTAGGGATTTAATGGTGGAATTAGGAATAAATAGAAATATTGAAGAAAAACAGTTGAAAGTCTGACTGTGCCCCCTACGGGCCACTGACGAGGAGAAGATAAACCCGGAGGTTTGGTATACCCCTGACACAGCAGGGAGACTGAATATAGAGCCTTTCACAGTTATTATCCAAAACCCGGAAATCCCAGTGAGGATAAAACAATATCCCATGTCAGACGATGGGCAAAGGGGACTAAAACCAGAAATAGAACGGTTAATACAACAAGGGCTCTTGGAACCTTGTATGTCTCCCTTCAACACCCCATCTTACCTGTAAAAGAACCAGATGGGAAATACCGACTAATACATGATTTAAGGGAAATAAATAAGAGAACTATTGCCCGGTTCCCTGTAGTAGCTAATCCCCATACATTGCTCAGTCAATTGAAACCTGATGACCAATGGTATAGTGTTATAGATTTAAAAGACGCCTTTTGGGCATGCCCCTTGAAGCAAGAATGTAGGGACTATTTTGCATTTGAATGGGAAGATCCCGATACCCACCAAAAGCAACAACTAAGGTGGACCGTGCTCCCACAGGGATATACCGAGTCCCCGAATTTATTTAGGCATGCATTAGAACAGATAATGAAAACCTATACCCCAAACCCAGGAATAACCCTTGTTCAATATGTAGATGATCTGTTAATAGCTGGAAAGAGTGAGGAAGCAGTTAGGGAAGAAAGCATTAAGCTTTTAAACTTTTTGAGCATTCAGGGGCTGAAGGTGTCCAAAAATAAACTGCAATTCGTAGAAGAAGAAGTGAAGTACCTGGGACACCGACTCAGTAAAGGAACTAAAACAGTAGATCCAGAGAGGGTTAAGGGAATCCTCTCCCTTCCCCCCCCAAGAAATAAGAGACAAATTAGACAGCTATTGGGTCTCATAGGATACTGCAGACAATGGATTGAAAACTTTAGTGGCAAAATAAAATTCTTGTATGAAAAACTAACTACTGAAGGTTTGATTAAATGGACTGAAAAGGATGATGAATCATTAGAACAACTAAAAGAGGAATTGACTAATGCCCCGGTGCTAAGCCTCCCCGATGTTAGGAGACCTTTTTATTTGTTCGTTAATACTGAGGCAGGAGTAGCATTTGGGGTACTGGCTCAGGACTGGGCCAGCAGTCGAAAACCAGTGGCATACATTTCTAAATTACTGGATCCAGTAAGTAGGGGATGGCCAACATGCTTGCAGATTATAGTAGCCACAGCCCTTTTAGTGGAGGAAGCTCTCAAAATTACCTATGGAGGAGAACTGAAAGTTTTTACTCCCCATAATATACGGGCAGTATTGCAACAAAAGGCAGAAAATGGATAACAGACTCCAGACTTTTGAAATACGAGGGCATTTTACTGTCATCCCCTCGGTTGATACTTGAAACCACCTCTCTGCAAAACCCTGCTGAATTCCTGTTTGGGGATCCACAGGAGAATTTAACTCATGATTGCTTACATAGCATAGAGAAACAAACAAAAATTAGACCGGATCTCGAAGAGGAAGAACTGGAAGAAGGAGAAAAGTTATTTGTGGATGGTTCCTCTAGGGTTGTTGAGGGAAAGCGAATCTCGGGATATGCCATTGTGGGAGGTGAAAATTTAGAAATAATAGAATCCGGCCCTCTGAGTCTTAGTTGGTCAGCCCAGGCCTGTGAGCTTTATGCGGTATTGCGGGCTCTGAAATTCTTGGAAGCTAAGGATGGGACCATCTATACGGATTCAAAGTATGCCTTTGGAGTGATACATACTTTTGGAAAAATTTGGGAAGAAAGAGGGTTAATAAATTCCCAAAGAAAAGAATTAATACATCGGGAACTAATCACTCAGATATTACAAGCGTTAAGAGGCCCAAAGAGAATAGCAATAGTACATGTTAAAGGACATTAAAAGGGTCCCTCCCATCTGATCAGAGGAAACAATATAGCAGATAGAGAAGCAAAGAAAGCTGCCCTCAGAAAATTCCAGGAGCAGGGAACAAGGAGAATGCGAGATGGCGAAAGAGTTTGTGTCCTGAACTTCACAGCCCAGGAAAAGGAAAAATTAGACAGAATGGGAATAACAGAGAATGAGGGTATTCGAAAATTACCAGATGATAGGGAAGTGCTGCCAAAATCTGTAGCTCAGAGGATAGTGCAGCAGTTACATGAAAAGACTCACTGGGGAACCTAAGCCTTAGTAGATCAGTTTACTATTAAGTATATGTGTATAGGAATTTATGATATAGCAAAACAAGTAGTTAGGGGATGTATAACATGCCAGAGGGTTAATAGGCATCAAGCTCGAGAAAGGATTCCAGGAGGAAGGGAATTAGCACACCGACCTTTTTCACATGTACAAGTAGATTTCACCAAGCTACCAAAAGTAGGGAGGTACAAGTACTTATTGGTACTAGTAGATCATCTAACCCACTTCGTAGAAGCATATCCTACATCATGGGCTACTGCAAACGTAGTGATTAAAACCTTACTGGAAGAAATAATCCCTAGGTATGGATTAGTAGAAATATTAGACTCTGATAGAGGCCCCCATTTCGCAAATAAAGTACTAAAAGAGGTAACCACGGCCTTAGGTACTAAATGGAAATATCACACTCCTTGGCACCCTCAAAGCTCAGGGAGGGTAGAAAGGGCAAATGGAGAAATCAAGAAGCAACTCACTAAACTTATGGTGGAAACTAAAATGTCATGGGTCAGATGTTTACCCCTGGCACTGCTAAACATTAGAACCCAACCTAGGACGGATGTGGGAATTTCTCCCTTTGAAATGCTCTATGGAATGCCTTACGACTTAGAGCTACCAGGGAACCATCCCTGTATCCAAGATAGTCAAATTCAGAGTTACATACAACAGCTAATGAAACGAAGGGAGGAACTAAAACGAAAAGGGCTATTGGTACAAAGACCCCCTTTGGACATAGCAATGCATAAGCTTAAACCTGGAGATAGAGTCCTAATTAAAACTTGGAAAGAGACCTCCCTAACACCCCAATGGGAAGGTCCCTATGTTGTTCTGTTTACCACAGAGACAGCCGTCCGAACTGCTGAAAAAGGCTGGACACATGCCAGTCGAGTGAAAGGACCCATCACTGCAGACACCCCTTGGGAGGTGACCAGTCGCCCTGGAGATCTACGATTGACTCTTCGGAAAACATAAGAATGCATAGCAACTGGTAATATGAATGACTGAGAGGGAGAAACACCGACTGCAGCTACTGGTCAGAGACAATATTCAAAGGGTGGGAAAGGAACTGAAGTGTCCTCTTATTTGGCACACATGGGATGATCTGATATCAGTGGCTGAGGTCCTCTCTGAGATAAGGCGGCCACTGTCTAACAGACCTGGGTGCATTAAATGTGGTGATCCCATCTGTAGGGCATGGATAAAAATATTTTGCGGGGGATGTAGGCTCAAATGGTGGGTTTTCCAATCACAGTTAGGTGGGGGTATCTGGTATCATACTTGTGATTGGGGTTGGAGGAGGGAAAACCCTTACACGGCTCTAAGCAAATTTGCAACAGCCCCAGGACAAAGAGAAATCCCTTATAGGGAGGCAATAACATTAATTGAAAATATAGAGCAGAGGAGACATTGGGCCCTGGCCTGGGCAATACATCACCAATCATATAGGATCATCTGCCAAAATCAGAGTGTGATATTAGACCAGGTGTGTGTAGGGAAAAAGATTCATGTCCCCATAGAGTGGCAAGTTGAGCCCCGAAATTGGGATAGTACCGTACGCTGCTACTTCCGAATATATAAGAAATGAGCCCGTAAGGCTCGGAGGAAAAACCCAGACAGTGAGACTCAGGCCCTATAAAGCTCGCTAGGAACGACAGAGAATCTGCCATAAGATAAGAGAGATCCTTTGCCTGGAGGCCTGGCAGCCTGCCCTTAGGAGTGGGGGCAGGAACGAAAGAAATAGCCCAAATAATGCACCCCCTGAAGACTACCCCTGCTGCCAAGAAGATAATGATCCCTGCAGACCGATACACCCGGGCTGGCAGGCGAGGCAGAGAGGTAAGGAGGAGTGAGGAAGAGCAACGGGCCTCAGGAACAGGAACGGAGCACAGGAATGCTCCAGGTAAAAGAGATATGGTTATAAGAGGTGAACAAAATTTGTTGCTAGGACCCTGCCCTGCTTGGCGAGCTATTTTTATCATTATAATCCTGAGCTTCCCGACTGCCTGGGGAAACCCCCATCAGCCTTACAAAGGGAACAAGATCCTAGTCAAACGGACCCTGATCACTGACTGGTCTCAGGCCTTTTTGCAATTTACCGGATCTATGGGAAATACCACAGGTTTGAGTTTACAAACTTTAGTTCTGCATGACGGTCTGCCGTATGCTAAACACGAATGGAAGAGGCAGAAAACTTGGGAGCTTCAAGGAGTAGTGGGAGAACAAATTAATATTGGATGTCGAGTGGTTAATGGATCAGACTATACTAACACAATCTCAATCAGTGTTTCCATGGGTCAGGAGGATAAACAAATAAATTTTGAATACCCAGCACGAGACTGCTGGCAAAACTTCACATTAACTCACACGGCAGAGGTAGTCTGTCTCTGGACAAAAGATACACAAGGCCTTTCCTTTAAATTCACAATAAATATTAAAACACAATCTACCACTACTAAACCACACATTATCACCATTTCACCTACACCACCGGTCACACTCACACCAAAAATTTTCAAAATAGGACCTTATATAATCAAAAAAATTGGTCAACAACAAATATTATTTAATCCAGCATGGTCTCTAAAACAGGTCGAACTGCTAATGCAGACTAATGTTTCAGAAATCCAGCCAGCTTGTTCTCTGTTTTTGCAAACATCCTTTGAAGGCTGGACTACTTGGCTCAGGAAACGCAGCTCTTTTAAAACAAGGAAACTTAGAGATGTGACTGGTGTTCTAGGCACAGGACTGGGAATTCTGAATAGCATCGATTCGGAGGTACTAATGAACAAACTGGCTGCTACGGCCAGAGATCTGTCCAAATTACAGCAACCACTGAGGTCATCTCTACTGGCTTTGGGGAGACACCAGTGGACGTTGTCAAACATTTTGCCAAATTGGGAAAGAGTAAATGTGAACGATCACAAATTGGTAATTGATGCACTTGGTGCCACACAAAATAATGTCTCCTTAGCCCTCAGCTGTATCCGGGCACAATTATGGATGCAGTCAGTCTCTGCTGCAATTATAAGAGAGGGCGAGGAAGGCACTTTCCCCACAGAAATTCGGAAAATAATTTGGGATAATGCCACTGAGTTTGAAAGGGAATTCCAATCCTCGTGGAAACTGGTGAATTTTACCTATAACCCTATTTCTAATACAGTCACTGCCTTTGTCTTGACCATACAAAATGCCTCTGTACATCTAGTTTTTCCTGTCATTGCATTAGGAATAAACCATGACGGAGCTGTCCTCTATCCTACAGAACATAGAGGATGGGTCCGTCAGCTTGGTGACAAATGGCAAACTGTTGACTTGGAATCTTGTATTGTACGAGAACAGTTGGGATTCATCTGCGAGGGCGCTGTAATTATAGCTCAAGATATCTGTTTGGACACAGAGCAAAACATTTGCCATTTTGAGATTCGCCCTAATGAAGTTTCTAAAACAGTTCTTATATACATAGGCAATGGGTGCACGTGTTTCAGAACTCTCTGTGATTTTGTGCTAGTAGATGATGTTATGGTGGATACAAAGAATCACTCAAACTTCTGTGCTTGTAACTTCACCAAGATTACAGGGTGTGACACCACTTATGAAGCTACAGTTACCTCTCACCAACTATTACAATCCAACTACACGCTGATTCACAAGTTAATGCCCACCCCGATTGGGATGAACTTCACCCTAGTGAGACAACTATTGTTTCACCAGGATCTGATAAAAATTCTTGAGAAAATCAGGAAAAGCGGACAGAAGACCCTAGTAACTGTTCAACATGATGTAGAGAAAATACACCAGGTAGTAGAAAGAGTGAAGCAAGATAGCAATTATAGGTGGTGGGACACCCTGTTCGAATGGTCACCTACTGCCACAGGTGTCTTAAACAGTATGTGCCATCCCACTGTCGTTCTTTTAATTCTGATTGTACTAGGATTTATTTTCTCAGCAGTTCAATTTGTTGTGAATTGGAATATGATGAAAAGACTAAAGAAATTAGCAGGTATAATTAATGCACAGAGCTTAACTGATGAAATAGATCAGTTAGCGCTTGCTAGGAAGGAGCTAAAAAGGTTTAATGAACAAAATTGGTAAAAAGAGAAATGGGGGATTGTAATAAGTAACAATATATTTGTTCATTAATAGCTAGATGATGATTTAAATTAAAAAAACAATAGCTAAAATAGCTTTTGTAGAATATCTATAGGGCTGTATGGGAAACTTATAAGTAGTGTTAAAGTTACAACCCCCCCCCCCCTTGGTAATTGGATACAGCCACATCTGGAAATAATTTCTAACCTTGTAGAATTGCTTGCTCTGCAAAAATTCTACCCTATAGATGTAGGAGACTTTCTGAAACACATATGGTAACAATTATTAACCTTGCAAGAATGTTGAGCTTAAAAGACTAGACTTATAGGTATGCCTTATAAGGAAAGCGGCCAAAGAGGAAGACTTGGGGTCTTCATCCCACGAACACCAGAAGGCAGAAAAAAGACCCCTAGCAACAGGAGGAGCACGCACAGAAAACAGACCACGTCATCCAAGAATCTGAAAAAAGGACAATAAAAAGCGAACTCAAAATGGGGGAGGTGCGGGCCTAAGGGAGCGAAGTCTCCTGGCAGCCCAGCGCTGAATCTTGCTTATTCTTGCTTGCATAATAAAGATTATGGTACAATTCTTAAATTCAGTCGATTCGTCTATCACAGCTGACAGAGTCAGAATACAAGCTCTGACACCCTCTTGGTCAGGGTACTGGTAGCAGTCCAGTTGGATTAGTGGCTGCACTCCTCCTGGAGTGGCACATGTGATCCTGTAGAAGGGTATAGTCTTCCTCTGAAGTTCCAGTGGAAAAGGCGGCCATTCCTCTGGGAATCCAGTGGAAAGGCTGCTTGTTCTGTCCCAAACTCCAGATTACATGCAGGTGGGGATGCTTGGTTCCTCCCCTCTGGGCACAGCATCTCACAATGGGCTCTTATCATTCCATGAGTCATGGGGTGGGTCCATGAGACAGAAAGGGCTCCCAGAGGGAATTATCTCTGAGTCATGGGGAAAGGCATTGATGGGCCCATTAACAGGAGATAAGGAAAAGAACAATGCCCCTCCTGGTTTCAACAGCTCTTGAAGATGGAAATAGAATACATCCTTATATTGTAACCAAGGACAATAAGGAGCATTGTCAATGATCATGCAGCCAACCAAGAGCTGGAGCTGAATCCAGAATTGCTTGCTCCAGCTATGTAGGAAATCATTACCCTGGCAAGCACAGCTCCATGGGAACAAAGATCTCTCATCTCTGGGCTGAATTGTAGCATTGTGTGTCCTGGATGAGTTTTCTTGTAAAGTTGTTAATTTTTTTATAAGTAGGGTTTTGGTTTGGCCCTCGGTTCCCCCCATGTTCTCCCTCCTAATGGTTTGTTCCTCCTGCCAGTTACCTATCAATGTAACCAACCCCCTTTCATTTCGAGAAATTTCTATGTCAGTCTTCCCTTACTTAACATATGATTTGTTCCCTGAGCCTTGTCCCTCCCCTGGGCCATTCCTATTGGTTCAGGTGTGTCCCTCGCTCCTCCCCTGAGCTTTGTTCATTGGTCCCTTGGGGCTCCTCATGTCACACCCTTCCCCTTTATAAGTGCCTCCCCACCGGTTTTTCCCTGACACCGTTACTGGCCCCGCCTGGGTCCATAAAGTGGTCTCTGGCATCCATTCTTGTGTCCACTCCCTCCTTCCTTCGCCTCAGTACTTTGCAGTCCTGCTCACGCCTGCGTCACCACGCTGCAGACGGAGCCACTACTCAGGGGTTCTGGCAGAGATCCTGGGAGAGGCGAGATTCGTGGTCTGCGCCGGTCACTCTGGGAGCAGCTAGCTGGCACCCGTCAGCTCCAGTGGCTGCGGGACAAGACTGCAGTGAATGGCGCCCAGACTGCAGTTTAGATTTGAGGGACTCTTGTCACTTGTCATTGGCCTCACAGTCCACTCATCCTTCTGCAAATAACTTGCAAACAACACAGCTGGACTGCTGTCCTGGGTAAATATACATACAGATGACTTTTCCAAAGCAGTACATCATTTCCCAGGGAAAGACACAACTTCGTCTTGCCTATGAAACTGTGATTGAAAACACCTGAGAGCCAGATCTGTGTGAGATTGCAAAGGAGCAAAGCTTTGCTATTTGGGCACAATTCTCTTGGTTTCTTTGCTCAGGCCTTTGGTGAGCACAGAACACATCTAGGTAGAAACTGTTGACTAGACAGGATCCTTTGGATCCATTGTCCCCCAAACATGTCAATGTGTGACAAGTTACAAAGACAAGTTGAAACAGTAGCACAAATGGCGCAAAGAAAACATGGCAAAAGAGGAAGAGGAGAGGCCCAATGACAAAAGGATGTAGTGAGACACTGGCACATCAAGTGAGCTGCACTCCCACAACCTCTAGGCCAGCAGGTCCTGGTGTCACAACCTCTTTTTTGGTTTCTTTAGTTTTTAAAATTTTTTTTATTTTTTGTAAATCAGCAAAACTAAATATATGCAGTTAAAATGATGTCATCAAAACTTAAAGATACAATCAAAAAACATTTATTTAAAACTACATTGAAATATCATATGTACATAAATAACATTTATAAAAGTACAAAAATAATTGCATCTAAATAATATATGTACAGTTGTAATTACGAAGCTTAAAACATAAATCCTGTTAGTGAAAAACTCTTCAGTCAGTCGGTGGCCTCTTCCTGATCTTCAAGGAAAGAGTTCTTCTGGACTGGAGGCAAGAGCTTGGTTGATAACAGGAACATCGGAAGGTACCAGACAAAACCACTTGGCAAGACTGTATCCACTCAGGCCGGCAAAGTGGAGGCACAGAATGGATCAGAGCCTGCAACGCAAACCTAAAGCATCTGCAGCTCCATATTTCAGGGGACAGACTTCCTGGAAACAAGAATTCTTAACTGCTGCACAGGGAAACATGTTCCTGCTGACAGACTTTTGAATCAGGCCAGGAGAAAACTCTGACCCATTCCCCAGAGGAATTCTACAGCCTGGCCTCTGGGCTGCCCTGGGACAGCAGGGAGCCCAGAGCTCTGTGCTCTCCAGCAATGGCTCAGCTGCACATGCACCCTGCTGCTCCTCTCCCTGCCCCACAGCTCAGCAGCCCTACAGCTCCAGGGGCACTGGCAGCAGCACAGCTCCTTGCAGGGGCACATGCAGGGCACAGCTGTTCCCTGCCAATGGGCACAGCCTCTCTGCGCTGCCACAGGACCCTCCCACCAGACAGTGGCCCAGCTCCCTGCTTACCTTTTTCTGAGGCTGATCCATGCTTGGTCTTCACCTTGCCCTCAGTCTGGAGCTCCGTCAGGCCCCCCATGCCATGACTAGGAAGGGCGATGGAGACAATGGGGGCAGATGCACACCCTTCCTTAGCATTTTGTCATTTTTGGCACTGCTGAAAAGTCCCATCCGGAGGTGTCCAACTCAGCACTTGGTCAGCTTTCTGGAGAACATGAAACCTTCACCTCCAGCCCAAAAGGCTGGAGAGGTTTTCCTGCACGTGTGGAGGCTTGCTCTCAGCACACGTAATCAGCTGGGTGCCCATCACCTCGCAGAGGGCACAGGCCAGCTTGGTGACCACAGCGCAGACGTTGGCGCTTCGCACCGGCAGCGCCTTGTTCTCCAGGCAGGACCAGAGCACGGGCAGGGCGTAGCGCTGCACCACTTCAGGGCTCTTGGCATGAACCCATTCCACAAGCACTGCCGGGACAGACACACAGCTCCTTACCCACCAGCCTCAATGCAAACAAGGATCTACCTCTGCTTTTGCTTCTTGGGAGCCTCTCTGGCCAAGATCAGTGAAATAGCACACAGAGCCCCACGACCCAGAAACGGGCAATGCAGCTGATCATCCTTGAAACAGAACCCCCAGCCCCTCAGGACTAATTTCTCCAACCAGAGCCTTGTAGCTGTGGCAGAGTCTTTGTACCATTACTAAATTATTTCACAATTTATGTCTGCATGAACAATGAATGAAACATCAAACTGCCTTCTATTTCCACAAACAAGTTGTCTAACCCACACGGAAGCTTTGGAAATGCACCCCAGAGAGGCAATTGAGAGATTTCTAATAAAAGGGATGATTCCTTTGTGTAACTTTGACGTCAAGGGCCAAAAGTCTCATCTGGCTCTTCCTTTTGCTCCGTAGCACACAGCGAAGGGCAGTATTAGAACACACTTCGAAACTCCAGCCCACCAGAGATGGGTGCTGCTTGACAGCTGGATGAGAAACATCAGTGCCTAGCTGGTGTCTTTGGCAGAATGCTTTTGTGCCTTCCAACCAAGAGCCCTTTCAGTCCTCAGGGTGTCTTAGAGAATTACCCAGACCCCATTGCCCTGGCATTTGGGCACCTCCACACTTTAATGCCATTTCCCCTCTCAATGCTAATGGCATTTTTTCTTACAATGTGCACTGAAATAGGGGCATAGAGAGAGAAAAAGGCTACACAGGGGACTGAAATTTAGCCAGAACACACAAGTGTTGTCTCTCATTGTTTCTGGAATCTGCTCTCTGCTCATTTTCTGAACTGAATTATATCAAACACAGACAAAAATTTACTACCAACAGGCTCCTTGCATGGCAGATTTGGCTGAGAGATCAAAACCTGAAATGCTTGTGAGACCAGTCTTATTTTCTGATCAGGGAAAATGTTATGTAGTAGCTATTTATTATTCTGTGGTGGAAGAGACTTCATGTTCTCTATGCTGTTAATCCACCAGCAGTCATCAACATTGAAAGAGCTCCTGAAAGTACCCCAAACCAATTCTGCTAAGCAGGAAAAGGGTTATGGTACCCATTTAAAAATGAGACTTCATTTGAGTTTAAATGCAATTAAAGACATTGGTCACTGTGGAAGTTGAGAAGAGCCCCAGTGAGAGCTGAGCCCCGAGGCCGAGCGCTGCCCCCATCTCAGATGCTGCACAGCTCTGCAGCAGCCAGGGAAAGCCTGCCAAATCCACCTGCCTTGGCCATTGCCAGGAGGGACAAGCTCAGCACCTCCTGATGTGGAGGAGCTACTCTGCTCTCTGCTCACAGGCATTGCCTGTCAGTACTCCCTCAGAGACCTCTTGGCTTACAAAGGGAGGCCATACCTGTGATGCACTCTGTGACTTCCAGCAGAGCTTCACCACTCAGTTTGCTCCATTGGTGGCTGAGCTCTTTCATCAGTGACACTTCATCTACAAGTGAAACACACGTTTCTGCTCACTCTTCTGAGGGCACAGGAGAAAGGACAGTGGGGAAGGAAAGGGCAGGGGCAACCCCATTTGATACAATAAAGTCAATTTCTGCTCATTTTTGAATCCTTTTCTTCTTTCCTTCCAGCCTACTTGGCAGGGTTTAAAATTCCAAAAGAAAAGCTCTCCTTTCACATGTGTAAATCCAAAGTTGTCTGCTGGACCAGGAGCTATGCTAAAACATTTCACACCAGGGACCTCAAGAGTTCAGTCACATGGAAGCAGTGGAAAGGTTTTGCATCCCAGAGCAAAAAGGAAGAAGCCCATACTTGGGACACAGAAAGGCACTGAGTCAGGCAGTTTGTGACTTCACAGAGCAGCTGAGGTGGAGAAAGTGGAAACTGCCCCTCAAGACCTGACTCTTCCACACTCCATTTTTCAGGCGTATTCCCCCAGTGCGGCATTTTCAGAGCTGACATAAATCTGTGTGGCAGAGGAATTTACAGCAGCCCTTGCCCAGGCAGGTATTTGCTATTGCCATCTTGCCTCATCCAAAACAATGTGTGGAACAAGGCATCACTGACAGCTGGACTTAGACCCATTTGTTCTAAAGAAATGAACTTGGTGAATCATCAGTTCCCCCTTGGAAAAAGAAGACAAAGAAGAAAGGTGGGAAATAGGAAGCTAATGCCTCTAATGCAGAGCCTTCCAGGTGGCTGCTCTGCAGAAGCTCTGATGGGCCGGTGTGCCTTCATGCCAACAGCAAAGCTGTTCACTTGGAAAGTCAAAGTTTGCTTGGGGCCCAAGCAAACTCCAAACCCCCTTTGCCTCTGAATTGTAGCAAAGCTGGAGTCCAGGACTTGCTCTTCAGACCAGCGGCACAGAGCCAAGGCAGCCTGGGACTGTTGGGAAATGCTGCTGCACATTCCAGCCTGTTGGGGATGGTGCATAAGGACTGCACCTGCACAGCTTCTGGTGGGTGTCAGCTGGAGCCTTCCACAGACAACAACAGCTCCCAAGGCACTCAGCGCTCTCTTGTGTGGGACAGACAGGGACACAGGTGAGGAGAGTCCATGCCAGGGCTCAGCCTTACCTAAATGAACAACAGATTGGTCCAGTGCGGTCACAGCTGCGGCACGAACCCCGAGATCCTTTGAGTTCAGGTTCTTTATTATCCCTTCAACCAAACGGACCATCACTGGGTTCAGGGCATCTTCCAGGACTCCAGTCATTTCTGCCAGAACCTCCAGCGCCTGCTGCTTCACCTTCTTATGGGTGTCATTGATTCTCAGGAGAAAATGATCAAAAATCTGTGAAGAGAACAAACGACATGAAAGCTGGATTAAAATGACCTTGTCTGAAAAGGGGATGTAGAAATGAGCCCTCAGCAATATAAAAGATGAAAGTGATCCCTTCTGTCAGGTCAGCCCTTGCTTGCACAATTTCACTGTTTTCCTGTGGGCCACTCACTGGAATGGTTGTGCAACCTGATGCTGCTTGAAAGATTTTCATCTGTTTTTGAGAGTTTTGGCTGGGGCCGGAATAGTTCCTATGGTGTTTCTCTCCACCTATAAATCATTAAATCAATTCCATTTATTAATTCAAAAGGCTGCCTTCTCTTTCAAAGGATGGAAGCAGATATTTACCATGCCCATTTTCCTATACAGTTGCCTCAAGTACTGAGGGCAGTTATAATTTTGCCAAAATTGTAGCGGGAGGAGATCTAATTTGTTTTTTGTCTGTCTCAAAACCTGCTTCTGGAGAAGGACAGGGCTCTGGTCAACTCTTCCAGGATCCAGACCAATTCTTTAACTAAGAGGTAGATTTCTGAAATGTAAAGTGCTCTACAGCTCTCATTAGAGCAGGTTCAGTCCCTTGACAGGCACAGTATCAGGCACCATTTTCTGGTAAAAGGGAAAAAGCAGCTACTGGGAGAAGAAAGGATGGATCGGTCCTTAGCTGTTTTCCTCTTTTTCCAAAGAGAAAAAAAGGCCCCCCAAAAAGAAGGGTGAGCACCATCTTTACCAAGAGGAATAGGGATGAGGATGGAAATGAGAGCCAGAGTTGTGCCTGTGCAAGACAAAATGGAGTTTACAGAAGTGTCCTTTTTAAAACACTTTGTTTAAACCAACCCAGCCTGATAATTCTCTTCCCCATGAAAACCTATTTCTCGTCTAGAGAATAATTGCCATGCTTTCAATGGCTGGATTCCCTTCACTTAACCCAACTGGGAGTAGGAGACAGCAGCAGTTACACCAGCAGAAAATCTCTGCCATCATCTGATGAACATCAGCAATAGGCACCTGCCAGACAAATACAGCTGGACTGAAAGAACTTGTCCTGAAGCCCAGACTTCAATTGCATTTGTCTGGGTAAGAGGGACCAGCCTGTCCCAAACAGCCCGGATGCAGTAGTGCCAAGACACACTGAATTAACCTTACTTCCCCAGGCTTGGGAAAGGAGCTAAAGGAAAGGAACCATGAAGATACCCTACATACTTGGACAATGTTACTGGAGATCAGCTGGGGGCTGGTTTTGCACAGCTCTAGGAGGAGTGCCACTCCTTCCATCCGTGTCTGAAACCCCTTGGCTTCCAGGAGATGGTAAAGCTTCTGCAGTGACTCCCTTCCTTCCACACTTGCAGGTAACGTGACCTGGGCTTTTGGACGGTGGAGGAGGCGTCCACCAGGAGCAGACTTCACCCTGGAAAACAAAATCAAATTAGGACCTGTTGCTGGTAATACCTTCAGTTAATTGTGAGCAAAACATCCTGAGGAGCTTTCCTAATGATGTGATTTCAAGCTAGAAAATCATGAAGCTCTGAGGAACAACATGGACCTCGTGACAATCATCATGGCAGACAATCTGCAAGTGAAATTCTCACCACTGCTCACTCAGGAAAACCAAGGATGAGATGTATCTGATCTATCTTCAAATGCCTTCCAAGGCACACATTGCTTTGTGGGGAAAGGGAGACACTACTTCCATGTTTAAATGCCTCCTCATATGGCAGGTGTGTGTTTTTATAATAAGGAAAGTCATCACTCTGAGGAAGTGTCTCTACACCAGGCAGGACAATCTGGAAAAGTAGCTCAGATGCATCTGAACAGATGAACAGGGGCATATCTGAAGGATCCAGAAAATCAGGAACAGAGATAAGAACAGAAGCCAGACATGCCAGAACTACACTCACATTTCATTTGCTTCCCTAGAGACTAGATGCACAGCTTAACAAATCCTCTGGGAATAATCCTCTGGGATCAACCTGTCTCTTCCATGAGTATGGGAAGATGCTAGCCATGCTACTGAGGCATGTGGTCACCTTCCTGCCACCACTGAGCATGACAGAGCTAAATAAATCCCCTCTGGTAAAAGAGGAGAACAGGTACAAGCAGCTCTGCCACTGGCATGAAGAGACAGCAAGGACCAAATTCCTGTCTTCAATGCTGATTGCAGCACAGGGGGAAATAAACCAAACACATCAAGCAAACCATATGAAGGACAGGAATACCAAGACAGTAAGTCCACATTGAGACACCTGTTGACCAAAATGGCTCAGGAATTAACTTGCTCCTTACTACTCAATCTTGGTACTGTTTGAGGGTAAGAAAACCAGGAATCAGCCAGGCCAAACCACATGGATGGGAACTGCTTGTTTGGGGAATGGCATCCTGCTTCTAAACTGAGACTTCTCATTAAAACACCCATCCACAAAGGACTCCACTTGGATGAAAAAAAAACCCTGGTTGAATTTACTTGTCTCGAGTCAGGCAGCAGAGACTTGGCCCTCTCCTATCCTCCACAGCACTGCCCTTGCCACTGCACTGGATCGTCTGAGCTGCAGGCAATGGGTGTCTTTGTGTCACCCAAATTCTGTGGAAAGCCCTCCAGAGAAGTTGTGTTCAACACAATGCAGAAGTTGACATTTTTTGTCCTAGAGCATTTGTAAGGAAGGGAAACAATCTCTGGCACTGGTCATCTCCAGCAGAAAGATTTGTGCCTGAGGAAGAGGCATGTAGAGCTTGTCATGTGCTTTGTCACATCTGACAAAAGTGCTCAGTACCATTTGCTAGAGGGCAATGGGGACTGGGGCTCCTTTGAGCCATCATTCCTCTTCTTCACGGGCTCCTTGACAGAGGGGCGTTCACCCTGCTGGTTTTCCATCTCCTACAAAGACATAAAGAAACCCCATGAATCTTTAGAATATAAAATAGGAAATGCCCTCTTTAAAACACGAGTTAGAACCAGGATCACTGCTACCAAGGCTTAGAGAAACATTTCCTAACTTACAGAAATAAACAGACCAGAGGTTCAGTGATGCCAACTCTTTGATTTCAATAGGCCAAGGCAGGTTATGGGTGCTACCACACTGAGCAGCAGTCTAAAGTCCCAAATTCATTAGTCTTGAGCATAAATGGGAATAATGCAAACTGACAGGCAGTGAGTGGTCTTAGAGGAAGAAGTTGGACTCTTGGAGGTTGGCTCAATGTGTTGGAAGTTGATTTGGTTCAACACTTACTCTCCGTGCTCCTGCACCAAGGCACACTCCCTTGTGTAATGTTGATAAAAAGAATAAAATCCCCCCCAAACAAACACATGATTTTCCACTGGATGCTGCTGAATTCACCAAGCTTCTTCCAGCTCCACAGGGCTTGGCAGCAGGGCAGTATTCCCAAAAGACAGACAGCAACTGTAGTAACTAGGATTGACTTGGACATCTTTGGTATATTTGGAAATTTTCTTGGCACTACTACTTCCAGTCTCTTTTGCAAAGACTCTGTTATGTTCAGAAGCACTATTCTCACTTAACTGCTTTACTGGGGGCAGAGTAGGGAGAGTGTGGTGGGGGCGTACACGTGAGTGTAAACCCATTTTCCCTTCTTTCCATTTGCTCTTTGTGACCAATATTCAAAGTATTCAAAACCCCACTTTTCCCCTAATAATAGCAGTTCCTCTGTGGTCTGCAGATGAACAGGCTGAGAGGATTAACAGCTCATTCCCAGGAGCAAAATGATTCAGCAGAAGTGGAATAGGATAAAGACACATTGGGTATGTTTGGTCTCATATTAGCAGTGGCAATACTTGCACAAAGGAGATATTTCTCCTGTCAAGCACTTACCTTCTTCTTAATTCTGGTCAGAATATCTTCCAGGTCATGCGGGGAAAGGGATTGCTCCAAAAGCTTTTTAAATTTTTGATTATTCAGCAACATCTTCACCATCTCCTGTCCATAATGCCTAAGGAACGAAGGAAGGAAACAACAGAAAATGAAGAAAGGAAGAGTGTTAACAGAAGAGGCTGATGCCTTAAACTTATCAGGTGCAATGCTTGCATGAGAAGGCACTACCTACTCAGCAAAGAGGGAGATTTACCTCATTTGACACTGCACAGTGCTGTAGCTGAACACAAGGGGCAGGAGGAGAATGTGGGGCAAGACAAAAATACCATTTCTCTCTGAAACTGCAGGTGTGCTTCTGTGGGATCAAAGGATTCCAGGCAACAAGCAAAACACATCTGCTTTGTTGTCAGAGCTTGTTAGCAGTGTCCTGCTGCCATTGCACAGGAATTTACCTTTCTCACCTCATGACTGCTTTTGATTATTCTCTACTATATGTATGCACAGGGTCAGCTAGGTTCACTGGTGTTCTTGGCAGCCATTAATGGGAATTTAATCCTCCAAGTAAGGGGATTTTGGTGGTTTGGGGTGATTTTTCCCACTAGGTCACCAAAGATTTCTTCAAGAAGAAATTTGGAGGTCACTGAGCCACACATAACAGCATTCTAGAAATCTGCAGATGAGGTTTGGAAAGACTGAATATGTTGCCTAAAGACCTCTGAAATATTTCTAGGGAAGTCTTAATGTGAAATAGATGTTTGGGATCTTCCAGTGATGAACATTAGCCAACACTTTGGCTTTCCTTGTGCACCTAAGGCCAGTCAAAACTGTTGGACTGGCTAATGTGAGCTCTTTTGAGCTCAGTGAAGACTCCTTCAAGTCACAGGAAGTTGGCAATGCTCCTTCTTGCTGGCCAGCCTCAGGTTACCTGGTACAGTCATTTCCCCAGGCAGCAGTCACAGCACCAAGCCTGACAGAGCTCAAGAAGCGTTTGGACAATGCTCTCAGGCACATGGAGTGACTCTTGGGCTGTCCTGCACATGGCCAGGAGCTGGACTGGATGACCTGCATGGGTCCCTTCAAACTCAGCATATTCCATGATTCTATGCCCCTTAGCCACACAGTGAGGTCACTCATTATTTCCTTGAGTTTCCACTCTTTCATGGTTTTACCTTTAAAGCCAAACACAAAACGGTTTTCCACGTTTTGGAGGTGAGATGAAGATCATTACCTTGTGTCCTTGTGACGGTCCTGAGCCAGTCTCCCTGCCACGTGTGGGAGCCTCTCAGCCCTGGGGGTGCCTGCGAGCTTGGTGACTCCCATTTTCTCCATCAAGGACAGGAGGAGTTGGGCCGCGCACTTCCGCACCTGGACGTAGCGGCTCCTGGGAAGGAGAGAGCAAACCCTGGGCCACAGGGACAAGGAGCAGCAGCAGCAGCACAGGCCTTGGCCAGAGTATGCTCCCTGTCCTTGCTGGGGGAAGGAGCCTGGGCTCTCCCTGCACCTTCCAACACCTGCAGAAGGTTCTGTCCTCAGAGAAACACTAAGTTAGCATTGTACAGAAGGACTGCCTGCACGGAAGAGGGAAGAATTCAGTCTCCCTGCACTAGCTGATACTCCATTTCTTTCCCAAAATTTACTCAGAGAAAGATTAAAGTAGTAGATCACATATGAATTATTTAGAAATTAAGGATAATTCATGCTGACCCCTCAGAGGGCACCCACTACACAGAGCTGCAGCAGGATGAGGCTCTTTCCACCCATTCATCCCCAAATCTGCAGACCTCTGGAAAAAGACAAATGCAGGGCAAACACGCTGTGGGGAGTGATGTTGTAGATTATCCACCAATGCAGCTTGTTTCTTTTGTAAAGCTTGACAAGGGATACATCTGAGTGTTTTACCCTGTTCCAAAGCTGAGGAAAAGGTGCAGGCATTTGAGCCAGACTGTCCTGATCTAGAGACTGTCTCTTGGGAGCTATCAGGCCCAGCACCAACACTTAGGGCAGCATTTGCTTCAGCTGTCCCATGGCCCTCGGCCTGTGAAGGTGCCTGGGAAGTGAATCATCATCTCAAGGCTAACATGAAACATCATTTTGAATAGGAAGCAGAGCTCTAAGGCCAGGACACTCACACAAGACTCCTTTTGGCAGCAGCTGCACCTGCTGGGCAGGCTGTGCCACACCCAGCACATTCTCCCCCATGTGCTCCACACCCCTGCAAGGACCCTCCTTATTTCTCAGGTTAATGACATCACGAGGATACGTGGTTTTCCCCAGGGCCTCTGTGGTTAGAGCTGTGAAATCTCCAACAGTGCTCACAGCTGCAATTGCAATTGTCCCTCTTCCCACAAAAGCACATAGATGTATCCTGAGCCTTTGCAGGCACTTTCACTTCCCCACTGTTCCCCACATCTAGGAAACTCTGACAGACTGGGAGAACTCCAGGAAGCAGCAGCAAGCTGAGTCAGAGGAGCTTTAGTTTGGATATCAGGAAAAAGCTTTTCACCAACAGGGTGCTTGGGCCCTGCAACAGGCTCCCCAGGGCAGTGCTCACAGCACCAAGCCTGACACAGTTGAAGAAGCATTTGGACAACAATCTCAGGCGCACGCTGTGACCCTTGGGTTGTTCTGTGCAAGGCCAGGAGCTGGACTGGATGGTCCTGATGGGACCCATCCAACTCCCCATATTCTACAGTGACTCTGTGGCCTAATGGGCTGCAGGAGGGCAGAAATAGGTGACAAGAGGAAAGAAATGAGATTGATGGGAAAATCAAGCCACAGTCCACAGAAGATGCAGGATACAGAACCCTTCCCTCCCACCATTCTCATTCTCTCTCACGGATCCCTTCCCCTACCCACACACTGGAAGGTGAAGAAGATCACTAAAAGAAGAAGAACCTACTTGACCCCCCTGTCCATGAGAACAGTCATTGCTCGGGCAGGAGTCACGTTCTCTACCATCATCCCCAGGCTCTGACAGGCTGCCTTCTGAATAAACTCTGGGGAGTTCCACACCATGGGGAGAAGGACCGCAGCAACCTCATCTGCCTCCGAGTCCATGTCCTTCTTCAAGATGGCAAAGAGCTCTCCCAGAGTGACGATTGCTAAGCAGGACACCTTGGACCGGAGGTTGGTCACCTGGGGAAGTCATGAGGGGAAACGTAAGAACCACCTTGAAAAGAAAACCGGTTTCCTTAGACAAAACTCCCAGGAAATGACAGCATGTCCCACTGTCTATAGAGGAATATGAAAGCACAGGAAGAGCAGAAGAGCCCAAACACAGAAAGACACTTACTGTGGCCCAAACTTCTGGCCTCACTCCTGCTTACTGCAGGCATAAAAAAATATCTTTCACTAAAGTCTTCTACTTAACGTTTCTACAATGTCAACTGCTTTGATTTTAGGCCCTTTGTTTTGAAAAACAAAGAAGCAAAATAAAGTAAGGGATGCTTTCAAACCATAAAGGCACAAGTCTTAAAGATAAACCAGGCACGTGCTGCTCTTCAAAAAAGCAACACCTGCAGCTGAAGCTCTCAGACAGGAAACAGAAAACACAGGCTCAGAGCTACAGACTCATTTGCAGGGTTCAATTACAGCTTGGGCAGACACTGGGACTCTGGCATAGACTGTCATTAGTGTCTCCATTTCTGCCTTGCATTATAATGGCACCACACTCAAAGACAAGTGCCAGCTACCCAACCTGCCAGTAAATACAGCTGCACGTACACACAGATCCTACAGATAGCTGACAGACATTACAAGTAGAAGGTCTAAAACCAGAAATGAAGGCACTCCCTGAGCACACATGGAGATGAACAAGCACATATCTACTCTACCAGCCGTGCATGAAGTATGGGGGACAATTCAGAACAATGTTCTCACCTCGCTGGTAGCTGCCAAGCAAATCTCACTAAGTCGGCAGAGCAGGACTTCTGGATGGGACTCAGCCAGGCGTGGGATGTTGAAGAGTCCCTTCTTCTTCAGTTCCCTGAAAGACAAGTACCAAAAAGATTGATTTTTCTCTCTACCCAAGAACTAGGCAGCA
This sequence comes from Zonotrichia albicollis, assembly GCF_047830755.1. Taxonomy (NCBI): domain Eukaryota; kingdom Metazoa; phylum Chordata; class Aves; order Passeriformes; family Passerellidae; genus Zonotrichia; species Zonotrichia albicollis. The sequence continues at coordinate 224,431 of NW_027428336.1, read as the reverse complement.
CCCTCTGAAATGACCAGGCTGGCAGCTCAGTCAAACCATGGGAGGTGCTTTTCAAGGAGCACTTAATGAAATCATGGAATCCATTGCCACAGGATGCTGTGGCTGTCAAAAGCATACACAAATGCAAGAGGCGAAGAGAGGGCTTTCAGAGTGTTCATGTGTGGCCTTTCTGAAAATCTCTGCTATTAAGTCCCTCTGCCACCGCTTTCTAGAAGCTGTGAGGCTGGGCCATGCTGCTGTTTCTTGTCACCTCCCAGTACCTGTCCCATTGGGCTGTTCCTGGGACAGTATTTTCCTTCTTTGTCAGCCCCAGCAGGCAGTTCAGCCCTGAGAGTCTGCACTGCCACTCTGGAGCTGAGTTCCCACTCTACCATCTAGGCATGTGTGTCACCCACTCCACTCCACCTCACACATTCCACAAAAAAGCACCAGGATATCATCCCAGAAGATTAGGATTCCCTCCCTGGGCAAGAACTGTTGAAACTCTGGCTTTTCCCACAAAACAAGCCCCACAACAGCAACATTTTATTTAAAAGGTGCAAACACCTCCACCTCTCAGCACTTGCTTTGTGCAGGCCCTCAGGCTCAGGAAGGTATGTGAGGCATCAGGGCTGGTGACTGATCCCACGGGCACCCCTGAGTGTCATCAGGACCCCCCACACCTGCAGAAGCTCTCTGCACCTCACAGGGCACCAAAGAGAAAGGGCAAAGCAAAGGAGATGCATTTTTATCCCTGTGAGAATGAAGCATCCACCAGTGAGGGGATACTAAACCAGACATCAAAAGGTCAACCAATATCACCTCACATTTGTAGGGTTATCACCTCTGGGCCTCCTTCAGTCTGTGTCGAATTTTGGGACACATTGTGAGTATTGACAAAACATCTCAGGCCCGTATGAAGCAGTGAGAAGGAAAAGTTGAATTCCAAAAGTGCAAGATTCCTAGAGGATTTTATTTCTTTTTCCTTCTTTTCTGCCATGAGCCCTTCAGGAATAATGGCAGGCCGAGGGACTTGAAAGCACAACTCAGTCCATTTCTCAAAAAGAGGAGCTCCCTGGAGCTGCTTCTGGGACTCACATGCACGAGTCCCTGCCATTGCTGTCAGCACTGGGAGCAGAGAGGAATCTTAGTCCCACTGGGCCAGGGGCCCAAGGCACCCAAATGTCTACACTCAAATCTGCTGTCATACTGCTTCTGCCTTCAGCCAGCAAATCATCTCGTACCACAGCTTTCTCTCTTCCCTCAACATTTCCTTTGCAGCTCCAAGGAGCAGCAGCCACAGCCAGGAAACAGCACGGACCTGCTGCAGCTGCAGCACTGCTGCAGAGCAAGGCCAAGGAAAGGCTGCTCTCCAATCTTTATGCTCTCCCTGCTCTGCAGGCCTTTCAACCAGTGCCCTTTGGCCCTCTGGGCTCTCGCGGCTCCGAGGCACGAGCAAGACACAAAAGCTTCTGACCGACCTTAACGCTCAGAGGGACACAGAGGGAACGGGGCCTTTCTTACCAGTCGTCGCTGTCCAGCATGGAGAGCGCCTCCTGCAAGGACTGCTGTGGGTCTGAAAATGCTCCGTCCTTCTGCCCACGCCCACGGAGCGGCTCCTCTCGGCGCTTGGCACCAGTGGCCATCTGCGGGGTCACTGTAAGGAGAGGGTCGGCCATGGGCGCTGCAGCCCCGGGCACGGCACCCGCCATGGCGCGGCCTGCAGCCCCATCTCCCAGCCAGGGCTCCGTGTGGCACACGCTGCCACTGCCTCAGAGATTCCCTGCTGCCTGCATCCTGGGGCTCCTTGCTTGCTCCCAGCCTCCCCCAGCTGGGCACAGCTCCAGGCTGAAGCTGACAATTGCCCCCACAGTGCCAGCTCCCAAGTGCCACAGGTGCCACAGCCAGCGGCAGCTTCCTGAGGCCGCAGAGCTCCCACTCCCTGCCAGACAGTGCCCACAGGAGGGAACCCCTCAGGGGCCTCTCTTGTCTCAGCACCCTGATTTCCCCCAGCCCTAAGGACAGGGGCACTCTGCAGCTCCCTGAGGAAAGACCTGCAGCTGCCTTGTTATCACAAGGCCTGGCACCAAGCCAGGCCTGAACAGCCTGAAGAGCCCAGCCCTACTGGGCCGGACTCAATCCCCATGGGGCAACAACCAGGGAACAGCCATACATGACCCTTCACACCTCACAGCACCTCTGTTTCCATTGACTTCAAATATTCTAGACTATCAACTTTTGGAGTAACTCAAAAGTAGATTTGCTGTTCATTCTCAGGACAGACTATGGACCCAAGATCCTGGCTGTCCTGGCTGAAGCAGGAGGCAGCTTGTGCTCCTTGTGCAAGGACCAGCCCATGTGGGATAAAGCTGCCACAGAGCAGACTGAAACCTGCTGCATGACAAAGGCCTCAGCCCCTGCATGCTGGACGGCCTCTGTGTCTGAGAGACAAGGGCAGAGATGGACATTGCTCTTGACAGACATTCTTATCTGCCCTTATCATGCCGATTTCAGTAAACATCTTCTTTCTGGTTCCTAAAAGAACTCCCAGGTTCTAATACCTGGATGCATTTAGACCAACATTTTCTTCTCTTTGCTGGAATATTTCAGGGGACATTCAAAGACAAGCCTAGGGTTGCAGGAGTGATACCCAGACGTAAATTGTGTTCTTGACACTGGATAATTCATTTTCCCCAAGCATTTTCCTTCCCAGCTGTATGAGATTGGGCCACTTTGGGGCCAGCCCAACTAGAGGTTGATTTTCTTAATGCAAGTAGAACAATGGAGCTCATTCTGGAATACTCTCCAATAGAGCTGCTAAAATTCTGAGAACAAATCATTCTATACAACAACTTCACAGAGGATAAAATCAGGCAGGAAAGTAGAAAAATAACAAAGCTGTAAATCCAGATTTTTTTTTTCCACTGCAGAATGGCCAGCTTAATAATAAAGGAGAGTAAGATCTGGGTTTTGAGGAAGGAGGATAATTCTGGATAGAAGGCAAGGTCTTTGAAGGTAAGAGCATCTGGGAAGGTGGCAGGGAAACTACAGATCCCAGGGTAACCTCCTTCGGACCATGGCAGTCATTCAGGTCTGCAAAATGGACACACAATACATAACAAAAACTATGATGCAAACCTAGCTGAAGCTGAAGCTCCATATTTCATGGGACAGACTTCCTGGAAACTTCTCAACAGCTGCACAGGGAAACATGCACCTGCTGGCAGACACTTGAGGCAGGCCAGGGGAAAACCCTGAGCCACTTCCCCAGAGCTGCCACAGGCACAGCCTGGCCTCTGGGCTGCCCTGGGACAGCAGGGAGCCCAGAGCCCTGTGCTCTCCAGCAATGTCTCAGCTGCACATGCACCCTGCTGCTCCTCTCCCTGCCCCACAGCTCAGCAGCCCTACAGCTCCAGGGGCACTGGCAGCAGCACAGCTCCTTGCGGGGGGCACATGCAGGGCACAGCTGTTCCCTGCCAATGTGCACAGCCTCTCTGCGCTGCCACAAGAGCCTTCCTCCCACCAGAGAGCAGCTCAGATCCAACCTTAACCTTTTCTGAGGCTGAGCCATGCTCCTGGGCCAAGGCCCCCTGAGGCAGCCAGGAGCCCAGACCTCCATTCCCAAGGCCGGGTTCTGGCACAGGAATATCCAAACCAAAGAGGTCCATGAGTTCCCTTGGGAACAGAGGCATCCCAGGTCCTATCTTACACTGAGAGCTCTTTTCCTCCTTTCTCTGGGTTTTTGCTGTAGGTTCAGAAGAAGCTGTCAACCAGGTTATAGGAGAAGAAGTGAGTTAATTGAACTCACACCTTTATAATCAGCCCTTCTAATGGGTGGGGAATTCAGGTGTTTTTTAGTTACTGAAAAGATTTCTTGGTGTTTTATTTTTCTTGAAACTAGCATCAGTTTAGTTTCTCTGAACAATATGGAGCTGCTAAACCAAGAGAGAAGGGTTCTGCTACTTCAAGTGCTGCCCGTTGCCTCCCAACTACTACAGGATCCCTTTCCTTCCAAACACTTGGGAATTCACAGTGCTCTCTAGAATCTGACACTGGCAAGGAAGTCATTGATGTCAAAAGGAGTTTTCAAAGCCTTTGTTTCTGTATTTCCCACTCAATTCTAGGTGGGGTTCTGCAGTTTTGGGGATTTTTTATATTACTCTTTACAACAAAGGAAGGTCTGGGACACAAACAATGGCACCACGTGTTAGAGCCAAAAGCAGCTTTGCTTTCTCCATGAGATGTGCCCAGTATTCTGTGAGCCTGTATTTGTAGGGAACAAAGTGCTCATCCCAAAGTTCCACTTGTGCTCCACTTACTTCTTCCAGGGGTTTGTTCTCTGCTTTCTTACAGCACAGACATCCAAACCCAAATAAACACGACCTATCTCAAAACAATTCTGATCTTCGCTAATACTGACAATTCAAAATGTCCTTAATGGAAATAGCTGATGGCCAGTCATTCTGAAATACTCCCCAACTGGAGCTGTTAGAACTAGGAGAACTAATTCTTTACATGGCTTCACAGAGGATAAAATCATGTGGCAGCCAAGCCCTATGAGAAGAAAACCTCTCTTAAAACTGGATTCTTCCACCCTGCAGAATGCTCAGGTCAGTAGCAAAAGCAAGACAGGAAAGGATTTAATGAGATAAGTAATTTGTAGTCCAGAATTAATCTAGAAAAAATGTCACCTTACTTGCTGAGTAATACTTCTCCCTACCTGCAATAAGCATTCCACCTGCAGATCAGCAATGAAGGAGTCATTCCAAGGGGGCCATACCCAGGATTTGGCAGAAATAACGCTAAGTCAAGGAACCAGGGAATCTGATCCCTTTCTCTGCATCAACAGAATTATTTCTCCAAGTCTCATCTCTCCTATCATTACACGCCCAGAGATGCCAAAGAAACACCAACAGTGTCAATGAGATTCTCAACAGCATTGCCTGACCCAGATGCACCAGAAACTGCATTTTGTCTGGCACAATTCCACTTGTCAGGGATCAGGCAAGGCAGGGACAGGCACAAGGCATCTCCTGCCCCAGCCTCAGCCTGCAACACTGACACAGGCACAGACAGCCAGGGAAGAGATTTGTCACTGTGAACGTGCCAGAGGTGGCTTTGGGACTGTGCTGTCGAAGGATGACAAACTCACACCCCACCTTGGCTGCATCCATTTGGAAGTCTCCTTCTCCTTCATTGGAAAAGTCTAAAGGACTTTGTATCATAGGAGGTTTCCCTATTCCTCCCGGTGCAAAACCAGGCAATGTCCATGAATCTCCTTCTCATCTCATAGGATTCAGCTCAGAAACAGCCCCAAGGAAAGCTTTTTCCTTCAAGGGCAAGTCAAAGGAGTGGGAACATTCCTCAATACCTGCTAAATGCCTTCCTTTTTGAGTCTCATTTTGACATGAGAAAGGATGCCGGGAGATAAAAGTAATGTGCAGAATGGAGAGGAATGTTTCCTTTTCCTGCACAACGTTTCCAGGATCCCAAGGTACCACTCCAGCTCCTGCCGCTGAACTCTTCACACTGACTGAAGGGATTTTCACTGCAACACCAGAGAACTCTCCCAAAGGACTCTGTGAGAGTCCACTGTGCTCATAAAGGAATGGAAACTTCCAAAACATTGTGTTTTAACCAAGCTTTCCAATTTTCACCTCAGAGTCAATACTAGAAAGGTCATTTTAGGACAGACATGCCCTGTACCTACCTGCATCTTCAAAGAACTTCTTTTCACTTCTGCTGCTGGATCCTGGCCTGGAGAAGATGGATGACAAAAGAAAATGTGAAGAGGTAGAAACAGAAGGGTGGGAATAGGCGTACCATGAAAGGAAGCAAACCTACTTAGCATGGACACTTCCATGAAGGACAGGATGCAACACATAAACCCAAAATTGCACAGAGCGGGCCAAGATCAGGCTATAATAAAAGCCGAGTCCAGCAGGGGACCCAGCCTGAGATGCTTTCAAGCCCTGCCTCCTCTTCCCCAACACCATCTCTGCTCTTGGGGCATTGCTGTTGGGTTTGACATGGGATGGGCAATGTGCTGAATACACAGAGGTTTGTGTGAATTCATGGAACAGCTGACTGTGCAAAATCACCACAGGAGATGGAAGAGGGGTGAACAGCGCACTGGAGCAGCAGACACCTTGGCTTACCTCATCTCCTGGGACTCCTGCAAATCCAGCTGGGGAGAGCTTGGCAGAGATCCCACAGCATTGTCAAGAGGGAGACTACCTGCCTTGCATATTGGGGGGATCAAAGGTAGTCTCAGTGCCCCCTTTTTCAATTCTCCACCACTGGGATATGGCAAGGAGGTCTGGAAGGAATAAAACACAGTGCTCAGATCAAGCATCCAGCCTTGCCCACATTCATGCCTCAAGACATTTAGATATACCCTCAACTGGAACCTGGCAGGAATAAACAGGTCAAACGGATGGAGCAAATTGGCAGAGGATGGGCAATGCAAAGGGAACTGAAAAGGGAGAGACCATATCCCACATTTGACACCTCTCCCCTCCTGCTCCCTCCTCTGCAAGTGTGCTGACATTCCCACCTGGCATGCACATCCTTGACATCAAGATGTTCTGGGGTGCCACTGCCTCCCCTGGATTTTGGGATGGCATGGCTGTGGCTTTAGATCACTGTTCTCTCCCTGCCCCAAAGGTGTCTCACAGCCACTGCTGATCTCCAGCCATGGTCCCACACAGCCATTCTGCAGGATGCCAAAACCTGCTTTTCTCAAGGCCCTCATTTCTTCTGCTGCTGCCTTTCCCTCCTACAGTTCCCCAGCAGCCTCTGAGCCCAGATGCTGCTGAGATCTCGGCATGCTCCCTGCTCTCAAGCTCCCACACATCCATCAGCTCAGGCTCACTGGCATTTAGCAAGTTGAGCAGAGCTCCCTGCCCTGCTGCTCTCTGCAAGCTCTCTGCCTGCCCAAGCTGCTCCAGGGCCCCCATGCCATGGCCAGGAATGGGGCTGGAGGCACTGGGGCAGATGCACACCCATCCTTAGTATCCCATCATTTCTGGCCCAGTTCAAGACCCAAATCAGGACCTGTTCAAAGTTCACTGAAAGGGTCAGTTCCTGTCAGGGATACACTGGGCCCTTTCTCTGCAAGGCTGAAATCAAGTACCAAAGCCTTCGATTGCACATTCTCTCTACCAAAGCTGTTGTTCATCTGCCTCCTCCTGCACCCCACAGCAAACCCAAAACAACTGCAGCTCCTGGCCCTGCTGCAAAGGCCATCGTGTGCCTGGGCTCTGGGCTGCTCTCCCCATGGCCACCTCCCATCCCTTCCCTCTGCACAAAGCCATGCCAGAGCACACAGCTGCCCAGGAGCTGATGGAGTCTGGAAACAGCAACAGAGACAACTGTGCAGAGGGCATGGCTGTACAACTCACAAGCTGAGACAACCTGACTTGGCAGCTTCCAGCAAACGCCTTATTCCATCCAAAGCTGTCACAGCTGACACAAAAGACCACCAAAACATAGAGGTGCTTCACAGATACCCATAGGTTACTAACTGGTGAAGGATTGCTTTTCGAGATTGCACAACTTGAGGTGCTTTGATTGCTTGTTGGTGTTTTCTTAGCCATAAGACACAGAAGGAACCACAACAGAGCCCAGAAACCAAAGACCTCTCCTCTTATTGATACATGCTGATGAGGACATGAAGTCTGCTCTTCACACCCATTGCAAAGACAACCTGAAGCAGTGTCCAGCTGAGCTTTTCTTTGGCTCAGCTGTTTCCCTGGGCTCACAGAACAGGAAAAGCTCTCCAAGCTCTGCCTACAGCACATAAACTGAAAATCTACCATACAGGACTTAGTCCTTGGTCTCCTTACCTTATGTCCTTTTCCCTCTGAACTCTGCTCCTGGCTGCTTCTTCTGATATCATTGTAGCCAGTGCTAGTTTTCCCTTTCTCTTTCTCTCCATCATACATAGCGCTTGCCTTGTTGGGAAAAGAGCTCTTTGGGATGGGAGGCAAGGGCTTGAAGGGAAGGAGGGAAGAGGGACGTGTCTGTGGAAGACTCTTGGAAATACTGGAGTCAGTCAGGCCTGCAAAGTGAAGATACAAAATGTAACAGAGCCCACTAAGTAAATCTAAAACATCTGAAGCTCCATATTTCATGGGACAGACTTCCTGGAAACTTCTAAACAGCTGCACAGGGAAACATGCTGCTGCTGGCAGAGACTTGAATCAGGCCAGGGGCAAAACCCTGAGCCACTTCCCCAGAGCTCCCACAGGCACAGCCTGGCCTCTGGGCTGCCCTGGGACAGCAGGGAGCCCAGAGCCCTGTGCTCTCCAGCAAGGGCTCAGCTGCACAGGCACCCTGCTGCTCCTCTCCCTGTCCCACAGAAAAAAACTGGCCATCCAATTGTAAATTGCTGCTTTTGCTCTGCTGAATTGTTCCATGTGGTTCTTTCCCTGCTTTCTTTCCCACAGACACAACCAAACCCAAAAAATTCAAAAATATTTACTGGAAATTGGAGAGTGCACGCCATTAAGAAATACTCTGCAACTGAGATCTTAACATTCAGACTAAATTCTTTATATGGTTTCAGAAAGGATAAAATCATGTGGCATCCAAGCTGTGAGAGAGGAACCCCTGTCTTCAAAATGAATTTCTTTCCCTCTGTAGAGTATCCTGATCAGTAGCAAAGGCAAGACAAGAAAGGATTAATGAGATAAGTAATGCCTAGCCCAACAAAACTGACAACTCCTTTGTGGAGCAACACAAATGTCTAGCTCCATTCAGAACTCCAGTTACATACCAGCAATGAAGGAATCATTCCAAAGGGGCCATACCCAGGATTTAGCAGAACTAACGCTAAGTCAAGGAACCAGGGGATCTGGTCGGTTTTTCTGCAACACCAGAATTATTTCTTCAAGTCTCATCTCTCCTATCATTACACGCCCAGAGATGCCAAAGGAACAACAACAGTGTCAATGAGGCTTTCAACTTGAAAGCATTGCCTGACCCAGATGCACCAGAAACTGCATTTTGTCTGGCACAATTCCACTTGTCAGGGATCAGGCAAGGCAGGGACAGGCACAAGGCACAAGGCATCTCCTGCCCCAGCCTCAGCCTGCAACACTGACACAGGCACAGACAGCCAGGGAAGAGATTTGTCACTGTGAACCTGCCAGAGGTGGCTTTGGGCCTGTGCTGTCAGAGGATGACAAACTCACACCCTGCCTTGGCTACATCCACTTGGAAGTCTCCTTCTCCTTCATTAGAAATGTCAAAATTACTTTCTATCATAGGAAGTTTCCCTATTCCTCCCAGAGCAAAAGCAGGCAATGTCCATGAATCTCCTTCACATCTCATAGGATTCAGCTCAGAAACAGCCCCAAGGAAAGCTTTTCTCCTTCAAGGGCAGGTGAAAGGAGTGGGAACATTCCTCAATTCCTGCTAAATGCCTTCCTTTTCTAGTCTCATTTTGACACACAAATGCTACAGGGAGATAAAAGGCATGTGCAGGATGGAGAGGAATGTTTTCTTTTCAGCGCTGCATTTCCAGGACCCCAAGGTACCACTCCAGCTCCTGCCACTCAACACTTCACAATGGAGGAATTTTCCCTGCAACACCAGAGAACACTCGCAGTGACTGGGCTCTGGGAGAGTCCACTGAGCCTGTCAAGGAATTGAAATGAATTTAAGGAAATTGTTGAAAGAATGGGTTTTAACCAAACTTGCCAAATGTCACCTCTAAGTCAAGATTGCAATAGTCAATTTAGAACAGACATGCGCTGTACCTACCGGAATGTTCAGACGACTTCCCTTGGCTTCTGCTGCTGGATCTTGGCCTGGAGAAAACGGAGTAAAAAGGACATATGAGGAGGTAGAAAGAGAAGAGAGGGAATGGGTGTACCATGAAAGGAAGCAAACCTTCTTAGCATGGACACTTCTATGAAGGAGGGGATGCAACACATAAACCCAAAAGGATGCAAAGCTGATTAATTGTCCTCCTTAAGCTTTCATTTGCTGCAGTCACCCAGAGCAGGCCAAGCTCAGGCTGTTATAAAAGACAAATCCAGCAGGGGACCCATCCTGAGAATGCTTTCAAGCCCTGCCTCCTCTTCCCCAACACCACCTCTGGGCTTGGGGCTTTCCTGATGGGTTTGACGTTGGATGGGCAAAATACTGAATACACAGAGGCCTGCCTGAATACATGGAACAGCTGACTGTGCAAAGTCACCACAGGAGATGGGAAAAGTGAGGGTGAGCAGCACACTGGAGCAGCAGACACCTTGGCTTACCTCATCTCCTGGGACTCCTGCAAATCCAGCTGGGGAGAGCTTGGCAGAGACCCCACAGCATTGTCAAGAGGGAGACTGCCTGCCTTACATATTGGGGGGATCAAAGGTAGTCTCAGTGACCCCTTCTTCATTTCCCCACCACTGGGATATGGCAAGGAGGTCTGGAAGGAATAAAACACAGTGCTGAGATCAAGCATCCAGCCTAGCGCACATTCATGCCTCAAGATTTAGATATACCCTCAACTGGAGCCTGGCAGGAATAAACAGATCAAACTGATGGAGCAGATTGGCAGAGGATGGGCAATGCAAAGGGAACAGTAGAGAGAGTGACCGTGTCCCACATTTGACACCTCTCTCCTACCCCATTCTCTCCTCTGCATGGGTGCCTACATTTCCATCAGGCATCTACATGTTGTGGATAAACTGAAAATCTACCATACATGACTGAGCTTGGTGTCCTTACCTTATGTCCTTTTCCCTCTGAATTCTGCTCCTGCCTGCTTCTTCCAATATCATTGTCACCTCTGCTATCTTTCCCCTTCCCTCCATCAAACATCTTGCTTGGCTTGATGGGAGAAGAGCTCTCTGGGATGGGAGGCAAGGACTTGTATGGAAGCAGTGAGGAGGGAAGTGTCGGTGGAAGACTCTTGGAAATACTGGAGTCCGTCAGGCCTGCAAAGTGGAGATACAAAACGTAACAGAGCCCACTAAGTAAATCTAAAGCAACTGAAGCTCTGTATTTCATGGGACAGACTTCCTGGACACTTCTAAGCAGCTGCACAGGGAAACATTCTCCTGCTGGCAGACAATTGAGGCAGGCCAGGGGCAAACCCTGAGCCACTTCCCCAGAGCTCCCACAGGCACAGCCTGGCCTCTGGGCTGCCCTAGGACAGCAGGGAGCCCAGAGCCCTGTGCTCTCCAGCAATGGCTCAGCTGCACATGCACCCTGCTGCTCCTCTCCCTGCCCCACAGCTCAGCAGCCCTACAGCTCCAGGGGCACTGGCAGCAGCACAGCTCCTTGCGGGGGGCACATGCAGGGCAGAGCTGTTCCCTGCCAATGGGCACAGCCGCTCTGCGCTGCCACAAGAGCCTTCCACCCACCAGAGAGCAGCTCAGATCCAACCTCACCTCTGTGTGAGGCTGAGCCATGCTCACAAGTCAAGAAGTGAGTTGGGTGAACTCCCACCAATACAATCAATCCGTCTCATGAATAAGGCATCCAAGAGGTTTTTGTACTATTCAGTACATTGCTGTGGTTTGATTTTTCATGAAACCAGCCTCACTACAATTCCTCTGAACAGCATGGGGCTGGCAAGCCAAGAGAGAAAGCTTCTACAGCTGTGCTTATGTGTTGCTACTTGCTCATCTACTACTTTGAAATCCCTTTCAATCTAAACTGTTGGCAAACCCCAGTGGTGTCCAGAATTTGACAATTACACATAGGAATTAATTGCTTTCCCAAGCTACTGTTCGTGGCCTTTGTTTTTGTAACTCCCACTCAGTTCTGGGTCAGGTTTTGTTTGTTGCTTTTATTTCTCTTGACAACAGAGGAAGTGCTGACACATGAACAATGGCTCCTCATGTTGGAAGAAGCTTTGCAATCCACATTACATATCCCCCAAAATACAAGGAGTCTGTATCACAGGGAAAAAAAACTGGCCATCCAATTGCAAACTGCCACTTTTGCTCTGCTTCACTCTTCCATGGGGTTTTTCCCTGCTTTCTTTCCCACAGACACAACTAAACCCAACATAAAATATGACCTGCCTCAAAACATTTCTGATCTTGGCTAAAACTGACAATTCAAAATGTCTTTAATGGAAATCGCAGAGGGGAAGTCATTGTGAAATACTCTCCAGCTGAGCTGTTAACATTCAGAGAGTTAATTCTTTACATGGTTTCAGAAAGGATAAAATCATGTGGCATCCAAGCTGTTAGAGAGGAACACCGATGTAAAAACAGATTTCTTTCCCTCTGTAAAAGGTCCCGGTCAGTAATATAGATGGAAAGGTAAGGATCAATGAGATAGGTCCTTCCGAGTCCAGAATTAAGCCAGCAAAACTGACAACTCCTTTGTAGAGCAACACCAATCTCTAGCTGCATTCAGCATTCCAGCTGCAGATCAGCAATGAAGGAATCATTCCAAAGGGGCCATACCCAGGATTTAGCAGAACTAACGCTAAGTCAAGGAACCAGGGGATCTGGTCGGTTTTTCTGCAACACCAGAATTATTTCTTCAAGTCTCATCTCTCCTATCATTACACGCCCAGAGATGCCAAAGGAACAACAACAGTGTCAATGAGGCTTTCAACTTGAAAGCATTGCCTGACCCAGATGCACCAGAAACTGCATTTTGTCTGGCACAATTCCACTTGTCAGGGATCAGGCAAGGCAGGGACAGGCACAAGGCACAAGGCATCTCCTGCCCCAGCCTCAGCCTGCAACACTGACACAGGCACAGACAGCCAGGGAAGAGATTTGTCACTGTGAACCTGCCAGAGGTGGCTTTGGGCCTGTGCTGTCAGAGGATGACAAACTCACACCCTGCCTTGGCTACATCCACTTGGAAGTCTCCTTCTCCTTCATTAGAAATGTCAAAATTACTTTCTATCATAGGAAGTTTCCCTATTCCTCCCAGAGCAAAAGCAGGCAATGTCCATGAATCTCCTTCACATCTCATAGGATTCAGCTCAGAAACAGCCCCAAGGAAAGCTTTTCTCCTTCAAGGGCAGGTGAAAGGAGTGGGAACATTCCTCAATTCCTGCTAAATGCCTTCCTTTTCTAGTCTCATTTTGACACACAAATGCTACAGGGAGATAAAAGGCATGTGCAGGATGGAGAGGAATGTTTTCTTTTCAGCGCTGCATTTCCAGGACCCCAAGGTACCACTCCAGCTCCTGCCACTCAACACTTCACAATGGAGGAATTTTCCCTGCAACACCAGAGAACACTCGCAGTGACTGGGCTCTGGGAGAGTCCACTGAGCCTGTCAAGGAATTGAAATGAATTTAAGGAAATTGTTGAAAGAATGGGTTTTAACCAAACTTGCCAAATGTCACCTCTAAGTCAAGATTGCAATAGTCAATTTAGAACAGACATGCGCTGTACCTACCTGAATGTTCAGACGACTTCCCTTGGCTTCTGCTGCTGGATCTTGGCCTGGAGAAAACGGAGTAAAAAGGACATATGAGGAGGTAGAAAGAGAAGAGAGGGAATGGGTGTACCATGAAAGGAAGCAAACCTTCTTAGCATGGACACTTCTATGAAGGAGGGGATGCAACACATAAACCCAAAAGGATGCAAAGCTGATTAATTGTCCTCCTTAAGCTTTCATTTGCTGCAGTCACCCAGAGCAGGCCAAGCTCAGGCTGTTATAAAAGACAAATCCAGCAGGGGACCCATCCTGAGAATGCTTTCAAGCCCTGCCTCCTCTTCCCCAACACCACCTCTGGGCTTGGGGCTTTCCTGATGGGTTTGACGTTGGATGGGCAAAATACTGAATACACAGAGGCCTGCCTGAATACATGGAACAGCTGACTGTGCAAAGTCACCACAGGAGATGGGAAAAGTGAGGGTGAGCAGCACACTGGAGCAGCAGACACCTTGGCTTACCTCATCTCCTGGGACTCCTGCAAATCCAGCTGGGGAGAGCTTGGCAGAGACCCCACAGCATTGTCAAGAGGGAGACTGCCTGCCTTACATATTGGGGGGATCAAAGGTAGTCTCAGTGACCCCTTCTTCATTTCCCCACCACTGGGATATGGCAAGGAGGTCTGGAAGGAATAAAACACAGTGCTGAGATCAAGCATCCAGCCTAGCGCACATTCATGCCTCAAGATTTAGATATACCCTCAACTGGAGCCTGGCAGGAATAAACAGATCAAACTGATGGAGCAGATTGGCAGAGGATGGGCAATGCAAAGGGAACAGTAGAGAGAGTGACCGTGTCCCACATTTGACACCTCTCTCCTACCCCATTCTCTCCTCTGCATGGGTGCCTACATTTCCATCAGGCATCTACATGTTGTGGATAAACTGAAAATCTACCATACATGACTGAGCTTGGTGTCCTTACCTTATGTCCTTTTCCCTCTGAATTCTGCTCCTGCCTGCTTCTTCCAATATCATTGTCACCTCTGCTATCTTTCCCCTTCCCTCCATCAAACATCTTGCTTGGCTTGATGGGAGAAGAGCTCTCTGGGATGGGAGGCAAGGACTTGTATGGAAGCAGTGAGGAGGGAAGTGTCGGTGGAAGACTCTTGGAAATACTGGAGTCCGTCAGGCCTGCAAAGTGGAGATACAAAACGTAACAGAGCCCACTAAGTAAATCTAAAGCAACTGAAGCTCTGTATTTCATGGGACAGACTTCCTGGACACTTCTAAGCAGCTGCACAGGGAAACATTCTCCTGCTGGCAGACAATTGAGGCAGGCCAGGGGCAAACCCTGAGCCACTTCCCCAGAGCTCCCACAGGCACAGCCTGGCCTCTGGGCTGCCCTAGGACAGCAGGGAGCCCAGAGCCCTGTGCTCTCCAGCAATGGCTCAGCTGCACATGCACCCTGCTGCTCCTCTCCCTGCCCCACAGCTCAGCAGCCCTACAGCTCCAGGGGCACTGGCAGCAGCACAGCTCCTTGCGGGGGGCACATGCAGGGCAGAGCTGTTCCCTGCCAATGGGCACAGCCGCTCTGCGCTGCCACAAGAGCCTTCCACCCACCAGAGAGCAGCTCAGATCCAACCTCACCTCTGTGTGAGGCTGAGCCATGCTCACAAGTCAAGAAGTGAGTTGGGTGAACTCCCACCAATACAATCAATCCGTCTCATGAATAAGGCATCCAAGAGGTTTTTGTACTATTCAGTACATTGCTGTGGTTTGATTTTTCATGAAACCAGCCTCACTACAATTCCTCTGAACAGCATGGGGCTGGCAAGCCAAGAGAGAAAGCTTCTACAGCTGTGCTTATGTGTTGCTACTTGCTCATCTACTACTTTGAAATCCCTTTCAATCTAAACTGTTGGCAAACCCCAGTGGTGTCCAGAATTTGACAATTACACATAGGAATTAATTGCTTTCCCAAGCTACTGTTCGTGGCCTTTGTTTTTGTAACTCCCACTCAGTTCTGGGTCAGGTTTTGTTTGTTGCTTTTATTTCTCTTGACAACAGAGGAAGTGCTGACACATGAACAATGGCTCCTCATGTTGGAAGAAGCTTTGCAATCCACATTACATATCCCCCAAAATACAAGGAGTCTGTATCACAGGGAAAAAAAACTGGCCATCCAATTGCAAACTGCCACTTTTGCTCTGCTTCACTCTTCCATGGGGTTTTTCCCTGCTTTCTTTCCCACAGACACAACTAAACCCAACATAAAATATGACCTGCCTCAAAACATTTCTGATCTTGGCTAAAACTGACAATTCAAAATGTCTTTAATGGAAATCGCAGAGGGGAAGTCATTGTGAAATACTCTCCAGCTGAGCTGTTAACATTCAGAGAGTTAATTCTTTACATGGTTTCAGAAAGGATAAAATCATGTGGCATCCAAGCTGTTAGAGAGGAACACCGATGTAAAAACAGATTTCTTTCCCTCTGTAAAAGGTCCCGGTCAGTAATATAGATGGAAAGGTAAGGATCAATGAGATAGGTCCTTCCGAGTCCAGAATTAAGCCAGCAAAACTGACAACTCCTTTGTAGAGCAACACCAATCTCTAGCTGCATTCAGCATTCCAGCTGCAGATCAGCAATGAAGGAATCATTCCAAAGGGGCCATACCCAGGATTTAGCAGAACTAACGCTAAGTCAAGGAACCAGGGGATCTGGTCGGTTTTTCTGCAACACCAGAATTATTTCTTCAAGTTTCATCTCTCCTATCATTACACGCCCAGAGATGCCAAAGGAACAACAACAGTGTCAATGAGGCTTTCAACTTGAAAGCATTGCCTGACCCAGATGCACCAGAAACTGCATTTTGTCTGGCACAATTCCACTTGTCAGGGATCAGGCAAGGCAGGGACAGGCACAAGGCACAAGGCATCTCCTGCCCCAGCCTCAGCCTGCAACACTGACACAGGCACAGACAGCCAGGGAAGAGATTTGTCACTGTGAACCTGCCAGAGGTGGCTTTGGGCCTGTGCTGTCAGAGGATGACAAACTCACACCCTGCCTTGGCTACATCCACTTGGAAGTCTCCTTCTCCTTCATTAGAAATGTCAAAATTACTTTCTATCATAGGAAGTTTCCCTATTCCTCCCAGAGCAAAAGCAGGCAATGTCCATGAATCTCCTTCACATCTCATAGGATTCAGCTCAGAAACAGCCCCAAGGAAAGCTTTTCTCCTTCAAGGGCAGGTGAAAGGAGTGGGAACATTCCTCAATTCCTGCTAAATGCCTTCCTTTTCTAGTCTCATTTTGACACACAAATGCTACAGGGAGATAAAAGGCATGTGCAGGATGGAGAGGAATGTTTTCTTTTCAGCGCTGCATTTCCAGGACCCCAAGGTACCACTCCAGCTCCTGCCACTCAACACTTCACAATGGAGGAATTTTCCCTGCAACACCAGAGAACACTCGCAGTGACTGGGCTCTGGGAGAGTCCACTGAGCCTGTCAAGGAATTGAAATGAATTTTAAGGAAATTGTTGAAAGAATGGGTTTTAACCAAACTTGCCAAATGTCACCTCTAAGTCAAGATTGCAATGGTCAATTTAGAACAGACATGCGCTGTACCTACCGGAATGTTCAGACGACTTCCCTTGGCTTCTGCTGCTGGATCTTGGCCTGGAGAAAACGGAGTAAAAAGGACATATGAGGAGGTAGAAAGAGAAGAGAGGGAATGGGTGTACCATGAAAGGAAGCAGACCTTCTCAGCATGGACACTTCTATGAAGGAGGGGATGCAACACATAAACCCAAAAGGATGCAAAGCTGATTAATTGTCCTCCTTAAGCTTTCATTTGCTGCAGTCACCCAGAGCAGGCCAAGCTCAGGCTCTAATAAAAGCCAAGTCCAGCAGGGGACCCATCCTGAGAATGCTTTCAAGCCCTGCCTCCTCTTCCCCACCACCCCCTCTGGGCTTGGGGCATTGCTGTTGGGTTTGACATCGTGCTGGATAATCATAGATGGGCAAAATATTGAATACACCCAGGTTTGCCTGAATACATGGAACAGCTGACTGTGCAAAATCACCACAGGAGATGGGAAAAGTGAGGGTGAACAGCACACTGGAGCAGCAGACACCTTGGCTTACCTCATCTCCTGGGACTCCTGGAAATCCACCTGGGGAGAGCTTGGCAGGGACCCCACAGCATTGTCAAGAGGGAAACTTCCTGCCTTACATATTGGGGGGATCAAGGATTTTCCGAATGCCCCCTTCTTCATTTCCCCACCACTGGGATATGGCAAGGAGGTCTGGAAGGAATAAAACACAGTGCTCAGATCAAGCATCCTGCCTCGCCCACATTCATGCCTCAAGACATAGATATACCCTCAACTGGGACCGTGCAGGAATAAACAATTCAAACTGATGGAGCAGATTGGCAGAGGATGGGCAATGGAAAGAGAACTGTTGAGGGAGAAACCATGTCCCACATTTCCAAGCTTTCTCATTTCCCGGGAAATATGGCTACATCGCCAACTGCCATTCACATGTTTGACATCAAGATGTTATGGGTTGCCACTGCCTTTTGGATGGCATGGCAGTGGCTTTAGATCCCTGTTCTCTCCCTGCCCCTAAGGTGGCTCACAGCCACTGCTGATCTCCAGCCATGGCCCCACAAAGCCATTCTGCAGGATGCCAAAACCTGCTTTTCTCAAGGCCCTCATTTCTTCTGCTGCTGCCCTTCCCTCCTACAGTTCCCCAGCAGCCTCTGAGCCCAGATGCTGCTGAGCTCTCGGCATGCTCCCTGCTCTCCAGCTCCCACACATCCATCAGCTCAGGCTCACTGGCATTTAGCAAGTTGAGCAGAGCTCCCTGCCCTGCTGCTCTCTGCAAGCTCTCTGCCTGCCCAAGCTGCTCCAGGGCCCCCATGCCATGGCCAGGAATGGGGCTGGAGGCACTGGGGTAGATGCACACCCATCCTAGGTATCCCATCATTTCTGGCCAAGCTGAAGAGCCAAATCAGGACCTGTTCTAACTTGACTGAAAGGGTCGGTTCCTATCAGAGCAAAAATCTCAGAGCTTTGCCAACAACACACAAACTGAAAATTTACCACACTGGACTTTGCTTGGTCTCCTTACCTTACATCCATTTCCCTCTGAAGTGAGCCCTTTCCTTCTAATCTCTTCCTCACAGCCAGTGCCAGGTTTCCCAGTCTCCTGCTCTCTACTCCATATCTTGCTTGCCATGGGAGAAAGAGAGCTCTTGGGGAAGGGAAGCAAAGGCTTGGGGGGAAGGAGCATAGATGGACTTGCCAGGGAAAACTTCTTAGCAAGAGGATAGCCAGTCAGGCCTGCAAAGTGGAGGCACAAAATGTATCAGAGCCTGCAATGCAAACCTAAAGCTCTGTATTTCATGGGACAGATTCCTTGGAAACTTCTAAACTGCTGAACAGGGAAAAATGCTCTGAATGGTACCAACTTGAATCAGGCCAGTGCAAAACACTGAGCCGCTTCCCCAGAGCTGCCACAGGCACAGCCTGGCCTCTGGGCTGCCCTGGGACAGCAGGGAGCCCAGAGCCCTGTGCTCTCCAGCAAGGGCTCAGCTGCACATGCACCCTCCTGCTCCTCTCCCTGCCCCACAGCTCAGCAGCCCTAAAGCTCCCTTCAATCTTCACCTTTTCCTTCAGTTGTCTTTCCTTGTCTAGTAGAATCCATCTTCAAACCCGTGCTTCTGCCAGGCAGAAGTGTCAGGGTTTGAATCTGGAATGGCTCTCGGAGTTGGCAGCGACGGGAGCTCGGTACCCAGCCTCAGAACAAGGCCGGGTGACTCCAATCGCCAGCGCTCGGCACACAGAGGCAGAGCCAGACGCGTCTGCTGCCGCTGGGGCCGTGTCCAGCACAACCTGCACCAGCCCAGCCTGGGGCTGCCCCTTTGTGACACGCTGCCCATGCTTCTCTCGTTTCCATGGCTGCAAAACCCCACCCCAACTCCATCCCCTTCCATTCCCTTCCCTAGGCCAGCCAGCCCTAAGCCCAACCTGGCCAGGCCTGAGGCTTTCACACTGCCTAGGATGTAGACCCTCTCCAAAGTTACTTTGCAAGGCCTTTCATTCCGTAATTCCCACTCAATTGCGGGTTGCAGCTTGTTGGTGTGGGATTTTGTTTCATTCTCTTCACATCACACAAAGTGGTGAGACCCAAACAATGGCACTGGGCAGTGGAAGTAAAAGAAGCTTGGCACTCCCCAGTAGATGTCCCCAGAATTCAGATGGCCAAAAGCTGTAGGCTCTCTGAGCATGCAAACATTCCTCTTTTGCTGTGCTGAATTGTTCTAGGGGTTTATTCTCTACTTTCTTTTCAGCACAGACACCCAAACCAAAATAAACACAACCAATCTCAAAACAATTTTGATCTTGGCTAATACTGTCAATTCAAAATGTCCTTAATGGAAAGAGCTGATGGCCAGCCATTCTGAAATACTCCCCAACACAGCTTTTGGAACTAGGAGAGCTAATTCTTTACATGGCTTCTCAAAGGATTAAATCATGTGGCAGCCAAGCACCGTGAGAGGAAATCCTGTCTAAAAATGGGATTTCTTGCCCTCTGTAAAATGTCCCAGTCAGTAATAAAAGTTAGAAAGCCATGGATTAATGACAGAAGTCATTCCTAGTCCAGAATTATTCCAGAAAATAATTTAACTTCTTCAATGAGCAGTACTTCTCCCTAGCTGCATTCAGCATTCCAGTTGCATACCAGCAATGAAGGAATCATTCCAAAGGGGCCATACCCAGGATTTGAATAAACTAACCCTAAGCCAAGGAACCAGGAGATCTGATCCCTTCCTCAGCATCAGCAGAATTATTTCTCCAAGTCCCATCTCTCCTTTCATTACACGCCCAGAGATGCCAAAGGAACAACAACAGTGTCAATGAGGCTTTCAACAGCATTGCCTGTCCCAGATGCACCAGAAACTGCATTTTGTCTGGCACAATTCCACTTGTCAGGGATCAGGCAAGGCAGGGACAGGCACAAGGCACAAGGCATCTCCTGCCCCAGCCTCAGCCTGCAACACTGACACAGGCACAGACAGCCAGGGAAGAGATTTGTCACTGTGAACCTGCCAGAGGTGGCTTTGGGCCTGTGCTGTCAGAGGATGACAAACTCACACCCTGCCTTGGCTGCATCCGTTTGGAAGTCTCCTTCTCCTTCATTGGAAATGTCAAAAGGACTTTCTATCATAGGAGGTTTCCCTATTCCTCCCAGAGCAAAAGCAGGCAATGTCCATGAATCTCCTTCACATCTCATAGGGTTCAGATCAGAAACAGCCCCAAGGAAAGCTTTTCTATTACTAGAGCAGCCGGAAGGATTCGGAACATTCCTCAAATCCTGCTAAATGCCTTCATTTTCTCTACTAATTCTGACCTTATAAAGGCTGCAGGTAGATAAAAGGCATGTGCACGATGGAGAGGAAATGTTTTCTTTTCCTGCACAGCATTTCCAGGACCCCAAGTTACCACTCCAGCTCCTGCCAGTCAACACTTCACAATAGAGCAATTTTCACTGCTCCACAAGAGAACGCACCCAGGGACTGGCCTCTGGGAGAATCCACTAAGCCCATCAAGGAATTGAAACAAATTCAAAGAAATTTTTAAACAATGAGTTTCAGCTGAGTATTCCAAATGTAACCTCTGAGATCAGATAGCAATGGCTGTTTTAGGAAAGACATGCCCTGCACATACTTGGATGTTCACAGGATTTCTCTTGTCTTCTGCTGCTGGATCTTGGCCTGGAGGAAATGGAGGACAAAGAACATATGAGGAGGTAGAAAGAGAAGGGAGGGAATGGGTGTACCATGAAAGGAAGCAAACCTTCTCAGCATGGACACTTCTATGAAGTAGGGGATGCAACACATAAACCCAAAAGGATGCAAAGCTGATTAATTGTCCTTAAGCTTTCAGTTGCTGCAGTCACACAGAGCTGGTCAAGCTCTGGTTGAAACACATCAGTCATTCTTCAACTTGCACCAGAACTCCCCAATTCTGCTGCCTCTGCTTTTGAAGCCCAGTGGCTCCTGCAGCCTCTCTGAAGCAGCAAGAGCTGCTGGGCTCAGATACCAGTTTGGATGGAGGGCTACTTTTGTACTTCTCACAAAGTTTGACTTGGCCTGCTCGTGCCTCACCCTGGTGACAGCCTCCTGCTACACGTGGGCAGAGCACTGCTGTCTCCTGAGAATGATTTTACACCTCCTGGCTCTTTCCAGAACACAATGGCTTTTTCCAACTCAGCCGCTAGGGAGGAATATTCACATTGCACTTTCAAAGCCCTGCCAAGGATTTTCAATTGGAATGATACTTCTGTGCCTCCCTCTTTATGGTTATCACTTGGATAAGCTTCACAGCTTCATTTTATCACACATATCCAAGCCAATATCTTTCCATCAGGTACAGTCTCTTAACTCTTCTCTATCACCTTGCTCTCTTTGATCTTAAGCCAGATCTAAACATTAAACATCAATCAGATTATACATCTCCATCCCAAAACTTATCAGGGATCTCATTTCACAGGGGAGGCCAAGGCACAGAGAAATTCCACCTGATGATTACAGAAGCAGCACCTGAATTTGCAGACACCTCTCCAGGAGCCAACATTTGCCCATGCATATTCTCCTGGCTGGAAAATTTAACAGTCAAGGATCTCAGCATCCAAAGTTCTGCAGGATCCAGGCCCATGCAAAACAGTTCCCAAATGACCCCACAAAAATTACAGAGGTAATCAAGAGCCAAATCCAGCAGAGGACCCTTCTGGAGGTGCTTTGAAGCCCTGCCTTCTCTTCCCCAACACCACCTCTGCTCTTGGGGCGTTGCTGTTGGGTTTGACATTGGATGAGCAAAATGCTGAATACACAGAGGCTTGCCGGAATGGGAGACTGTGCAAAATGTCCATAGGAGATGGGAAAAGTGAGGTGAACATCACACTGGAGCAGCACACCCCTTGACTTACCTCATCTCCCAGGACTCCTGCAAATCCACCTGGGGAGAGCTTTGGACAGATCCCGCAGCACTGCCAACATTGAGACTTCCTGCCATGCATATTGGGGGGATCAAAGGCAGTCCCAATGATGCCTTCTTCATTTCCCCACCACTGGGATATGGCAAGGAAGCCTGGAAAAAGTAGAACACAGTGCTCAGATCAGGCATCCAGCCTTGCCCCAGTCCTCCCTCAGGACATTTACATTTTCCCTCAACTGGGACTTGCCAGGAATAAACAAGTCAAACTGATGGAGCAGATTGGCCCAGCACGAGGAATGCAAAGGGACGTGGTGAGGGACAGATCATGTCCCACATTTGACACCTCTTCCCTCCTGCCCTCTCCTCTCCAATGCACCTACATTCCCATTAACATCATGATGTTCTGGGGTGCCACTGCCTCCCCTGGCCTTTTGGATGGCATGGCTGTGGCTTTAGATCACTGTTCTCTCCCTGCCCCTAAGGTGGCTCACAGCCACTGCTGATCTCCACCCATGGCCCCACAAAGCCATTCTGCAGGATGCCAAAACCTGCTTTTCTCAAGGCCCTCATTTCTTCTGCTGCTGCCCTTCCCTCCTACAGTTCCCCAGCAGCCTCTGAGCCCAGATGCTGCTGAGCTCTCGGCATGCTCCCTGCTCTCCAGCTCCCACACATCCATCAGCTCAGGCTCACTGGCATTTAGCAAGTTGAGCAGAGCTCCCTGCCCTGCTGCTCTCTGCAAGCTCTCTGCCTGCCCAAGCTGCTCCAGGGCCCCCATGCCATGGCCAGGAATGGGGCTGGAGGCACTGGGGTAGATGCACACCCATCCTTAGTATCCCAGCATTTCTGGGATATCCCAGCTAAAGAGCCAAATCAGGACCTGTTCTAACTTGACTGTTAGAAGGGTCTGTTCCTGTCAGGGCAAAAAGTCTCAGAGCTCTGCCAACAGCACATAAACTGAAAATTTACCACACTGGACTTTACTGGCTCTCCTTACCTTACATTCTTTTTCCTCTGAAGTGATTGCCTTTTTCATTCTACTCTCCTCATCCAAGCCGCTGCCAGGTTTCCCACTCTCCTGCTCTCCGTAGCACATCTTGCTTGCCTTGGTAGCAGGAAAGCTCTTCTGGATGGGAGGCAACAGCTTGGAGGGAAGGAGCATGGATGGACTGGCCAGAGAAAACCTCTTGGCAAGAGGGTAGCCAGTCAGGCCTGCAAAGTGGAGACACAAAATGTATCAGAGCCTGCAATGCAAATCTAAAGCATTGGAAGCTCCGTATTTCATGGGACAGATTCCTTGGAAGCTTCTAAACAGCTGCACAGAGAAACATGGTCATTGCCAGCAGACCCTTTAATCAGGCCGAGAGAAAACCCTGAGCCACTTCCCCAGAGCTACCACAGGAACAGCCTGGCCTCTGGGCTGCCCTGGGACAGCAGGGAGGACACAGGAGCCTCACCTCTGTGTGAGGCTGAGCCATGCTCACAAGGCAAGAAGTGAGTTCAGTGAACTCCCACTTTTTCATCAACATCTCTAATGGGTGAGACAGTCAAGGGTTTTCTTCATTTTTGAGACAATTTCTTTGGTTTTATTTTTCCCAGAACTAGCCTGTGTTTAATTCCTCTGAACTGTATTCAGTTAGCAAGTTTGAAAGGAAAGATGGAAGGCTGCAATGGTAAGAGGGGAAAAAAAGATTCTTTCTTGAGGTTGGCCTTGTCTGAATCCACAAGAGAAACCCACACAGCTGTGACTGCTAGCTCTGAAAACCACAAAGATCTCTCTGCAAGCAGGCAGGCCTTATTGATGTTTCTGTAACACCCTAATACCATCCTCAATGTTGGACCCAATCAGCAAGCAGAGGAAGAACACAACATTTATCTATAGTGAGACCAGACATTGATGGGAGAGAAAGCAACAGGATTTGAATCTCATGACCATGTCCAATTTGGGGTCAGCTGTGGCCACAGTCCCTGTCCTGGCAGACAGAAGGAGTCATTTGGCCTCTGTCAAAAAGGAGAAAACAGCATAAACTAATGAGACAATGTTGTGATGCCATGGGTGTCCTTGCAGGATCATCTGTAGCTGTCAGGCACCTACTCTGACACAGAGCCACCACTGACACCATGGACAAGTTTTCCCTGAAATCAGGGGGACTTTCTTTCCATTTACTCCAGCCTTTTAGTTCCCTTCTATCCACACCTTTTCCTTCAGTGGTCTTTCCTTTTCTGGTGAAATCCATCTTCAAACCCGTGCTTCTGCCAGGCAGAAGTGTCAGGGTTTGAATCTGGAATGGCTCTCGGAGTTGGCAGCGACGGGAGCTCGGTACCCAGCCTCAGAACAAGGCCGGGTGACTCCAATCGCCAGCGCTCGGCACACAGAGGCAGAGCCAGACGCGTCTGCTGCCGCTGGGGCCGTGTCCAGCACAACCTGCACCAGCCCAGCCTGGGGCTGCCCCTTTGTGACACGCTGCCCATGCTTCTCTCGTTTCCATGGCTGCAAAACCCCACCCCAACTCCATCCCCTTCCATTCCATTCCCTTCCCTAGGGCAGCCAGCCCTAAGCCCAACCTGGCCAGGCCTGAGGCTTTCACACTGCCTAGGATGTAGACCCTCTCCAAAGCTTCTTTTCAAGGTCTTTTATTTTGTAATTCCCACTCAGTTCTGGGTTGCAGCTTGTTGGTGTTGGATTTTGTTTCATTGTCTTCACATCACACAAAGTGGTGAGACACAAACAATGGCACTGGGCAGTGGAAGTAGAAGCAGCTTTGCACTCCCCGGTGGATGGCCCCAAAACTCAGTAGGCCAAGAGCTGTATGTTCCTTTTTGCTCCACTTCATTGTTCCAGGGCTTTATCCTCTTCTTTCTTTATTGCAGAGACACCCATAAACATGATCTGCCTCAAAACATTTCTGATCCTGGCAGTTCCTGACAATTCCAAATTTTCTTAATGGAAATAGCACGGGGCAGGTCATTCTAAATCTCTCCTCAACAGAGCAGATCAAACTAACCATCCTTGATTTGGATGAACTAAGCCTGAGCCATGGGACCTGTGGGTCTGGTCCCTATTTCTGCATCTGCAAAATTAATTCTTCAAGTCTCATCTCTCCTATCTATTCAAAGTCTGCATTAGATGCCCCCAGTGTCAGTGGGCTGATATAATCAGCTTTTGTACACATTCTGCCCCCTGAGCCCAGCAGCATTGCTGGGACCCTGCAGCACCCCTGCAGGCCAACGTGCTCCAGGCACAGCTGCAGGAGGGAGATTGCAACAAGTCCTGGCTGAAGGAGTCTCCAGGCTGCTGCAGCCCTTCCCCTGCGGCGGGATCATCCCTCGCTGCCATGGGGGGAGCCATGGGGCTGACGGGCTCTGTCCAGATGAGCGTCTCCTCCACGTGCTGCTGCTGCTGCTGCTGATCCAGCTGCTGCTGCCTTCCCCCACAGCTGGATCAGGAGCCTGCCTGGGAAAATAACACTGCCAGTGCCTGTGCCAGCCACTGATCCCTGCCAGGAGCCTTGCACACTGGGCATCCTGCCCACCAAACTGCTCCACTCAGGTGATGTCAGAATGTTACAGACATCTTTGTGTGAAAATCCTTTTCTTTAGGATTTTTCCTTCTGAGAAGCTAAGAGGCCTCAGAGACAAAATGTAAACAATGATTATCTGCCGCTGTGGAATGCAACAGGTGGGTTCGTGATTGGTCTCATGTGGATGCTTTGATTTAGTGACCACTCACAGCAGAACTGGCTCTCTCTCTGTCCGAGCCACAGATCTTTGTTATTCATTCTTTCCTTTTCTATTCTTAGCTTAGCTACCTTCTGAGAGAAAACCTTTCCTTCTATTTCTTCTTAGTATAGTTATAAAGTAATATATATATATATAATAAAATAATAAATCAAGCCTTCTGAACATGGAGTCAACATTCTTGTCTCTTCCCTCATCCAAGAACCCCTGTGAAAACTGTCACATCAGAACACATCAAAATACATTCAAACAATGTGTTTTCCACATTCTGGCAAAGTCATGGCCACATGTTGGAGGCAGACTGCTGTTGGCAGAATGGGGGAAGCCCCAGCAGCTGCTCTCCCCATGGCTGGATGGCCACAGCAGCAGAGCAAGTCTCCCACCGTGCCCACTGCTGTGGGACCCAGTGCTTTGGGCTTGTTCCCACTGAACTCAGACTGCTGCTACAGCAGCAGCATCACTTCACACATTTGATAACAAAGAGTTGGAATGGCACACAGGACTTGCCCCAAGAGCTACAAATTTTTTTTAAAAAGAGCAGGGGACGGGGGAGTTGGAATACTCAGTTCGTTTTTAATACAAGCATACCTGGATTTAAGCAGGGACACTGGGCTAATCATACTGGGGACTGCCTTGTAAGCCTTGTCTCTACCAATTCCCAGCAGTCCACAAGCAATTTTCACTACAAAGGGGTAGATAAGATTTTACAACACCTCCATGAGCAAGTCTGAGCCAGAAGTCAAAGCACAAGACAAATACTCCCAAATCTGCCCCCACTGGGGAAAGGAAAGAGAAAAGTAGATTAAACAAGTACCCTTACAGCTGAAGTGCCTGCATTTATCCCATGGTCCAACAAAAGCCCCTCAATTCAAACACACAGCTTAAGATCAAGGAATAGAAGTGTTTTGAGGCCATTTAACACCTGATTCCTATTACTTTCAAGGAGAAGTGAATGTTAAATCCCTTAAAAACACACATGCAGGTCTATTTGGGACTGCATCCTTCAAAAGCACAAATGGAGGTTTAGAATTGCAGACTGTTTCCATTGGAAAAGACCATTTAGGTCATCGAGTCCTTCCAATAACCTGAGACCCTTGACACTGCCAAGGCCACCACTGAAGCATCACCCAGGACAGGATTGGCCTTCTTGGCCACCTGGGCACACCTGGCTCACGTTCAGCCACTGCCAACCAGCACCCCCAGGTCCTCCTCTGCTGGGCGCCTTTCCAGCCACTCTGCCCCCAGCCCGTGGCCTTCCATGGGGCTGCTGTGGCCCAAGGGCAGGATGGGGCACTGCACCTTGTTGAACCTCATGCAAGTGGCCTCAGCCCATGATCCAGCCTGTCCAGACCTCTCTGCAGAGACTTCCTGCCCTCCGGCAGATCAACACTCCCACCCAGCTTGGCATTGTCTGTAAGCTGCCTGAGGTGCCCTTGATTCTCCCCTCCACATCATTGACAAAGATGTGAATCACACCTAGCCCCAGTGCTGAAACCTGGGGAACACCCCTTGTGACCAGGTGCCAGCTGGATTTAATTCCACTGAATTCCACCACTCCCTGGGCCCAGCCATCCTGACAGTTTTTACCCAGGGAAGAGTGCATTCAGTTCTCAGTCTTTTTCTCAACCTCTGTTCCATGTTTCCCCCCATGTCCAGGAGAAGACAGAGCTTCTCCTTAGACCTCCATTCATTGCTGATGTATTTACAGAAACATTTTTACTCTCTTTGCAATTTTCTTGGAAGAAATTCTCAACAGTGAGGCAGGTGAGGCACTGGGAACAAGTTGTCCAGAGGAGCTGTGGATGCCTAAGGAAGGGTGTTAGGTGAACATGACTCAGCCTCACACAGAGGTGAGGTTGGATCTGAGCTACTCTCTGTTCGGTGAAAGGGTCTTGTGGCAGCGCAGAGAGGCTGTGCAGGGAACAGCTGTGCCCTGCATGTGCCCCCCGCAAGGAGCTGTGCTGCTGCCAGTGCCCCTGGAGCTGTAGGGCTGCTGAGCTGTGGGGCAGGGAGAGGAGCAGCAGGGTGCATGTGCAGCTGAGCCATTGCTGGAGAGCACAGGGCTCTGGGCTCCCTGCTGTCCCAGGGCAGCCCAGAGGCCAGGCTGTGCCTGCGGCAGCTCTGGGGAAGTGGCTCAGGGTTTTCCCCTGGCCTGCCTCAAGTGTCTGCCAGCAGGAGTATGTTTCTCTGTGCGGCTGTTTCCAAGGAATATGTCCCATGAAATATGGAGCTTCAGATGCTTTAGGCTTGCATTCAAGCCTCTGTCACATTTTGTGTCTCCCCTTTGCAGATCTGACTGCCTGCAGTCTTACCAAGAAGTTTTCTCTGGACACTTGCAATGTTCTCCTTCCCTCCCATCCAGAACAGCTCTCTATCCCCTAAGCTCAGGAAGAAGCTGCTGGCTGTCCATAGAGTGTTTGAAGACTTGAATTTTTGTTTCGGTTTCATAGTTAGAGATGTATATATGGTCTGATAGTTTTGAATAAATGTGTTATGATTATATCCTTAAATTTTGATGACATTTTTTATGGTATATATTTTATTTTGATGATTTGAAAACCTAAAAAATATATCAATTTACATAAACCAAAGAGAATGTGAGATCAGGGCCTGCTAGCCTAGAGGTTATGGAGTGCAGCTCATTCAATGTGCCGGTGCCTCACCATGTCCTTTCCTTACCGGGCTTCTCCCTTTCCTCTTTTGCCATGTTTTCTTTGTGACATTTGTGCTGCTAT
The DNA here is from genome assembly GCF_047830755.1 of Zonotrichia albicollis. Lineage (NCBI taxonomy): Eukaryota > Metazoa > Chordata > Aves > Passeriformes > Passerellidae > Zonotrichia > Zonotrichia albicollis. The sequence continues at coordinate 195,615 of NW_027428336.1, read as the reverse complement.
TTTAACTTGTCATTGTAACAGGGCCACTTATTGACATGTTTGGGGCACAATGGATGCAAAGTCCTGTACAGACAAAAGTTTTCTACCTAGATGTGTTCTGTGCTCACCAAAGGCCTGAGCAAAGAAACAAAGACAAGTGTGCCCAAATGGCCAAGCTTTGCTCCTTTGCAATCTCACACAGATCTGGCTCTCAGGTGTCTTCAGTCACAATTCCATAGGTAAGAGGAGGTTGTGTATTTAACTGGGAAATAGTGAACTGCTTTGGAAAAGCCATCTGTATATATATGTACCCAGGACAGCAGTCCAGCTGTGTTGTTTGCAAGTTGTTTGTAGAAGGATGAGTGGACTCTGAGGCCAATAACAAGTGACAAGGGTGCCTCAAATCTATTTACACTCCAGCCTGGGTACCATTCATCCCAGAGCCATGGCACAATGCTTTAGTGTATCCTACACACACTCTGCCTGCAAGAAAAGCTTGGCTTGGCTTATTAGAGTGAAAGAAATAGAATAGAATGGACAGTGAAACTCATCCCTTTGGAATGACTCTCCTGCTTTCCAGTGTCAACTCTGCCCCTCATGCTCCCAAGGCTTGTTACAAACAACTATCTAAAATTGCTTAAAAATTCCCCGGCAAGGTTCAGTAAAAACCAGATTGAATATTAAGCAGTAGCTGAACATGGCTGAGCCTTACACAGAGGTGAGGTTGGATCTGAGCTACCCTCTAAAAAAATCATTGGCAACATTCACACTATTGCTTACAGGTCGTTTAAGGTACAACAAGGAAAAAAATACCAATAGCAACAAACAAATTTCTGTCAATCAAACAAGAAACATTCTGAGAAGTGTTTGTGTGCATGTGTGTGTGTGTGTGTGTTTAGGTGCTCTTCACAAAAGTACAGAAAGGACAAGGCTAAAAAGGAATATAGCCTAAAAGCTTAACAGCACTCCAGCTTAACTGTGGTGGTTAGACTGGAGCCTCCAGGAGTGGGGCTGTTGGCCCAGGATCCATTGCTGAGCAGTGATCCTGCCAGTGCAGCAAACTTGAGAGCTCGCTGCCCCTGAGAGGCCCCACTCAGAGGGAGGTTGCTGCTGGCAGCCACTGTGCTCCAGGAGAGCTCCAAGGGCCTCCATTGGAGCGCTCTTTATGGGCCACAAGAGAGTGGGCCTCAGCCATAAAATGCTTCCTCGTGGCCGCACTGGGGGCCAGCAGCCTGTCTAGCAAAGTGGGAGGAGAAGGATGCCGTGCCATTCAGGCAAGAAAAGTGGTTTGCAAGGCTGTTCCCTGACACCCCAGGAGCTCGTTAGGCGGCACAGGTTCCTGGGAGCGCTCCGTGTCCCTGATAAGCTCAGCAGGAGCTGAGCCCAGGGGCTGTTCAGCAAGGCCCAGGCCTGACAAGCGTTTCCCAGATCACCCTGGGGCCGCACGAGGCCGGGCCCATTCACCACCACAATCTGAAGCACCAAGTTTTGATGGAGGGTAAAAAGCCAAGGCCCAGTGGAAGTGGGCCCTGTCCTCAGGCCTGTGGGAGAATCACAATGCAGATCCTTGTGCTGCTTATTCCATCTCTCCCCTCTTTACTAAGTTCTTGGTGGCAAGGTCACTTAGGTTAGACACACAGCTAATAAACAGTGCTCCTGCAGCTTTCTGCTCAAAAAATTAAACTGAGATTACACATCCCAGATCATGTTCTGTTCCGGTTTAACTGACTGATTTGAGGAATTTCTGGAGCAGCAAATTTGCTTCCTCAAATGTTTACTGTGTGTGACATGGAGCACAGAAGAAAGATTTAATGTCAAAGCCACTGCCCAGGCAGTGCTCTTTTGACAAGTTCTGCCCTGAGCTTTCCTTAGGAAGATCTGAAATGTTCAATGTCACCAGCACAAGCTCCTGCAATGGCTGCTGGCCAGCAGAGCAGGGCTGTCAGCTGTGAAACAAGTGTTGCCACAAGCAGCAACAAGCAACAAGCTCTCCCACGGCAGCAAATCATGAGCTGGGAAGGATCTGATCTAAAGGCCAAAGCTCCTTAGCTCCTTCCAAGAGGGCTGGAACACTTCCTCATTCCAATGAGCTGCGGTGCTGGACACCACAGCTCTGTGTGAGCACTGGACACAAGTTGCTCCCACTGAGTGCTGGGATGGTTCCTGCAGGAGCTCTGGGCTCCTGTGAGTGCCAGACACAATGAGGAGAGAAGGAGCCCAGGGCACTGACACACCTTTGCCTTGGGCATAGCCCGGCCTGGAACAAACACCCTGAAAGGTTTCCCCTTTGGCCCATGTCTTGAAAGGTCAGGTCAGCTGTTTGATGACTCAGGTTGGTTTGGTGTCAAGGAATTTCCCTCAGAAATACTGGGTTTGTCTCCCTCTGTGCCTTCCCCTCAGCAGCTTTGGGGATGCTCCTGTGTGAAGCCATCTGTCTCACACAGTTGGAGACAACTTAAATCCAACACTCTGTAATAAGTCGTCTCCTCTAATGTGTTCCAACAATCCACTTCCAGCAATAGGAAATTAATACTAATAGATGAAAGCGGAAGGAAACCAACAGCTTATTAACAAACAGAATGCCTACAAAGCAAGAACAAAGGCAGTGACTTCTAGATATCAAACTGCCAGACCTCACCGTCTTCCACTGGAACAAAGACCCAAAATGCCAGAGGAAAATCCCCCCAGGACTCGCGTTCCAAGATGGCGCCGGGTTCTCCCTCAGGAAGAACAGGAGCCATCACGGAGTAGTTCCGGCAGCAATGAATGTTCAGGGGCTTGTCCAGCACTGACTTTCTCCCAATGGCAGAGCTCTGGGGAGCAGCCACGGCAGGTGAAGCAGCTGGACTGGAGCCCCTCGGTTCTTTTCTCCCCGCTGTGGCTCAGCTCACACACTCTCGGGCTGGGAGCGGAGCCGCTTCGCTTCTGCCGGCACCGTGTCCCTGGGCTTGGACAAACAGATTTCAGCCAGGAGAGCCCTGCACACTGTTCCTCGTATCTCTCATAACAGCCTCAAACAACTACAAACACTCTGCCTACAGCAGCTTTCACAAAGAGCTGCAGAAATCCAGGATAGCCTAAAGTGAGCGGCAAAAGGCTTTTGCCTTGCTCTTGCCACCAGAATTCTTGATGATCTGATGCAATTTGATTCACATATAACATGGTTTCTGAGTTTTTCCATTGAAATATTTCATGATGAGTGACAAGCCTTGGGAGCAAGAGGTACAGGACCGATGTGCGAAACCATGAGCATATCCTCCAAAGTGACCAGTTTAATTGTCCATTTTATTACTCTTGTATTTATTGCACAACTCATAGGCAAATCCAAGCTTTGCTTGGAGGCAAAACAGGCATGGGATACACTAGAGTCCCTTGTAGGGTCACCAGGGCTGGCAGTGACAAAGCAGGCTGTCTGCTTCATTGTGAACCACTACAGAGCTACATCCCAACGTGTTTTTAGGAAGCACTGAATTATTAAGCCCCCTGTTTCTGCATGAGATACAAAAAAGGAGATCCCAAATGATTTTCATGCAAGCATGCAGTAAAGAACTGATCTTGCTCTCCTAATTGAAGCTTTGGCTTGGGCAATTGCACTCTTCCCATTCATCTTTTGACACAGACACTCCAGGTTTGCCCCCACACCCCTGCAAGGCTGGCAGTCACTGTTTCCCATTTACTGTTCTTCCCTAGAGCCAGTACAGTGGCTTCTTTGAAACTAAAAGCCCTGAGATCTGGTTGTCTTGAAGGAGCATGAAATGCTATTCAAGTGTTCACATTGGTAATACCCAGGTCTGCACTCCCCAGAGCTCTGAAGCAGCAGCAGGAGGACCATGCATCATTGCTGTTTGTGGATGTTCATGTTTCTGGTGGGCAAGAGCAATGGCTTTGAGGAGGGACAAGAATGCCCCTCTTCCAACAGTGGCTGAGAAAGGAGATGTGAAGTTTCACTGCCTTTTCTAGGATATTTTTGAAAGATCTAAGAGAATATTGCAGCATAGAGCTGGTCCCTAATTTTGTCTCCAGAGAAATCCCCAAAAGAGACATTCAATCTCCTGCTGATGGCAGCCCCATAAGCTCATGGACCAGTTTTCCCTGAAACATGCCACCCTGTCTGGACTTTACTAGGCCAGGACTAAACCCATAGCTAAGCAAACACGTGCAGCAACATGACACAGAGTTTTTCCATCAGAAAACCCAATTAACACATTCACATGCAGTTTATTCTGTAACATCAGAAGCTGGCAGCCATGAGGATTTTGCTGGCAAAAGGTTGCAGTATGCACTGGGACCAGAAGTGGTTTTCTTTAAGGCAAAGCAAATTGAAATGTGAAGTTTAAAAGCTTCAAACGACTGTGAAAGAAAACTGCAAAATAATTTCTGGATAAGTGTTCTGGTTTAAAAGCAAAACCAGTGAGAGACTCTAAGTCAGAAATACAATTTATTAGGAAAAGGGGAAAAAAAAAAAAAAACCACAAAAATACCCCATCCAAAATACATGCAATAATGTAAAAGAAAAACCACTGACAGAGTCAGAATACAAGCTCTGACACCCTCTTGGTCAGGGTACTGGTAGCAGTCCAGTTGGATTAGTGGCTGCACTCCTCCTGGAGTGGCACATGTGATCCTGTAGAAGGGTATAGTCTTCCTCTGAAGTTCCAGTGGAAAAGGCGGCCATTCCTCTGGGAATCCAGTGGAAAGGCTGCTTGTTCTGTCCCAAACTCCAGATTATTTGCAGGTGGGGATGCTTGGTTCCTCCCCTCTGGGCACAGCATCTCACAATGGGCTCTTATCATTCCATGAGTCATGGGGTGGGTCCATGAGACAGAAAGGGCTCCCAGAGGGAATTATCTCTGAGTCATGGGGAAAGGCATTGATGGGCCCATTAACAGGAGATAAGGAAAAGAACAATGCCCCTCCTGGTTTCAACAGCTCTTGAAGATGGAAATAGAATACATCCTTATATTGTAACCAAGGATAATAGGGAGCATTGTCAATGATCATGCAGCCAACCAAGAGCTGGAGCTGAATCCAGAATTGCTTGTTCCAGCTACACAGGAATTCATTACCCTGGCAAGCACAGCTCCATGGGAACAAAGATCTCTCATCTCTGGGCTGAATTGTAGCATTGTGTGTCCTGGATGAGTTTTCTTGTAAAGTTGTTAATTTTTTTATAAGTAGGTGTCATGGTTTGAGCCTGGCACAGAGCCAGTGCCCCTATGAAAATTCCCTCACCCTGGTGTCTGCTGTGAGATGTGACCAGGAATAAACAAAACAGGCTCCAGCTTAAACATAAAGAACACTTTATTACCTAAACTACAGGAAAATAGGGAAAAACTATAAGGAAAAGAAAAAAAAATTGAAAACCTTACAAAAAAACCACTTTCCTCCTCCCCACTACCTGAATTTCCCAATCCGATACATTCTCCCAAATCACCAACTGCCCAGCCTGGCACCACACTTTAGTATACTCAAACTTCAGTTCATGAAGAGGAGAGGAGTCCTTCTTGTTCCATAGGCTTCCCCTGGAAACACACTGAAACCTCGTGTGCTTCCCTGTCACTTCGGCACCGCCCGGAAAAAAGTCCTTTTGCCGCTTGTGACATCTTCCTTCCATGCCCAGTGCTCTCACCACCGTGCATGGATCAGAGCTGCTTTTAGGGTTGTCTTTTAAGGATGCCTTGTCTCACTCCAAAAAGGCACAGTCTCTGCTTTGGGACATCTGTCCCCCCCATATTTTTCCAACCCCCTGGGGCCGCGGGGTCCTCACGATGAACCCTCCTGGTTCTGAGGCACTGCCTCCCCCTAAGTGCAGTCTCTGTGTCACAGGAACAAACTGAGTCCATGGCCACAAGAAAAGTCCAGCCACAAGGCCACTCCAAGCATCTCTCTCTTCACTCAGCCAGTCTTCTCTACGTCCTTCAGGCCAGGTCCTTGTCTCATCTCATCTCCTATCTCCCTTCTTATTCAGCTTCGAGGAGGATTAGCATTTTTGCAAGGCCCCAATCATGAAAGAAAGGGGTTAAAACTTTCAGTCTCTGTCTGTCCTGGAGCTGCGGCACTCCCACACCTCCTCCCACTTTGCTGCCGCTCCGGCCGGGCACTCTTCCCCCCCCCTCCTTCTCCTCCTGGGCCGGCTGCTATCACATTCGGTGTCGCCCGCTCTCCTCTCTCCTTCCTGGGGGGGGGATGGCTGCCCGAGGGCTGACTCCCTGGGCTCTTCCACCCTTCCATCCTCGAGGGCCTTCTCACCCCCCATCTCTGTCCAGGCCCCAGGCCTACCGCATGGCAGCCCCTCCCCCGCCCAGCAGCAGCGGCTGGACAGGGGAGGGTGATCTGACCTCTTCGCCTCGACGTCCCAAGAGGACCTCCCAGGGCCAGAGCCCTGCTTTTTAACCCCTGTGTATTCTCGGAGGTGTGTCCAAACCCCACTGGCTACACCAGGTGCCAGTCTCAAACTCAGAACATTCATTGGTTTGACCACAGCTTCCCAGAATTCCCACTTCTTCCTGGTCAAACCACCACAGTAGGGTTTTGGTTTGACCCTCGGTTCCCCCCATGTTCTCCCTCCTAATGGTTTGTTCCTCCTGCCAGTTACCTGTCTATCAATGTAACCAACCCCCTTTCATTTCAAGAAATTTCTATGTCAATCTTCCCTTACTTAACATATGATTTGTCCCCTGAGCCTTGTCCCTCCCCTACGCCATTCCTATTGGTTCAGGTGTGTCCCTCGCTCCTCCCCTGAGCTTCGTTCATTGGTCCCTCGTGGCTCCTCGTGTCACGCCTGTAATAAGTAACAATATATTTGTTCATTAATAGCTAGATGATAATTTAAATTGAAAACAATAGCTAAATAGCTTTTGTAGAATATCTATAGGGCTGTATGGGAAACGTTTAAGTAGTGCTTGGGCCACAAATCCCCCCTTGGTAACCAGATACAGCTACATCTAGTAATAATTACTAACCTTGTAACCTTTTGTTTGCTCTGCAAAAATTCCAACCTATAGATGTAGGAGACTTTCTGAAACACATATGGTAACAATTATTAACCTTGCAAGAACGTTGAGCTTAAAAGATTAGACTTATAGGTATGCCTTATAAGGAAAGTGGCCAAAGAGGAAGACTTGGGGCCTTCATCCCACGACCACTAGAAGGCAGAAAAAAGACCCCTAGCAACAGGAGGAGCACGCGCAGAAAACAGACCACGTCACCCAGGAATTCGGAGAAAAAGGACAATAAAAAGCGAACTTAAAAGGGGGAGACGCGTGCCTAAGAGAGCGAAGTCTCCTGGCCGCCCAGCACTGAATCTTGCTTATTCTTGCTTGCATAATAATAAAGATTATTGCACAATTCTTAAATTCGGTCGGTTCGTTTATCACAATTTGGTGCCGTGACTCAAATCCTGAGACAGGGTTGGTTTGAGAATTCGGGGGGGGGGTGCCCCCACCCCTTTGGTGGCCCTCATCTTCTCAACCGACCCCCCCTCTGGACTGACGAACCTAAATTCGAGAATAAGCAAGGAAACACCAGTGACCCTGTAAGCTTTGTGCACGAAGATCCGAGCGAAGACGCAGGACGCGTGAGAATACGGGTGAACCGCTTGGTTGGGTTGGAATCCCAGGGCAAAGTGAATGAGACGTCCAACTGAGGACGAAGCAAGAGGGACCCTCCAGTAGTGCGGTTCTCGTAACCCGCGAGGGAGCGAGCCACGACCGAGGGGGGTGTGTGTGTGTGTGCGTGGAGGTGCCTTGGAAGATGGGGCAGAAGGAGAGCAAGCCTTCTGACCCCCTGGGGGAGGGCCCCCGGTTACCCCCAATACCTAAGGATAGTCCGTTAGGATTAATGATTAACTATTGGGATGATTTTCCCTCCAGAAAAGGGAAGGATAAAGCAAAAATGATAAATTATTGCATGGTAGTATGGGGGGTAAGAAACTGGATTCAGGAAATACATACTGGCCCGTTTTCGGATCCTCTGAGGACTGGGTCTGTCAAGCCTTGAATATCTATGTGAATTCCAAAGAGCCAGAAAACCTGGAGGAGAGTGCTTATGCTAAATTGTGGTTGGTAGGAAGTAATGAGCAAATAACTAGATTGCTCCCCCTTAAGGGAAGCCAAGGGGAAGAAGATAGAAAGAAAAAGTCCCGAGTGGAGGAAGAGATTTCTATTTATCCTCCCCCATATGTACCACCACCAGCCCCAGCCCCTCCTGTATCCCTTCCAAACATTCCTCCAGCATCAGCCCCTGACAAACAGCAGGTCACAGACTCCTCGGATTACAGGAGACATACTCGGAGCCAAATGAAAACAGTAATTGAGGAAGGAGAGAACAGTGGATTGTTCCCTCTTAGGGAAATAGCATTAGGAGGACCTCAGGCTGGGATGGGGTTTGTCACTGTCCCCTTAAACTCAGGAGATGTCCGTGAGTTTAAGAAAGAGATGGGAAAATTATTAGAAGACCCTACAGGAGTAGCAGAAAGGGTGGATCAGTTCCTGGGACCAAATAAATATACCTGGGTAGAGATACAGTCCATTCTAGGCATACTATTTACAACAGAGGAGAGAGGGATGATTAGAAGGGCAGGAATGAGAATTTGGGATGCCCAGCATGTTCAGGGTCCTGTGGCTGATGTCAAATGGCCCTTGCAAAATCCCAATTGGAATAATCAGGACCCCAACCATCGTGGTCATATGCAGGACTTAAGAACTATTATAATCCAGGGCATACGAGAGGCTGTGCCCCGGGGACAAAATATAAGCAAGGCATTCAGAGAGTGCCAAGGAAAGGATGAGACCCCCACTGAATGGTTGGAAAGATTAAGGAAGAGTTTTCAGTTATACTCAGGGGTGGATCCAGAGACGCCTATGGGGCAAGCACTCCTGAAAACACAGTTTGTAGCTAAATCGTGGGAAGACGTTCGAAAGAAATTAGAAAAGTTAGATGATTGGCAGGACAGAGGACTTGATGAATTGCTTAGGGAGGCTCGAAAAGTATATGTTAGACGGGAGGAAGAAGCACATAAAAGGCAAGTTCGGATGATGGTGGCAGCAGTAAGGGAGGGGCAGCGAAACAACCCTCCGCCACGGGAAAGAAATGACATGAGGAGGGTTTCCCGGGATTTAGGAGGGCCCCCAGTGGGGGGGGAGAGAAGGAACGGGGTGCTACTACTGTGGTGGGAAAGGACACATGAAGAGGGAATGTCGAAAGAGGCTTAGGGATGAGAAAATGTTCAAAGAGGATTAGGGGGGGGTCAAGGGCTCTATTTATTGGGGACTCAAATGTCATCAGAGCCCTTGGTAAAACTTAAAGTGGGTCCCCAGCAAACCCCCATAACCTTCCTTGTAGACACGGGGGCCGAGAGATCAACAGTTCAGTCTTTGCCCCCGGGATGTAAGATTTAGCCTTTAACAGTACAGGTTATTGGGGCAAAAGGGGAACCCTTCAAGGTTCCTGCAATTAAAGATGTCTTAATAGAATCAGAGAAAAAAATAGGGATAGGATCCTTGCTACTAGTTCCTGAAGCCGATTACAATTTATTAGGTAGGGATTTAATGGTGGAATTAGGAATAAATAGAAATATTGAAGAAAAACAGTTGAAAGTCTGACTGTGCCCCCTACGGGCCACTGACGAGGAGAAGATAAACCCGGAGGTTTGGTATACCCCTGACACAGCAGGGAGACTGAATATAGAGCCTTTCACAGTTATTATCCAAAACCCGGAAATCCCAGTGAGGATAAAACAATATCCCATGTCAGACGATGGGCAAAGGGGACTAAAACCAGAAATAGAACGGTTAATACAACAAGGGCTCTTGGAACCTTGTATGTCTCCCTTCAACACCCCATCTTACCTGTAAAAGAACCAGATGGGAAATACCGACTAATACATGATTTAAGGGAAATAAATAAGAGAACTATTGCCCGGTTCCCTGTAGTAGCTAATCCCCATACATTGCTCAGTCAATTGAAACCTGATGACCAATGGTATAGTGTTATAGATTTAAAAGACGCCTTTTGGGCATGCCCCTTGAAGCAAGAATGTAGGGACTATTTTGCATTTGAATGGGAAGATCCCGATACCCACCAAAAGCAACAACTAAGGTGGACCGTGCTCCCACAGGGATATACCGAGTCCCCGAATTTATTTAGGCATGCATTAGAACAGATAATGAAAACCTATACCCCAAACCCAGGAATAACCCTTGTTCAATATGTAGATGATCTGTTAATAGCTGGAAAGAGTGAGGAAGCAGTTAGGGAAGAAAGCATTAAGCTTTTAAACTTTTTGAGCATTCAGGGGCTGAAGGTGTCCAAAAATAAACTGCAATTCGTAGAAGAAGAAGTGAAGTACCTGGGACACCGACTCAGTAAAGGAACTAAAACAGTAGATCCAGAGAGGGTTAAGGGAATCCTCTCCCTTCCCCCCCCAAGAAATAAGAGACAAATTAGACAGCTATTGGGTCTCATAGGATACTGCAGACAATGGATTGAAAACTTTAGTGGCAAAATAAAATTCTTGTATGAAAAACTAACTACTGAAGGTTTGATTAAATGGACTGAAAAGGATGATGAATCATTAGAACAACTAAAAGAGGAATTGACTAATGCCCCGGTGCTAAGCCTCCCCGATGTTAGGAGACCTTTTTATTTGTTCGTTAATACTGAGGCAGGAGTAGCATTTGGGGTACTGGCTCAGGACTGGGCCAGCAGTCGAAAACCAGTGGCATACATTTCTAAATTACTGGATCCAGTAAGTAGGGGATGGCCAACATGCTTGCAGATTATAGTAGCCACAGCCCTTTTAGTGGAGGAAGCTCTCAAAATTACCTATGGAGGAGAACTGAAAGTTTTTACTCCCCATAATATACGGGCAGTATTGCAACAAAAGGCAGAAAATGGATAACAGACTCCAGACTTTTGAAATACGAGGGCATTTTACTGTCATCCCCTCGGTTGATACTTGAAACCACCTCTCTGCAAAACCCTGCTGAATTCCTGTTTGGGGATCCACAGGAGAATTTAACTCATGATTGCTTACATAGCATAGAGAAACAAACAAAAATTAGACCGGATCTCGAAGAGGAAGAACTGGAAGAAGGAGAAAAGTTATTTGTGGATGGTTCCTCTAGGGTTGTTGAGGGAAAGCGAATCTCGGGATATGCCATTGTGGGAGGTGAAAATTTAGAAATAATAGAATCCGGCCCTCTGAGTCTTAGTTGGTCAGCCCAGGCCTGTGAGCTTTATGCGGTATTGCGGGCTCTGAAATTCTTGGAAGCTAAGGATGGGACCATCTATACGGATTCAAAGTATGCCTTTGGAGTGATACATACTTTTGGAAAAATTTGGGAAGAAAGAGGGTTAATAAATTCCCAAAGAAAAGAATTAATACATCGGGAACTAATCACTCAGATATTACAAGCGTTAAGAGGCCCAAAGAGAATAGCAATAGTACATGTTAAAGGACATTAAAAGGGTCCCTCCCATCTGATCAGAGGAAACAATATAGCAGATAGAGAAGCAAAGAAAGCTGCCCTCAGAAAATTCCAGGAGCAGGGAACAAGGAGAATGCGAGATGGCGAAAGAGTTTGTGTCCTGAACTTCACAGCCCAGGAAAAGGAAAAATTAGACAGAATGGGAATAACAGAGAATGAGGGTATTCGAAAATTACCAGATGATAGGGAAGTGCTGCCAAAATCTGTAGCTCAGAGGATAGTGCAGCAGTTACATGAAAAGACTCACTGGGGAACCTAAGCCTTAGTAGATCAGTTTACTATTAAGTATATGTGTATAGGAATTTATGATATAGCAAAACAAGTAGTTAGGGGATGTATAACATGCCAGAGGGTTAATAGGCATCAAGCTCGAGAAAGGATTCCAGGAGGAAGGGAATTAGCACACCGACCTTTTTCACATGTACAAGTAGATTTCACCAAGCTACCAAAAGTAGGGAGGTACAAGTACTTATTGGTACTAGTAGATCATCTAACCCACTTCGTAGAAGCATATCCTACATCATGGGCTACTGCAAACGTAGTGATTAAAACCTTACTGGAAGAAATAATCCCTAGGTATGGATTAGTAGAAATATTAGACTCTGATAGAGGCCCCCATTTCGCAAATAAAGTACTAAAAGAGGTAACCACGGCCTTAGGTACTAAATGGAAATATCACACTCCTTGGCACCCTCAAAGCTCAGGGAGGGTAGAAAGGGCAAATGGAGAAATCAAGAAGCAACTCACTAAACTTATGGTGGAAACTAAAATGTCATGGGTCAGATGTTTACCCCTGGCACTGCTAAACATTAGAACCCAACCTAGGACGGATGTGGGAATTTCTCCCTTTGAAATGCTCTATGGAATGCCTTACGACTTAGAGCTACCAGGGAACCATCCCTGTATCCAAGATAGTCAAATTCAGAGTTACATACAACAGCTAATGAAACGAAGGGAGGAACTAAAACGAAAAGGGCTATTGGTACAAAGACCCCCTTTGGACATAGCAATGCATAAGCTTAAACCTGGAGATAGAGTCCTAATTAAAACTTGGAAAGAGACCTCCCTAACACCCCAATGGGAAGGTCCCTATGTTGTTCTGTTTACCACAGAGACAGCCGTCCGAACTGCTGAAAAAGGCTGGACACATGCCAGTCGAGTGAAAGGACCCATCACTGCAGACACCCCTTGGGAGGTGACCAGTCGCCCTGGAGATCTACGATTGACTCTTCGGAAAACATAAGAATGCATAGCAACTGGTAATATGAATGACTGAGAGGGAGAAACACCGACTGCAGCTACTGGTCAGAGACAATATTCAAAGGGTGGGAAAGGAACTGAAGTGTCCTCTTATTTGGCACACATGGGATGATCTGATATCAGTGGCTGAGGTCCTCTCTGAGATAAGGCGGCCACTGTCTAACAGACCTGGGTGCATTAAATGTGGTGATCCCATCTGTAGGGCATGGATAAAAATATTTTGCGGGGGATGTAGGCTCAAATGGTGGGTTTTCCAATCACAGTTAGGTGGGGGTATCTGGTATCATACTTGTGATTGGGGTTGGAGGAGGGAAAACCCTTACACGGCTCTAAGCAAATTTGCAACAGCCCCAGGACAAAGAGAAATCCCTTATAGGGAGGCAATAACATTAATTGAAAATATAGAGCAGAGGAGACATTGGGCCCTGGCCTGGGCAATACATCACCAATCATATAGGATCATCTGCCAAAATCAGAGTGTGATATTAGACCAGGTGTGTGTAGGGAAAAAGATTCATGTCCCCATAGAGTGGCAAGTTGAGCCCCGAAATTGGGATAGTACCGTACGCTGCTACTTCCGAATATATAAGAAATGAGCCCGTAAGGCTCGGAGGAAAAACCCAGACAGTGAGACTCAGGCCCTATAAAGCTCGCTAGGAACGACAGAGAATCTGCCATAAGATAAGAGAGATCCTTTGCCTGGAGGCCTGGCAGCCTGCCCTTAGGAGTGGGGGCAGGAACGAAAGAAATAGCCCAAATAATGCACCCCCTGAAGACTACCCCTGCTGCCAAGAAGATAATGATCCCTGCAGACCGATACACCCGGGCTGGCAGGCGAGGCAGAGAGGTAAGGAGGAGTGAGGAAGAGCAACGGGCCTCAGGAACAGGAACGGAGCACAGGAATGCTCCAGGTAAAAGAGATATGGTTATAAGAGGTGAACAAAATTTGTTGCTAGGACCCTGCCCTGCTTGGCGAGCTATTTTTATCATTATAATCCTGAGCTTCCCGACTGCCTGGGGAAACCCCCATCAGCCTTACAAAGGGAACAAGATCCTAGTCAAACGGACCCTGATCACTGACTGGTCTCAGGCCTTTTTGCAATTTACCGGATCTATGGGAAATACCACAGGTTTGAGTTTACAAACTTTAGTTCTGCATGACGGTCTGCCGTATGCTAAACACGAATGGAAGAGGCAGAAAACTTGGGAGCTTCAAGGAGTAGTGGGAGAACAAATTAATATTGGATGTCGAGTGGTTAATGGATCAGACTATACTAACACAATCTCAATCAGTGTTTCCATGGGTCAGGAGGATAAACAAATAAATTTTGAATACCCAGCACGAGACTGCTGGCAAAACTTCACATTAACTCACACGGCAGAGGTAGTCTGTCTCTGGACAAAAGATACACAAGGCCTTTCCTTTAAATTCACAATAAATATTAAAACACAATCTACCACTACTAAACCACACATTATCACCATTTCACCTACACCACCGGTCACACTCACACCAAAAATTTTCAAAATAGGACCTTATATAATCAAAAAAATTGGTCAACAACAAATATTATTTAATCCAGCATGGTCTCTAAAACAGGTCGAACTGCTAATGCAGACTAATGTTTCAGAAATCCAGCCAGCTTGTTCTCTGTTTTTGCAAACATCCTTTGAAGGCTGGACTACTTGGCTCAGGAAACGCAGCTCTTTTAAAACAAGGAAACTTAGAGATGTGACTGGTGTTCTAGGCACAGGACTGGGAATTCTGAATAGCATCGATTCGGAGGTACTAATGAACAAACTGGCTGCTACGGCCAGAGATCTGTCCAAATTACAGCAACCACTGAGGTCATCTCTACTGGCTTTGGGGAGACACCAGTGGACGTTGTCAAACATTTTGCCAAATTGGGAAAGAGTAAATGTGAACGATCACAAATTGGTAATTGATGCACTTGGTGCCACACAAAATAATGTCTCCTTAGCCCTCAGCTGTATCCGGGCACAATTATGGATGCAGTCAGTCTCTGCTGCAATTATAAGAGAGGGCGAGGAAGGCACTTTCCCCACAGAAATTCGGAAAATAATTTGGGATAATGCCACTGAGTTTGAAAGGGAATTCCAATCCTCGTGGAAACTGGTGAATTTTACCTATAACCCTATTTCTAATACAGTCACTGCCTTTGTCTTGACCATACAAAATGCCTCTGTACATCTAGTTTTTCCTGTCATTGCATTAGGAATAAACCATGACGGAGCTGTCCTCTATCCTACAGAACATAGAGGATGGGTCCGTCAGCTTGGTGACAAATGGCAAACTGTTGACTTGGAATCTTGTATTGTACGAGAACAGTTGGGATTCATCTGCGAGGGCGCTGTAATTATAGCTCAAGATATCTGTTTGGACACAGAGCAAAACATTTGCCATTTTGAGATTCGCCCTAATGAAGTTTCTAAAACAGTTCTTATATACATAGGCAATGGGTGCACGTGTTTCAGAACTCTCTGTGATTTTGTGCTAGTAGATGATGTTATGGTGGATACAAAGAATCACTCAAACTTCTGTGCTTGTAACTTCACCAAGATTACAGGGTGTGACACCACTTATGAAGCTACAGTTACCTCTCACCAACTATTACAATCCAACTACACGCTGATTCACAAGTTAATGCCCACCCCGATTGGGATGAACTTCACCCTAGTGAGACAACTATTGTTTCACCAGGATCTGATAAAAATTCTTGAGAAAATCAGGAAAAGCGGACAGAAGACCCTAGTAACTGTTCAACATGATGTAGAGAAAATACACCAGGTAGTAGAAAGAGTGAAGCAAGATAGCAATTATAGGTGGTGGGACACCCTGTTCGAATGGTCACCTACTGCCACAGGTGTCTTAAACAGTATGTGCCATCCCACTGTCGTTCTTTTAATTCTGATTGTACTAGGATTTATTTTCTCAGCAGTTCAATTTGTTGTGAATTGGAATATGATGAAAAGACTAAAGAAATTAGCAGGTATAATTAATGCACAGAGCTTAACTGATGAAATAGATCAGTTAGCGCTTGCTAGGAAGGAGCTAAAAAGGTTTAATGAACAAAATTGGTAAAAAGAGAAATGGGGGATTGTAATAAGTAACAATATATTTGTTCATTAATAGCTAGATGATGATTTAAATTAAAAAAACAATAGCTAAAATAGCTTTTGTAGAATATCTATAGGGCTGTATGGGAAACTTATAAGTAGTGTTAAAGTTACAACCCCCCCCCCCTTGGTAATTGGATACAGCCACATCTGGAAATAATTTCTAACCTTGTAGAATTGCTTGCTCTGCAAAAATTCTACCCTATAGATGTAGGAGACTTTCTGAAACACATATGGTAACAATTATTAACCTTGCAAGAATGTTGAGCTTAAAAGACTAGACTTATAGGTATGCCTTATAAGGAAAGCGGCCAAAGAGGAAGACTTGGGGTCTTCATCCCACGAACACCAGAAGGCAGAAAAAAGACCCCTAGCAACAGGAGGAGCACGCACAGAAAACAGACCACGTCATCCAAGAATCTGAAAAAAGGACAATAAAAAGCGAACTCAAAATGGGGGAGGTGCGGGCCTAAGGGAGCGAAGTCTCCTGGCAGCCCAGCGCTGAATCTTGCTTATTCTTGCTTGCATAATAAAGATTATGGTACAATTCTTAAATTCAGTCGATTCGTCTATCACAGCTGACAGAGTCAGAATACAAGCTCTGACACCCTCTTGGTCAGGGTACTGGTAGCAGTCCAGTTGGATTAGTGGCTGCACTCCTCCTGGAGTGGCACATGTGATCCTGTAGAAGGGTATAGTCTTCCTCTGAAGTTCCAGTGGAAAAGGCGGCCATTCCTCTGGGAATCCAGTGGAAAGGCTGCTTGTTCTGTCCCAAACTCCAGATTACATGCAGGTGGGGATGCTTGGTTCCTCCCCTCTGGGCACAGCATCTCACAATGGGCTCTTATCATTCCATGAGTCATGGGGTGGGTCCATGAGACAGAAAGGGCTCCCAGAGGGAATTATCTCTGAGTCATGGGGAAAGGCATTGATGGGCCCATTAACAGGAGATAAGGAAAAGAACAATGCCCCTCCTGGTTTCAACAGCTCTTGAAGATGGAAATAGAATACATCCTTATATTGTAACCAAGGACAATAAGGAGCATTGTCAATGATCATGCAGCCAACCAAGAGCTGGAGCTGAATCCAGAATTGCTTGCTCCAGCTATGTAGGAAATCATTACCCTGGCAAGCACAGCTCCATGGGAACAAAGATCTCTCATCTCTGGGCTGAATTGTAGCATTGTGTGTCCTGGATGAGTTTTCTTGTAAAGTTGTTAATTTTTTTATAAGTAGGGTTTTGGTTTGGCCCTCGGTTCCCCCCATGTTCTCCCTCCTAATGGTTTGTTCCTCCTGCCAGTTACCTATCAATGTAACCAACCCCCTTTCATTTCGAGAAATTTCTATGTCAGTCTTCCCTTACTTAACATATGATTTGTTCCCTGAGCCTTGTCCCTCCCCTGGGCCATTCCTATTGGTTCAGGTGTGTCCCTCGCTCCTCCCCTGAGCTTTGTTCATTGGTCCCTTGGGGCTCCTCATGTCACACCCTTCCCCTTTATAAGTGCCTCCCCACCGGTTTTTCCCTGACACCGTTACTGGCCCCGCCTGGGTCCATAAAGTGGTCTCTGGCATCCATTCTTGTGTCCACTCCCTCCTTCCTTCGCCTCAGTACTTTGCAGTCCTGCTCACGCCTGCGTCACCACGCTGCAGACGGAGCCACTACTCAGGGGTTCTGGCAGAGATCCTGGGAGAGGCGAGATTCGTGGTCTGCGCCGGTCACTCCGGGAGCAGCTAGCTGGCACCCGTCAGCTCCAGTGGCTGCGGGACAAGACTGCAGTGAATGGCGCCCAGACTGCAGTTTAGATTTGAGGGACTCTTGTCACTTGTCATTGGCCTCACAGTCCACTCATCCTTCTGCAAATAACTTGCAAACAACACAGCTGGACTGCTGTCCTGGGTAAATATACATACAGATGACTTTTCCAAAGCAGTACATCATTTCCCAGGGAAAGACACAACTTCGTCTTGCCTATGAAACTGTGATTGAAAACACCTGAGAGCCAGATCTGTGTGAGATTGCAAAGGAGCAAAGCTTTGCTATTTGGGCACAATTCTCTTGGTTTCTTTGCTCAGGCCTTTGGTGAGCACAGAACACATCTAGGTAGAAACTGTTGACTAGACAGGATCCTTTGGATCCATTGTCCCCCAAACATGTCAATGTGTGACAAGTTACAAAGACAAGTTGAAACAGCAGCACAAATGGCGCAAAGAAAACATGGCAAAAGAGGAAGAGGAGAGGCCCAATGACAAAAGGATGTAGTGAGACACTGGCACATCAAGTGAGCTGCACTCCCACAACCTCTAGGCCAGCAGGTCCTGGTGTCACAACCTCTTTTTTGGTTTCTTTAATTTTTTTTTAATTTTTTATTTTTTGTAAATCACCAAAATTAAATATATGCAGTTAAAATGATGTCATCAAAACTTAAAGATACAATCAAAAAACATTTATTTAAAACTACATTGAAATATCATATGTACATAAATAACATTTATAAAAGTACAAAAATAATTGCATCTAAATAATATATGTACAGTTGTAATTACGAAGCTTAAAACATAAATCCTGTTAGTGAAAAACTCTTCAGTCAGTCGGTGGCCTCTTCCTGATCTTCAAGGAAAGAGTTCTTCTGGACTGGAGGCAAGAGCTTGGTTGATAACAGGAACATCGGAAGGTACCAGACAAAACCACTTGGCAAGACTGTATCCACTCAGGCCGGCAAAGTGGAGGCACAGAATGGATCAGAGCCTGCAACGCAAACCTAAAGCATCTGCAGCTCCATATTTCAGGGGACAGACTTCCTGGAAACAAGAATTCTTAACTGCTGCACAGGGAAACATGTTCCTGCTGACAGACTTTTGAATCAGGCCAGGAGAAAACTCTGACCCATTCCCCAGAGGAATTCTACAGCCTGGCCTCTGGGCTGCCCTGGGACAGCAGGGAGCCCAGAGCTCTGTGCTCTCCAGCAATGGCTCAGCTGCACATGCACCCTGCTGCTCCTCTCCCTGCCCCACAGCTCAGCAGCCCTACAGCTCCAGGGGCACTGGCAGCAGCACAGCTCCTTGCAGGGGCACATGCAGGGCACAGCTGTTCCCTGCCAATGGGCACAGCCTCTCTGCGCTGCCACAGGACCCTCCCACCAGACAGTGGCCCAGCTCCCTGCTTACCTTTTTCTGAGGCTGATCCATGCTTGGTCTTCACCTTGCCCTCAGTCTGGAGCTCCGTCAGGCCCCCCATGCCATGACTAGGAAGGGCGATGGAGACAATGGGGGCAGATGCACACCCTTCCTTAGCATTTTGTCATTTTTGGCACTGCTGAAAAGTCCCATCCGGAGGTGTCCAACTCAGCACTTGGTCAGCTTTCTGGAGAACATGAAACCTTCACCTCCAGCCCAAAAGGCTGGAGAGGTTTTCCTGCACGTGTGGAGGCTTGCTCTCAGCACACGTAATCAGCTGGGTGCCCATCACCTCGCAGAGGGCACAGGCCAGCTTGGTGACCACAGCGCAGACGTTGGCGCTTCGCACCGGCAGCGCCTTGTTCTCCAGGCAGGACCAGAGCACGGGCAGGGCGTAGCGCTGCACCACTTCAGGGCTCTTGGCATGAACCCATTCCACAAGCACTGCCGGGACAGACACACAGCTCCTTACCCACCAGCCTCAATGCAAACAAGGATCTACCTCTGCTTTTGCTTCTTGGGAGCCTCTCTGGCCAAGATCAGTGAAATAGCACACAGAGCCCCACGACCCAGAAACGGGCAATGCAGCTGATCATCCTTGAAACAGAACCCCCAGCCCCTCAGGACTAATTTCTCCAACCAGAGCCTTGTAGCTGTGGCAGAGTCTTTGTACCATTACTAAATTATTTCACAATTTATGTCTGCATGAACAATGAATGAAACATCAAACTGCCTTCTATTTCCACAAACAAGTTGTCTAACCCACACGGAAGCTTTGGAAATGCACCCCAGAGAGGCAATTGAGAGATTTCTAATAAAAGGGATGATTCCTTTGTGTAACTTTGACGTCAAGGGCCAAAAGTCTCATCTGGCTCTTCCTTTTGCTCCGTAGCACACAGCGAAGGGCAGTATTAGAACACACTTCGAAACTCCAGCCCACCAGAGATGGGTGCTGCTTGACAGCTGGATGAGAAACATCAGTGCCTAGCTGGTGTCTTTGGCAGAATGCTTTTGTGCCTTCCAACCAAGAGCCCTTTCAGTCCTCAGGGTGTCTTAGAGAATTACCCAGACCCCATTGCCCTGGCATTTGGGCACCTCCACACTTTAATGCCATTTCCCCTCTCAATGCTAATGGCATTTTTTCTTACAATGTGCACTGAAATAGGGGCATAGAGAGAGAAAAAGGCTACACAGGGGACTGAAATTTAGCCAGAACACACAAGTGTTGTCTCTCATTGTTTCTGGAATCTGCTCTCTGCTCATTTTCTGAACTGAATTATATCAAACACAGACAAAAATTTACTACCAACAGGCTCCTTGCATGGCAGATTTGGCTGAGAGATCAAAACCTGAAATGCTTGTGAGACCAGTCTTATTTTCTGATCAGGGAAAATGTTATGTAGTAGCTATTTATTATTCTGTGGTGGAAGAGACTTCATGTTCTCTATGCTGTTAATCCACCAGCAGTCATCAACATTGAAAGAGCTCCTGAAAGTACCCCAAACCAATTCTGCTAAGCAGGAAAAGGGTTATGGTACCCATTTAAAAATGAGACTTCATTTGAGTTTAAATGCAATTAAAGACATTGGTCACTGTGGAAGTTGAGAAGAGCCCCAGTGAGAGCTGAGCCCCGAGGCCGAGCGCTGCCCCCATCTCAGATGCTGCACAGCTCTGCAGCAGCCAGGGAAAGCCTGCCAAATCCACCTGCCTTGGCCATTGCCAGGAGGGACAAGCTCAGCACCTCCTGATGTGGAGGAGCTACTCTGCTCTCTGCTCACAGGCATTGCCTGTCAGTACTCCCTCAGAGACCTCTTGGCTTACAAAGGGAGGCCATACCTGTGATGCACTCTGTGACTTCCAGCAGAGCTTCACCACTCAGTTTGCTCCATTGGTGGCTGAGCTCTTTCATCAGTGACACTTCATCTACAAGTGAAACACACGTTTCTGCTCACTCTTCTGAGGGCACAGGAGAAAGGACAGTGGGGAAGGAAAGGGCAGGGGCAACCCCATTTGATACAATAAAGTCAATTTCTGCTCATTTTTGAATCCTTTTCTTCTTTCCTTCCAGCCTACTTGGCAGGGTTTAAAATTCCAAAAGAAAAGCTCTCCTTTCACATGTGTAAATCCAAAGTTGTCTGCTGGACCAGGAGCTATGCTAAAACATTTCACACCAGGGACCTCAAGAGTTCAGTCACATGGAAGCAGTGGAAAGGTTTTGCATCCCAGAGCAAAAAGGAAGAAGCCCATACTTGGGACACAGAAAGGCACTGAGTCAGGCAGTTTGTGACTTCACAGAGCAGCTGAGGTGGAGAAAGTGGAAACTGCCCCTCAAGACCTGACTCTTCCACACTCCATTTTTCAGGCGTATTCCCCCAGTGCGGCATTTTCAGAGCTGACATAAATCTGTGTGGCAGAGGAATTTACAGCAGCCCTTGCCCAGGCAGGTATTTGCTATTGCCATCTTGCCTCATCCAAAACAATGTGTGGAACAAGGCATCACTGACAGCTGGACTTAGACCCATTTGTTCTAAAGAAATGAACTTGGTGAATCATCAGTTCCCCCTTGGAAAAAGAAGACAAAGAAGAAAGGTGGGAAATAGGAAGCTAATGCCTCTAATGCAGAGCCTTCCAGGTGGCTGCTCTGCAGAAGCTCTGATGGGCCGGTGTGCCTTCATGCCAACAGCAAAGCTGTTCACTTGGAAAGTCAAAGTTTGCTTGGGGCCCAAGCAAACTCCAAACCCCCTTTGCCTCTGAATTGTAGCAAAGCTGGAGTCCAGGACTTGCTCTTCAGACCAGCGGCACAGAGCCAAGGCAGCCTGGGACTGTTGGGAAATGCTGCTGCACATTCCAGCCTGTTGGGGATGGTGCATAAGGACTGCACCTGCACAGCTTCTGGTGGGTGTCAGCTGGAGCCTTCCACAGACAACAACAGCTCCCAAGGCACTCAGCGCTCTCTTGTGTGGGACAGACAGGGACACAGGTGAGGAGAGTCCATGCCAGGGCTCAGCCTTACCTAAATGAACAACAGATTGGTCCAGTGCGGTCACAGCTGCGGCACGAACCCCGAGATCCTTTGAGTTCAGGTTCTTTATTATCCCTTCAACCAAACGGACCATCACTGGGTTCAGGGCATCTTCCAGGACTCCAGTCATTTCTGCCAGAACCTCCAGCGCCTGCTGCTTCACCTTCTTATGGGTGTCATTGATTCTCAGGAGAAAATGATCAAAAATCTGTGAAGAGAACAAACGACATGAAAGCTGGATTAAAATGACCTTGTCTGAAAAGGGGATGTAGAAATGAGCCCTCAGCAATATAAAAGATGAAAGTGATCCCTTCTGTCAGGTCAGCCCTTGCTTGCACAATTTCACTGTTTTCCTGTGGGCCACTCACTGGAATGGTTGTGCAACCTGATGCTGCTTGAAAGATTTTCATCTGTTTTTGAGAGTTTTGGCTGGGGCCGGAATAGTTCCTATGGTGTTTCTCTCCACCTATAAATCATTAAATCAATTCCATTTATTAATTCAAAAGGCTGCCTTCTCTTTCAAAGTATGGAAGCAGATATTTACCATGCCCATTTTCCTATACAGTTGCCTCAAGTACTGAGGGCAGTTATAATTTTGCCAAAATTGTAGCGGGAGGAGATCTAATTTGTTTTTTGTCTGTCTCAAAACCTGCTTCTGGAGAAGGACAGGGCTCTGGTCAACTCTTCCAGGATCCAGACCAATTCTTTAACTAAGAGGTAGATTTCTGAAATGTAAAGTGCTCTACAGCTCTCATTAGAGCAGGTTCAGTCCCTTGACAGGCACAGTATCAGGCACCATTTTCTGGTAAAAGGGAAAAAGCAGCTACTGGGAGAAGAAAGGATGGATCGGTCCTTAGCTGTTTTCCTCTTTTTCCAAAGAGAAAAAAAGGCCCCCCAAAAAGAAGGGTGAGCACCATCTTTACCAAGAGGAATAGGGATGAGGATGGAAATGAGAGCCAGAGTTGTGCCTGTGCAAGACAAAATGGAGTTTACAGAAGTGTCCTTTTTAAAACACTTTGTTTAAACCAACCCAGCCTGATAATTCTCTTCCCCATGAAAACCTATTTCTCGTCTAGAGAATAATTGCCATGCTTTCAATGGCTGGATTCCCTTCACTTAACCCAACTGGGAGTAGGAGACAGCAGCAGTTACACCAGCAGAAAATCTCTGCCATCATCTGATGAACATCAGCAATAGGCACCTGCCAGACAAATACAGCTGGACTGAAAGAACTTGTCCTGAAGCCCAGACTTCAATTGCATTTGTCTGGGTAAGAGGGACCAGCCTGTCCCAAACAGCCCGGATGCAGTAGTGCCAAGACACACTGAATTAACCTTACTTCCCCAGGCTTGGGAAAGGAGCTAAAGGAAAGGAACCATGAAGATACCCTACATACTTGGACAATGTTACTGGAGATCAGCTGGGGGCTGGTTTTGCACAGCTCTAGGAGGAGTGCCACTCCTTCCATCCGTGTCTGAAACCCCTTGGCTTCCAGGAGATGGTAAAGCTTCTGCAGTGACTCCCTTCCTTCCACACTTGCAGGTAACGTGACCTGGGCTTTTGGACGGTGGAGGAGGCGTCCACCAGGAGCAGACTTCACCCTGGAAAACAAAATCAAATTAGGACCTGTTGCTGGTAATACCTTCAGTTAATTGTGAGCAAAACATCCTGAGGAGCTTTCCTAATGATGTGATTTCAAGCTAGAAAATCATGAAGCTCTGAGGAACAACATGGACCTCGTGACAATCATCATGGCAGACAATCTGCAAGTGAAATTCTCACCACTGCTCACTCAGGAAAACCAAGGATGAGATGTATCTGATCTATCTTCAAATGCCTTCCAAGGCACACATTGCTTTGTGGGGAAAGGGAGACACTACTTCCATGTTTAAATGCCTCCTCATATGGCAGGTGTGTGTTTTTATAATAAGGAAAGTCATCACTCTGAGGAAGTGTCTCTACACCAGGCAGGACAATCTGGAAAAGTAGCTCAGATGCATCTGAACAGATGAACAGGGGCATATCTGAAGGATCCAGAAAATCAGGAACAGAGATAAGAACAGAAGCCAGACATGCCAGAACTACACTCACATTTCATTTGCTTCCCTAGAGACTAGATGCACAGCTTAACAAATCCTCTGGGAATAATCCTCTGGGATCAACCTGTCTCTTCCATGAGTATGGGAAGATGCTAGCCATGCTACTGAGGCATGTGGTCACCTTCCTGCCACCACTGAGCATGACAGAGCTAAATAAATCCCCTCTGGTAAAAGAGGAGAACAGGTACAAGCAGCTCTGCCACTGGCATGAAGAGACAGCAAGGACCAAATTCCTGTCTTCAATGCTGATTGCAGCACAGGGGGAAATAAACCAAACACATCAAGCAAACCATATGAAGGACAGGAATACCAAGACAGTAAGTCCACATTGAGACACCTGTTGACCAAAATGGCTCAGGAATTAACTTGCTCCTTACTACTCAATCTTGGTACTGTTTGAGGGTAAGAAAACCAGGAATCAGCCAGGCCAAACCACATGGATGGGAACTGCTTGTTTGGGGAATGGCATCCTGCTTCTAAACTGAGACTTCTCATTAAAACACCCATCCACAAAGGACTCCACTTGGATGAAAAAAAAACCCTGGTTGAATTTACTTGTCTCGAGTCAGGCAGCAGAGACTTGGCCCTCTCCTATCCTCCACAGCACTGCCCTTGCCACTGCACTGGATCGTCTGAGCTGCAGGCAATGGGTGTCTTTGTGTCACCCAAATTCTGTGGAAAGCCCTCCAGAGAAGTTGTGTTCAACACAATGCAGAAGTTGACATTTTTTGTCCTAGAGCATTTGTAAGGAAGGGAAACAATCTCTGGCACTGGTCATCTCCAGCAGAAAGATTTGTGCCTGAGGAAGAGGCATGTAGAGCTTGTCATGTGCTTTGTCACATCTGACAAAAGTGCTCAGTACCATTTGCTAGAGGGCAATGGGGACTGGGGCTCCTTTGAGCCATCATTCCTCTTCTTCACGGGCTCCTTGACAGAGGGGCGTTCACCCTGCTGGTTTTCCATCTCCTACAAAGACATAAAGAAACCCCATGAATCTTTAGAATATAAAATAGGAAATGCCCTCTTTAAAACACGAGTTAGAACCAGGATCACTGCTACCAAGGCTTAGAGAAACATTTCCTAACTTACAGAAATAAACAGACCAGAGGTTCAGTGATGCCAACTCTTTGATTTCAATAGGCCAAGGCAGGTTATGGGTGCTACCACACTGAGCAGCAGTCTAAAGTCCCAAATTCATTAGTCTTGAGCATAAATGGGAATAATGCAAACTGACAGGCAGTGAGTGGTCTTAGAGGAAGAAGTTGGACTCTTGGAGGTTGGCTCAATGTGTTGGAAGTTGATTTGGTTCAACACTTACTCTCCGTGCTCCTGCACCAAGGCACACTCCCTTGTGTAATGTTGATAAAAAGAATAAAATCCCCCCCAAACAAACACATGATTTTCCACTGGATGCTGCTGAATTCACCAAGCTTCTTCCAGCTCCACAGGGCTTGGCAGCAGGGCAGTATTCCCAAAAGACAGACAGCAACTGTAGTAACTAGGATTGACTTGGACATCTTTGGTATATTTGGAAATTTTCTTGGCACTACTACTTCCAGTCTCTTTTGCAAAGACTCTGTTATGTTCAGAAGCACTATTCTCACTTAACTGCTTTACTGGGGGCAGAGTAGGGAGAGTGTGGTGGGGGCGTACACGTGAGTGTAAACCCATTTTCCCTTCTTTCCATTTGCTCTTTGTGACCAATATTCAAAGTATTCAAAACCCCACTTTTCCCCTAATAATAGCAGTTCCTCTGTGGTCTGCAGATGAACAGGCTGAGAGGATTAACAGCTCATTCCCAGGAGCAAAATGATTCAGCAGAAGTGGAATAGGATAAAGACACATTGGGTATGTTTGGTCTCATATTAGCAGTGGCAATACTTGCACAAAGGAGATATTTCTCCTGTCAAGCACTTACCTTCTTCTTAATTCTGGTCAGAATATCTTCCAGGTCATGCGGGGAAAGGGATTGCTCCAAAAGCTTTTTAAATTTTTGATTATTCAGCAACATCTTCACCATCTCCTGTCCATAATGCCTAAGGAACGAAGGAAGGAAACAACAGAAAATGAAGAAAGGAAGAGTGTTAACAGAAGAGGCTGATGCCTTAAACTTATCAGGTGCAATGCTTGCATGAGAAGGCACTACCTACTCAGCAAAGAGGGAGATTTACCTCATTTGACACTGCACAGTGCTGTAGCTGAACACAAGGGGCAGGAGGAGAATGTGGGGCAAGACAAAAATACCATTTCTCTCTGAAACTGCAGGTGTGCTTCTGTGGGATCAAAGGATTCCAGGCAACAAGCAAAACACATCTGCTTTGTTGTCAGAGCTTGTTAGCAGTGTCCTGCTGCCATTGCACAGGAATTTACCTTTCTCACCTCATGACTGCTTTTGATTATTCTCTACTATATGTATGCACAGGGTCAGCTAGGTTCACTGGTGTTCTTGGCAGCCATTAATGGGAATTTAATCCTCCAAGTAAGGGGATTTTGGTGGTTTGGGGTGATTTTTCCCACTAGGTCACCAAAGATTTCTTCAAGAAGAAATTTGGAGGTCACTGAGCCACACATAACAGCATTCTAGAAATCTGCAGATGAGGTTTGGAAAGACTGAATATGTTGCCTAAAGACCTCTGAAATATTTCTAGGGAAGTCTTAATGTGAAATAGATGTTTGGGATCTTCCAGTGATGAACATTAGCCAACACTTTGGCTTTCCTTGTGCACCTAAGGCCAGTCAAAACTGTTGGACTGGCTAATGTGAGCTCTTTTGAGCTCAGTGAAGACTCCTTCAAGTCACAGGAAGTTGGCAATGCTCCTTCTTGCTGGCCAGCCTCAGGTTACCTGGTACAGTCATTTCCCCAGGCAGCAGTCACAGCACCAAGCCTGACAGAGCTCAAGAAGCGTTTGGACAATGCTCTCAGGCACATGGAGTGACTCTTGGGCTGTCCTGCACATGGCCAGGAGCTGGACTGGATGACCTGCATGGGTCCCTTCAAACTCAGCATATTCCATGATTCTATGCCCCTTAGCCACACAGTGAGGTCACTCATTATTTCCTTGAGTTTCCACTCTTTCATGGTTTTACCTTTAAAGCCAAACACAAAACGGTTTTCCACGTTTTGGAGGTGAGATGAAGATCATTACCTTGTGTCCTTGTGACGGTCCTGAGCCAGTCTCCCTGCCACGTGTGGGAGCCTCTCAGCCCTGGGGGTGCCTGCGAGCTTGGTGACTCCCATTTTCTCCATCAAGGACAGGAGGAGTTGGGCCGCGCACTTCCGCACCTGGACGTAGCGGCTCCTGGGAAGGAGAGAGCAAACCCTGGGCCACAGGGACAAGGAGCAGCAGCAGCAGCACAGGCCTTGGCCAGAGTATGCTCCCTGTCCTTGCTGGGGGAAGGAGCCTGGGCTCTCCCTGCACCTTCCAACACCTGCAGAAGGTTCTGTCCTCAGAGAAACACTAAGTTAGCATTGTACAGAAGGACTGCCTGCACGGAAGAGGGAAGAATTCAGTCTCCCTGCACTAGCTGATACTCCATTTCTTTCCCAAAATTTACTCAGAGAAAGATTAAAGTAGTAGATCACATATGAATTATTTAGAAATTAAGGATAATTCATGCTGACCCCTCAGAGGGCACCCACTACACAGAGCTGCAGCAGGATGAGGCTCTTTCCACCCATTCATCCCCAAATCTGCAGACCTCTGGAAAAAGACAAATGCAGGGCAAACACGCTGTGGGGAGTGATGTTGTAGATTATCCACCAATGCAGCTTGTTTCTTTTGTAAAGCTTGACAAGGGATACATCTGAGTGTTTTACCCTGTTCCAAAGCTGAGGAAAAGGTGCAGGCATTTGAGCCAGACTGTCCTGATCTAGAGACTGTCTCTTGGGAGCTATCAGGCCCAGCACCAACACTTAGGGCAGCATTTGCTTCAGCTGTCCCATGGCCCTCGGCCTGTGAAGGTGCCTGGGAAGTGAATCATCATCTCAAGGCTAACATGAAACATCATTTTGAATAGGAAGCAGAGCTCTAAGGCCAGGACACTCACACAAGACTCCTTTTGGCAGCAGCTGCACCTGCTGGGCAGGCTGTGCCACACCCAGCACATTCTCCCCCATGTGCTCCACACCCCTGCAAGGACCCTCCTTATTTCTCAGGTTAATGACATCACGAGGATACGTGGTTTTCCCCAGGGCCTCTGTGGTTAGAGCTGTGAAATCTCCAACAGTGCTCACAGCTGCAATTGCAATTGTCCCTCTTCCCACAAAAGCACATAGATGTATCCTGAGCCTTTGCAGGCACTTTCACTTCCCCACTGTTCCCCACATCTAGGAAACTCTGACAGACTGGGAGAACTCCAGGAAGCAGCAGCAAGCTGAGTCAGAGGAGCTTTAGTTTGGATATCAGGAAAAAGCTTTTCACCAACAGGGTGCTTGGGCCCTGCAACAGGCTCCCCAGGGCAGTGCTCACAGCACCAAGCCTGACACAGTTGAAGAAGCATTTGGACAACAATCTCAGGCGCACGCTGTGACCCTTGGGTTGTTCTGTGCAAGGCCAGGAGCTGGACTGGATGGTCCTGATGGGACCCATCCAACTCCCCATATTCTACAGTGACTCTGTGGCCTAATGGGCTGCAGGAGGGCAGAAATAGGTGACAAGAGGAAAGAAATGAGATTGATGGGAAAATCAAGCCACAGTCCACAGAAGATGCAGGATACAGAACCCTTCCCTCCCACCATTCTCATTCTCTCTCACGGATCCCTTCCCCTACCCACACACTGGAAGGTGAAGAAGATCACTAAAAGAAGAAGAACCTACTTGACCCCCCTGTCCATGAGAACAGTCATTGCTCGGGCAGGAGTCACGTTCTCTACCATCATCCCCAGGCTCTGACAGGCTGCCTTCTGAATAAACTCTGGGGAGTTCCACACCATGGGGAGAAGGACCGCAGCAACCTCATCTGCCTCCGAGTCCATGTCCTTCTTCAAGATGGCAAAGAGCTCTCCCAGAGTGACGATTGCTAAGCAGGACACCTTGGACCGGAGGTTGGTCACCTGGGGAAGTCATGAGGGGAAACGTAAGAACCACCTTGAAAAGAAAACCGGTTTCCTTAGACAAAACTCCCAGGAAATGACAGCATGTCCCACTGTCTATAGAGGAATATGAAAGCACAGGAAGAGCAGAAGAGCCCAAACACAGAAAGACACTTACTGTGGCCCAAACTTCTGGCCTCACTCCTGCTTACTGCAGGCATAAAAAAATATCTTTCACTAAAGTCTTCTACTTAACGTTTCTACAATGTCAACTGCTTTGATTTTAGGCCCTTTGTTTTGAAAAACAAAGAAGCAAAATAAAGTAAGGGATGCTTTCAAACCATAAAGGCACAAGTCTTAAAGATAAACCAGGCACGTGCTGCTCTTCAAAAAAGCAACACCTGCAGCTGAAGCTCTCAGACAGGAAACAGAAAACACAGGCTCAGAGCTACAGACTCATTTGCAGGGTTCAATTACAGCTTGGGCAGACACTGGGACTCTGGCATAGACTGTCATTAGTGTCTCCATTTCTGCCTTGCATTATAATGGCACCACACTCAAAGACAAGTGCCAGCTACCCAACCTGCCAGTAAATACAGCTGCACGTACACACAGATCCTACAGATAGCTGACAGACATTACAAGTAGAAGGTCTAAAACCAGAAATGAAGGCACTCCCTGAGCACACATGGAGATGAACAAGCACATATCTACTCTACCAGCCGTGCATGAAGTATGGGGGACAATTCAGAACAATGTTCTCACCTCGCTGGTAGCTGCCAAGCAAATCTCACTAAGTCGGCAGAGCAGGACTTCTGGATGGGACTCAGCCAGGCGTGGGATGTTGAAGAGTCCCTTCTTCTTCAGTTCCCTGAAAGACAAGTACCAAAAAGATTGATTTTTCTCTCTACCCAAGAACTAGGCAGCACCCTCTGAAATGACCAGGCTGGCAGCTCAGTCAAACCATGGGAGGTGCTTTTCAAGGAGCACTTAATGAAATCATGGAATCCATTGCCACAGGATGCTGTGGCTGTCAAAAGCATACACAAATGCAAGAGGCGAAGAGAGGGCTTTCAGAGTGTTCATGTGTGGCCTTTCTGAAAATCTCTGCTATTAAGTCCCTCTGCCACCGCTTTCTAGAAGCTGTGAGGCTGGGCCATGCTGCTGTTTCTTGTCACCTCCCAGTACCTGTCCCATTGGGCTGTTCCTGGGACAGTATTTTCCTTCTTTGTCAGCCCCAGCAGGCAGTTCAGCCCTGAGAGTCTGCACTGCCACTCTGGAGCTGAGTTCCCACTCTACCATCTAGGCATGTGTGTCACCCACTCCACTCCACCTCACACATTCCACAAAAAAGCACCAGGATATCATCCCAGAAGATTAGGATTCCCTCCCTGGGCAAGAACTGTTGAAACTCTGGCTTTTCCCACAAAACAAGCCCCACAACAGCAACATTTTATTTAAAAGGTGCAAACACCTCCACCTCTCAGCACTTGCTTTGTGCAGGCCCTCAGGCTCAGGAAGGTATGTGAGGCATCAGGGCTGGTGACTGATCCCACGGGCACCCCTGAGTGTCATCAGGACCCCCCACACCTGCAGAAGCTCTCTGCACCTCACAGGGCACCAAAGAGAAAGGGCAAAGCAAAGGAGATGCATTTTTATCCCTGTGAGAATGAAGCATCCACCAGTGAGGGGATACTAAACCAGACATCAAAAGGTCAACCAATATCACCTCACATTTGTAGGGTTATCACCTCTGGGCCTCCTTCAGTCTGTGTCGAATTTTGGGACACATTGTGAGTATTGACAAAACATCTCAGGCCCGTATGAAGCAGTGAGAAGGAAAAGTTGAATTCCAAAAGTGCAAGATTCCTAGAGGATTTTATTTCTTTTTCCTTCTTTTCTGCCATGAGCCCTTCAGGAATAATGGCAGGCCGAGGGACTTGAAAGCACAACTCAGTCCATTTCTCAAAAAGAGGAGCTCCCTGGAGCTGCTTCTGGGACTCACATGCACGAGTCCCTGCCATTGCTGTCAGCACTGGGAGCAGAGAGGAATCTTAGTCCCACTGGGCCAGGGGCCCAAGGCACCCAAATGTCTACACTCAAATCTGCTGTCATACTGCTTCTGCCTTCAGCCAGCAAATCATCTCGTACCACAGCTTTCTCTCTTCCCTCAACATTTCCTTTGCAGCTCCAAGGAGCAGCAGCCACAGCCAGGAAACAGCACGGACCTGCTGCAGCTGCAGCACTGCTGCAGAGCAAGGCCAAGGAAAGGCTGCTCTCCAATCTTTATGCTCTCCCTGCTCTGCAGGCCTTTCAACCAGTGCCCTTTGGCCCTCTGGGCTCTCGCGGCTCCGAGGCACGAGCAAGACACAAAAGCTTCTGACCGACCTTAACGCTCAGAGGGACACAGAGGGAACGGGGCCTTTCTTACCAGTCGTCGCTGTCCAGCATGGAGAGCGCCTCCTGCAAGGACTGCTGTGGGTCTGAAAATGCTCCGTCCTTCTGCCCACGCCCACGGAGCGGCTCCTCTCGGCGCTTGGCACCAGTGGCCATCTGCGGGGTCACTGTAAGGAGAGGGTCGGCCATGGGCGCTGCAGCCCCGGGCACGGCACCCGCCATGGCGCGGCCTGCAGCCCCATCTCCCAGCCAGGGCTCCGTGTGGCACACGCTGCCACTGCCTCAGAGATTCCCTGCTGCCTGCATCCTGGGGCTCCTTGCTTGCTCCCAGCCTCCCCCAGCTGGGCACAGCTCCAGGCTGAAGCTGACAATTGCCCCCACAGTGCCAGCTCCCAAGTGCCACAGGTGCCACAGCCAGCGGCAGCTTCCTGAGGCCGCAGAGCTCCCACTCCCTGCCAGACAGTGCCCACAGGAGGGAACCCCTCAGGGGCCTCTCTTGTCTCAGCACCCTGATTTCCCCCAGCCCTAAGGACAGGGGCACTCTGCAGCTCCCTGAGGAAAGACCTGCAGCTGCCTTGTTATCACAAGGCCTGGCACCAAGCCAGGCCTGAACAGCCTGAAGAGCCCAGCCCTACTGGGCCGGACTCAATCCCCATGGGGCAACAACCAGGGAACAGCCATACATGACCCTTCACACCTCACAGCACCTCTGTTTCCATTGACTTCAAATATTCTAGACTATCAACTTTTGGAGTAACTCAAAAGTAGATTTGCTGTTCATTCTCAGGACAGACTATGGACCCAAGATCCTGGCTGTCCTGGCTGAAGCAGGAGGCAGCTTGTGCTCCTTGTGCAAGGACCAGCCCATGTGGGATAAAGCTGCCACAGAGCAGACTGAAACCTGCTGCATGACAAAGGCCTCAGCCCCTGCATGCTGGACGGCCTCTGTGTCTGAGAGACAAGGGCAGAGATGGACATTGCTCTTGACAGACATTCTTATCTGCCCTTATCATGCCGATTTCAGTAAACATCTTCTTTCTGGTTCCTAAAAGAACTCCCAGGTTCTAATACCTGGATGCATTTAGACCAACATTTTCTTCTCTTTGCTGGAGTATTTCAGGGGACATTCAAAGACAAGCCTAGGGTTGCAGGAGTGATACCCAGACGTAAATTGTGTTCTTGACACTGGATAATTCATTTTCCCCAAGCATTTTCCTTCCCAGCTGTATGAGATTGGGCCACTTTGGGGCCAGCCCAACTAGAGGTTGATTTTCTTAATGCAAGTAGAACAATGGAGCTCATTCTGGAATACTCTCCAATAGAGCTGCTAAAATTCTGAGAACAAATCATTCTATACAACAACTTCACAGAGGATAAAATCAGGCAGGAAAGTAGAAAAATAACAAAGCTGTAAATCCAGATTTTTTTTTTCCACTGCAGAATGGCCAGCTTAATAATAAAGGAGAGTAAGATCTGGGTTTTGAGGAAGGAGGATAATTCTGGATAGAAGGCAAGGTCTTTGAAGGTAAGAGCATCTGGGAAGGTGGCAGGGAAACTACAGATCCCAGGGTAACCTCCTTCGGACCATGGCAGTCATTCAGGTCTGCAAAATGGACACACAATACATAACAAAAACTATGATGCAAACCTAGCTGAAGCTGAAGCTCCATATTTCATGGGACAGACTTCCTGGAAACTTCTCAACAGCTGCACAGGGAAACATGCTCCTGCTAGCAGACACTTGAGGCAGGCCAGGGGAAAACCCTGAGCCACTTCCCCAGAGCTGCCACAGGCACAGCCTGGCCTCTGGGCTGCCCTGGGACAGCAGGGAGCCCAGAGCCCTGTGCTCTCCAGCAATGGCTCAGCTGCACATGCACCCTGCTGCTCCTCTCCCTGCCCCACAGCTCAGCAGCCCTATAGCTCCAGGGGCACTGGCAGCAGCACAGCTCCTTGCAGGGGGCACATGCAGGGCACAGCTGTTCCCTGCCAATGTGCACAGCCTCTCTGCGCTGCCACAAGAGCCTTCCTCCCACCAGAGAGCAGCTCAGATCCAACCTTAACCTTTTCTGAGGCTGAGCCATGCTCCTGGGCCAAGGCCCCCTGAGGCAGCCAGGAGCCCAGACCTCCATTCCCAAGGCCGGGTTCTGGCACAGGAATATCCAAACCAAAGAGGTCCATGAGTTCCCTTGGGAACAGAGGCATCCCAGGTCCTATCTTACACTGAGAGCTCTTTTCCTCCTTTCTCTGGGTTTTTGCTGTAGGTTCAGAAGAAGCTGTCAACCAGGTTATAGGAGAAGAAGTGAGTTAATTGAACTCACACCTTTATAATCAGCCCTTCTAATGGGTGGGGAATTCAGGTGTTTTTTAGTTACTGAAAAGATTGCTTGGTGTTTTATTTTTCTTGAAACTAGCATCAGTTTAGTTTCTCTGAACAATATGGAGCTGCTAAACCAAGAGAGAAGGGTTCTGCTACTTCAAGTGCTGCCCGTTGCCTCCCAACTACTACAGGATCCCTTTCCTTCCAAACACTTGGGAATTCACAGTGCTCTCTAGAATCTGACACTGGCAAGGAAGTCATTGATGTCAAAAGGAGTTTTCAAAGCCTTTGTTTCTGTATTTCCCACTCAATTCTAGGTGGGGTTCTGCAGTTTTGGGGATTTTTTATATTACTCTTTACAACAAAGGAAGGTCTGGGACACAAACAATGGCACCACGTGTTAGAGCCAAAAGCAGCTTTGCTTTCTCCATGAGATGTGCCCAGTATTCTGTGAGCCTGTATTTGTAGGGAACAAAGTGCTCATCCCAAAGTTCCACTTGTGCTCCACTTACTTCTTCCAGGGGTTTGTTCTCTGCTTTCTTACAGCACAGACATCCAAACCCAAATAAACACGACCTATCTCAAAACAATTCTGATCTTCGCTAATACTGACAATTCAAAATGTCCTTAATGGAAATAGCTGATGGCCAGTCATTCTGAAATACTCCCCAACTGGAGCTGTTAGAACTAGGAGAACTAATTCTTTACATGGCTTCACAGAGGATAAAATCATGTGGCAGCCAAGCCCTATGAGAAGAAAACCTCTCTTAAAACTGGATTCTTCCACCCTGCAGAATGCTCAGGTCAGTAGCAAAAGCAAGACAGGAAAGGATTTAATGAGATAAGTAATTTGTAGTCCAGAATTAATCTAGAAAAAATGTCACCTTACTTGCTGAGTAATACTTCTCCCTACCTGCAATAAGCATTCCACCTGCAGATCAGCAATGAAGGAGTCATTCCAAGGGGGCCATACCCAGGATTTGGCAGAAATAACGCTAAGTCAAGGAACCAGGGAATCTGATCCCTTTCTCTGCATCAACAGAATTATTTCTCCAAGTCTCATCTCTCCTATCATTACACGCCCAGAGATGCCAAAGAAACAACAACAGTGTCAATGAGATTCTCAACAGCATTGCCTGACCCAGATGCACCAGAAACTGCATTTTGTCTGGCACAATTCCACTTGTCAGGGATCAGGCAAGGCAGGGACAGGCACAAGGCATCTCCTGCCCCAGCCTCAGCCTGCAACACTGACACAGGCACAGACAGCCAGGGAAGAGATTTGTCACTGTGAACGTGCCAGAGGTGGCTTTGGGACTGTGCTGTCGAAGGATGACAAACTCACACCCCACCTTGGCTGCATCCATTTGGAAGTCTCCTTCTCCTTCATTGGAAAAGTCTAAAGGACTTTGTATCATAGGAGGTTTCCCTATTCCTCCCGGTGCAAAACCAGGCAATGTCCATGAATCTCCTTCTCATCTCATAGGATTCAGCTCAGAAACAGCCCCAAGGAAAGCTTTTTCCTTCAAGGGCAAGTCAAAGGAGTGGGAACATTCCTCAATACCTGCTAAATGCCTTCCTTTTTGAGTCTCATTTTGACATGAGAAAGGATGCCGGGAGATAAAAGTAATGTGCAGAATGGAGAGGAATGTTTCCTTTTCCTGCACAGCGTTTCCAGGATCCCAAGGTACCACTCCAGCTCCTGCCGCTGAACTCTTCACACTGACTGAAGGGATTTTCACTGCAACACCAGAGAACTCTCCCAAAGGACTCTGTGAGAGTCCACTGTGCTCATAAAGGAATGGAAACTTCCAAAACATTGTGTTTTAACCAAGCTTTCCAATTTTCACCTCAGAGTCAATACTAGAAAGGTCATTTTAGGACAGACATGCCCTGTACCTACCTGCATCTTCAAAGAACTTCTTTTCACTTCTGCTGCTGGATCCTGGCCTGGAGAAGATGGATGACAAAAGAAAATGTGAAGAGGTAGAAACAGAAGGGTGGGAATAGGCGTACCATGAAAGGAAGCAAACCTACTTAGCATGGACACTTCCATGAAGGACAGGATGCAACACATAAACCCAAAATTGCACAGAGCGGGCCAAGATCAGGCTATAATAAAAGCCGAGTCCAGCAGGGGACCCAGCCTGAGATGCTTTCAAGCCCTGCCTCCTCTTCCCCAACACCATCTCTGCTCTTGGGGCATTGCTGTTGGGTTTGACATGGGATGGGCAATGTGCTGAATACACAGAGGTTTGTGTGAATTCATGGAACAGCTGACTGTGCAAAATCACCACAGGAGATGGAAGAGGGGTGAACAGCGCACTGGAGCAGCAGACACCTTGGCTTACCTCATCTCCTGGGACTCCTGCAAATCCAGCTGGGGAGAGCTTGGCAGAGATCCCACAGCATTGTCAAGAGGGAGACTACCTGCCTTGCATATTGGGGGGATCAAAGGTAGTCTCAGTGCCCCCTTTTTCAATTCTCCACCACTGGGATATGGCAAGGAGGTCTGGAAGGAATAAAACACAGTGCTCAGATCAAGCATCCAGCCTTGCCCACATTCATGCCTCAAGACATTTAGATATACCCTCAACTGGAACCTGGCAGGAATAAACAGGTCAAACGGATGGAGCAAATTGGCAGAGGATGGGCAATGCAAAGGGAACTGAAAAGGGAGAGACCATATCCCACATTTGACACCTCTCCCCTCCTGCTCCCTCCTCTGCAAGTGTGCTGACATTCCCACCTGGCATGCACATCCTTGACATCAAGATGTTCTGGGGTGCCACTGCCTCCCCTGGATTTTGGGATGGCATGGCTGTGGCTTTAGATCACTGTTCTCTCCCTGCCCCAAAGGTGTCTCACAGCCACTGCTGATCTCCAGCCATGGTCCCACACAGCCATTCTGCAGGATGCCAAAACCTGCTTTTCTCAAGGCTCTCATTTCTTCTGCTGCTGCCTTTCCCTCCTACAGTTCCCCAGCAGCCTCTGAGCCCAGATGCTGCTGAGATCTCGGCATGCTCCCTGCTCTCAAGCTCCCACACATCCATCAGCTCAGGCTCACTGGCATTTAGCAAGTTGAGCAGAGCTCCCTGCCCTGCTGCTCTCTGCAAGCTCTCTGCCTGCCCAAGCTGCTCCAGGGCCCCCATGCCATGGCCAGGAATGGGGCTGGAGGCACTGGGGCAGATGCACACCCATCCTTAGTATCCCATCATTTCTGGCCCAGTTCAAGACCCAAATCAGGACCTGTTCAAAGTTCACTGAAAGGGTCAGTTCCTGTCAGGGATACACTGGGCCCTTTCTCTGCAAGGCTGAAATCAAGTACCAAAGCCTTCGATTGCACATTCTCTCTACCAAAGCTGTTGTTCATCTGCCTCCTCCTGCACCCCACAGCAAACCCAAAACAACTGCAGCTCCTGGCCCTGCTGCAAAGGCCATCGTGTGCCTGGGCTCTGGGCTGCTCTCCCCATGGCCACCTCCCATCCCTTCCCTCTGCACAAAGCCATGCCAGAGCACACAGCTGCCCAGGAGCTGATGGAGTCTGGAAACAGCAACAGAGACAACTGTGCAGAGGGCATGGCTGTACAACTCACAAGCTGAGACAACCTGACTTGGCAGCTTCCAGCAAACGCCTTATTCCATCCAAAGCTGTCACAGCTGACACAAAAGACCACCAAAACATAGAGGTGCTTCACAGATACCCATAGGTTACTAACTGGTGAAGGATTGCTTTTCGAGATTGCACAACTTGAGGTGCTTTGATTGCTTGTTGGTGTTTTCTTAGCCATAAGACACAGAAGGAACCACAACAGAGCCCAGAAACCAAAGACCTCTCCTCTTATTGATACATGCTGATGAGGACATGAAGTCTGCTCTTCACACCCATTGCAAAGACAACCTGAAGCAGTGTCCAGCTGAGCTTTTCTTTGGCTCAGCTGTTTCCCTGGGCTCACAGAACAGGAAAAGCTCTCCAAGCTCTGCCTACAGCACATAAACTGAAAATCTACCATACAGGACTTAGTCCTTGGTCTCCTTACCTTATGTCCTTTTCCCTCTGAACTCTGCTCCTGGCTGCTTCTTCTGATATCATTGTAGCCAGTGCTAGTTTTCCCTTTCTCTTTCTCTCCATCATACATAGCGCTTGCCTTGTTGGGAAAAGAGCTCTTTGGGATGGGAGGCAAGGGCTTGAAGGGAAGGAGGGAAGAGGGACGTGTCTGTGGAAGACTCTTGGAAATACTGGAGTCAGTCAGGCCTGCAAAGTGAAGATACAAAATGTAACAGAGCCCACTAAGTAAATCTAAAACATCTGAAGCTCCATATTTCATGGGACAGACTTCCTGGAAACTTCTAAACAGCTGCACAGGGAAACATGCTGCTGCTGGCAGAGACTTGAATCAGGCCAGGGGCAAAACCCTGAGCCACTTCCCCAGAGCTCCCACAGGCACAGCCTGGCCTCTGGGCTGCCCTGGGACAGCAGGGAGCCCAGAGCCCTGTGCTCTCCAGCAAGGGCTCAGCTGCACAGGCACCCTGCTGCTCCTCTCCCTGTCCCACAGAAAAAAACTGGCCATCCAATTGTAAATTGCTGCTTTTGCTCTGCTGAATTGTTCCATGTGGTTCTTTCCCTGCTTTCTTTCCCACAGACACAACCAAACCCAAAAAATTCAAAAATATTTACTGGAAATTGGAGAGTGCACGCCATTAAGAAATACTCTGCAACTGAGATCTTAACATTCAGACTAAATTCTTTATATGGTTTCAGAAAGGATAAAATCATGTGGCATCCAAGCTGTGAGAGAGGAACCCCTGTCTTCAAAATGAATTTCTTTCCCTCTGTAGAGTATCCTGATCAGTAGCAAAGGCAAGACAAGAAAGGATTAATGAGATAAGTAATGCCTAGCCCAACAAAACTGACAACTCCTTTGTGGAGCAACACAAATGTCTAGCTCCATTCAGAACTCCAGTTACATACCAGCAATGAAGGAATCATTCCAAAGGGGCCATACCCAGGATTTAGCAGAACTAACGCTAAGTCAAGGAACCAGGGGATCTGGTCGGTTTTTCTGCAACACCAGAATTATTTCTTCAAGTCTCATCTCTCCTATCATTACACGCCCAGAGATGCCAAAGGAACAACAACAGTGTCAATGAGGCTTTCAACTTGAAAGCATTGCCTGACCCAGATGCACCAGAAACTGCATTTTGTCTGGCACAATTCCACTTGTCAGGGATCAGGCAAGGCAGGGACAGGCACAAGGCACAAGGCATCTCCTGCCCCAGCCTCAGCCTGCAACACTGACACAGGCACAGACAGCCAGGGAAGAGATTTGTCACTGTGAACCTGCCAGAGGTGGCTTTGGGCCTGTGCTGTCAGAGGATGACAAACTCACACCCTGCCTTGGCTACATCCACTTGGAAGTCTCCTTCTCCTTCATTAGAAATGTCAAAATTACTTTCTATCATAGGAAGTTTCCCTATTCCTCCCAGAGCAAAAGCAGGCAATGTCCATGAATCTCCTTCACATCTCATAGGATTCAGCTCAGAAACAGCCCCAAGGAAAGCTTTTCTCCTTCAAGGGCAGGTGAAAGGAGTGGGAACATTCCTCAATTCCTGCTAAATGCCTTCCTTTTCTAGTCTCATTTTGACACACAAATGCTACAGGGAGATAAAAGGCATGTGCAGGATGGAGAGGAATGTTTTCTTTTCAGCGCTGCATTTCCAGGACCCCAAGGTACCACTCCAGCTCCTG
Source organism: Zonotrichia albicollis (assembly GCF_047830755.1). Classification (NCBI taxonomy): domain Eukaryota; kingdom Metazoa; phylum Chordata; class Aves; order Passeriformes; family Passerellidae; genus Zonotrichia; species Zonotrichia albicollis. The sequence goes on along the minus strand of NW_027428336.1, from coordinate 155,959 downwards.
CCACTCAACACTTCACAATGGAGGAATTTTCCCTGCAACACCAGAGAACACTCGCAGTGACTGGGCTCTGGGAGAGTCCACTGAGCCTGTCAAGGAATTGAAATGAATTTAAGGAAATTGTTGAAAGAATGGGTTTTAACCAAACTTGCCAAATGTCACCTCTAAGTCAAGATTGCAATAGTCAATTTAGAACAGACATGCGCTGTACCTACCTGAATGTTCAGACGACTTCCCTTGGCTTCTGCTGCTGGATCTTGGCCTGGAGAAAACGGAGTAAAAAGGACATATGAGGAGGTAGAAAGAGAAGAGAGGGAATGGGTGTACCATGAAAGGAAGCAAACCTTCTTAGCATGGACACTTCTATGAAGGAGGGGATGCAACACATAAACCCAAAAGGATGCAAAGCTGATTAATTGTCCTCCTTAAGCTTTCATTTGCTGCAGTCACCCAGAGCAGGCCAAGCTCAGGCTGTTATAAAAGACAAATCCAGCAGGGGACCCATCCTGAGAATGCTTTCAAGCCCTGCCTCCTCTTCCCCAACACCACCTCTGGGCTTGGGGCTTTCCTGATGGGTTTGACGTTGGATGGGCAAAATACTGAATACACAGAGGCCTGCCTGAATACATGGAACAGCTGACTGTGCAAAGTCACCACAGGAGATGGGAAAAGTGAGGGTGAGCAGCACACTGGAGCAGCAGACACCTTGGCTTACCTCATCTCCTGGGACTCCTGCAAATCCAGCTGGGGAGAGCTTGGCAGAGACCCCACAGCATTGTCAAGAGGGAGACTGCCTGCCTTACATATTGGGGGGATCAAAGGTAGTCTCAGTGACCCCTTCTTCATTTCCCCACCACTGGGATATGGCAAGGAGGTCTGGAAGGAATAAAACACAGTGCTGAGATCAAGCATCCAGCCTAGCGCACATTCATGCCTCAAGATTTAGATATACCCTCAACTGGAGCCTGGCAGGAATAAACAGATCAAACTGATGGAGCAGATTGGCAGAGGATGGGCAATGCAAAGGGAACAGTAGAGAGAGTGACCGTGTCCCACATTTGACACCTCTCTCCTACCCCATTCTCTCCTCTGCATGGGTGCCTACATTTCCATCAGGCATCTACATGTTGTGGATAAACTGAAAATCTACCATACATGACTGAGCTTGGTGTCCTTACCTTATGTCCTTTTCCCTCTGAATTCTGCTCCTGCCTGCTTCTTCCAATATCATTGTCACCTCTGCTATCTTTCCCCTTCCCTCCATCAAACATCTTGCTTGGCTTGATGGGAGAAGAGCTCTCTGGGATGGGAGGCAAGGACTTGTATGGAAGCAGTGAGGAGGGAAGTGTCGGTGGAAGACTCTTGGAAATACTGGAGTCCGTCAGGCCTGCAAAGTGGAGATACAAAACGTAACAGAGCCCACTAAGTAAATCTAAAGCAACTGAAGCTCTGTATTTCATGGGACAGACTTCCTGGACACTTCTAAGCAGCTGCACAGGGAAACATTCTCCTGCTGGCAGACAATTGAGGCAGGCCAGGGGCAAACCCTGAGCCACTTCCCCAGAGCTCCCACAGGCACAGCCTGGCCTCTGGGCTGCCCTAGGACAGCAGGGAGCCCAGAGCCCTGTGCTCTCCAGCAATGGCTCAGCTGCACATGCACCCTGCTGCTCCTCTCCCTGCCCCACAGCTCAGCAGCCCTACAGCTCCAGGGGCACTGGCAGCAGCACAGCTCCTTGCGGGGGGCACATGCAGGGCAGAGCTGTTCCCTGCCAATGGGCACAGCCGCTCTGCGCTGCCACAAGAGCCTTCCACCCACCAGAGAGCAGCTCAGATCCAACCTCACCTCTGTGTGAGGCTGAGCCATGCTCACAAGTCAAGAAGTGAGTTGGGTGAACTCCCACCAATACAATCAATCCGTCTCATGAATAAGGCATCCAAGAGGTTTTTGTACTATTCAGTACATTGCTGTGGTTTGATTTTTCATGAAACCAGCCTCACTACAATTCCTCTGAACAGCATGGGGCTGGCAAGCCAAGAGAGAAAGCTTCTACAGCTGTGCTTATGTGTTGCTACTTGCTCATCTACTACTTTGAAATCCCTTTCAATCTAAACTGTTGGCAAACCCCAGTGGTGTCCAGAATTTGACAATTACACATAGGAATTAATTGCTTTCCCAAGCTACTGTTCGTGGCCTTTGTTTTTGTAACTCCCACTCAGTTCTGGGTCAGGTTTTGTTTGTTGCTTTTATTTCTCTTGACAACAGAGGAAGTGCTGACACATGAACAATGGCTCCTCATGTTGGAAGAAGCTTTGCAATCCACATTACATATCCCCCAAAATACAAGGAGTCTGTATCACAGGGAAAAAAAACTGGCCATCCAATTGCAAACTGCCACTTTTGCTCTGCTTCACTCTTCCATGGGGTTTTTCCCTGCTTTCTTTCCCACAGACACAACTAAACCCAACATAAAATATGACCTGCCTCAAAACATTTCTGATCTTGGCTAAAACTGACAATTCAAAATGTCTTTAATGGAAATCGCAGAGGGGAAGTCATTGTGAAATACTCTCCAGCTGAGCTGTTAACATTCAGAGAGTTAATTCTTTACATGGTTTCAGAAAGGATAAAATCATGTGGCATCCAAGCTGTTAGAGAGGAACACCGATGTAAAAACAGATTTCTTTCCCTCTGTAAAAGGTCCCGGTCAGTAATATAGATGGAAAGGTAAGGATCAATGAGATAGGTCCTTCCGAGTCCAGAATTAAGCCAGCAAAACTGACAACTCCTTTGTAGAGCAACACCAATCTCTAGCTGCATTCAGCATTCCAGCTGCAGATCAGCAATGAAGGAATCATTCCAAAGGGGCCATACCCAGGATTTAGCAGAACTAACGCTAAGTCAAGGAACCAGGGGATCTGGTCGGTTTTTCTGCAACACCAGAATTATTTCTTCAAGTCTCATCTCTCCTATCATTACACGCCCAGAGATGCCAAAGGAACAACAACAGTGTCAATGAGGCTTTCAACTTGAAAGCATTGCCTGACCCAGATGCACCAGAAACTGCATTTTGTCTGGCACAATTCCACTTGTCAGGGATCAGGCAAGGCAGGGACAGGCACAAGGCACAAGGCATCTCCTGCCCCAGCCTCAGCCTGCAACACTGACACAGGCACAGACAGCCAGGGAAGAGATTTGTCACTGTGAACCTGCCAGAGGTGGCTTTGGGCCTGTGCTGTCAGAGGATGACAAACTCACACCCTGCCTTGGCTACATCCACTTGGAAGTCTCCTTCTCCTTCATTAGAAATGTCAAAATTACTTTCTATCATAGGAAGTTTCCCTATTCCTCCCAGAGCAAAAGCAGGCAATGTCCATGAATCTCCTTCACATCTCATAGGATTCAGCTCAGAAACAGCCCCAAGGAAAGCTTTTCTCCTTCAAGGGCAGGTGAAAGGAGTGGGAACATTCCTCAATTCCTGCTAAATGCCTTCCTTTTCTAGTCTCATTTTGACACACAAATGCTACAGGGAGATAAAAGGCATGTGCAGGATGGAGAGGAATGTTTTCTTTTCAGCGCTGCATTTCCAGGACCCCAAGGTACCACTCCAGCTCCTGCCACTCAACACTTCACAATGGAGGAATTTTCCCTGCAACACCAGAGAACACTCGCAGTGACTGGGCTCTGGGAGAGTCCACTGAGCCTGTCAAGGAATTGAAATGAATTTAAGGAAATTGTTGAAAGAATGGGTTTTAACCAAACTTGCCAAATGTCACCTCTAAGTCAAGATTGCAATAGTCAATTTAGAACAGACATGCGCTGTACCTACCTGAATGTTCAGACGACTTCCCTTGGCTTCTGCTGCTGGATCTTGGCCTGGAGAAAACGGAGTAAAAAGGACATATGAGGAGGTAGAAAGAGAAGAGAGGGAATGGGTGTACCATGAAAGGAAGCAAACCTTCTTAGCATGGACACTTCTATGAAGGAGGGGATGCAACACATAAACCCAAAAGGATGCAAAGCTGATTAATTGTCCTCCTTAAGCTTTCATTTGCTGCAGTCACCCAGAGCAGGCCAAGCTCAGGCTGTTATAAAAGACAAATCCAGCAGGGGACCCATCCTGAGAATGCTTTCAAGCCCTGCCTCCTCTTCCCCAACACCACCTCTGGGCTTGGGGCTTTCCTGATGGGTTTGACGTTGGATGGGCAAAATACTGAATACACAGAGGCCTGCCTGAATACATGGAACAGCTGACTGTGCAAAGTCACCACAGGAGATGGGAAAAGTGAGGGTGAGCAGCACACTGGAGCAGCAGACACCTTGGCTTACCTCATCTCCTGGGACTCCTGCAAATCCAGCTGGGGAGAGCTTGGCAGAGACCCCACAGCATTGTCAAGAGGGAGACTGCCTGCCTTACATATTGGGGGGATCAAAGGTAGTCTCAGTGACCCCTTCTTCATTTCCCCACCACTGGGATATGGCAAGGAGGTCTGGAAGGAATAAAACACAGTGCTGAGATCAAGCATCCAGCCTAGCGCACATTCATGCCTCAAGATTTAGATATACCCTCAACTGGAGCCTGGCAGGAATAAACAGATCAAACTGATGGAGCAGATTGGCAGAGGATGGGCAATGCAAAGGGAACAGTAGAGAGAGTGACCGTGTCCCACATTTGACACCTCTCTCCTACCCCATTCTCTCCTCTGCATGGGTGCCTACATTTCCATCAGGCATCTACATGTTGTGGATAAACTGAAAATCTACCATACATGACTGAGCTTGGTGTCCTTACCTTATGTCCTTTTCCCTCTGAATTCTGCTCCTGCCTGCTTCTTCCAATATCATTGTCACCTCTGCTATCTTTCCCCTTCCCTCCATCAAACATCTTGCTTGGCTTGATGGGAGAAGAGCTCTCTGGGATGGGAGGCAAGGACTTGTATGGAAGCAGTGAGGAGGGAAGTGTCGGTGGAAGACTCTTGGAAATACTGGAGTCCGTCAGGCCTGCAAAGTGGAGATACAAAACGTAACAGAGCCCACTAAGTAAATCTAAAGCAACTGAAGCTCTGTATTTCATGGGACAGACTTCCTGGACACTTCTAAGCAGCTGCACAGGGAAACATTCTCCTGCTGGCAGACAATTGAGGCAGGCCAGGGGCAAACCCTGAGCCACTTCCCCAGAGCTCCCACAGGCACAGCCTGGCCTCTGGGCTGCCCTAGGACAGCAGGGAGCCCAGAGCCCTGTGCTCTCCAGCAATGGCTCAGCTGCACATGCACCCTGCTGCTCCTCTCCCTGCCCCACAGCTCAGCAGCCCTACAGCTCCAGGGGCACTGGCAGCAGCACAGCTCCTTGCGGGGGGCACATGCAGGGCAGAGCTGTTCCCTGCCAATGGGCACAGCCGCTCTGCGCTGCCACAAGAGCCTTCCACCCACCAGAGAGCAGCTCAGATCCAACCTCACCTCTGTGTGAGGCTGAGCCATGCTCACAAGTCAAGAAGTGAGTTGGGTGAACTCCCACCAATACAATCAATCCGTCTCATGAATAAGGCATCCAAGAGGTTTTTGTACTATTCAGTACATTGCTGTGGTTTGATTTTTCATGAAACCAGCCTCACTACAATTCCTCTGAACAGCATGGGGCTGGCAAGCCAAGAGAGAAAGCTTCTACAGCTGTGCTTATGTGTTGCTACTTGCTCATCTACTACTTTGAAATCCCTTTCAATCTAAACTGTTGGCAAACCCCAGTGGTGTCCAGAATTTGACAATTACACATAGGAATTAATTGCTTTCCCAAGCTACTGTTCGTGGCCTTTGTTTTTGTAACTCCCACTCAGTTCTGGGTCAGGTTTTGTTTGTTGCTTTTATTTCTCTTGACAACAGAGGAAGTGCTGACACATGAACAATGGCTCCTCATGTTGGAAGAAGCTTTGCAATCCACATTACATATCCCCCAAAATACAAGGAGTCTGTATCACAGGGAAAAAAAACTGGCCATCCAATTGCAAACTGCCACTTTTGCTCTGCTTCACTCTTCCATGGGGTTTTTCCCTGCTTTCTTTCCCACAGACACAACTAAACCCAACATAAAATATGACCTGCCTCAAAACATTTCTGATCTTGGCTAAAACTGACAATTCAAAATGTCTTTAATGGAAATCGCAGAGGGGAAGTCATTGTGAAATACTCTCCAGCTGAGCTGTTAACATTCAGAGAGTTAATTCTTTACATGGTTTCAGAAAGGATAAAATCATGTGGCATCCAAGCTGTTAGAGAGGAACACCGATGTAAAAACAGATTTCTTTCCCTCTGTAAAAGGTCCCGGTCAGTAATATAGATGGAAAGGTAAGGATCAATGAGATAGGTCCTTCCGAGTCCAGAATTAAGCCAGCAAAACTGACAACTCCTTTGTAGAGCAACACCAATCTCTAGCTGCATTCAGCATTCCAGCTGCAGATCAGCAATGAAGGAATCATTCCAAAGGGGCCATACCCAGGATTTAGCAGAACTAACGCTAAGTCAAGGAACCAGGGGATCTGGTCGGTTTTTCTGCAACACCAGAATTATTTCTTCAAGTTTCATCTCTCCTATCATTACACGCCCAGAGATGCCAAAGGAACAACAACAGTGTCAATGAGGCTTTCAACTTGAAAGCATTGCCTGACCCAGATGCACCAGAAACTGCATTTTGTCTGGCACAATTCCACTTGTCAGGGATCAGGCAAGGCAGGGACAGGCACAAGGCACAAGGCATCTCCTGCCCCAGCCTCAGCCTGCAACACTGACACAGGCACAGACAGCCAGGGAAGAGATTTGTCACTGTGAACCTGCCAGAGGTGGCTTTGGGCCTGTGCTGTCAGAGGATGACAAACTCACACCCTGCCTTGGCTACATCCACTTGGAAGTCTCCTTCTCCTTCATTAGAAATGTCAAAATTACTTTCTATCATAGGAAGTTTCCCTATTCCTCCCAGAGCAAAAGCAGGCAATGTCCATGAATCTCCTTCACATCTCATAGGATTCAGCTCAGAAACAGCCCCAAGGAAAGCTTTTCTCCTTCAAGGGCAGGTGAAAGGAGTGGGAACATTCCTCAATTCCTGCTAAATGCCTTCCTTTTCTAGTCTCATTTTGACACACAAATGCTACAGGGAGATAAAAGGCATGTGCAGGATGGAGAGGAATGTTTTCTTTTCAGCGCTGCATTTCCAGGACCCCAAGGTACCACTCCAGCTCCTGCCACTCAACACTTCACAATGGAGGAATTTTCCCTGCAACACCAGAGAACACTCGCAGTGACTGGGCTCTGGGAGAGTCCACTGAGCCTGTCAAGGAATTGAAATGAATTTTAAGGAAATTGTTGAAAGAATGGGTTTTAACCAAACTTGCCAAATGTCACCTCTAAGTCAAGATTGCAATGGTCAATTTAGAACAGACATGCGCTGTACCTACCGGAATGTTCAGACGACTTCCCTTGGCTTCTGCTGCTGGATCTTGGCCTGGAGAAAACGGAGTAAAAAGGACATATGAGGAGGTAGAAAGAGAAGAGAGGGAATGGGTGTACCATGAAAGGAAGCAGACCTTCTCAGCATGGACACTTCTATGAAGGAGGGGATGCAACACATAAACCCAAAAGGATGCAAAGCTGATTAATTGTCCTCCTTAAGCTTTCATTTGCTGCAGTCACCCAGAGCAGGCCAAGCTCAGGCTCTAATAAAAGCCAAGTCCAGCAGGGGACCCATCCTGAGAATGCTTTCAAGCCCTGCCTCCTCTTCCCCACCACCCCCTCTGGGCTTGGGGCATTGCTGTTGGGTTTGACATCGTGCTGGATAATCATAGATGGGCAAAATATTGAATACACCCAGGTTTGCCTGAATACATGGAACAGCTGACTGTGCAAAATCACCACAGGAGATGGGAAAAGTGAGGGTGAACAGCACACTGGAGCAGCAGACACCTTGGCTTACCTCATCTCCTGGGACTCCTGGAAATCCACCTGGGGAGAGCTTGGCAGAGACCCCACAGCATTGTCAAGAGGGAAACTTCCTGCCTTACATATTGGGGGGATCAAGGATTTTCCGAATGCCCCCTTCTTCATTTCCCCACCACTGGGATATGGCAAGGAGGTCTGGAAGGAATAAAACACAGTGCTCAGATCAAGCATCCTGCCTCGCCCACATTCATGCCTCAAGACATAGATATACCCTCAACTGGGACCGTGCAGGAATAAACAATTCAAACTGATGGAGCAGATTGGCAGAGGATGGGCAATGGAAAGAGAACTGTTGAGGGAGAAACCATGTCCCACATTTCCAAGCTTTCTCATTTCCCGGGAAATATGGCTACATCGCCAACTGCCATTCACATGTTTGACATCAAGATGTTATGGGTTGCCACTGCCTTTTGGATGGCATGGCAGTGGCTTTAGATCCCTGTTCTCTCCCTGCCCCTAAGGTGGCTCACAGCCACTGCTGATCTCCAGCCATGGCCCCACAAAGCCATTCTGCAGGATGCCAAAACCTGCTTTTCTCAAGGCCCTCATTTCTTCTGCTGCTGCCCTTCCCTCCTACAGTTCCCCAGCAGCCTCTGAGCCCAGATGCTGCTGAGCTCTCGGCATGCTCCCTGCTCTCCAGCTCCCACACATCCATCAGCTCAGGCTCACTGGCATTTAGCAAGTTGAGCAGAGCTCCCTGCCCTGCTGCTCTCTGCAAGCTCTCTGCCTGCCCAAGCTGCTCCAGGGCCCCCATGCCATGGCCAGGAATGGGGCTGGAGGCACTGGGGTAGATGCACACCCATCCTAGGTATCCCATCATTTCTGGCCAAGCTGAAGAGCCAAATCAGGACCTGTTCTAACTTGACTGAAAGGGTCGGTTCCTATCAGAGCAAAAATCTCAGAGCTTTGCCAACAACACACAAACTGAAAATTTACCACACTGGACTTTGCTTGGTCTCCTTACCTTACATCCATTTCCCTCTGAAGTGAGCCCTTTCCTTCTAATCTCTTCCTCACAGCCAGTGCCAGGTTTCCCAGTCTCCTGCTCTCTACTCCATATCTTGCTTGCCATGGGAGAAAGAGAGCTCTTGGGGAAGGGAAGCAAAGGCTTGGGGGGAAGGAGCATAGATGGACTTGCCAGGGAAAACTTCTTAGCAAGAGGATAGCCAGTCAGGCCTGCAAAGTGGAGGCACAAAATGTATCAGAGCCTGCAATGCAAACCTAAAGCTCTGTATTTCATGGGACAGATTCCTTGGAAACTTCTAAACTGCTGAACAGGGAAAAATGCTCTGAATGGTACCAACTTGAATCAGGCCAGTGCAAAACACTGAGCCGCTTCCCCAGAGCTGCCACAGGCACAGCCTGGCCTCTGGGCTGCCCTGGGACAGCAGGGAGCCCAGAGCCCTGTGCTCTCCAGCAAGGGCTCAGCTGCACATGCACCCTCCTGCTCCTCTCCCTGCCCCACAGCTCAGCAGCCCTAAAGCTCCCTTCAATCTTCACCTTTTCCTTCAGTTGTCTTTCCTTGTCTAGTAGAATCCATCTTCAAACCCGTGCTTCTGCCAGGCAGAAGTGTCAGGGTTTGAATCTGGAATGGCTCTCGGAGTTGGCAGCGACGGGAGCTCGGTACCCAGCCTCAGAACAAGGCCGGGTGACTCCAATCGCCAGCGCTCGGCACACAGAGGCAGAGCCAGACGCGTCTGCTGCCGCTGGGGCCGTGTCCAGCACAACCTGCACCAGCCCAGCCTGGGGCTGCCCCTTTGTGACACGCTGCCCATGCTTCTCTCGTTTCCATGGCTGCAAAACCCCACCCCAACTCCATCCCCTTCCATTCCCTTCCCTAGGCCAGCCAGCCCTAAGCCCAACCTGGCCAGGCCTGAGGCTTTCACACTGCCTAGGATGTAGACCCTCTCCAAAGTTACTTTGCAAGGCCTTTCATTCCGTAATTCCCACTCAATTGCGGGTTGCAGCTTGTTGGTGTGGGATTTTGTTTCATTCTCTTCACATCACACAAAGTGGTGAGACCCAAACAATGGCACTGGGCAGTGGAAGTAAAAGAAGCTTGGCACTCCCCAGTAGATGTCCCCAGAATTCAGATGGCCAAAAGCTGTAGGCTCTCTGAGCATGCAAACATTCCTCTTTTGCTGTGCTGAATTGTTCTAGGGGTTTATTCTCTACTTTCTTTTCAGCACAGACACCCAAACCAAAATAAACACAACCAATCTCAAAACAATTTTGATCTTGGCTAATACTGTCAATTCAAAATGTCCTTAATGGAAAGAGCTGATGGCCAGCCATTCTGAAATACTCCCCAACACAGCTTTTGGAACTAGGAGAGCTAATTCTTTACATGGCTTCTCAAAGGATTAAATCATGTGGCAGCCAAGCACCGTGAGAGGAAATCCTGTCTAAAAATGGGATTTCTTGCCCTCTGTAAAATGTCCCAGTCAGTAATAAAAGTTAGAAAGCCATGGATTAATGACAGAAGTCATTCCTAGTCCAGAATTATTCCAGAAAATAATTTAACTTCTTCAATGAGCAGTACTTCTCCCTAGCTGCATTCAGCATTCCAGTTGCATACCAGCAATGAAGGAATCATTCCAAAGGGGCCATACCCAGGATTTGAATAAACTAACCCTAAGCCAAGGAACCAGGAGATCTGATCCCTTCCTCAGCATCAGCAGAATTATTTCTCCAAGTCCCATCTCTCCTTTCATTACACGCCCAGAGATGCCAAAGGAACAACAACAGTGTCAATGAGGCTTTCAACAGCATTGCCTGTCCCAGATGCACCAGAAACTGCATTTTGTCTGGCACAATTCCACTTGTCAGGGATCAGGCAAGGCAGGGACAGGCACAAGGCACAAGGCATCTCCTGCCCCAGCCTCAGCCTGCAACACTGACACAGGCACAGACAGCCAGGGAAGAGATTTGTCACTGTGAACCTGCCAGAGGTGGCTTTGGGCCTGTGCTGTCAGAGGATGACAAACTCACACCCTGCCTTGGCTGCATCCGTTTGGAAGTCTCCTTCTCCTTCATTGGAAATGTCAAAAGGACTTTCTATCATAGGAGGTTTCCCTATTCCTCCCAGAGCAAAAGCAGGCAATGTCCATGAATCTCCTTCACATCTCATAGGGTTCAGATCAGAAACAGCCCCAAGGAAAGCTTTTCTATTACTAGAGCAGCCGGAAGGATTCGGAACATTCCTCAAATCCTGCTAAATGCCTTCATTTTCTCTACTAATTCTGACCTTATAAAGGCTGCAGGTAGATAAAAGGCATGTGCACGATGGAGAGGAAATGTTTTCTTTTCCTGCACAGCATTTCCAGGACCCCAAGTTACCACTCCAGCTCCTGCCAGTCAACACTTCACAATAGAGCAATTTTCACTGCTCCACAAGAGAACGCACCCAGGGACTGGCCTCTGGGAGAATCCACTAAGCCCATCAAGGAATTGAAACAAATTCAAAGAAATTTTTAAACAATGAGTTTCAGCTGAGTATTCCAAATGTAACCTCTGAGATCAGATAGCAATGGCTGTTTTAGGAAAGACATGCCCTGCACATACTTGGATGTTCACAGGATTTCTCTTGTCTTCTGCTGCTGGATCTTGGCCTGGAGGAAATGGAGGACAAAGAACATATGAGGAGGTAGAAAGAGAAGGGAGGGAATGGGTGTACCATGAAAGGAAGCAAACCTTCTCAGCATGGACACTTCTATGAAGTAGGGGATGCAACACATAAACCCAAAAGGATGCAAAGCTGATTAATTGTCCTTAAGCTTTCAGTTGCTGCAGTCACACAGAGCTGGTCAAGCTCTGGTTGAAACACATCAGTCATTCTTCAACTTGCACCAGAACTCCCCAATTCTGCTGCCTCTGCTTTTGAAGCCCAGTGGCTCCTGCAGCCTCTCTGAAGCAGCAAGAGCTGCTGGGCTCAGATACCAGTTTGGATGGAGGGCTACTTTTGTACTTCTCACAAAGTTTGACTTGGCCTGCTCGTGCCTCACCCTGGTGACAGCCTCCTGCTACACGTGGGCAGAGCACTGCTGTCTCCTGAGAATGATTTTACACCTCCTGGCTCTTTCCAGAACACAATGGCTTTTTCCAACTCAGCCGCTAGGGAGGAATATTCACATTGCACTTTCAAAGCCCTGCCAAGGATTTTCAATTGGAATGATACTTCTGTGCCTCCCTCTTTATGGTTATCACTTGGATAAGCTTCACAGCTTCATTTTATCACACATATCCAAGCCAATATCTTTCCATCAGGTACAGTCTCTTAACTCTTCTCTATCACCTTGCTCTCTTTGATCTTAAGCCAGATCTAAACATTAAACATCAATCAGATTATACATCTCCATCCCAAAACTTATCAGGGATCTCATTTCACAGGGGAGGCCAAGGCACAGAGAAATTCCACCTGATGATTACAGAAGCAGCACCTGAATTTGCAGACACCTCTCCAGGAGCCAACATTTGCCCATGCATATTCTCCTGGCTGGAAAATTTAACAGTCAAGGATCTCAGCATCCAAAGTTCTGCAGGATCCAGGCCCATGCAAAACAGTTCCCAAATGACCCCACAAAAATTACAGAGGTAATCAAGAGCCAAATCCAGCAGAGGACCCTTCTGGAGGTGCTTTGAAGCCCTGCCTTCTCTTCCCCAACACCACCTCTGCTCTTGGGGCGTTGCTGTTGGGTTTGACATTGGATGAGCAAAATGCTGAATACACAGAGGCTTGCCGGAATGGGAGACTGTGCAAAATGTCCATAGGAGATGGGAAAAGTGAGGTGAACATCACACTGGAGCAGCACACCCCTTGACTTACCTCATCTCCCAGGACTCCTGCAAATCCACCTGGGGAGAGCTTTGGACAGATCCCGCAGCACTGCCAACATTGAGACTTCCTGCCATGCATATTGGGGGGATCAAAGGCAGTCCCAATGATGCCTTCTTCATTTCCCCACCACTGGGATATGGCAAGGAAGCCTGGAAAAAGTAGAACACAGTGCTCAGATCAGGCATCCAGCCTTGCCCCAGTCCTCCCTCAGGACATTTACATTTTCCCTCAACTGGGACTTGCCAGGAATAAACAAGTCAAACTGATGGAGCAGATTGGCCCAGCACGAGGAATGCAAAGGGACGTGGTGAGGGACAGATCATGTCCCACATTTGACACCTCTTCCCTCCTGCCCTCTCCTCTCCAATGCACCTACATTCCCATTAACATCATGATGTTCTGGGGTGCCACTGCCTCCCCTGGCCTTTTGGATGGCATGGCTGTGGCTTTAGATCACTGTTCTCTCCCTGCCCCTAAGGTGGCTCACAGCCACTGCTGATCTCCACCCATGGCCCCACAAAGCCATTCTGCAGGATGCCAAAACCTGCTTTTCTCAAGGCCCTCATTTCTTCTGCTGCTGCCCTTCCCTCCTACAGTTCCCCAGCAGCCTCTGAGCCCAGATGCTGCTGAGCTCTCGGCATGCTCCCTGCTCTCCAGCTCCCACACATCCATCAGCTCAGGCTCACTGGCATTTAGCAAGTTGAGCAGAGCTCCCTGCCCTGCTGCTCTCTGCAAGCTCTCTGCCTGCCCAAGCTGCTCCAGGGCCCCCATGCCATGGCCAGGAATGGGGCTGGAGGCACTGGGGTAGATGCACACCCATCCTTAGTATCCCAGCATTTCTGGGATATCCCAGCTAAAGAGCCAAATCAGGACCTGTTCTAACTTGACTGTTAGAAGGGTCTGTTCCTGTCAGGGCAAAAAGTCTCAGAGCTCTGCCAACAGCACATAAACTGAAAATTTACCACACTGGACTTTACTGGCTCTCCTTACCTTACATTCTTTTTCCTCTGAAGTGATTGCCTTTTTCATTCTACTCTCCTCATCCAAGCCGCTGCCAGGTTTCCCACTCTCCTGCTCTCCGTAGCACATCTTGCTTGCCTTGGTAGCAGGAAAGCTCTTCTGGATGGGAGGCAACAGCTTGGAGGGAAGGAGCATGGATGGACTGGCCAGAGAAAACCTCTTGGCAAGAGGGTAGCCAGTCAGGCCTGCAAAGTGGAGACACAAAATGTATCAGAGCCTGCAATGCAAATCTAAAGCATTGGAAGCTCCGTATTTCATGGGACAGATTCCTTGGAAGCTTCTAAACAGCTGCACAGAGAAACATGGTCATTGCCAGCAGACCCTTTAATCAGGCCGAGAGAAAACCCTGAGCCACTTCCCCAGAGCTACCACAGGAACAGCCTGGCCTCTGGGCTGCCCTGGGACAGCAGGGAGGACACAGGAGCCTCACCTCTGTGTGAGGCTGAGCCATGCTCACAAGGCAAGAAGTGAGTTCAGTGAACTCCCACTTTTTCATCAACATCTCTAATGGGTGAGACAGTCAAGGGTTTTCTTCATTTTTGAGACAATTTCTTTGGTTTTATTTTTCCCAGAACTAGCCTGTGTTTAATTCCTCTGAACTGTATTCAGTTAGCAAGTTTGAAAGGAAAGATGGAAGGCTGCAATGGTAAGAGGGGAAAAAAAGATTCTTTCTTGAGGTTGGCCTTGTCTGAATCCACAAGAGAAACCCACACAGCTGTGACTGCTAGCTCTGAAAACCACAAAGATCTCTCTGCAAGCAGGCAGGCCTTATTGATGTTTCTGTAACACCCTAATACCATCCTCAATGTTGGACCCAATCAGCAAGCAGAGGAAGAACACAACATTTATCTATAGTGAGACCAGACATTGATGGGAGAGAAAGCAACAGGATTTGAATCTCATGACCATGTCCAATTTGGGGTCAGCTGTGGCCACAGTCCCTGTCCTGGCAGACAGAAGGAGTCATTTGGCCTCTGTCAAAAAGGAGAAAACAGCATAAACTAATGAGACAATGTTGTGATGCCATGGGTGTCCTTGCAGGATCATCTGTAGCTGTCAGGCACCTACTCTGACACAGAGCCACCACTGACACCATGGACAAGTTTTCCCTGAAATCAGGGGGACTTTCTTTCCATTTACTCCAGCCTTTTAGTTCCCTTCTATCCACACCTTTTCCTTCAGTGGTCTTTCCTTTTCTGGTGAAATCCATCTTCAAACCCGTGCTTCTGCCAGGCAGAAGTGTCAGGGTTTGAATCTGGAATGGCTCTCGGAGTTGGCAGCGACGGGAGCTCGGTACCCAGCCTCAGAACAAGGCCGGGTGACTCCAATCGCCAGCGCTCGGCACACAGAGGCAGAGCCAGACGCGTCTGCTGCCGCTGGGGCCGTGTCCAGCACAACCTGCACCAGCCCAGCCTGGGGCTGCCCCTTTGTGACACGCTGCCCATGCTTCTCTCGTTTCCATGGCTGCAAAACCCCACCCCAACTCCATCCCCTTCCATTCCATTCCCTTCCCTAGGGCAGCCAGCCCTAAGCCCAACCTGGCCAGGCCTGAGGCTTTCACACTGCCTAGGATGTAGACCCTCTCCAAAGCTTCTTTTCAAGGTCTTTTATTTTGTAATTCCCACTCAGTTCTGGGTTGCAGCTTGTTGGTGTTGGATTTTGTTTCATTGTCTTCACATCACACAAAGTGGTGAGACACAAACAATGGCACTGGGCAGTGGAAGTAGAAGCAGCTTTGCACTCCCCGGTGGATGGCCCCAAAACTCAGTAGGCCAAGAGCTGTATGTTCCTTTTTGCTCCACTTCATTGTTCCAGGGCTTTATCCTCTTCTTTCTTTATTGCAGAGACACCCATAAACATGATCTGCCTCAAAACATTTCTGATCCTGGCAGTTCCTGACAATTCCAAATTTTCTTAATGGAAATAGCACGGGGCAGGTCATTCTAAATCTCTCCTCAACAGAGCAGATCAAACTAACCATCCTTGATTTGGATGAACTAAGCCTGAGCCATGGGACCTGTGGGTCTGATCCCTATTTCTGCATCTGCAAAATTAATTCTTCAAGTCTCATCTCTCCTATCTATTCAAAGTCTGCATTACATGCCCCCAGTGTCAGTGGGCTGATATAATCAGCTTTTGTACACATTCTGCCCCCTGAGCCCAGCAGCATTGCTGGGACCCTGCAGCACCCCTGCAGGCCAACGTGCTCCAGGCACAGCTGCAGGAGGGAGATTGCAACAAGTCCTGGCTGAAGGAGTCTCCAGGCTGCTGCAGCCCTTCCCCTGCGGCGGGATCATCCCTCGCTGCCATGGGGGGAGCCATGGGGCTGACGGGCTCTGTCCAGATGAGCGTCTCCTCCACGTGCTGCTGCTGCTGCTGCTGATCCAGCTGCTGCTGCCTTCCCCCACAGCTGGATCAGGAGCCTGCCTGGGAAAATAACACTGCCAGTGCCTGTGCCAGCCACTGATCCCTGCCAGGAGCCTTGCACACTGGGCATCCTGCCCACCAAACTGCTCCACTCAGGTGATGTCAGAATGTTACAGACATCTTTGTGTGAAAATCCTTTTCTTTAGGATTTTTCCTTCTGAGAAGCTAAGAGGCCTCAGAGACAAAATGTAAACAATGATTATCTGCCGCTGTGGAATGCAACAGGTGGGTTCGTGATTGGTCTCATGTGGATGCTTTGATTTAGTGACCACTCACAGCAGAACTGGCTCTCTCTCTGTCCGAGCCACAGATCTTTGTTATTCATTCTTTCCTTTTCTATTCTTAGCTTAGCTACCTTCTGAGAGAAAACCTTTCCTTCTATTTCTTCTTAGTATAGTTATAAAGTAATATATATATATATAATAAAATAATAAATCAAGCCTTCTGAACATGGAGTCAACATTCTTGTCTCTTCCCTCATCCAAGAACCCCTGTGAAAACTGTCACATCAGAACACATCAAAATACATTCAAACAATGTGTTTTCCACATTCTGGCAAAGTCATGGCCACATGTTGGAGGCAGACTGCTGTTGGCAGAATGGGGGAAGCCCCAGCAGCTGCTCTCCCCATGGCTGGATGGCCACAGCAGCAGAGCAAGTCTCCCACCGTGCCCACTGCTGTGGGACCCAGTGCTTTGGGCTTGTTCCCACTGAACTCAGACTGCTGCTACAGCAGCAGCATCACTTCACACATTTGATAACAAAGAGTTGGAATGGCACACAGGACTTGCCCCAAGAGCTACAAATTTTTTTTAAAAAGAGCAGGGGACGGGGGAGTTGGAATACTCAGTTCGTTTTTAATACAAGCATACCTGGATTTAAGCAGGGACACTGGGCTAATCATACTGGGGACTGCCTTGTAAGCCTTGTCTCTACCAATTCCCAGCAGTCCACAAGCAATTTTCACTACAAAGGGGTAGATAAGATTTTACAACACCTCCATGAGCAAGTCTGAGCCAGAAGTCAAAGCACAAGACAAATACTCCCAAATCTGCCCCCACTGGGGAAAGGAAAGAGAAAAGTAGATTAAACAAGTACCCTTACAGCTGAAGTGCCTGCATTTATCCCATGGTCCAACAAAAGCCCCTCAATTCAAACACACAGCTTAAGATCAAGGAATAGAAGTGTTTTGAGGCCATTTAACACCTGATTCCTATTACTTTCAAGGAGAAGTGAATGTTAAATCCCTTAAAAACACACATGCAGGTCTATTTGGGACTGCATCCTTCAAAAGCACAAATGGAGGTTTAGAATTGCAGACTGTTTCCATTGGAAAAGACCATTTAGGTCATCGAGTCCTTCCAATAACCTGAGACCCTTGACACTGCCAAGGCCACCACTGAAGCATCACCCAGGACAGGATTGGCCTTCTTGGCCACCTGGGCACACCTGGCTCACGTTCAGCCACTGCCAACCAGCACCCCCAGGTCCTCCTCTGCTGGGCGCCTTTCCAGCCACTCTGCCCCCAGCCCGTGGCCTTCCATGGGGCTGCTGTGGCCCAAGGGCAGGATGGGGCACTGCACCTTGTTGAACCTCATGCAAGTGGCCTCAGCCCATGATCCAGCCTGTCCAGACCTCTCTGCAGAGACTTCCTGCCCTCCGGCAGATCAACACTCCCACCCAGCTTGGCATTGTCTGTAAGCTGCCTGAGGTGCCCTTGATTCTCCCCTCCACATCATTGACAAAGATGTGAATCACACCTAGCCCCAGTGCTGAAACCTGGGGAACACCCCTTGTGACCAGGTGCCAGCTGGATTTAATTCCACTGAATTCCACCACTCCCTGGGCCCAGCCATCCTGACAGTTTTTACCCAGGGAAGAGTGCATTCAGTTCTCAGTCTTTTTCTCAACCTCTGTTCCATGTTTCCCCCCATGTCCAGGAGAAGACAGAGCTTCTCCTTAGACCTCCATTCATTGCTGATGTATTTACAGAAACATTTTTACTCTCTTTGCAATTTTCTTGGAAGAAATTCTCAACAGTGAGGCAGGTGAGGCACTGGGAACAAGTTGTCCAGAGGAGCTGTGGATGCCTAAGGAAGGGTGTTAGGTGAACATGACTCAGCCTCACACAGAGGTGAGGTTGGATCTGAGCTACTCTCTGTTCGGTGAAAGGGTCTTGTGGCAGCGCAGAGAGGCTGTGCAGGGAACAGCTGTGCCCTGCATGTGCCCCCCGCAAGGAGCTGTGCTGCTGCCAGTGCCCCTGGAGCTGTAGGGCTGCTGAGCTGTGGGGCAGGGAGAGGAGCAGCAGGGTGCATGTGCAGCTGAGCCATTGCTGGAGAGCACAGGGCTCTGGGCTCCCTGCTGTCCCAGGGCAGCCCAGAGGCCAGGCTGTGCCTGCGGCAGCTCTGGGGAAGTGGCTCAGGGTTTTCCCCTGGCCTGCCTCAAGTGTCTGCCAGCAGGAGTATGTTTCTCTGTGCGGCTGTTTCCAAGGAATATGTCCCATGAAATATGGAGCTTCAGATGCTTTAGGCTTGCATTCAAGCCTCTGTCACATTTTGTGTCTCCCCTTTGCAGATCTGACTGCCTGCAGTCTTACCAAGAAGTTTTCTCTGGACACTTGCAATGTTCTCCTTCCCTCCCATCCAGAACAGCTCTCTATCCCCTAAGCTCAGGAAGAAGCTGCTGGCTGTCCATAGAGTGTTTGAAGACTTGAATTTTTGTTTCGGTTTCATAGTTAGAGATGTATATATGGTCTGATAGTTTTGAATAAATGTGTTATGATTATATCCTTAAATTTTGATGACATTTTTTATGGTATATATTTTATTTTGATGATTTGAAAACCTAAAAAATATATCAATTTACATAAACCAAAGAGAATGTGAGATCAGGGCCTGCTAGCCTAGAGGTTATGGAGTGCAGCTCATTCAATGTGCCGGTGCCTCACCATGTCCTTTCCTTACCGGGCTTCTCCCTTTCCTCTTTTGCCATGTTTTCTTTGTGACATTTGTGCTGCTATTTTAACTTGTCATTGTAACAGGGCCACTTATTGACATGTTTGGGGCACAATGGATGCAAAGTCCTGTACAGACAAAAGTTTTCTACCTAGATGTGTTCTGTGCTCACCAAAGGCCTGAGCAAAGAAACAAAGACAAGTGTGCCCAAATGGCCAAGCTTTGCTCCTTTGCAATCTCACACAGATCTGGCTCTCAGGTGTCTTCAGTCACAATTCCATAGGTAAGAGGAGGTTGTGTATTTAACTGGGAAATAGTGAACTGCTTTGGAAAAGCCATCTGTATATATATGTACCCAGGACAGCAGTCCAGCTGTGTTGTTTGCAAGTTGTTTGTAGAAGGATGAGTGGACTCTGAGGCCAATAACAAGTGACAAGGGTGCCTCAAATCTATTTACACTCCAGCCTGGGTACCATTCATCCCAGAGCCATGGCACAATGCTTTAGTGTATCCTACACACACTCTGCCTGCAAGAAAAGCTTGGCTTGGCTTATTAGAGTGAAAGAAATAGAATAGAATGGACAGTGAAACTCATCCCTTTGGAATGACTCTCCTGCTTTCCAGTGTCAACTCTGCCCCTCATGCTCCCAAGGCTTGTTACAAACAACTATCTAAAATTGCTTAAAAATTCCCCGGCAAGGTTCAGTAAAAACCAGATTGAATATTAAGCAGTAGCTGAACATGGCTGAGCCTTACACAGAGGTGAGGTTGGATCTGAGCTACCCTCTAAAAAAATCATTGGCAACATTCACACTATTGCTTACAGGTCGTTTAAGGTACAACAAGGAAAAAAATACCAATAGCAACAAACAAATTTCTGTCAATCAAACAAGAAACATTCTGAGAAGTGTTTGTGTGCATGTGTGTGTGTGTGTGTGTTTAGGTGCTCTTCACAAAAGTACAGAAAGGACAAGGCTAAAAAGGAATATAGCCTAAAAGCTTAACAGCACTCCAGCTTAACTGTGGTGGTTAGACTGGAGCCTCCAGGAGTGGGGCTGTTGGCCCAGGATCCATTGCTGAGCAGTGATCCTGCCAGTGCAGCAAACTTGAGAGCTCGCTGCCCCTGAGAGGCCCCACTCAGAGGGAGGTTGCTGCTGGCAGCCACTGTGCTCCAGGAGAGCTCCAAGGGCCTCCATTGGAGCGCTCTTTATGGGCCACAAGAGAGTGGGCCTCAGCCATAAAATGCTTCCTCGTGGCCGCACTGGGGGCCAGCAGCCTGTCTAGCAAAGTGGGAGGAGAAGGATGCCGTGCCATTCAGGCAAGAAAAGTGGTTTGCAAGGCTGTTCCCTGACACCCCAGGAGCTCGTTAGGCGGCACAGGTTCCTGGGAGCGCTCCGTGTCCCTGATAAGCTCAGCAGGAGCTGAGCCCAGGGGCTGTTCAGCAAGGCCCAGGCCTGACAAGCGTTTCCCAGATCACCCTGGGGCCGCACGAGGCCGGGCCCATTCACCACCACAATCTGAAGCACCAAGTTTTGATGGAGGGTAAAAAGCCAAGGCCCAGTGGAAGTGGGCCCTGTCCTCAGGCCTGTGGGAGAATCACAATGCAGATCCTTGTGCTGCTTATTCCATCTCTCCCCTCTTTACTAAGTTCTTGGTGGCAAGGTCACTTAGGTTAGACACACAGCTAATAAACAGTGCTCCTGCAGCTTTCTGCTCAAAAAATTAAACTGAGATTACACATCCCAGATCATGTTCTGTTCCGGTTTAACTGACTGATTTGAGGAATTTCTGGAGCAGCAAATTTGCTTCCTCAAATGTTTACTGTGTGTGACATGGAGCACAGAAGAAAGATTTAATGTCAAAGCCACTGCCCAGGCAGTGCTCTTTTGACAAGTTCTGCCCTGAGCTTTCCTTAGGAAGATCTGAAATGTTCAATGTCACCAGCACAAGCTCCTGCAATGGCTGCTGGCCAGCAGAGCAGGGCTGTCAGCTGTGAAACAAGTGTTGCCACAAGCAGCAACAAGCAACAAGCTCTCCCACGGCAGCAAATCATGAGCTGGGAAGGATCTGATCTAAAGGCCAAAGCTCCTTAGCTCCTTCCAAGAGGGCTGGAACACTTCCTCATTCCAATGAGCTGCGGTGCTGGACACCACAGCTCTGTGTGAGCACTGGACACAAGTTGCTCCCACTGAGTGCTGGGATGGTTCCTGCAGGAGCTCTGGGCTCCTGTGAGTGCCAGACACAATGAGGAGAGAAGGAGCCCAGGGCACTGACACACCTTTGCCTTGGGCATAGCCCGGCCTGGAACAAACACCCTGAAAGGTTTCCCCTTTGGCCCATGTCTTGAAAGGTCAGGTCAGCTGTTTGATGACTCAGGTTGGTTTGGTGTCAAGGAATTTCCCTCAGAAATACTGGGTTTGTCTCCCTCTGTGCCTTCCCCTCAGCAGCTTTGGGGATGCTCCTGTGTGAAGCCATCTGTCTCACACAGTTGGAGACAACTTAAAACCAACACTCTGTAATAAGTCGTCTCCTCTAATGTGTTCCAACAATCCACTTCCAGCAATAGGAAATTAATACTAATAGATGAAAGCGGAAGGAAACCAACAGCTTATTAACAAACAGAATGCCTACAAAGCAAGAACAAAGGCAGTGACTTCTAGATATCAAACTGCCAGACCTCACCGTCTTCCACTGGAACAAAGACCCAAAATGCCAGAGGAAAATCCCCCCAGGACTCGCGTTCCAAGATGGCGCCGGGTTCTCCCTCAGGAAGAACAGGAGCCATCACGGAGTAGTTCCGGCAGCAATGAATGTTCAGGGGCTTGTCCAGCACTGACTTTCTCCCAATGGCAGAGCTCTGGGGAGCAGCCACGGCAGGTGAAGCAGCTGGACTGGAGCCCCTCGGTTCTTTTCTCCCCGCTGTGGCTCAGCTCACACACTCTCGGGCTGGGAGCGGAGCCGCTTCGCTTCTGCCGGCACCGTGTCCCTGGGCTTGGACAAACAGATTTCAGCCAGGAGAGCCCTGCACACTGTTCCTCGTATCTCTCATAACAGCCTCAAACAACTACAAACACTCTGCCTACAGCAGCTTTCACAAAGAGCTGCAGAAATCCAGGATAGCCTAAAGTGAGCGGCAAAAGGCTTTTGCCTTGCTCTTGCCACCAGAATTCTTGATGATCTGATGCAATTTGATTCACATATAACATGGTTTCTGAGTTTTTCCATTGAAATATTTCATGATGAGTGACAAGCCTTGGGAGCAAGAGGTACAGGACCGATGTGCGAAACCATGAGCATATCCTCCAAAGTGACCAGTTTAATTGTCCATTTTATTACTCTTGTATTTATTGCACAACTCATAGGCAAATCCAAGCTTTGCTTGGAGGCAAAACAGGCATGGGATACACTAGAGTCCCTTGTAGGGTCACCAGGGCTGGCAGTGACAAAGCAGGCTGTCTGCTTCATTGTGAACCACTACAGAGCTACATCCCAACGTGTTTTTAGGAAGCACTGAATTATTAAGCCCCCTGTTTCTGCATGAGATACAAAAAAGGAGATCCCAAATGATTTTCATGCAAGCATGCAGTAAAGAACTGATCTTGCTCTCCTAATTGAAGCTTTGGCTTGGGCAATTGCACTCTTCCCATTCATCTTTTGACACAGACACTCCAGGTTTGCCCCCACACCCCTGCAAGGCTGGCAGTCACTGTTTCCCATTTACTGTTCTTCCCTAGAGCCAGTACAGTGGCTTCTTTGAAACTAAAAGCCCTGAGATCTGGTTGTCTTGAAGGAGCATGAAATGCTATTCAAGTGTTCACATTGGTAATACCCAGGTCTGCACTCCCCAGAGCTCTGAAGCAGCAGCAGGAGGACCATGCATCATTGCTGTTTGTGGATGTTCATGTTTCTGGTGGGCAAGAGCAATGGCTTTGAGGAGGGACAAGAATGCCCCTCTTCCAACAGTGGCTGAGAAAGGAGATGTGAAGTTTCACTGCCTTTTCTAGGATATTTTTGAAAGATCTAAGAGAATATTGCAGCATAGAGCTGGTCCCTAATTTTGTCTCCAGAGAAATCCCCAAAAGAGACATTCAATCTCCTGCTGATGGCAGCCCCATAAGCTCATGGACCAGTTTTCCCTGAAACATGCCACCCTGTCTGGACTTTACTAGGCCAGGACTAAACCCATAGCTAAGCAAACACGTGCAGCAACATGACACAGAGTTTTTCCATCAGAAAACCCAATTAACACATTCACATGCAGTTTATTCTGTAACATCAGAAGCTGGCAGCCATGAGGATTTTGCTGGCAAAAGGTTGCAGTATGCACTGGGACCAGAAGTGGTTTTCTTTAAGGCAAAGCAAATTGAAATGTGAAGTTTAAAAGCTTCAAACGACTGTGAAAGAAAACTGCAAAATAATTTCTGGATAAGTGTTCTGGTTTAAAAGCAAAACCAGTGAGAGACTCTAAGTCAGAAATACAATTTATTAGGAAAAGGGGAAAAAAAAAAAAAAACCACAAAAATACCCCATCCAAAATACATGCAATAATGTAAAAGAAAAACCACTGACAGAGTCAGAATACAAGCTCTGACACCCTCTTGGTCAGGGTACTGGTAGCAGTCCAGTTGGATTAGTGGCTGCACTCCTCCTGGAGTGGCACATGTGATCCTGTAGAAGGGTATAGTCTTCCTCTGAAGTTCCAGTGGAAAAGGCGGCCATTCCTCTGGGAATCCAGTGGAAAGGCTGCTTGTTCTGTCCCAAACTCCAGATTATTTGCAGGTGGGGATGCTTGGTTCCTCCCCTCTGGGCACAGCATCTCACAATGGGCTCTTATCATTCCATGAGTCATGGGGTGGGTCCATGAGACAGAAAGGGCTCCCAGAGGGAATTATCTCTGAGTCATGGGGAAAGGCATTGATGGGCCCATTAACAGGAGATAAGGAAAAGAACAATGCCCCTCCTGGTTTCAACAGCTCTTGAAGATGGAAATAGAATACATCCTTATATTGTAACCAAGGATAATAGGGAGCATTGTCAATGATCATGCAGCCAACCAAGAGCTGGAGCTGAATCCAGAATTGCTTGTTCCAGCTACACAGGAATTCATTACCCTGGCAAGCACAGCTCCATGGGAACAAAGATCTCTCATCTCTGGGCTGAAATGTAGCATTGTGTGTCCTGGATGAGTTTTCTTGTAAAGTTGTTAATTTTTTTATAAGTAGGTGTCATGGTTTGAGCCTGGCACAGAGCCAGTGCCCCTATGAAAATTCCCTCACCCTGGTGTCTGCTGTGAGATGTGACCAGGAATAAACAAAACAGGCTCCAGCTTAAACATAAAGAACACTTTATTACCTAAACTACAGGAAAATAGGGAAAAACTATAAGGAAAAGAAAAAAAAATTGAAAACCTTACAAAAAAACCACTTTCCTCCTCCCCACTACCTGAATTTCCCAATCCGATACATTCTCCCAAATCACCAACTGCCCAGCCTGGCACCACACTTTAGTATACTCAAACTTCAGTTCATGAAGAGGAGAGGAGTCCTTCTTGTTCCATAGGCTTCCCCTGGAAACACACTGAAACCTCGTGTGCTTCCCTGTCACTTCGGCACTGCCCGGAAAAAAGTCCTTTTGCCGCTTGTGACATCTTCCTTCCATGCCCAGTGCTCTCACCACCGTGCATGGATCAGAGCTGCTTTTAGGGTTGTCTTTTAAGGATGCCTTGTCTCACTCCAAAAAGGCACAGTCTCTGCTTTGGGACATCTGTCCCCCCCATATTTTTCCAACCCCCTGGGGCCGCGGGGTCCTCACGATGAACCCTCCTGGTTCTGAGGCACTGCCTCCCCCTAAGTGCAGTCTCTGTGTCACAGGAACAAACTGAGTCCATGGCCACAAGAAAAGTCCAGCCACAAGGCCACTCCAAGCATCTCTCTCTTCACTCAGCCAGTCTTCTCTACGTCCTTCAGGCCAGGTCCTTGTCTCATCTCATCTCCTATCTCCCTTCTTATTCAGCTTCGAGGAGGATTAGCATTTTTGCAAGGCCCCAATCATGAAAGAAAGGGGTTAAAACTTTCAGTCTCTGTCTGTCCTGGAGCTGCGGCACTCCCACACACGCTGCCGCTCCGGCCGGGCACTCTTCCCCCCCCCTCCTTCTCCTCCTGGGCCGGCTGCTATCACATTCGGTGTCGCCCGCTCTCCTCTCTCCTTCCTGGGGGGGGGATGGCTGCCCGAGGGCTGACTCCCTGGGCTCTTCCACCCTTCCATCCTCGAGGGCCTTCTCACCCCCCATCTCTGTCCAGGCCCCAGGCCTACCGCATGGCAGCCCCTCCCCCGCCCAGCAGCAGCGGCTGGACAGGGGAGGGTGATCTGACCTCTTCGCCTCGACGTCCCAAGAGGACCTCCCAGGGCCAGAGCCCTGCTTTTTAACCCCTGTGTATTCTCGGAGGTGTGTCCAAACCCCACTGGCTACACCAGGTGCCAGTCTCAAACTCAGAACATTCATTGGTTTGACCACAGCTTCCCAGAATTCCCACTTCTTCCTGGTCAAACCACCACAGTAGGGTTTTGGTTTGACCCTCAGTTCCCCCCATGTTCTCCCTCCTAATGGTTTGTTCCTCCTGCCAGTTACCTGTCTATCAATGTAACCAACCCCCTTTCATTTCAAGAAATTTCTATGTCAATCTTCCCTTACTTAACATATGATTTGTCCCCTGAGCCTTGTCCCTCCCCTACGCCATTCCTATTGGTTCAGGTGTGTCCCTCGCTCCTCCCCTGAGCTTCGTTCATTGGTCCCTCGTGGCTCCTCGTGTCACGCCTGTAATAAGTAACAATATATTTGTTCATTAATAGCTAGATGATAATTTAAATTGAAAACAATAGCTAAATAGCTTTTGTAGAATATCTATAGGGCTGTATGGGAAACGTTTAAGTAGTGCTTGGGCCACAAATCCCCCCTTGGTAACCAGATACAGCTACATCTAGTAATAATTACTAACCTTGTAACCTTTTGTTTGCTCTGCAAAAATTCCAACCTATAGATGTAGGAGACTTTCTGAAACACATATGGTAACAATTATTAACCTTGCAAGAACGTTGAGCTTAAAAGATTAGACTTATAGGTATGCCTTATAAGGAAAGTGGCCAAAGAGGAAGACTTGGGGCCTTCATCCCACGACCACTAGAAGGCAGAAAAAAGACCCCTAGCAACAGGAGGAGCACGCGCAGAAAACAGACCACGTCACCCAGGAATTCGGAGAAAAAGGACAATAAAAAGCGAACTTAAAAGGGGGAGATGCGTGCCTAAGAGAGCGAAGTCTCCTGGCCGCCCAGCACTGAATCTTGCTTATTCTTGCTTGCATAATAATAAAGATTATTGCACAATTCTTAAATTCGGTCGGTTCGTTTATCACAATTTGGTGCCGTGACTCAAATCCTGAGACAGGGTTGGTTTGAGAATTCGGGGGGGGGGGTGCCCCCACCCCTTTGGTGGCCCTCATCTTCTCAACCGACCCCCCCTCTGGACTGACGAACCTAAATTCGAGAATAAGCAAGGAAACACCAGTGACCCTGTAAGCTTTGTGCACGAAGATCCGAGCGAAGACGCAGGACGCGTGAGAATACGGGTGAACCGCTTGGTTGGGTTGGAATCCCAGGGCAAAGTGAATGAGACGTCCAACTGAGGACGAAGCAAGAGGGACCCTCCAGTAGTGCGGTTCTCGTAACCCGCGAGGGAGCGAGCCACGACCGAGGGGGGTGTGTGTGTGTGTGCGTGGAGGTGCCTTGGAAGATGGGGCAGAAGGAGAGCAAGCCTTCTGACCCCCTGGGGGAGGGCCCCCGGTTACCCCCAATACCTAAGGATAGTCCGTTAGGATTAATGATTAACTATTGGGATGATTTTCCCTCCAGAAAAGGGAAGGATAAAGCAAAAATGATAAATTATTGCATGGTAGTATGGGGGGTAAGAAACTGGATTCAGGAAATACATACTGGCCCGTTTTCGGATCCTCTGAGGACTGGGTCTGTCAAGCCTTGAATATCTATGTGAATTCCAAAGAGCCAGAAAACCTGGAGGAGAGTGCTTATGCTAAATTGTGGTTGGTAGGAAGTAATGAGCAAATAACTAGATTGCTCCCCCTTAAGGGAAGCCAAGGGGAAGAAGATAGAAAGAAAAAGTCCCGAGTGGAGGAAGAGATTTCTATTTATCCTCCCCCATATGTACCACCACCAGCCCCAGCCCCTCCTGTATCCCTTCCAAACATTCCTCCAGCATCAGCCCCTGACAAACAGCAGGTCACAGACTCCTCGGATTACAGGAGACATACTCGGAGCCAAATGAAAACAGTAATTGAGGAAGGAGAGAACAGTGGATTGTTCCCTCTTAGGGAAATAGCATTAGGAGGACCTCAGGCTGGGATGGGGTTTGTCACTGTCCCCTTAAACTCAGGAGATGTCCGTGAGTTTAAGAAAGAGATGGGAAAATTATTAGAAGACCCTACAGGAGTAGCAGAAAGGGTGGATCAGTTCCTGGGACCAAATAAATATACCTGGGTAGAGATACAGTCCATTCTAGGCATACTATTTACAACAGAGGAGAGAGGGATGATTAGAAGGGCAGGAATGAGAATTTGGGATGCCCAGCATGTTCAGGGTCCTGTGGCTGATGTCAAATGGCCCTTGCAAAATCCCAATTGGAATAATCAGGACCCCAACCATCGTGGTCATATGCAGGACTTAAGAACTATTATAATCCAGGGCATACGAGAGGCTGTGCCCCGGGGACAAAATATAAGCAAGGCATTCAGAGAGTGCCAAGGAAAGGATGAGACCCCCACTGAATGGTTGGAAAGATTAAGGAAGAGTTTTCAGTTATACTCAGGGGTGGATCCAGAGACGCCTATGGGGCAAGCACTCCTGAAAACACAGTTTGTAGCTAAATCGTGGGAAGACGTTCGAAAGAAATTAGAAAAGTTAGATGATTGGCAGGACAGAGGACTTGATGAATTGCTTAGGGAGGCTCGAAAAGTATATGTTAGACGGGAGGAAGAAGCACATAAAAGGCAAGTTCGGATGATGGTGGCAGCAGTAAGGGAGGGGCAGCGAAACAACCCTCCGCCACGGGAAAGAAATGACATGAGGAGGGGTTCCCGGGATTTAGGAGGGCCCCCAGTGGGGGGGGAGAGAAGGAACGGGGTGCTACTACTGTGGTGGGAAAGGACACATGAAGAGGGAATGTCGAAAGAGGCTTAGGGATGAGAAAATGTTCAAAGAGGATTAGGGGGGGGTCAAGGGCTCTATTTATTGGGGACTCAAATGTCATCAGAGCCCTTGGTAAAACTTAAAGTGGGTCCCCAGCAAACCCCCATAACCTTCCTTGTAGACACGGGGGCCGAGAGATCAACAGTTCAGTCTTTGCCCCCGGGATGTAAGATTTAGCCTTTAACAGTACAGGTTATTGGGGCAAAAGGGGAACCCTTCAAGGTTCCTGCAATTAAAGATGTCTTAATAGAATCAGAGAAAAAAATAGGGATAGGATCCTTGCTACTAGTTCCTGAAGCCGATTACAATTTATTAGGTAGGGATTTAATGGTGGAATTAGGAATAAATAGAAATATTGAAGAAAAACAGTTGAAAGTCTGACTGTGCCCCCTACGGGCCACTGACGAGGAGAAGATAAACCCGGAGGTTTGGTATACCCCTGACACAGCAGGGAGACTGAATATAGAGCCTTTCACAGTTATTATCCAAAACCCGGAAATCCCAGTGAGGATAAAACAATATCCCATGTCAGACGATGGGCAAAGGGGACTAAAACCAGAAATAGAACGGTTAATACAACAAGGGCTCTTGGAACCTTGTATGTCTCCCTTCAACACCCCATCTTACCTGTAAAAGAACCAGATGGGAAATACCGACTAATACATGATTTAAGGGAAATAAATAAGAGAACTATTGCCCGGTTCCCTGTAGTAGCTAATCCCCATACATTGCTCAGTCAATTGAAACCTGATGACCAATGGTATAGTGTTATAGATTTAAAAGACGCCTTTTGGGCATGCCCCTTGAAGCAAGAATGTAGGGACTATTTTGCATTTGAATGGGAAGATCCCGATACCCACCAAAAGCAACAACTAAGGTGGACCGTGCTCCCACAGGGATATACCGAGTCCCCGAATTTATTTAGGCATGCATTAGAACAGATAATGAAAACCTATACCCCAAACCCAGGAATAACCCTTGTTCAATATGTAGATGATCTGTTAATAGCTGGAAAGAGTGAGGAAGCAGTTAGGGAAGAAAGCATTAAGCTTTTAAACTTTTTGAGCATTCAGGGGCTGAAGGTGTCCAAAAATAAACTGCAATTCGTAGAAGAAGAAGTGAAGTACCTGGGACACCGACTCAGTAAAGGAACTAAAACAGTAGATCCAGAGAGGGTTAAGGGAATCCTCTCCCTTCCCCCCCCAAGAAATAAGAGACAAATTAGACAGCTATTGGGTCTCATAGGATACTGCAGACAATGGATTGAAAACTTTAGTGGCAAAATAAAATTCTTGTATGAAAAACTAACTACTGAAGGTTTGATTAAATGGACTGAAAAGGATGATGAATCATTAGAACAACTAAAAGAGGAATTGACTAATGCCCCGGTGCTAAGCCTCCCCGATGTTAGGAGACCTTTTTATTTGTTCGTTAATACTGAGGCAGGAGTAGCATTTGGGGTACTGGCTCAGGACTGGGCCAGCAGTCGAAAACCAGTGGCATACATTTCTAAATTACTGGATCCAGTAAGTAGGGGATGGCCAACATGCTTGCAGATTATAGTAGCCACAGCCCTTTTAGTGGAGGAAGCTCTCAAAATTACCTATGGAGGAGAACTGAAAGTTTTTACTCCCCATAATATACGGGCAGTATTGCAACAAAAGGCAGAAAATGGATAACAGACTCCAGACTTTTGAAATACGAGGGCATTTTACTGTCATCCCCTCGGTTGATACTTGAAACCACCTCTCTGCAAAACCCTGCTGAATTCCTGTTTGGGGATCCACAGGAGAATTTAACTCATGATTGCTTACATAGCATAGAGAAACAAACAAAAATTAGACCGGATCTCGAAGAGGAAGAACTGGAAGAAGGAGAAAAGTTATTTGTGGATGGTTCCTCTAGGGTTGTTGAGGGAAAGCGAATCTCGGGATATGCCATTGTGGGAGGTGAAAATTTAGAAATAATAGAATCCGGCCCTCTGAGTCTTAGTTGGTCAGCCCAGGCCTGTGAGCTTTATGCGGTATTGCGGGCTCTGAAATTCTTGGAAGCTAAGGATGGGACCATCTATACGGATTCAAAGTATGCCTTTGGAGTGATACATACTTTTGGAAAAATTTGGGAAGAAAGAGGGTTAATAAATTCCCAAAGAAAAGAATTAATACATCGGGAACTAATCACTCAGATATTACAAGCGTTAAGAGGCCCAAAGAGAATAGCAATAGTACATGTTAAAGGACATTAAAAGGGTCCCTCCCATCTGATCAGAGGAAACAATATAGCAGATAGAGAAGCAAAGAAAGCTGCCCTCAGAAAATTCCAGGAGCAGGGAACAAGGAGAATGCGAGATGGCGAAAGAGTTTGTGTCCTGAACTTCACAGCCCAGGAAAAGGAAAAATTAGACAGAATGGGAATAACAGAGAATGAGGGTATTCGAAAATTACCAGATGATAGGGAAGTGCTGCCAAAATCTGTAGCTCAGAGGATAGTGCAGCAGTTACATGAAAAGACTCACTGGGGAACCTAAGCCTTAGTAGATCAGTTTACTATTAAGTATATGTGTATAGGAATTTATGATATAGCAAAACAAGTAGTTAGGGGATGTATAACATGCCAGAGGGTTAATAGGCATCAAGCTCGAGAAAGGATTCCAGGAGGAAGGGAATTAGCACACCGACCTTTTTCACATGTACAAGTAGATTTCACCAAGCTACCAAAAGTAGGGAGGTACAAGTACTTATTGGTACTAGTAGATCATCTAACCCACTTCGTAGAAGCATATCCTACATCATGGGCTACTGCAAACGTAGTGATTAAAACCTTACTGGAAGAAATAATCCCTAGGTATGGATTAGTAGAAATATTAGACTCTGATAGAGGCCCCCATTTCGCAAATAAAGTACTAAAAGAGGTAACCACGGCCTTAGGTACTAAATGGAAATATCACACTCCTTGGCACCCTCAAAGCTCAGGGAGGGTAGAAAGGGCAAATGGAGAAATCAAGAAGCAACTCACTAAACTTATGGTGGAAACTAAAATGTCATGGGTCAGATGTTTACCCCTGGCACTGCTAAACATTAGAACCCAACCTAGGACGGATGTGGGAATTTCTCCCTTTGAAATGCTCTATGGAATACCTTACGACTTAGAGCTACCAGGGAACCATCCCTGTATCCAAGATAGTCAAATTCAGAGTTACATACAACAGCTAATGAAACGAAGGGAGGAACTAAAACGAAAAGGGCTATTGGTACAAAGACCCCCTTTGGACATAGCAATGCATAAGCTTAAACCTGGAGATAGAGTCCTAATTAAAACTTGGAAAGAGACCTCCCTAACACCCCAATGGGAAGGTCCCTATGTTGTTCTGTTTACCACAGAGACAGCCGTCCGAACTGCTGAAAAAGGCTGGACACATGCCAGTCGAGTGAAAGGACCCATCACTGCAGACACCCCTTGGGAGGTGACCAGTCGCCCTGGAGATCTACGATTGACTCTTCGGAAAACATAAGAATGCATAGCAACTGGTAATATGAATGACTGAGAGGGAGAAACACCGACTGCAGCTACTGGTCAGAGACAATATTCAAAGGGTGGGAAAGGAACTGAAGTGTCCTCTTATTTGGCACACATGGGATGATCTGATATCAGTGGCTGAGGTCCTCTCTGAGATAAGGCGGCCACTGTCTAACAGACCTGGGTGCATTAAATGTGGTGATCCCATCTGTAGGGCATGGATAAAAATATTTTGCGGGGGATGTAGGCTCAAATGGTGGGTTTTCCAATCACAGTTAGGTGGGGGTATCTGGTATCATACTTGTGATTGGGGTTGGAGGAGGGAAAACCCTTACACGGCTCTAAGCAAATTTGCAACAGCCCCAGGACAAAGAGAAATCCCTTATAGGGAGGCAATAACATTAATTGAAAATATAGAGCAGAGGAGACATTGGGCCCTGGCCTGGGCAATACATCACCAATCATATAGGATCATCTGCCAAAATCAGAGTGTGATATTAGACCAGGTGTGTGTAGGGAAAAAGATTCATGTCCCCATAGAGTGGCAAGTTGAGCCCCGAAATTGGGATAGTACCGTACGCTGCTACTTCCGAATATATAAGAAATGAGCCCGTAAGGCTCGGAGGAAAAACCCAGACAGTGAGACTCAGGCCCTATAAAGCTCGCTAGGAACGACAGAGAATCTGCCATAAGATAAGAGAGATCCTTTGCCTGGAGGCCTGGCAGCCTGCCCTTAGGAGTGGGGGCAGGAACGAAAGAAATAGCCCAAATAATGCACCCCCTGAAGACTACCCCTGCTGCCAAGAAGATAATGATCCCTGCAGACCGATACACCCGGGCTGGCAGGCGAGGCAGAGAGGTAAGGAGGAGTGAGGAAGAGCAACGGGCCTCAGGAACAGGAACGGAGCACAGGAATGCTCCAGGTAAAAGAGATATGGTTATAAGAGGTGAACAAAATTTGTTGCTAGGACCCTGCCCTGCTTGGCGAGCTATTTTTATCATTATAATCCTGAGCTTCCCGACTGCCTGGGGAAACCCCCATCAGCCTTACAAAGGGAACAAGATCCTAGTCAAACGGACCCTGATCACTGACTGGTCTCAGGCCTTTTTGCAATTTACCGGATCTATGGGAAATACCACAGGTTTGAGTTTACAAACTTTAGTTCTGCATGACGGTCTGCCGTATGCTAAACACGAATGGAAGAGGCAGAAAACTTGGGAGCTTCAAGGAGTAGTGGGAGAACAAATTAATATTGGATGTCGAGTGGTTAATGGATCAGACTATACTAACACAATCTCAATCAGTGTTTCCATGGGTCAGAAGGATAAACAAATAAATTTTGAATACCCAGCACGAGACTGCTGGCAAAACTTCACATTAACTCACACGGCAGAGGTAGTCTGTCTCTGGACAAAAGATACACAAGGCCTTTCCTTTAAATTCACAATAAATATTAAAACACAATCTACCACTACTAAACCACACATTATCACCATTTCACCTACACCACCGGTCACACTCACACCAAAAATTTTCAAAATAGGACCTTATATAATCAAAAAAATTGGTCAACAACAAATATTATTTAATCCAGCATGGTCTCTAAAACATGGTCGAACTGCTAATGCAGACTAATGTTTCAGAAATCCAGCCAGCTTGTTCTCTGTTTTTGCAAACATCCTTTGAAGGCTGGACTACTTGGCTCAGGAAACGCAGCTCTTTTAAAACAAGGAAACTTAGAGATGTGACTGGTGTTCTAGGCACAGGACTGGGAATTCTGAATAGCATCGATTCGGAGGTACTAATGAACAAACTGGCTGCTACGGCCAGAGATCTGTCCAAATTACAGCAACCACTGAGGTCATCTCTACTGGCTTTGGGGAGACACCAGTGGACGTTGTCAAACATTTTGCCAAATTGGGAAAGAGTAAATGTGAACGATCACAAATTGGTAATTGATGCACTTGGTGCCACACAAAATAATGTCTCCTTAGCCCTCAGCTGTATCCGGGCACAATTATGGATGCAGTCAGTCTCTGCTGCAATTATAAGAGAGGGCGAGGAAGGCACTTTCCCCACAGAAATTCGGAAAATAATTTGGGATAATGCCACTGAGTTTGAAAGGGAATTCCAATCCTCGTGGAAACTGGTGAATTTTACCTATAACCCTATTTCTAATACAGTCACTGCCTTTGTCTTGACCATACAAAATGCCTCTGTACATCTAGTTTTTCCTGTCATTGCATTAGGAATAAACCATGACGGAGCTGTCCTCTATCCTACAGAACATAGAGGATGGGTCCGTCAGCTTGGTGACAAATGGCAAACTGTTGACTTGGAATCTTGTATTGTACGAGAACAGTTGGGATTCATCTGCGAGGGCGCTGTAATTATAGCTCAAGATATCTGTTTGGACACAGAGCAAAACATTTGCCATTTTGAGATTCGCCCTAATGAAGTTTCTAAAACAGTTCTTATATACATAGGCAATGGGTGCACGTGTTTCAGAACTCTCTGTGATTTTGTGCTAGTAGATGATGTTATGGTGGATACAAAGAATCACTCAAACTTCTGTGCTTGTAACTTCACCAAGATTACAGGGTGTGACACCACTTATGAAGCTACAGTTACCTCTCACCAACTATTACAATCCAACTACACGCTGATTCACAAGTTAATGCCCACCCCGATTGGGATGAACTTCACCCTAGTGAGACAACTATTGTTTCACCAGGATCTGATAAAAATTCTTGAGAAAATCAGGAAAAGCGGACAGAAGACCCTAGTAACTGTTCAACATGATGTAGAGAAAATACACCAGGTAGTAGAAAGAGTGAAGCAAGATAGCAATTATAGGTGGTGGGACACCCTGTTCGAATGGTCACCTACTGCCACAGGTGTCTTAAACAGTATGTGCCATCCCACTGTCGTTCTTTTAATTCTGATTGTACTAGGATTTATTTTCTCAGCAGTTCAATTTGTTGTGAATTGGAATATGATGAAAAGACTAAAGAAATTAGCAGGTATAATTAATGCACAGAGCTTAACTGATGAAATAGATCAGTTAGCGCTTGCTAGGAAGGAGCTAAAAAGGTTTAATGAACAAAATTGGTAAAAAGAGAAATGGGGGATTGTAATAAGTAACAATATATTTGTTCATTAATAGCTAGATGATGATTTAAATTAAAAAAACAATAGCTAAAATAGCTTTTGTAGAATATCTATAGGGCTGTATGGGAAACTTATAAGTAGTGTTAAAGTTACAACCCCCCCCCCCCCCTTGGTAATTGGATACAGCCACATCTGGAAATAATTTCTAACCTTGTAGAATTGCTTGCTCTGCAAAAGTTCTACCCTATAGATGTAGGAGACTTTCTGAAACACATATGGTAACAATTATTAACCTTGCAAGAATGTTGAGCTTAAAAGACTAGACTTATAGGTATGCCTTATAAGGAAAGCGGCCAAAGAGGAAGACTTGGGGTCTTCATCCCACGAACACCAGAAGGCAGAAAAAAGACCCCTAGCAACAGGAGGAGCACGCACAGAAAACAGACCACGTCATCCAAGAATCTGAAAAAAGGACAATAAAAAGCGAACTCAAAATGGGGGAGGTGCGGGCCTAAGGGAGCGAAGTCTCCTGGCAGCCCAGCGCTGAATCTTGCTTATTCTTGCTTGCATAATAAAGATTATGGTACAATTCTTAAATTCAGTCGATTCGTCTATCACAGCTGACAGAGTCAGAATACAAGCTCTGACACCCTCTTGGTCAGGGTACTGGTAGCAGTCCAGTTGGATTAGTGGCTGCACTCCTCCTGGAGTGGCACATGTGATCCTGTAGAAGGGTATAGTCTTCCTCTGAAGTTCCAGTGGAAAAGGCGGCCATTCCTCTGGGAATCCAGTGGAAAGGCTGCTTTGTTCTGTCCCAAACTCCAGATTACATGCAGGTGGGGATGCTTGGTTCCTCCCCTCTGGGCACAGCATCTCACAATGGGCTCTTATCATTCCATGAGTCATGGGGTGGGTCCATGAGACAGAAAGGGCTCCCAGAGGGAATTACCTCTGAGTCATGGGGAAAGGCATTGATGGGCCCATTAACAGGAGATAAGGAAAAGAACAATGCCCCTCCTGGTTTCAACAGCTCTTGAAGATGGAAATAGAATACATCCTTATATTGTAACCAAGGACAATAAGGAGCATTGTCAATGATCATGCAGCCAACCAAGAGCTGGAGCTGAATCCAGAATTGCTTGCTCCAGCTATGTAGGAAATCATTACCCTGGCAAGCACAGCTCCATGGGAACAAAGATCTCTCATCTCTGGGCTGAATTGTAGCATTGTGTGTCCTGGATGAGTTTTCTTGTAAAGTTGTTAATTTTTTTATAAGTAGGGTTTTGGTTTGGCCCTCGGTTCCCCCCATGTTCTCCCTCCTAATGGTTTGTTCCTCCTGCCAGTTACCTATCAATGTAACCAACCCCCTTTCATTTCAAGAAATTTCTATGTCAGTCTTCCCTTACTTAACATATGATTTGTTCCCTGAGCCTTGTCCCTCCCCTGGGCCATTCCTATTGGTTCAGGTGTGTCCCTCGCTCCTCCCCTGAGCTTTGTTCATTGGTCCCTTGGGGCTCCTCATGTCACGCCCTTCCCCTTTATAAGTGCCTCCCCACCGGTTTTTCCCTGACACCGTTACTGGCCCCGCCTGGGTCCATAAAGTGGTCTCTGGCATCCATTCTTGTGTCCACTCCCTCCTTCCTTCGCCTCAGTACTTTGCAGTCCTGCTCACGCCTGCGTCACCACGCTGCAGACGGAGCCACTACTCAGGGGTTCTGGCAGAGATCCTGGGAGAGGTGAGATTCGTGGTCTGCGCCGGTCACTCTGGGAGCAGCTAGCTGGCACCCGTCAGCTCCAGTGGCTGCGGGACAAGACTGCAGTGAATGGCGCCCAGACTGCAGTTTAGATTTGAGGGACTCTTGTCACTTGTCATTGGCCTCACAGTCCACTCATCCTTCTGCAAATAACTTGCAAACAACACAGCTGGACTGCTGTCCTGGGTAAATATACATACAGATGACTTTTCCAAAGCAGTACATCATTTCCCAGGGAAAGACACAACTTCGTCTTGCCTATGAAACTGTGATTGAAAACACCTGAGAGCCAGATCTGTGTGAGATTGCAAAGGAGCAAAGCTTTGCTATTTGGGCACAATTCTCTTGGTTTCTTTGCTCAGGCCTTTGGTGAGCACAGAACACATCTAGGTAGAAACTGTTGACTAGACAGGATCCTTTGGATCCATTGTCCCCCAAACATGTCAATGTGTGACAAGTTACAAAGACAAGTTGAAACAGTAGCACAAATGGCGCAAAGAAAACATGGCAAAAGAGGAAGAGGAGAGGCCCAATGACAAAAGGATGTAGTGAGACACTGGCACATCAAGTGAGCTGCACTCCCACAACCTCTAGGCCAGCAGGTCCTGGTGTCACAACCTCTTTTTTGGTTTCTTTAGTTTTTAAAATTTTTTTTATTTTTTGTAAATCAGCAAAACTAAATATATGCAGTTAAAATGATGTCATCAAAACTTAAAGATACAATCAAAAAACATTTATTTAAAACTACATTGAAATATCATATGTACATAAATAACATTTATAAAAGTACAAAAATAATTGCATCTAAATAATATATGTACAGTTGTAATTACGAAGCTTAAAACATAAATCCTGTTAGTGAAAAACTCTTCAGTCAGTCGGTGGCCTCTTCCTGATCTTCAAGGAAAGAGTTCTTCTGGACTGGAGGCAAGAGCTTGGTTGATAACAGGAACATCGGAAGGTACCAGACAAAACCACTTGGCAAGACTGTATCCACTCAGGCCGGCAAAGTGGAGGCACAGAATGGATCAGAGCCTGCAACGCAAACCTAAAGCATCTGCAGCTCCATATTTCAGGGGACAGACTTCCTGGAAACAAGAATTCTTAACTGCTGCACAGGGAAACATGTTCCTGCTGACAGACTTTTGAATCAGGCCAGGAGAAAACTCTGACCCATTCCCCAGAGGAATTCTACAGCCTGGCCTCTGGGCTGCCCTGGGACAGCAGGGAGCCCAGAGCTCTGTGCTCTCCAGCAATGGCTCAGCTGCACATGCACCCTGCTGCTCCTCTCCCTGCCCCACAGCTCAGCAGCCCTACAGCTCCAGGGGCACTGGCAGCAGCACAGCTCCTTGCAGGGGCACATGCAGGGCACAGCTGTTCCCTGCCAATGGGCACAGCCTCTCTGCGCTGCCACAGGACCCTCCCACCAGACAGTGGCCCAGCTCCCTGCTTACCTTTTTCTGAGGCTGATCCATGCTTGGTCTTCACCTTGCCCTCAGTCTGGAGCTCCGTCAGGCCCCCCATGCCATGACTA
This sequence comes from Zonotrichia albicollis, assembly GCF_047830755.1. Lineage (NCBI taxonomy): Eukaryota > Metazoa > Chordata > Aves > Passeriformes > Passerellidae > Zonotrichia > Zonotrichia albicollis. The sequence goes on along the minus strand of NW_027428336.1, from coordinate 117,572 downwards.
GGAAGGGCGATGGAGACAATGGGGGCAGATGCACACCCTTCCTTAGCATTTTGTCATTTTTGGCACTGCTGAAAAGTCCCATCCGGAGGTGTCCAACTCAGCACTTGGTCAGCTTTCTGGAGAACATGAAACCTTCACCTCCAGCCCAAAAGGCTGGAGAGGTTTTCCTGCACGTGTGGAGGCTTGCTCTCAGCACACGTAATCAGCTGGGTGCCCATCACCTCGCAGAGGGCACAGGCCAGCTTGGTGACCACAGCGCAGACGTTGGCGCTTCGCACCGGCAGTGCCTTGTTCTCCAGGCAGGACCAGAGCACGGGCAGGGCGTAGCGCTGCACCACTTCAGGGCTCTTGGCATGAACCCATTCCACAAGCACTGCCGGGACAGACACACAGCTCCTTACCCACCAGCCTCAATGCAAACAAGGATCTACCTCTGCTTTTGCTTCTTGGGAGCCTCTCTGGCCAAGATCAGTGAAATAGCACACAGAGCCCCACGACCCAGAAACGGGCAATGCAGCTGATCATCCTTGAAACAGAACCCCCAGCCCCTCAGGACTAATTTCTCCAACCAGAGCCTTGTAGCTGTGGCAGAGTCTTTGTACCATTACTAAATTATTTCACAATTTATGTCTGCATGAACAATGAATGAAACATCAAACTGCCTTCTATTTCCACAAACAAGTTGTCTAACCCACACGGAAGCTTTGGAAATGCACCCCAGAGAGGCAATTGAGAGATTTCTAATAAAAGGGATGATTCCTTTGTGTAACTTTGACGTCAAGGGCCAAAAGTCTCATCTGGCTCTTCCTTTTGCTCCGTAGCACACAGCGAAGGGCAGTATTAGAACACACTTCGAAACTCCAGCCCACCAGAGATGGGTGCTGCTTGACAGCTGGATGAGAAACATCAGTGCCTAGCTGGTGTCTTTGGCAGAATGCTTTTGTGCCTTCCAACCAAGAGCCCTTTCAGTCCTCAGGGTGTCTTAGAGAATTACCCAGACCCCATTGCCCTGGCATTTGGGCACCTCCACACTTTAATGCCATTTCCCCTCTCAATGCTAATGGCATTTTTTCTTACAATGTGCACTGAAATAGGGGCATAGAGAGAGAAAAAGGCTACACAGGGGACTGAAATTTAGCCAGAACACACAAGTGTTGTCTCTCATTGTTTCTGGAATCTGCTCTCTGCTCATTTTCTGAACTGAATTATATCAAACACAGACAAAAATTTACTACCAACAGGCTCCTTGCATGGCAGATTTGGCTGAGAGATCAAAACCTGAAATGCTTGTGAGACCAGTCTTATTTTCTGATCAGGCAAAATGTTATGTAGTAGCTATTTATTATTCTGTGGTGGAAGAGACTTCATGTTCTCTATGCTGTTAATCCACCAGCAGTCATCAACATTGAAAGAGCTCCTGAAAGTACCCCAAACCAATTCTGCTAAGCAGGAAAAGGGTTATGGTACCCATTTAAAAATGAGACTTCATTTGAGTTTAAATGCAATTAAAGACATTGGTCACTGTGGAAGTTGAGAAGAGCCCCAGTGAGAGCTGAGCCCCGAGGCCGAGCGCTGCCCCCATCTCAGATGCTGCACAGCTCTGCAGCAGCCAGGGAAAGCCTGCCAAATCCACCTGCCTTGGCCATTGCCAGGAGGGACAAGCTCAGCACCTCCTGATGTGGAGGAGCTACTCTGCTCTCTGCTCACAGGCATTGCCTGTCAGTACTCCCTCAGAGACCTCTTGGCTTACAAAGGGAGGCCATACCTGTGATGCACTCTGTGACTTCCAGCAGAGCTTCACCACTCAGTTTGCTCCATTGGTGGCTGAGCTCTTTCATCAGTGACACTTCATCTACAAGTGAAACACACGTTTCTGCTCACTCTTCTGAGGGCACAGGAGAAAGGACAGTGGGGAAGGAAAGGGCAGGGGCAACCCCATTTGATACAATAAAGTCAATTTCTGCTCATTTTTGAATCCTTTTCTTCTTTCCTTCCAGCCTACTTGGCAGGGTTTAAAATTCCAAAAGAAAAGCTCTCCTTTCACATGTGTAAATCCAAAGTTGTCTGCTGGACCAGGAGCTATGCTAAAACATTTCACACCAGGGACCTCAAGAGTTCAGTCACATGGAAGCAGTGGAAAGGTTTTGCATCCCAGAGCAAAAAGGAAGAAGCCCATACTTGGGACACAGAAAGGCACTGAGTCAGGCAGTTTGTGACTTCACAGAGCAGCTGAGGTGGAGAAAGTGGAAACTGCCCCTCAAGACCTGACTCTTCCACACTCCATTTTTCAGGCGTATTCCCCCAGTGCGGCATTTTCAGAGCTGACATAAATCTGTGTGGCAGAGGAATTTACAGCAGCCCTTGCCCAGGCAGGTATTTGCTATTGCCATCTTGCCTCATCCAAAACAATGTGTGGAACAAGGCATCACTGACAGCTGGACTTAGACCCATTTGTTCTAAAGAAATGAACTTGGTGAATCATCAGTTCCCCCTTGGAAAAAGAAGACAAAGAAGAAAGGTGGGAAATAGGAAGCTAATGCCTCTAATGCAGAGCCTTCCAGGTGGCTGCTCTGCAGAAGCTCTGATGGGCCGGTGTGCCTTCATGCCAACAGCAAAGCTGTTCACTTGGAAAGTCAAAGTTTGCTTGGGGCCCAAGCAAACTCCAAACCCCCTTTGCCTCTGAATTGTAGCAAAGCTGGAGTCCAGGACTTGCTCTTCAGACCAGCGGCACAGAGCCAAGGCAGCCTGGGACTGTTGGGAAATGCTGCTGCACATTCCAGCCTGTTGGGGATGGTGCATAAGGACTGCACCTGCACAGCTTCTGGTGGGTGTCAGCTGGAGCCTTCCACAGACAACAACAGCTCCCAAGGCACTCAGCGCTCTCTTGTGTGGGACAGACAGGGACACAGGTGAGGAGAGTCCATGCCAGGGCTCAGCCTTACCTAAATGAACAACAGATTGGTCCAGTGCGGTCACAGCTGCGGCACGAACCCCGAGATCCTTTGAGTTCAGGTTCTTTATTATCCCTTCAACCAAACGGACCATCACTGGGTTCAGGGCATCTTCCAGGACTCCAGTCATTTCTGCCAGAACCTCCAGCGCCTGCTGCTTCACCTTCTTATGGGTGTCATTGATTCTCAGGAGAAAATGATCAAAAATCTGTGAAGAGAACAAACGACATGAAAGCTGGATTAAAATGACCTTGTCTGAAAAGGGGATGTAGAAATGAGCCCTCAGCAATATAAAAGATGAAAGTGATCCCTTCTGTCAGGTCAGCCCTTGCTTGCACAATTTCACTGTTTTCCTGTGGGCCACTCACTGGAATGGTTGTGCAACCTGATGCTGCTTGAAAGATTTTCATCTGTTTTTGAGAGTTTTGGCTGGGGCCGGAATAGTTCCTATGGTGTTTCTCTCCACCTATAAATCATTAAATCAATTCCATTTATTAATTCAAAAGGCTGCCTTCTCTTTCAAAGGATGGAAGCAGATATTTACCATGCCCATTTTCCTATACAGTTGCCTCAAGTACTGAGGGCAGTTATAATTTTGCCAAAATTGTAGCGGGAGGAGATCTAATTTGTTTTTTGTCTGTCTCAAAACCTGCTTCTGGAGAAGGACAGGGCTCTGGTCAACTCTTCCAGGATCCAGACCAATTTTTTAACTAAGAGGTAGATTTCTGAAATGTAAAGTGCTCTACAGCTCTCATTAGAGCAGGTTCAGTCCCTTGACAGGCACAGTATCAGGCACCATTTTCTGGTAAAAGGGAAAAAGCAGCTACTGGGAGAAGAAAGGATGGATCGGTCCTTAGCTGTTTTCCTCTTTTTCCAAAGAGAAAAAAAGGCCCCCCAAAAAGAAGGGTGAGCACCATCTTTACCAAGAGGAATAGGGATGAGGATGGAAATGAGAGCCAGAGTTGTGCCTGTGCAAGACAAAATGGAGTTTACAGAAGTGTCCTTTTTAAAACACTTTGTTTAAACCAACCCAGCCTGATAATTCTCTTCCCCATGAAAACCTATTTCTCGTCTAGAGAATAATTGCCATGCTTTCAATGGCTGGATTCCCTTCACTTAACCCAACTGGGAGTAGGAGACAGCAGCAGTTACACCAGCAGAAAATCTCTGCCATCATCTGATGAACATCAGCAATAGGCACCTGCCAGACAAATACAGCTGGACTGAAAGAACTTGTCCTGAAGCCCAGACTTCAATTGCATTTGTCTGGGTAAGAGGGACCAGCCTGTCCCAAACAGCCCGGATGCAGTAGTGCCAAGACACACTGAATTAACCTTACTTCCCCAGGCTTGGGAAAGGAGCTAAAGGAAAGGAACCATGAAGATACCCTACATACTTGGACAATGTTACTGGAGATCAGCTGGGGGCTGGTTTTGCACAGCTCTAGGAGGAGTGCCACTCCTTCCATCCGTGTCTGAAACCCCTTGGCTTCCAGGAGATGGTAAAGCTTCTGCAGTGACTCCCTTCCTTCCACACTTGCAGGTAACGTGACCTGGGCTTTTGGACGGTGGAGGAGGCGTCCACCAGGAGCAGACTTCACCCTGGAAAACAAAATCAAATTAGGACCTGTTGCTGGTAATACCTTCAGTTAATTGTGAGCAAAACATCCTGAGGAGCTTTCCTAATGATGTGATTTCAAGCTAGAAAATCATGAAGCTCTGAGGAACAACATGGACCTCGTGACAATCATCATGGCAGACAATCTGCAAGTGAAATTCTCACCACTGCTCACTCAGGAAAACCAAGGATGAGATGTATCTGATCTATCTTCAAATGCCTTCCAAGGCACACATTGCTTTGTGGGGAAAGGGAGACACTACTTCCATGTTTAAATGCCTCCTCATATGGCAGGTGTGTGTTTTTATAATAAGGAAAGTCATCACTCTGAGGAAGTGTCTCTACACCAGGCAGGACAATCTGGAAAAGTAGCTCAGATGCATCTGAACAGATGAACAGGGGCATATCTGAAGGATCCAGAAAATCAGGAACAGAGATAAGAACAGAAGCCAGACATGCCAGAACTACACTCACATTTCATTTGCTTCCCTAGAGACTAGATGCACAGCTTAACAAATCCTCTGGGAATAATCCTCTGGGATCAACCTGTCTCTTCCATGAGTATGGGAAGATGCTAGCCATGCTACTGAGGCATGTGGTCACCTTCCTGCCACCACTGAGCATGACAGAGCTAAATAAATCCCCTCTGGTAAAAGAGGAGAACAGGTACAAGCAGCTCTGCCACTGGCATGAAGAGACAGCAAGGACCAAATTCCTGTCTTCAATGCTGATTGCAGCACAGGGGGAAATAAACCAAACACATCAAGCAAACCATATGAAGGACAGGAATACCAAGACAGTAAGTCCACATTGAGACACCTGTTGACCAAAATGGCTCAGGAATTAACTTGCTCCTTACTACTCAATCTTGGTACTGTTTGAGGGTAAGAAAACCAGGAATCAGCCAGGCCAAACCACATGGATGGGAACTGCTTGTTTGGGGAATGGCATCCTGCTTCTAAACTGAGACTTCTCATTAAAACACCCATCCACAAAGGACTCCACTTGGATGAAAAAAAAACCCTGGTTGAATTTACTTGTCTCGAGTCAGGCAGCAGAGACTTGGCCCTCTCCTATCCTCCACAGCACTGCCCTTGCCACTGCACTGGATCGTCTGAGCTGCAGGCAATGGGTGTCTTTGTGTCACCCAAATTCTGTGGAAAGCCCTCCAGAGAAGTTGTGTTCAACACAATGCAGAAGTTGACATTTTTTGTCCTAGAGCATTTGTAAGGAAGGGAAACAATCTCTGGCACTGGTCATCTCCAGCAGAAAGATTTGTGCCTGAGGAAGAGGCATGTAGAGCTTGTCATGTGCTTTGTCACATCTGACAAAAGTGCTCAGTACCATTTGCTAGAGGGCAATGGGGACTGGGGCTCCTTTGAGCCATCATTCCTCTTCTTCACGGGCTCCTTGACAGAGGGGCGTTCACCCTGCTGGTTTTCCATCTCCTACAAAGACATAAAGAAACCCCATGAATCTTTAGAATATAAAATAGGAAATGCCCTCTTTAAAACACGAGTTAGAACCAGGATCACTGCTACCAAGGCTTAGAGAAACATTTCCTAACTTACAGAAATAAACAGACCAGAGGTTCAGTGATGCCAACTCTTTGATTTCAATAGGCCAAGGCAGGTTATGGGTGCTACCACACTGAGCAGCAGTCTAAAGTCCCAAATTCATTAGTCTTGAGCATAAATGGGAATAATGCAAACTGACAGGCAGTGAGTGGTCTTAGAGGAAGAAGTTGGACTCTTGGAGGTTGGCTCAATGTGTTGGAAGTTGATTTGGTTCAACACTTACTCTCCGTGCTCCTGCACCAAGGCACACTCCCTTGTGTAATGTTGATAAAAAGAATAAAATCCCCCCCAAACAAACACATGATTTTCCACTGGATGCTGCTGAATTCACCAAGCTTCTTCCAGCTCCACAGGGCTTGGCAGCAGGGCAGTATTCCCAAAAGACAGACAGCAACTGTAGTAACTAGGATTGACTTGGACATCTTTGGTATATTTGGAAATTTTCTTGGCACTACTACTTCCAGTCTCTTTTGCAAAGACTCTGTTATGTTCAGAAGCACTATTCTCACTTAACTGCTTTACTGGGGGCAGAGTAGGGAGAGTGTGGTGGGGGCGTACACGTGAGTGTAAACCCATTTTCCCTTCTTTCCATTTGCTCTTTGTGACCAATATTCAAAGTATTCAAAACCCCACTTTTCCCCTAATAATAGCAGTTCCTCTGTGGTCTGCAGATGAACAGGCTGAGAGGATTAACAGCTCATTCCCAGGAGCAAAATGATTCAGCAGAAGTGGAATAGGATAAAGACACATTGGGTATGTTTGGTCTCATATTAGCAGTGGCAATACTTGCACAAAGGAGATATTTCTCCTGTCAAGCACTTACCTTCTTCTTAATTCTGGTCAGAATATCTTCCAGGTCATGCGGGGAAAGGGATTGCTCCAAAAGCTTTTTAAATTTTTGATTATTCAGCAACATCTTCACCATCTCCTGTCCATAATGCCTAAGGAACGAAGGAAGGAAACAACAGAAAATGAAGAAAGGAAGAGTGTTAACAGAAGAGGCTGATGCCTTAAACTTATCAGGTGCAATGCTTGCATGAGAAGGCACTACCTACTCAGCAAAGAGGGAGATTTACCTCATTTGACACTGCACAGTGCTGTAGCTGAACACAAGGGGCAGGAGGAGAATGTGGGGCAAGACAAAAATACCATTTCTCTCTGAAACTGCAGGTGTGCTTCTGTGGGATCAAAGGATTCCAGGCAACAAGCAAAACACATCTGCTTTGTTGTCAGAGCTTGTTAGCAGTGTCCTGCTGCCATTGCACAGGAATTTACCTTTCTCACCTCATGACTGCTTTTGATTATTCTCTACTATATGTATGCACAGGGTCAGCTAGGTTCACTGGTGTTCTTGGCAGCCATTAATGGGAATTTAATCCTCCAAGTAAGGGGATTTTGGTGGTTTGGGGTGATTTTTCCCACTAGGTCACCAAAGATTTCTTCAAGAAGAAATTTGGAGGTCACTGAGCCACACATAACAGCATTCTAGAAATCTGCAGATGAGGTTTGGAAAGACTGAATATGTTGCCTAAAGACCTCTGAAATATTTCTAGGGAAGTCTTAATGTGAAATAGATGTTTGGGATCTTCCAGTGATGAACATTAGCCAACACTTTGGCTTTCCTTGTGCACCTAAGGCCAGTCAAAACTGTTGGACTGGCTAATGTGAGCTCTTTTGAGCTCAGTGAAGACTCCTTCAAGTCACAGGAAGTTGGCAATGCTCCTTCTTGCTGGCCAGCCTCAGGTTACCTGGTACAGTCATTTCCCCAGGCAGCAGTCACAGCACCAAGCCTGACAGAGCTCAAGAAGCGTTTGGACAATGCTCTCAGGCACATGGAGTGACTCTTGGGCTGTCCTGCACATGGCCAGGAGCTGGACTGGATGACCTGCATGGGTCCCTTCAAACTCAGCATATTCCATGATTCTATGCCCCTTAGCCACACAGTGAGGTCACTCATTATTTCCTTGAGTTTCCACTCTTTCATGGTTTTACCTTTAAAGCCAAACACAAAACGGTTTTCCACGTTTTGGAGGTGAGATGAAGATCATTACCTTGTGTCCTTGTGACGGTCCTGAGCCAGTCTCCCTGCCACGTGTGGGAGCCTCTCAGCCCTGGGGGTGCCTGCGAGCTTGGTGACTCCCATTTTCTCCATCAAGGACAGGAGGAGTTGGGCCGCGCACTTCCGCACCTGGACGTAGCGGCTCCTGGGAAGGAGAGAGCAAACCCTGGGCCACAGGGACAAGGAGCAGCAGCAGCAGCACAGGCCTTGGCCAGAGTATGCTCCCTGTCCTTGCTGGGGGAAGGAGCCTGGGCTCTCCCTGCACCTTCCAACACCTGCAGAAGGTTCTGTCCTCAGAGAAACACTAAGTTAGCATTGTACAGAAGGACTGCCTGCACGGAAGAGGGAAGAATTCAGTCTCCCTGCACTAGCTGATACTCCATTTCTTTCCCAAAATTTACTCAGAGAAAGATTAAAGTAGTAGATCACATATGAATTATTTAGAAATTAAGGATAATTCATGCTGACCCCTCAGAGGGCACCCACTACACAGAGCTGCAGCAGGATGAGGCTCTTTCCACCCATTCATCCCCAAATCTGCAGACCTCTGGAAAAAGACAAATGCAGGGCAAACACGCTGTGGGGAGTGATGTTGTAGATTATCCACCAATGCAGCTTGTTTCTTTTGTAAAGCTTGACAAGGGATACATCTGAGTGTTTTACCCTGTTCCAAAGCTGAGGAAAAGGTGCAGGCATTTGAGCCAGACTGTCCTGATCTAGAGACTGTCTCTTGGGAGCTATCAGGCCCAGCACCAACACTTAGGGCAGCATTTGCTTCAGCTGTCCCATGGCCCTCGGCCTGTGAAGGTGCCTGGGAAGTGAATCATCATCTCAAGGCTAACATGAAACATCATTTTGAATAGGAAGCAGAGCTCTAAGGCCAGGACACTCACACAAGACTCCTTTTGGCAGCAGCTGCACCTGCTGGGCAGGCTGTGCCACACCCAGCACATTCTCCCCCATGTGCTCCACACCCCTGCAAGGACCCTCCTTATTTCTCAGGTTAATGACATCACGAGGATACGTGGTTTTCCCCAGGGCCTCTGTGGTTAGAGCTGTGAAATCTCCAACAGTGCTCACAGCTGCAATTGCAATTGTCCCTCTTCCCACAAAAGCACATAGATGTATCCTGAGCCTTTGCAGGCACTTTCACTTCCCCACTGTTCCCCACATCTAGGAAACTCTGACAGACTGGGAGAACTCCAGGAAGCAGCAGCAAGCTGAGTCAGAGGAGCTTTAGTTTGGATATCAGGAAAAAGCTTTTCACCAACAGGGTGCTTGGGCCCTGCAACAGGCTCCCCAGGGCAGTGCTCACAGCACCAAGCCTGACACAGTTGAAGAAGCATTTGGACAACAATCTCAGGCGCACGCTGTGACCCTTGGGTTGTTCTGTGCAAGGCCAGGAGCTGGACTGGATGGTCCTGATGGGACCCATCCAACTCCCCATATTCTACAGTGACTCTGTGGCCTAATGGGCTGCAGGAGGGCAGAAATAGGTGACAAGAGGAAAGAAATGAGATTGATGGGAAAATCAAGCCACAGTCCACAGAAGATGCAGGATACAGAACCCTTCCCTCCCACCATTCTCATTCTCTCTCACGGATCCCTTCCCCTACCCACACACTGGAAGGTGAAGAAGATCACTAAAAGAAGAAGAACCTACTTGACCCCCCTGTCCATGAGAACAGTCATTGCTCGGGCAGGAGTCACGTTCTCTACCATCATCCCCAGGCTCTGACAGGCTGCCTTCTGAATAAACTCTGGGGAGTTCCACACCATGGGGAGAAGGACCGCAGCAACCTCATCTGCCTCCGAGTCCATGTCCTTCTTCAAGATGGCAAAGAGCTCTCCCAGAGTGACGATTGCTAAGCAGGACACCTTGGACCGGAGGTTGGTCACCTGGGGAAGTCATGAGGGGAAACGTAAGAACCACCTTGAAAAGAAAACCGGTTTCCTTAGACAAAACTCCCAGGAAATGACAGCATGTCCCACTGTCTATAGAGGAATATGAAAGCACAGGAAGAGCAGAAGAGCCCAAACACAGAAAGACACTTACTGTGGCCCAAACTTCTGGCCTCACTCCTGCTTACTGCAGGCATAAAAAAATATCTTTCACTAAAGTCTTCTACTTAACGTTTCTACAATGTCAACTGCTTTGATTTTAGGCCCTTTGTTTTGAAAAACAAAGAAGCAAAATAAAGTAAGGGATGCTTTCAAACCATAAAGGCACAAGTCTTAAAGATAAACCAGGCACGTGCTGCTCTTCAAAAAAGCAACACCTGCAGCTGAAGCTCTCAGACAGGAAACAGAAAACACAGGCTCAGAGCTACAGACTCATTTGCAGGGTTCAATTACAGCTTGGGCAGACACTGGGACTCTGGCATAGACTGTCATTAGTGTCTCCATTTCTGCCTTGCATTATAATGGCACCACACTCAAAGACAAGTGCCAGCTACCCAACCTGCCAGTAAATACAGCTGCACGTACACACAGATCCTACAGATAGCTGACAGACATTACAAGTAGAAGGTCTAAAACCAGAAATGAAGGCACTCCCTGAGCACACATGGAGATGAACAAGCACATATCTACTCTACCAGCCGTGCATGAAGTATGGGGGACAATTCAGAACAATGTTCTCACCTCGCTGGTAGCTGCCAAGCAAATCTCACTAAGTCGGCAGAGCAGGACTTCTGGATGGGACTCAGCCAGGCGTGGGATGTTGAAGAGTCCCTTCTTCTTCAGTTCCCTGAAAGACAAGTACCAAAAAGATTGATTTTTCTCTCTACCCAAGAACTAGGCAGCACCCTCTGAAATGACCAGGCTGGCAGCTCAGTCAAACCATGGGAGGTGCTTTTCAAGGAGCACTTAATGAAATCATGGAATCCATTGCCACAGGATGCTGTGGCTGTCAAAAGCATACACAAATGCAAGAGGCGAAGAGAGGGCTTTCAGAGTGTTCATGTGTGGCCTTTCTGAAAATCTCTGCTATTAAGTCCCTCTGCCACCGCTTTCTAGAAGCTGTGAGGCTGGGCCATGCTGCTGTTTCTTGTCACCTCCCAGTACCTGTCCCATTGGGCTGTTCCTGGGACAGTATTTTCCTTCTTTGTCAGCCCCAGCAGGCAGTTCAGCCCTGAGAGTCTGCACTGCCACTCTGGAGCTGAGTTCCCACTCTACCATCTAGGCATGTGTGTCACCCACTCCACTCCACCTCACACATTCCACAAAAAAGCACCAGGATATCATCCCAGAAGATTAGGATTCCCTCCCTGGGCAAGAACTGTTGAAACTCTGGCTTTTCCCACAAAACAAGCCCCACAACAGCAACATTTTATTTAAAAGGTGCAAACACCTCCACCTCTCAGCACTTGCTTTGTGCAGGCCCTCAGGCTCAGGAAGGTATGTGAGGCATCAGGGCTGGTGACTGATCCCACGGGCACCCCTGAGTGTCATCAGGACCCCCCACACCTGCAGAAGCTCTCTGCACCTCACAGGGCACCAAAGAGAAAGGGCAAAGCAAAGGAGATGCATTTTTATCCCTGTGAGAATGAAGCATCCACCAGTGAGGGGATACTAAACCAGACATCAAAAGGTCAACCAATATCACCTCACATTTGTAGGGTTATCACCTCTGGGCCTCCTTCAGTCTGTGTCGAATTTTGGGACACATTGTGAGTATTGACAAAACATCTCAGGCCCGTATGAAGCAGTGAGAAGGAAAAGTTGAATTCCAAAAGTGCAAGATTCCTAGAGGATTTTATTTCTTTTTCCTTCTTTTCTGCCATGAGCCCTTCAGGAATAATGGCAGGCCGAGGGACTTGAAAGCACAACTCAGTCCATTTCTCAAAAAGAGGAGCTCCCTGGAGCTGCTTCTGGGACTCACATGCACGAGTCCCTGCCATTGCTGTCAGCACTGGGAGCAGAGAGGAATCTTAGTCCCACTGGGCCAGGGGCCCAAGGCACCCAAATGTCTACACTCAAATCTGCTGTCATACTGCTTCTGCCTTCAGCCAGCAAATCATCTCGTACCACAGCTTTCTCTCTTCCCTCAACATTTCCTTTGCAGCTCCAAGGAGCAGCAGCCACAGCCAGGAAACAGCACGGACCTGCTGCAGCTGCAGCACTGCTGCAGAGCAAGGCCAAGGAAAGGCTGCTCTCCAATCTTTATGCTCTCCCTGCTCTGCAGGCCTTTCAACCAGTGCCCTTTGGCCCTCTGGGCTCTCGCGGCTCCGAGGCACGAGCAAGACACAAAAGCTTCTGACCGACCTTAACGCTCAGAGGGACACAGAGGGAACGGGGCCTTTCTTACCAGTCGTCGCTGTCCAGCATGGAGAGCGCCTCCTGCAAGGACTGCTGTGGGTCTGAAAATGCTCCGTCCTTCTGCCCACGCCCACGGAGCGGCTCCTCTCGGCGCTTGGCACCAGTGGCCATCTGCGGGGTCACTGTAAGGAGAGGGTCGGCCATGGGCGCTGCAGCCCCGGGCACGGCACCCGCCATGGCGCGGCCTGCAGCCCCATCTCCCAGCCAGGGCTCCGTGTGGCACACGCTGCCACTGCCTCAGAGATTCCCTGCTGCCTGCATCCTGGGGCTCCTTGCTTGCTCCCAGCCTCCCCCAGCTGGGCACAGCTCCAGGCTGAAGCTGACAATTGCCCCCACAGTGCCAGCTCCCAAGTGCCACAGGTGCCACAGCCAGCGGCAGCTTCCTGAGGCCGCAGAGCTCCCACTCCCTGCCAGACAGTGCCCACAGGAGGGAACCCCTCAGGGGCCTCTCTTGTCTCAGCACCCTGATTTCCCCCAGCCCTAAGGACAGGGGCACTCTGCAGCTCCCTGAGGAAAGACCTGCAGCTGCCTTGTTATCACAAGGCCTGGCACCAAGCCAGGCCTGAACAGCCTGAAGAGCCCAGCCCTACTGGGCCGGACTCAATCCCCATGGGGCAACAACCAGGGAACAGCCATACATGACCCTTCACACCTCACAGCACCTCTGTTTCCATTGACTTCAAATATTCTAGACTATCAACTTTTGGAGTAACTCAAAAGTAGATTTGCTGTTCATTCTCAGGACAGACTATGGACCCAAGATCCTGGCTGTCCTGGCTGAAGCAGGAGGCAGCTTGTGCTCCTTGTGCAAGGACCAGCCCATGTGGGATAAAGCTGCCACAGAGCAGACTGAAACCTGCTGCATGACAAAGGCCTCAGCCCCTGCATGCTGGACGGCCTCTGTGTCTGAGAGACAAGGGCAGAGATGGACATTGCTCTTGACAGACATTCTTATCTGCCCTTATCATGCCGATTTCAGTAAACATCTTCTTTCTGGTTCCTAAAAGAACTCCCAGGTTCTAATACCTGGATGCATTTAGACCAACATTTTCTTCTCTTTGCTGGAATATTTCAGGGGACATTCAAAGACAAGCCTAGGGTTGCAGGAGTGATACCCAGACGTAAATTGTGTTCTTGACACTGGATAATTCATTTTCCCCAAGCATTTTCCTTCCCAGCTGTATGAGATTGGGCCACTTTGGGGCCAGCCCAACTAGAGGTTGATTTTCTTAATGCAAGTAGAACAATGGAGCTCATTCTGGAATACTCTCCAATAGAGCTGCTAAAATTCTGAGAACAAATCATTCTATACAACAACTTCACAGAGGATAAAATCAGGCAGGAAAGTAGAAAAATAACAAAGCTGTAAATCCAGATTTTTTTTTTCCACTGCAGAATGGCCAGCTTAATAATAAAGGAGAGTAAGATCTGGGTTTTGAGGAAGGAGGATAATTCTGGATAGAAGGCAAGGTCTTTGAAGGTAAGAGCATCTGGGAAGGTGGCAGGGAAACTACAGATCCCAGGGTAACCTCCTTCGGACCATGGCAGTCATTCAGGTCTGCAAAATGGACACACAATACATAACAAAAACTATGATGCAAACCTAGCTGAAGCTGAAGCTCCATATTTCATGGGACAGACTTCCTGGAAACTTCTCAACAGCTGCACAGGGAAACATGCACCTGCTGGCAGACACTTGAGGCAGGCCAGGGGAAAACCCTGAGCCACTTCCCCAGAGCTGCCACAGGCACAGCCTGGCCTCTGGGCTGCCCTGGGACAGCAGGGAGCCCAGAGCCCTGTGCTCTCCAGCAATGTCTCAGCTGCACATGCACCCTGCTGCTCCTCTCCCTGCCCCACAGCTCAGCAGCCCTACAGCTCCAGGGGCACTGGCAGCAGCACAGCTCCTTGCGGGGGGCACATGCAGGGCACAGCTGTTCCCTGCCAATGTGCACAGCCTCTCTGCGCTGCCACAAGAGCCTTCCTCCCACCAGAGAGCAGCTCAGATCCAACCTTAACCTTTTCTGAGGCTGAGCCATGCTCCTGGGCCAAGGCCCCCTGAGGCAGCCAGGAGCCCAGACCTCCATTCCCAAGGCCGGGTTCTGGCACAGGAATATCCAAACCAAAGAGGTCCATGAGTTCCCTTGGGAACAGAGGCATCCCAGGTCCTATCTTACACTGAGAGCTCTTTTCCTCCTTTCTCTGGGTTTTTGCTGTAGGTTCAGAAGAAGCTGTCAACCAGGTTATAGGAGAAGAAGTGAGTTAATTGAACTCACACCTTTATAATCAGCCCTTCTAATGGGTGGGGAATTCAGGTGTTTTTTAGTTACTGAAAAGATTGCTTGGTGTTTTATTTTTCTTGAAACTAGCATCAGTTTAGTTTCTCTGAACAATATGGAGCTGCTAAACCAAGAGAGAAGGGTTCTGCTACTTCAAGTGCTGCCCGTTGCCTCCCAACTACTACAGGATCCCTTTCCTTCCAAACACTTGGGAATTCACAGTGCTCTCTAGAATCTGACACTGGCAAGGAAGTCATTGATGTCAAAAGGAGTTTTCAAAGCCTTTGTTTCTGTATTTCCCACTCAATTCTAGGTGGGGTTCTGCAGTTTTGGGGATTTTTTATATTACTCTTTACAACAAAGGAAGGTCTGGGACACAAACAATGGCACCACGTGTTAGAGCCAAAAGCAGCTTTGCTTTCTCCATGAGATGTGCCCAGTATTCTGTGAGCCTGTATTTGTAGGGAACAAAGTGCTCATCCCAAAGTTCCACTTGTGCTCCACTTACTTCTTCCAGGGGTTTGTTCTCTGCTTTCTTACAGCACAGACATCCAAACCCAAATAAACACGACCTATCTCAAAACAATTCTGATCTTCGCTAATACTGACAATTCAAAATGTCCTTAATGGAAATAGCTGATGGCCAGTCATTCTGAAATACTCCCCAACTGGAGCTGTTAGAACTAGGAGAACTAATTCTTTACATGGCTTCACAGAGGATAAAATCATGTGGCAGCCAAGCCCTATGAGAAGAAAACCTCTCTTAAAACTGGATTCTTCCACCCTGCAGAATGCTCAGGTCAGTAGCAAAAGCAAGACAGGAAAGGATTTAATGAGATAAGTAATTTGTAGTCCAGAATTAATCTAGAAAAAATGTCACCTTACTTGCTGAGTAATACTTCTCCCTACCTGCAATAAGCATTCCACCTGCAGATCAGCAATGAAGGAGTCATTCCAAGGGGGCCATACCCAGGATTTGGCAGAAATAACGCTAAGTCAAGGAACCAGGGAATCTGATCCCTTTCTCTGCATCAACAGAATTATTTCTCCAAGTCTCATCTCTCCTATCATTACACGCCCAGAGATGCCAAAGAAACACCAACAGTGTCAATGAGATTCTCAACAGCATTGCCTGACCCAGATGCACCAGAAACTGCATTTTGTCTGGCACAATTCCACTTGTCAGGGATCAGGCAAGGCAGGGACAGGCACAAGGCATCTCCTGCCCCAGCCTCAGCCTGCAACACTGACACAGGCACAGACAGCCAGGGAAGAGATTTGTCACTGTGAACGTGCCAGAGGTGGCTTTGGGACTGTGCTGTCGAAGGATGACAAACTCACACCCCACCTTGGCTGCATCCATTTGGAAGTCTCCTTCTCCTTCATTGGAAAAGTCTAAAGGACTTTGTATCATAGGAGGTTTCCCTATTCCTCCCGGTGCAAAACCAGGCAATGTCCATGAATCTCCTTCTCATCTCATAGGATTCAGCTCAGAAACAGCCCCAAGGAAAGCTTTTTCCTTCAAGGGCAAGTCAAAGGAGTGGGAACATTCCTCAATACCTGCTAAATGCCTTCCTTTTTGAGTCTCATTTTGACATGAGAAAGGATGCCGGGAGATAAAAGTAATGTGCAGAATGGAGAGGAATGTTTCCTTTTCCTGCACAGCGTTTCCAGGATCCCAAGGTACCACTCCAGCTCCTGCCGCTGAACTCTTCACACTGACTGAAGGGATTTTCACTGCAACACCAGAGAACTCTCCCAAAGGACTCTGTGAGAGTCCACTGTGCTCATAAAGGAATGGAAACTTCCAAAACATTGTGTTTTAACCAAGCTTTCCAATTTTCACCTCAGAGTCAATACTAGAAAGGTCATTTTAGGACAGACATGCCCTGTACCTACCTGCATCTTCAAAGAACTTCTTTTCACTTCTGCTGCTGGATCCTGGCCTGGAGAAGATGGATGACAAAAGAAAATGTGAAGAGGTAGAAAGAGAAGGGTGGGAATAGGCGTACCATGAAAGGAAGCAAACCTACTTAGCATGGACACTTCCATGAAGGACAGGATGCAACACATAAACCCAAAATTGCACAGAGCGGGCCAAGATCAGGCTATAATAAAAGCCGAGTCCAGCAGGGGACCCAGCCTGAGATGCTTTCAAGCCCTGCCTCCTCTTCCCCAACACCATCTCTGCTCTTGGGGCATTGCTGTTGGGTTTGACATGGGATGGGCAATGTGCTGAATACACAGAGGTTTGTGTGAATTCATGGAACAGCTGACTGTGCAAAATCACCACAGGAGATGGAAGAGGGGTGAACAGCGCACTGGAGCAGCAGACACCTTGGCTTACCTCATCTCCTGGGACTCCTGCAAATCCAGCTGGGGAGAGCTTGGCAGAGATCCCACAGCATTGTCAAGAGGGAGACTACCTGCCTTGCATATTGGGGGGATCAAAGGTAGTCTCAGTGCCCCCTTTTTCAATTCTCCACCACTGGGATATGGCAAGGAGGTCTGGAAGGAATAAAACACAGTGCTCAGATCAAGCATCCAGCCTTGCCCACATTCATGCCTCAAGACATTTAGATATACCCTCAACTGGAACCTGGCAGGAATAAACAGGTCAAACGGATGGAGCAAATTGGCAGAGGATGGGCAATGCAAAGGGAACTGAAAAGGGAGAGACCATATCCCACATTTGACACCTCTCCCCTCCTGCTCCCTCCTCTGCAAGTGTGCTGACATTCCCACCTGGCATGCACATCCTTGACATCAAGATGTTCTGGGGTGCCACTGCCTCCCCTGGATTTTGGGGTGGCATGGCTGTGGCTTTAGATCACTGTTCTCTCCCTGCCCCAAAGGTGTCTCACAGCCACTGCTGATCTCCAGCCATGGTCCCACACAGCCATTCTGCAGGATGCCAAAACCTGCTTTTCTCAAGGCCCTCATTTCTTCTGCTGCTGCCTTTCCCTCCTACAGTTCCCCAGCAGCCTCTGAGCCCAGATGCTGCTGAGATCTCGGCATGCTCCCTGCTCTCAAGCTCCCACACATCCATCAGCTCAGGCTCACTGGCATTTAGCAAGTTGAGCAGAGCTCCCTGCCCTGCTGCTCTCTGCAAGCTCTCTGCCTGCCCAAGCTGCTCCAGGGCCCCCATGCCATGGCCAGGAATGGGGCTGGAGGCACTGGGGCAGATGCACACCCATCCTTAGTATCCCATCATTTCTGGCCCAGTTCAAGACCCAAATCAGGACCTGTTCAAAGTTCACTGAAAGGGTCAGTTCCTGTCAGGGATACACTGGGCCCTTTCTCTGCAAGGCTGAAATCAAGTACCAAAGCCTTCGATTGCACATTCTCTCTACCAAAGCTGTTGTTCATCTGCCTCCTCCTGCACCCCACAGCAAACCCAAAACAACTGCAGCTCCTGGCCCTGCTTCAAAGGCCATCGTGTGCCTGGGCTCTGGGCTGCTCTCCCCATGGCCACCTCCCATCCCTTCCCTCTGCACAAAGCCATGCCAGAGCACACAGCTGCCCAGGAGCTGATGGAGTCTGGAAACAGCAACAGAGACAACTGTGCAGAGGGCATGGCTGTACAACTCACAAGCTGAGACAACCTGACTTGGCAGCTTCCAGCAAACGCCTTATTCCATCCAAAGCTGTCACAGCTGACACAAAAGACCACCAAAACATAGAGGTGCTTCACAGATACCCATAGGTTACTAACTGGTGAAGGATTGCTTTTCGAGATTGCACAACTTGAGGTGCTTTGATTGCTTGTTGGTGTTTTCTTAGCCATAAGACACAGAAGGAACCACAACAGAGCCCAGAAACCAAAGACCTCTCCTCTTATTGATACATGCTGATGAGGACATGAAGTCTGCTCTTCACACCCATTGCAAAGACAACCTGAAGCAGTGTCCAGCTGAGCTTTTCTTTGGCTCAGCTGTTTCCCTGGGCTCACAGAACAGGAAAAGCTCTCCAAGCTCTGCCTACAGCACATAAACTGAAAATCTACCATACAGGACTTAGTCCTTGGTCTCCTTACCTTATGTCCTTTTCCCTCTGAACTCTGCTCCTGGCTGCTTCTTCTGATATCATTGTAGCCAGTGCTAGTTTTCCCTTTCTCTTTCTCTCCATCATACATAGCGCTTGCCTTGTTGGGAAAAGAGCTCTTTGGGATGGGAGGCAAGGGCTTGAAGGGAAGGAGGGAAGAGGGACGTGTCTGTGGAAGACTCTTGGAAATACTGGAGTCAGTCAGGCCTGCAAAGTGAAGATACAAAATGTAACAGAGCCCACTAAGTAAATCTAAAACATCTGAAGCTCCATATTTCATGGGACAGACTTCCTGGAAACTTCTAAACAGCTGCACAGGGAAACATGCTGCTGCTGGCAGAGACTTGAATCAGGCCAGGGGCAAAACCCTGAGCCACTTCCCCAGAGCTCCCACAGGCACAGCCTGGCCTCTGGGCTGCCCTGGGACAGCAGGGAGCCCAGAGCCCTGTGCTCTCCAGCAAGGGCTCAGCTGCACAGGCACCCTGCTGCTCCTCTCCCTGTCCCACAGAAAAAAACTGGCCATCCAATTGTAAATTGCTGCTTTTGCTCTGCTGAATTGTTCCATGTGGTTCTTTCCCTGCTTTCTTTCCCACAGACACAACCAAACCCAAAAAATTCAAAAATATTTACTGGAAATTGGAGAGTGCACGCCATTAAGAAATACTCTGCAACTGAGATCTTAACATTCAGACTAAATTCTTTATATGGTTTCAGAAAGGATAAAATCATGTGGCATCCAAGCTGTGAGAGAGGAACCCCTGTCTTCAAAATGAATTTCTTTCCCTCTGTAGAGTATCCTGATCAGTAGCAAAGGCAAGACAAGAAAGGATTAATGAGATAAGTAATGCCTAGCCCAACAAAACTGACAACTCCTTTGTGGAGCAACACAAATGTCTAGCTCCATTCAGAACTCCAGTTACATACCAGCAATGAAGGAATCATTCCAAAGGGGCCATACCCAGGATTTAGCAGAACTAACGCTAAGTCAAGGAACCAGGGGATCTGGTCGGTTTTTCTGCAACACCAGAATTATTTCTTCAAGTCTCATCTCTCCTATCATTACACGCCCAGAGATGCCAAAGGAACAACAACAGTGTCAATGAGGCTTTCAACTTGAAAGCATTGCCTGACCCAGATGCACCAGAAACTGCATTTTGTCTGGCACAATTCCACTTGTCAGGGATCAGGCAAGGCAGGGACAGGCACAAGGCACAAGGCATCTCCTGCCCCAGCCTCAGCCTGCAACACTGACACAGGCACAGACAGCCAGGGAAGAGATTTGTCACTGTGAACCTGCCAGAGGTGGCTTTGGGCCTGTGCTGTCAGAGGATGACAAACTCACACCCTGCCTTGGCTACATCCACTTGGAAGTCTCCTTCTCCTTCATTAGAAATGTCAAAATTACTTTCTATCATAGGAAGTTTCCCTATTCCTCCCAGAGCAAAAGCAGGCAATGTCCATGAATCTCCTTCACATCTCATAGGATTCAGCTCAGAAACAGCCCCAAGGAAAGCTTTTCTCCTTCAAGGGCAGGTGAAAGGAGTGGGAACATTCCTCAATTCCTGCTAAATGCCTTCCTTTTCTAGTCTCATTTTGACACACAAATGCTACAGGGAGATAAAAGGCATGTGCAGGATGGAGAGGAATGTTTTCTTTTCAGCGCTGCATTTCCAGGACCCCAAGGTACCACTCCAGCTCCTGCCACTCAACACTTCACAATGGAGGAATTTTCCCTGCAACACCAGAGAACACTCGCAGTGACTGGGCTCTGGGAGAGTCCACTGAGCCTGTCAAGGAATTGAAATGAATTTAAGGAAATTGTTGAAAGAATGGGTTTTAACCAAACTTGCCAAATGTCACCTCTAAGTCAAGATTGCAATAGTCAATTTAGAACAGACATGCGCTGTACCTACCGGAATGTTCAGACGACTTCCCTTGGCTTCTGCTGCTGGATCTTGGCCTGGAGAAAACGGAGTAAAAAGGACATATGAGGAGGTAGAAAGAGAAGAGAGGGAATGGGTGTACCATGAAAGGAAGCAAACCTTCTTAGCATGGACACTTCTATGAAGGAGGGGATGCAACACATAAACCCAAAAGGATGCAAAGCTGATTAATTGTCCTCCTTAAGCTTTCATTTGCTGCAGTCACCCAGAGCAGGCCAAGCTCAGGCTGTTATAAAAGACAAATCCAGCAGGGGACCCATCCTGAGAATGCTTTCAAGCCCTGCCTCCTCTTCCCCAACACCACCTCTGGGCTTGGGGCTTTCCTGATGGGTTTGACGTTGGATGGGCAAAATACTGAATACACAGAGGCCTGCCTGAATACATGGAACAGCTGACTGTGCAAAGTCACCACAGGAGATGGGAAAAGTGAGGGTGAGCAGCACACTGGAGCAGCAGACACCTTGGCTTACCTCATCTCCTGGGACTCCTGCAAATCCAGCTGGGGAGAGCTTGGCAGAGACCCCACAGCATTGTCAAGAGGGAGACTGCCTGCCTTACATATTGGGGGGATCAAAGGTAGTCTCAGTGACCCCTTCTTCATTTCCCCACCACTGGGATATGGCAAGGAGGTCTGGAAGGAATAAAACACAGTGCTGAGATCAAGCATCCAGCCTAGCGCACATTCATGCCTCAAGATTTAGATATACCCTCAACTGGAGCCTGGCAGGAATAAACAGATCAAACTGATGGAGCAGATTGGCAGAGGATGGGCAATGCAAAGGGAACAGTAGAGAGAGTGACCGTGTCCCACATTTGACACCTCTCTCCTACCCCATTCTCTCCTCTGCATGGGTGCCTACATTTCCATCAGGCATCTACATGTTGTGGATAAACTGAAAATCTACCATACATGACTGAGCTTGGTGTCCTTACCTTATGTCCTTTTCCCTCTGAATTCTGCTCCTGCCTGCTTCTTCCAATATCATTGTCACCTCTGCTATCTTTCCCCTTCCCTCCATCAAACATCTTGCTTGGCTTGATGGGAGAAGAGCTCTCTGGGATGGGAGGCAAGGACTTGTATGGAAGCAGTGAGGAGGGAAGTGTCGGTGGAAGACTCTTGGAAATACTGGAGTCCGTCAGGCCTGCAAAGTGGAGATACAAAACGTAACAGAGCCCACTAAGTAAATCTAAAGCAACTGAAGCTCTGTATTTCATGGGACAGACTTCCTGGACACTTCTAAGCAGCTGCACAGGGAAACATTCTCCTGCTGGCAGACAATTGAGGCAGGCCAGGGGCAAACCCTGAGCCACTTCCCCAGAGCTCCCACAGGCACAGCCTGGCCTCTGGGCTGCCCTAGGACAGCAGGGAGCCCAGAGCCCTGTGCTCTCCAGCAATGGCTCAGCTGCACATGCACCCTGCCGCTCCTCTCCCTGCCCCACAGCTCAGCAGCCCTACAGCTCCAGGGGCACTGGCAGCAGCACAGCTCCTTGCGGGGGGCACATGCAGGGCAGAGCTGTTCCCTGCCAATGGGCACAGCCGCTCTGCGCTGCCACAAGAGCCTTCCACCCACCAGAGAGCAGCTCAGATCCAACCTCACCTCTGTGTGAGGCTGAGCCATGCTCACAAGTCAAGAAGTGAGTTGGGTGAACTCCCACCAATACAATCAATCCGTCTCATGAATAAGGCATCCAAGAGGTTTTTGTACTATTCAGTACATTGCTGTGGTTTGATTTTTCATGAAACCAGCCTCACTACAATTCCTCTGAACAGCATGGGGCTGGCAAGCCAAGAGAGAAAGCTTCTACAGCTGTGCTTATGTGTTGCTACTTGCTCATCTACTACTTTGAAATCCCTTTCAATCTAAACTGTTGGCAAACCCCAGTGGTGTCCAGAATTTGACAATTACACATAGGAATTAATTGCTTTCCCAAGCTACTGTTCGTGGCCTTTGTTTTTGTAACTCCCACTCAGTTCTGGGTCAGGTTTTGTTTGTTGCTTTTATTTCTCTTGACAACAGAGGAAGTGCTGACACATGAACAATGGCTCCTCATGTTGGAAGAAGCTTTGCAATCCACATTACATATCCCCCAAAATACAAGGAGTCTGTATCACAGGGAAAAAAAACTGGCCATCCAATTGCAAACTGCCACTTTTGCTCTGCTTCACTCTTCCATGGGGTTTTTCCCTGCTTTCTTTCCCACAGACACAACTAAACCCAACATAAAATATGACCTGCCTCAAAACATTTCTGATCTTGGCTAAAACTGACAATTCAAAATGTCTTTAATGGAAATCGCAGAGGGGAAGTCATTGTGAAATACTCTCCAGCTGAGCTGTTAACATTCAGAGAGTTAATTCTTTACATGGTTTCAGAAAGGATAAAATCATGTGGCATCCAAGCTGTTAGAGAGGAACACCGATGTAAAAACAGATTTCTTTCCCTCTGTAAAAGGTCCCGGTCAGTAATATAGATGGAAAGGTAAGGATCAATGAGATAGGTCCTTCCGAGTCCAGAATTAAGCCAGCAAAACTGACAACTCCTTTGTAGAGCAACACCAATCTCTAGCTGCATTCAGCATTCCAGCTGCAGATCAGCAATGAAGGAATCATTCCAAAGGGGCCATACCCAGGATTTAGCAGAACTAACGCTAAGTCAAGGAACCAGGGGATCTGGTCGGTTTTTCTGCAACACCAGAATTATTTCTTCAAGTCTCATCTCTCCTATCATTACACGCCCAGAGATGCCAAAGGAACAACAACAGTGTCAATGAGGCTTTCAACTTGAAAGCATTGCCTGACCCAGATGCACCAGAAACTGCATTTTGTCTGGCACAATTCCACTTGTCAGGGATCAGGCAAGGCAGGGACAGGCACAAGGCACAAGGCATCTCCTGCCCCAGCCTCAGCCTGCAACACTGACACAGGCACAGACAGCCAGGGAAGAGATTTGTCACTGTGAACCTGCCAGAGGTGGCTTTGGGCCTGTGCTGTCAGAGGATGACAAACTCACACCCTGCCTTGGCTACATCCGTTTGGAAGTCTCCTTCTCCTTCATTGGAAATGTCAAAAGGACTTTCTATCATAGGAGGTTTCCCTATTCCTCCCAGAGCAAAAGCAGGCAATGTCCATGAATCTCCTTCACATCTCATAGGATTCAGCTCAGAAACAGCCCCAAGGAAAGCTTTTCTCCTTCAAGGGCAGGTGAAAGGAGTGGGAACATTCCTCAATTCCTGCTAAATGCCTTCCTTTTCTAGTCTCATTTTGACACACAAATGCTACAGGGAGATAAAAGGCATGTGCAGGATGGAGAGGAATGTTTTCTTTTCAGCGCTGCATTTCCAGGACCCCAAGGTACCACTCCAGCTCCTGCCACTCAACACTTCACAATGGAGGAATTTTCCCTGCAACACCAGAGAACACTCGCAGTGACTGGGCTCTGGGAGAGTCCACTGAGCCTGTCAAGGTATTGAAATGAATTTTAAGGAAATTGTTGAAAGAATGGGTTTTAACCAAACTTGCCAAATGTCACCTCTAAGTCAAGATTGCAATGGTCAATTTAGAACCGACATGCGCTGTACCTACCGGAATGTTCAGACGACTTCCCTTGGCTTCTGCTGCTGGATCTTGGCCTGGAGAAAACGGAGTAAAAAGGACATATGAGGAGGTAGAAAGAGAAGAGAGGGAATGGGTGTACCATGAAAGGAAGCAGACCTTCTCAGCATGGACACTTCTATGAAGGAGGGGATGCAACACATAAACCCAAAAGGATGCAAAGCTGATTAATTGTCCTCCTTAAGCTTTCATTTGCTGCAGTCACCCAGAGCAGGCCAAGCTCAGGCTCTAATAAAAGCCAAGTCCAGCAGGGGACCCATCCTGAGAATGCTTTCAAGCCCTGCCTCCTCTTCCCCACCACCCCCTCTGGGCTTGGGGCATTGCTGTTGGGTTTGACATCGTGCTGGATAATCATAGATGGGCAAAATATTGAATACACCCAGGTTTGCCTGAATACATGGAACAGCTGACTGTGCAAAATCACCACAGGAGATGGGAAAAGTGAGGGTGAACAGCACACTGGAGCAGCAGACACCTTGGCTTACCTCATCTCCTGGGACTCCTGGAAATCCACCTGGGGAGAGCTTGGCAGAGACCCCACAGCATTGTCAAGAGGGAAACTTCCTGCCTTACATATTGGGGGGATCAAGGATTTTCCGAATGCCCCCTTCTTCATTTCCCCACCACTGGGATATGGCAAGGAGGTCTGGAAGGAATAAAACACAGTGCTCAGATCAAGCATCCTGCCTCGCCCACATTCATGCCTCAAGACATAGATATACCCTCAACTGGGACCGTGCAGGAATAAACAATTCAAATTGATGGAGCAGATTGGCAGAGGATGGGCAATGGAAAGAGAACTGTTGAGGGAGAAACCATGTCCCACATTTCCAAGCTTTCTCATTTCCCGGGAAATATGGCTACATCGCCAACTGCCATTCACATGTTTGACATCAAGATGTTATGGGTTGCCACTGCCTTTTGGATGGCATGGCAGTGGCTTTAGATCCCTGTTCTCTCCCTGCCCCTAAGGTGGCTCACAGCCACTGCTGATCTCCAGCCATGGCCCCACAAAGCCATTCTGCAGGATGCCAAAACCTGCTTTTCTCAAGGCCCTCATTTCTTCTGCTGCTGCCCTTCCCTCCTACAGTTCCCCAGCAGCCTCTGAGCCCAGATGCTGCTGAGCTCTCGGCATGCTCCCTGCTCTCCAGCTCCCACACATCCATCAGCTCAGGCTCACTGGCATTTAGCAAGTTGAGCAGAGCTCCCTGCCCTGCTGCTCTCTGCAAGCTCTCTGCCTGCCCAAGCTGCTCCAGGGCCCCCATGCCATGGCCAGGAATGGGGCTGGAGGCACTGGGGTAGATGCACACCCATCCTAGGTATCCCATCATTTCTGGCCAAGCTGAAGAGCCAAATCAGGACCTGTTCTAACTTGACTGAAAGGGTCGGTTCCTATCAGAGCAAAAATCTCAGAGCTTTGCCAACAACACACAAACTGAAAATTTACCACACTGGACTTTGCTTGGTCTCCTTACCTTACATCCATTTCCCTCTGAAGTGAGCCCTTTCCTTCTAATCTCTTCCTCACAGCCAGTGCCAGGTTTCCCAGTCTCCTGCTCTCTACTCCATATCTTGCTTGCCATGGGAGAAAGAGAGCTCTTGGGGAAGGGAAGCAAAGGCTTGGGGGGAAGGAGCATAGATGGACTTGCCAGGGAAAACTTCTTAGCAAGAGGATAGCCAGTCAGGCCTGCAAAGTGGAGGCACAAAATGTATCAGAGCCTGCAATGCAAACCTAAAGCTCTGTATTTCATGGGACAGATTCCTTGGAAACTTCTAAACTGCTGAACAGGGAAAAATGCTCTGAATGGTACCAACTTGAATCAGGCCAGTGCAAAACACTGAGCCGCTTCCCCAGAGCTGCCACAGGCACAGCCTGGCCTCTGGGCTGCCCTGGGACAGCAGGGAGCCCAGAGCCCTGTGCTCTCCAGCAAGGGCTCAGCTGCACATGCACCCTCCTGCTCCTCTCCCTGCCCCACAGCTCAGCAGCCCTAAAGCTCCCTTCAATCTTCACCTTTTCCTTCAGTTGTCTTTCCTTGTCTAGTAGAATCCATCTTCAAACCCGTGCTTCTGCCAGGCAGAAGTGTCAGGGTTTGAATCTGGAATGGCTCTCAGAGTTGGCAGCGACGGGAGCTCGGTACCCAGCTTCAGAACAAGGCCGGGTGACTCCAATCGCCAGCGCTCGGCACACAGAGGCAGAGCCAGACGCGTCTGCTGCCGCTGGGGCCGTGTCCAGCACAACCTGCACCAGCCCAGCCTGGGGCTGCCCCTTTGTGACACGCTGCCCATGCTTCTCTCGTTTCCATGGCTGCAAAACCCCACCCCAACTCCATCCCCTTCCATTCCCTTCCCTAGGGCAGCCAGCCCTAAGCCCAACCTGGCCAGGCCTGAGGCTTTCACACTGCCTAGGATGTAGACCCTCTCCAAAGTTACTTTACAAGGCCTTTCATTCCGTAATTCCCACTCAATTGCGGGTTGCAGCTTGTTGGTGTGGGATTTTGTTTCATTCTCTTCACATCACACAAAGTGGTGAGACCCAAACAATGGCACTGGGCAGTGGAAGTAAAAGAAGCTTGGCACTCCCCAGTAGATGTCCCCAGAATTCAGATGGCCAAAAGCTGTAGGCTCTCTGAGCATGCAAACATTCCTCTTTTGCTGTGCTGAATTGTTCTAGGGGTTTATTCTCTACTTTCTTTTCAGCACAGACACCCAAACCAAAATAAACACAACCAATCTCAAAACAATTTTGATCTTGGCTAATACTGTCAATTCAAAATGTCCTTAATGGAAAGAGCTGATGGCCAGCCATTCTGAAATACTCCCCAACACAGCTTTTGGAACTAGGAGAGCTAATTCTTTACATGGCTTCTCAAAGGATTAAATCATGTGGCAGCCAAGCACCGTGAGAGGAAATCCTGTCTAAAAATGGGATTTCTTGCCCTCTGTAAAATGTCCCAGTCAGTAATAAAAGTTAGAAAGCCATGGATTAATGACAGAAGTCATTCCTAGTCCAGAATTATTCCAGAAAATAATTTAACTTCTTCAATGAGCAGTACTTCTCCCTAGCTGCATTCAGCATTCCAGTTGCATACCAGCAATGAAGGAATCATTCCAAAGGGGCCATACCCAGGATTTGAATAAACTAACCCTAAGCCAAGGAACCAGGAGATCTGATCCCTTCCTCAGCATCAGCAGAATTATTTCTCCAAGTCCCATCTCTCCTTTCATTACACGCCCAGAGATGCCAAAGGAACAACAACAGTGTCAATGAGGCTTTCAACAGCATTGCCTGTCCCAGATGCACCAGAAACTGCATTTTGTCTGGCACAATTCCACTTGTCAGGGATCAGGCAAGGCAGGGACAGGCACAAGGCACAAGGCATCTCCTGCCCCAGCCTCAGCCTGCAACACTGACACAGGCACAGACAGCCAGGGAAGAGATTTGTCACTGTGAACCTGCCAGAGGTGGCTTTGGGCCTGTGCTGTCAGAGGATGACAAACTCACACCCTGCCTTGGCTGCATCCGTTTGGAAGTCTCCTTCTCCTTCATTGGAAATGTCAAAAGGACTTTCTATCATAGGAGGTTTCCCTATTCCTCCCAGAGCAAAAGCAGGCAATGTCCATGAATCTCCTTCACATCTCATAGGGTTCAGATCAGAAACAGCCCCAAGGAAAGCTTTTCTATTACTAGAGCAGCCGGAAGGATTCGGAACATTCCTCAAATCCTGCTAAATGCCTTCATTTTCTCTACTAATTCTGACCTTATAAAGGCTGCAGGTAGATAAAAGGCATGTGCACGATGGAGAGGAAATGTTTTCTTTTCCTGCACAGCATTTCCAGGACCCCAAGTTACCACTCCAGCTCCTGCCAGTCAACACTTCACAATAGAGCAATTTTCACTGCTCCACAAGAGAACGCACCCAGGGACTGGCCTCTGGGAGAATCCACTAAGCCCATCAAGGAATTGAAACAAATTCAAAGAAATTTTTAAACAATGAGTTTCAGCTGAGTATTCCAAATGTAACCTCTGAGATCAGATAGCAATGGCTGTTTTAGGAAAGACATGCCCTGCACATACTTGGATGTTCACAGGATTTCTCTTGTCTTCTGCTGCTGGATCTTGGCCTGGAGGAAATGGAGGACAAAGAACATATGAGGAGGTAGAAAGAGAAGGGAGGGAATGGGTGTACCATGAAAGGAAGCAAACCTTCTCAGCATGGACACTTCTATGAAGTAGGGGATGCAACACATAAACCCAAAAGGATGCAAAGCTGATTAATTGTCCTTAAGCTTTCAGTTGCTGCAGTCACACAGAGCTGGTCAAGCTCTGGTTGAAACACATCAGTCATTCTTCAACTTGCACCAGAACTCCCCAATTCTGCTGCCTCTGCTTTTGAAGCCCAGTGGCTCCTGCAGCCTCTCTGAAGCAGCAAGAGCTGCTGGGCTCAGATACTAGTTTGGATGGAGGGCTACTTTTGTACTTCTCACAAAGTTTGACTTGGCCTGCTCGTGCCTCACCCTGGTGACAGCCTCCTGCTACACGTGGGCAGAGCACTGCTGTCTCCTGAGAATGATTTTACACCTCCTGGCTCTTTCCAGAACACAATGGCTTTTTCCAACTCAGCCGCTAGGGAGGAATATTCACATTGCACTTTCAAAGCCCTGCCAAGGATTTTCAATTGGAATGATACTTCTGTGCCTCCCTCTTTATGGTTATCACTTGGATAAGCTTCACAGCTTCATTTTATCACACATATCCAAGCCAATATCTTTCCATCAGGTACAGTCTCTTAACTCTTCTCTATCACCTTGCTCTCTTTGATCTTAAGCCAGATCTAAACATTAAACATCAATCAGATTATACATCTCCATCCCAAAACTTATCAGGGATCTCATTTCACAGGGGAGGCCAAGGCACAGAGAAATTCCACCTGATGATTACAGAAGCAGCACCTGAATTTGCAGACACCTCTCCAGGAGCCAACATTTGCCCATGCATATTCTCCTGGCTGGAAAATTTAACAGTCAAGGATCTCAGCATCCAAAGTTCTGCAGGATCCAGGCCCATGCAAAACAGTTCCCAAATGACCCCACAAAAATTACAGAGGTAATCAAGAGCCAAATCCAGCAGAGGACCCTTCTGGAGGTGCTTTGAAGCCCTGCCTTCTCTTCCCCAACACCACCTCTGCTCTTGGGGCGTTGCTGTTGGGTTTGACATTGGATGAGCAAAATGCTGAATACACAGAGGCTTGCCGGAATGGGAGACTGTGCAAAATGTCCATAGGAGATGGGAAAAGTGAGGTGAACATCACACTGGAGCAGCACACCCCTTGACTTACCTCATCTCCCAGGACTCCTGCAAATCCACCTGGGGAGAGCTTTGGACAGATCCCGCAGCACTGCCAACATTGAGACTTCCTGCCATGCATATTGGGGGGATCAAAGGCAGTCCCAATGATGCCTTCTTCATTTCCCCACCACTGGGATATGGCAAGGAAGCCTGGAAAAAGTAGAACACAGTGCTCAGATCAGGCATCCAGCCTTGCCCCAGTCCTCCCTCAGGACATTTACATTTTCCCTCAACTGGGACTTGCCAGGAATAAACAAGTCAAACTGATGGAGCAGATTGGCCCAGCACGAGGAATGCAAAGGGACGTGGTGAGGGACAGATCATGTCCCACATTTGACACCTCTTCCCTCCTGCCCTCTCCTCTCCAATGCACCTACATTCCCATTAACATCATGATGTTCTGGGGTGCCACTGCCTCCCCTGGCCTTTTGGATGGCATGGCAGTGGCTTTAGATCACTGTTCTCTCCCTGCCCCTAAGGTGGCTCACAGCCACTGCTGATCTCCACCCATGGCCCTACAAAGCCATTCTGCAGGATGCCAAAACCTGCTTTTCTCAAGGCCCTCATTTCTTCTGCTGCTGCCCTTCCCTCCTACAGTTCCCCAGCAGCCTCTGAGCCCAGATGCTGCTGAGCTCTCGGCATGCTCCCTGCTCTCCAGCTCCCACACATCCATCAGCTCAGGCTCACTGGCATTTAGCAAGTTGAGCAGAGCTCCCTGCCCTGCTGCTCTCTGCAAGCTCTCTGCCTGCCCAAGCTGCTCCAGGGCCCCCATGCCATGGCCAGGAATGGGGCTGGAGGCACTGGGGTAGATGCACACCCATCCTTAGTATCCCAGCATTTCTGGGATATCCCAGCTAAAGAGCCAAATCAGGACCTGTTCTAACTTGACTGTTAGAAGGGTCTGTTCCTGTCAGGGCAAAAAGTCTCAGAGCTCTGCCAACAGCACATAAACTGAAAATTTACCACACTGGACTTTACTGGCTCTCCTTACCTTACATTCTTTTTCCTCTGAAGTGATTGCCTTTTTCATTCTACTCTCCTCATCCAAGCCGCTGCCAGGTTTCCCACTCTCCTGCTCTCCGTAGCACATCTTGCTTGCCTTGGTAGCAGGAAAGCTCTTCTGGATGGGAGGCAACAGCTTGGAGGGAAGGAGCATGGATGGACTGGCCAGAGAAAACCTCTTGGCAAGAGGGTAGCCAGTCAGGCCTACAAAGTGGAGACACAAAATGTATCAGAGCCTGCAATGCAAATCTAAAGCATTGGAAGCTCCGTATTTCATGGGACAGATTCCTTGGAAGCTTCTAAACAGCTGCACAGAGAAACATGGTCATTGCCAGCAGACCCTTTAATCAGGCCGAGAGAAAACCCTGAGCCACTTCCCCAGAGCTACCACAGGAACAGCCTGGCCTCTGGGCTGCCCTGGGACAGCAGGGAGGACACAGGAGCCTCACCTCTGTGTGAGGCTGAGCCATGCTCACAAGGCAAGAAGTGAGTTCAGTGAACTCCCACTTTTTCATCAACATCTCTAATGGGTGAGACAGTCAAGGGTTTTCTTCATTTTTGAGACAATTTCTTTGGTTTTATTTTTCCCAGAACTAGCCTGTGTTTAATTCCTCTGAACTGTATTCAGTTAGCAAGTTTGAAAGGAAAGATGGAAGGCTGCAATGGTAAGAGGGGAAAAAAAGATTCTTTCTTGAGGTTGGCCTTGTCTGAATCCACAAGAGAAACCCACACAGCTGTGACTGCTAGCTCTGAAAACCACAAAGATCTCTCTGCAAGCAGGCAGGCCTTATTGATGTTTCTGTAACACCCTAATACCATCCTCAATGTTGGACCCAATCAGCAAGCAGAGGAAGAACACAACATTTATCTATAGTGAGACCAGACATTGATGGGAGAGAAAGCAACAGGATTTGAATCTCATGACCATGTCCAATTTGGGGTCAGCTGTGGCCACAGTCCCTGTCCTGGCAGACAGAAGGAGTCATTTGGCCTCTGTCAAAAAGGAGAAAACAGCATAAACTAATGAGACAATGTTGTGATGCCATGGGTGTCCTTGCAGGATCATCTGTAGCTGTCAGGCACCTACTCTGACACAGAGCCACCACTGACACCATGGACAAGTTTTCCCTGAAATCAGGGGGACTTTCTTTCCATTTACTCCAGCCTTTTAGTTCCCTTCTATCCACACCTTTTCCTTCAGTGGTCTTTCCTTTTCTGGTGAAATCCATCTTCAAACCCGTGCTTCTGCCAGGCAGAAGTGTCAGGGTTTGAATCTGGAATGGCTCTCAGAGTTGGCAGCGACGGGAGCTCGGTACCCAGCCTCAGAACAAGGCCGGGTGACTCCAATCGCCAGCGCTCGGCACACAGAGGCAGAGCCAGACGCGTCTGCTGCCGCTGGGGCCGTGTCCAGCACAACCTGCACCAGCCCAGCCTGGGGCTGCCCCTTTGTGACACGCTGCCCATGCTTCTCTCGTTTCCATGGCTGCAAAACCCCACCCCAACTCCATCCCCTTCCATTCCATTCCCTTCCCTAGGGCAGCCAGCCCTAAGCCCAACCTGGCCAGGCCTGAGGCTTTCACACTGCCTAGGATGTAGACCCTCTCCAAAGCTTCTTTTCAAGGTCTTTTATTTTGTAATTCCCACTCAGTTCTGGGTTGCAGCTTGTTGGTGTTGGATTTTGTTTCATTGTCTTCACATCACACAAAGTGGTGAGACACAAACAATGGCACTGGGCAGTGGAAGTAGAAGCAGCTTTGCACTCCCCGGTGGATGGCCCCAAAACTCAGTAGGCCAAGAGCTGTATGTTCCTTTTTGCTCCACTTCATTGTTCCAGGGCTTTATCCTCTTCTTTCTTTATTGCAGAGACACCCATAAACATGATCTGCCTCAAAACATTTCTGATCCTGGCAGTTCCTGACAATTCCAAATTTTCTTAATGGAAATAGCACGGGGCAGGTCATTCTAAATCTCTCCTCAACAGAGCAGATCAAACTAACCATCCTTGATTTGGATGAACTAAGCCTGAGCCATGGGACCTGTGGGTCTGATCCCTATTTCTGCATCTGCAAAATTAATTCTTCAAGTCTCATCTCTCCTATCTATTCAAAGTCTGCATTACATGCCCCCAGTGTCAGTGGGCTGATATAATCAGCTTTTGTACACATTCTGCCCCCTGAGCCCAGCAGCATTGCTGGGACCCTGCAGCACCCCTGCAGGCCAACGTGCTCCAGGCACAGCTGCAGGAGGGAGATTGCAACAAGTCCTGGCTGAAGGAGTCTCCAGGCTGCTGCAGCCCTTCCCCTGCGGCGGGATCATCCCTCGCTGCCATGGGGGGAGCCATGGGGCTGACGGGCTCTGTCCAGATGAGCGTCTCCTCCACGTGCTGCTGCTGCTGCTGCTGATCCAGCTGCTGCTGCCTTCCCCCACAGCTGGATCAGGAGCCTGCCTGGGAAAATAACACTGCCAGTGCCTGTGCCAGCCACTGATCCCTGCCAGGAGCCTTGCACACTGGGCATCCTGCCCACCAAACTGCTCCACTCAGGTGATGTCAGAATGTTACAGACATCTTTGTGTGAAAATCCTTTTCTTTAGGATTTTTCCTTCTGAGAAGCTAAGAGGCCTCAGAGACAAAATGTAAACAATGATTATCTGCCGCTGTGGAATGCAACAGGTGGGTTCGTGATTGGTCTCATGTGGATGCTTTGATTTAGTGACCACTCACAGCAGAACTGGCTCTCTCTCTGTCCGAGCCACAGATCTTTGTTATTCATTCTTTCCTTTTCTATTCTTAGCTTAGCTACCTTCTGAGAGAAAACCTTTCCTTCTATTTCTTCTTAGTATAGTTATAAAGTAATATATATATATATAATAAAATAATAAATCAAGCCTTCTGAACATGGAGTCAACATTCTTGTCTCTTCCCTCATCCAAGAACCCCTGTGAAAACTGTCACATCAGAACACATCAAAATACATTCAAACAATGTGTTTTCCACATTCTGGCAAAGTCATGGCCACATGTTGGAGGCAGACTGCTGTTGGCAGAATGGGGGAAGCCCCAGCAGCTGCTCTCCCCATGGCTGGATGGCCACAGCAGCAGAGCAAGTCTCCCACCGTGCCCACTGCTGTGGGACCCAGTGCTTTGGGCTTGTTCCCACTGAACTCAGACTGCTGCTACAGCAGCAGCATCACTTCACACATTTGATAACAAAGAGTTGGAATGGCACACAGGACTTGCCCCAAGAGCTACAAATTTTTTTTAAAAAGAGCAGGGGACGGGGGAGTTGGAATACTCAGTTCGTTTTTAATACAAGCATACCTGGATTTAAGCAGGGACACTGGGCTAATCATACTGGGGCAAGTATGCTTACTGCCTTGTAAGCCTTGTCTCTACCAATTCCCAGCAGTCCACAAGCAATTTTCACTACAAAGGGGTAGATAAGATTTTACAACACCTCCATGAGCAAGTCTGAGCCAGAAGTCAAAGCACAAGACAAATACTCCCAAATCTGCCCCCACTGGGGAAAGGAAAGAGAAAAGTAGATTAAACAAGTACCCTTACAGCTGAAGTGCCTGCATTTATCCCATGGTCCAACAAAAGCCCCTCAATTCAAACACACAGCTTAAGATCAAGGAATAGAAGTGTTTTGAGGCCATTTAACACCTGATTCCTATTACTTTCAAGGAGAAGTGAATGTTAAATCCCTTAAAAACACACATGCAGGTCTATTTGGGACTGCATCCTTCAAAAGCACAAATGGAGGTTTAGAATTGCAGACTGTTTCCATTGGAAAAGACCATTTAGGTCATCGAGTCCTTCCAATAACCTGAGACCCTTGACACTGCCAAGGCCACCACTGAAGCATCACCCAGGACAGGATTGGCCTTCTTGGCCACCTGGGCACACCTGGCTCACGTTCAGCCACTGCCAACCAGCACCCCCAGGTCCTCCTCTGCTGGGCGCCTTTCCAGCCACTCTGCCCCCAGCCCGTGGCCTTCCATGGGGCTGCTGTGGCCCAAGGGCAGGATGGGGCACTGCACCTTGTTGAACCTCATGCAAGTGGCCTCAGCCCATGATCCAGCCTGTCCAGACCTCTCTGCAGAGACTTCCTGCCCTCCGGCAGATCAACACTCCCACCCAGCTTGGCATTGTCTGTAAGCTGCCTGAGGTGCCCTTGATTCTCCCCTCCACATCATTGACAAAGATGTGAATCACACCTAGCCCCAGTGCTGAAACCTGGGGAACACCCCTTGTGACCAGGTGCCAGCTGGATTTAATTCCACTGAATTCCACCACTCCCTGGGCCCAGCCATCCTGACAGTTTTTACCCAGGGAAGAGTGCATTCAGTTCTCAGTCTTTTTCTCAACCTCTGTTCCATGTTTCCCCCCATGTCCAGGAGAAGACAGAGCTTCTCCTTAGACCTCCATTCATTGCTGATGTATTTACAGAAACATTTTTACTCTCTTTGCAATTTTCTTGGAAGAAATTCTCAACAGTGAGGCAGGTGAGGCACTGGGAACAAGTTGTCCAGAGGAGCTGTGGATGCCTAAGGAAGGGTGTTAGGTGAACATGACTCAGCCTCACACAGAGGTGAGGTTGGATCTGAGCTACTCTCTGTTCGGTGAAAGGGTCTTGTGGCAGCGCAGAGAGGCTGTGCAGGGAACAGCTGTGCCCTGCATGTGCCCCCCGCAAGGAGCTGTGCTGCTGCCAGTGCCCCTGGAGCTGTAGGGCTGCTGAGCTGTGGGGCAGGGAGAGGAGCAGCAGGGTGCATGTGCAGCTGAGCCATTGCTGGAGAGCACAGGGCTCTGGGCTCCCTGCTGTCCCAGGGCAGCCCAGAGGCCAGGCTGTGCCTGCGGCAGCTCTGGGGAAGTGGCTCAGGGTTTTCCCCTGGCCTGCCTCAAGTGTCTGCCAGCAGGAGTATGTTTCTCTGTGCAGCTGTTTCCAAGGAATATGTCCCATGAAATATGGAGCTTCAGATGCTTTAGGCTTGCATTCAAGCCTCTGTCACATTTTGTGTCTCCCCTTTGCAGATCTGACTGCCTGCAGTCTTACCAAGAAGTTTTCTCTGGACACTTGCAATGTTCTCCTTCCCTCCCATCCAGAACAGCTCTCTATCCCCTAAGCTCAGGAAGAAGCTGCTGGCTGTCCATAGAGTGTTTGAAGACTTGAATTTTTGTTTCGGTTTCATAGTTAGAGATGTATATATGGTCTGATAGTTTTGAATAAATGTGTTATGATTATATCCTTAAATTTTGATGACATTTTTTATGGTATATATTTTATTTTGATGATTTGAAAACCTAAAAAATATATCAATTTACATAAACCAAAGAGAATGTGAGATCAGGGCCTGCTAGCCTAGAGGTTATGGAGTGCAGCTCATTCAATGTGCCGGTGCCTCACCATGTCCTTTCCTTACCGGGCTTCTCCCTTTCCTCTTTTGCCATGTTTTCTTTGTGACATTTGTGCTGCTATTTTAACTTGTCATTGTAACAGGGCCACTTATTGACATGTTTGGGGCACAATGGATGCAAAGTCCTGTACAGACAAAAGTTTTCTACCTAGATGTGTTCTGTGCTCACCAAAGGCCTGAGCAAAGAAACAAAGACAAGTGTGCCCAAATGGCCAAGCTTTGCTCCTTTGCAATCTCACACAGATCTGGCTCTCAGGTGTCTTCAGTCACAATTCCATAGGTAAGAGGAGGTTGTGTATTTAACTGGGAAATAGTGAACTGCTTTGGAAAAGCCATCTGTATATATATGTACCCAGGACAGCAGTCCAGCTGTGTTGTTTGCAAGTTGTTTGTAGAAGGATGAGTGGACTCTGAGGCCAATAACAAGTGACAAGGGTGCCTCAAATCTATTTACACTCCAGCCTGGGTACCATTCATCCCAGAGCCATGGCACAATGCTTTAGTGTATCCTACACACACTCTGCCTGCAAGAAAAGCTTGGCTTGGCTTATTAGAGTGAAAGAAATAGAATAGAATGGACAGTGAAACTCATCCCTTTGGAATGACTCTCCTGCTTTCCAGTGTCAACTCTGCCCCTCATGCTCCCAAGGCTTGTTACAAACAACTATCTAAAATTGCTTAAAAATTCCCCGGCAAGGTTCAGTAAAAACCAGATTGAATATTAAGCAGTAGCTGAACATGGCTGAGCCTTACACAGAGGTGAGGTTGGATCTGAGCTACCCTCTAAAAAAATCATTGGCAACATTCACACTATTGCTTACAGGTCGTTTAAGGTACAACAAGGAAAAAAATACCAATAGCAACAAACAAATTTCTGTCAATCAAACAAGAAACATTCTGAGAAGTGTTTGTGTGCATGTGTGTGTGTGTGTGTGTTTAGGTGCTCTTCACAAAAGTACAGAAAGGACAAGGCTAAAAAGGAATATAGCCTAAAAGCTTAACAGCACTCCAGCTTAACTGTGGTGGTTAGACTGGAGCCTCCAGGAGTGGGGCTGTTGGCCCAGGATCCATTGCTGAGCAGTGATCCTGCCAGTGCAGCAAACTTGAGAGCTCGCTGCCCCTGAGAGGCCCCACTCAGAGGGAGGTTGCTGCTGGCAGCCACTGTGCTCCAGGAGAGCTCCAAGGGCCTCCATTGGAGCGCTCTTTATGGGCCACAAGAGAGTGGGCCTCAGCCATAAAATGCTTCCTCGTGGCCGCACTGGGGGCCAGCAGCCTGTCTAGCAAAGTGGGAGGAGAAGGATGCCGTGCCATTCAGGCAAGAAAAGTGGTTTGCAAGGCTGTTCCCTGACACCCCAGGAGCTCGTTAGGTGGCACAGGTTCCTGGGAGCGCTCCGTGTCCCTGATAAGCTCAGCAGGAGCTGAGCCCAGGGGCTGTTCAGCAAGGCCCAGGCCTGACAAGCGTTTCCCAGATCACCCTGGGGCCGCACGAGGCCGGGCCCATTCACCACCACAATCTGAAGCACCAAGTTTTGATGGAGGGTAAAAAGCCAAGGCCCAGTGGAAGTGGGCCCTGTCCTCAGGCCTGTGGGAGAATCACAATGCAGATCCTTGTGCTGCTTATTCCATCTCTCCCCTCTTTACTAAGTTCTTGGTGGCAAGGTCACTTAGGTTAGACACACAGCTAATAAACAGTGCTCCTGCAGCTTTCTGCTCAAAAAATTAAACTGAGATTACACATCCCAGATCATGTTCTGTTCCGGTTTAACTGACTGATTTGAGGAATTTCTGGAGCAGCAAATTTGCTTCCTCAAATGTTTACTGTGTGTGACATGGAGCACAGAAGAAAGATTTAATGTCAAAGCCACTGCCCAGGCAGTGCTCTTTTGACAAGTTCTGCCCTGAGCTTTCCTTAGGAAGATCTGAAATGTTCAATGTCACCAGCACAAGCTCCTGCAATGGCTGCTGGCCAGCAGAGCAGGGCTGTCAGCTGTGAAACAAGTGTTGCCACAAGCAGCAACAAGCAACAAGCTCTCCCACGGCAGCAAATCATGAGCTGGGAAGGATCTGATCTAAAGGCCAAAGCTCCTTAGCTCCTTCCAAGAGGGCTGGAACACTTCCTCATTCCAATGAGCTGCGGTGCTGGACACCACAGCTCTGTGTGAGCACTGGACACAAGTTGCTCCCACTGAGTGCTGGGATGGTTCCTGCAGGAGCTCTGGGCTCCTGTGAGTGCCAGACACAATGAGGAGAGAAGGAGCCCAGGGCACTGACACACCTTTGCCTTGGGCATAGCCCGGCCTGGAACAAACACCCTGAAAGGTTTCCCCTTTGGCCCATGTCTTGAAAGGTCAGGTCAGCTGTTTGATGACTCAGGTTGGTTTGGTGTCAAGGAATTTCCCTCAGAAATACTGGGTTTGTCTCCCTCTGTGCCTTCCCCTCAGCAGCTTTGGGGATGCTCCTGTGTGAAGCCATCTGTCTCACACAGTTGGAGACAACTTAAAACCAACACTCTGTAATAAGTCGTCTCCTCTAATGTGTTCCAACAATCCACTTCCAGCAATAGGAAATTAATACTAATAGATGAAAGCGGAAGGAAACCAACAGCTTATTAACAAACAGAATGCCTACAAAGCAAGAACAAAGGCAGTGACTTCTAGATATCAAACTGCCAGACCTCACCGTCTTCCACTGGAACAAAGACCCAAAATGCCAGAGGAAAATCCCCCCAGGACTCGCGTTCCAAGATGGCGCCGGGTTCTCCCTCAGGAAGAACAGGAGCCATCACGGAGTAGTTCCGGCAGCAATGAATGTTCAGGGGCTTGTCCAGCACTGACTTTCTCCCAATGGCAGAGCTCTGGGGAGCAGCCACGGCAGGTGAAGCAGCTGGACTGGAGCCCCTCGGTTCTTTTCTCCCCGCTGTGGCTCAGCTCACACACTCTCGGGCTGGGAGCGGAGCCGCTTCGCTTCTGCCGGCACCGTGTCCCTGGGCTTGGACAAACAGATTTCAGCCAGGAGAGCCCTGCACACTGTTCCTCGTATCTCTCATAACAGCCTCAAACAACTACAAACACTCTGCCTACAGCAGCTTTCACAAAGAGCTGCAGAAATCCAGGATAGCCTAAAGTGAGCGGCAAAAGGCTTTTGCCTTGCTCTTGCCACCAGAATTCTTGATGATCTGATGCAATTTGATTCACATATAACATGGTTTCTGAGTTTTTCCATTGAAATATTTCATGATGAGTGACAAGCCTTGGGAGCAAGAGGTACAGGACCGATGTGCGAAACCATGAGCATATCCTCCAAAGTGACCAGTTTAATTGTCCATTTTATTACTCTTGTATTTATTGCACAACTCATAGGCAAATCCAAGCTTTGCTTGGAGGCAAAACAGGCATGGGATACACTAGAGTCCCTTGTAGGGTCACCAGGGCTGGCAGTGACAAAGCAGGCTGTCTGCTTCATTGTGAACCACTACAGAGCTACATCCCAACGTGTTTTTAGGAAGCACTGAATTATTAAGCCCCCTGTTTCTGCATGAGATACAAAAAAGGAGATCCCAAATGATTTTCATGCAAGCATGCAGTAAAGAACTGATCTTGCTCTCCTAATTGAAGCTTTGGCTTGGGCAATTGCACTCTTCCCATTCATCTTTTGACACAGACACTCCAGGTTTGCCCCCACACCCCTGCAAGGCTGGCAGTCACTGTTTCCCATTTACTGTTCTTCCCTAGAGCCAGTACAGTGGCTTCTTTGAAACTAAAAGCCCTGAGATCTGGTTGTCTTGAAGGAGCATGAAATGCTATTCAAGTGTTCACATTGGTAATACCCAGGTCTGCACTCCCCAGAGCTCTGAAGCAGCAGCAGGAGGACCATGCATCATTGCTGTTTGTGGATGTTCATGTTTCTGGTGGGCAAGAGCAATGGCTTTGAGGAGGGACAAGAATGCCCCTCTTCCAACAGTGGCTGAGAAAGGAGATGTGAAGTTTCACTGCCTTTTCTAGGATATTTTTGAAAGATCTAAGAGAATATTGCAGCATAGAGCTGGTCCCTAATTTTGTCTCCAGAGAAATCCCCAAAAGAGACATTCAATCTCCTGCTGATGGCAGCCCCATAAGCTCATGGACCAGTTTTCCCTGAAACATGCCACCCTGTCTGGACTTTACTAGGCCAGGACTAAACCCATAGCTAAGCAAACACGTGCAGCAACATGACACAGAGTTTTTCCATCAGAAAACCCAATTAACACATTCACATGCAGTTTATTCTGTAACATCAGAAGCTGGCAGCCATGAGGATTTTGCTGGCAAAAGGTTGCAGTATGCACTGGGACCAGAAGTGGTTTTCTTTAAGGCAAAGCAAATTGAAATGTGAAGTTTAAAAGCTTCAAACGACTGTGAAAGAAAACTGCAAAATAATTTCTGGATAAGTGTTCTGGTTTAAAAGCAAAACCAGTGAGAGACTCTAAGTCAGAAATACAATTTATTAGGAAAAGGGGAAAAAAAAAAAAAAACACAAAAATACCCCATCCAAAATACATGCAATAATGTAAAAGAAAAACCACTGACAGAGTCAGAATACAAGCTCTGACACCCTCTTGGTCAGGGTACTGGTAGCAGTCCAGTTGGATTAGTGGCTGCACTCCTCCTGGAGTGGCACATGTGATCCTGTAGAAGGGTATAGTCTTCCTCTGAAGTTCCAGTGGAAAAGGCGGCCATTCCTCTGGGAATCCAGTGGAAAGGCTGCTTGTTCTGTCCCAAACTCCAGATTATTTGCAGGTGGGGATGCTTGGTTCCTCCCCTCTGGGCACAGCATCTCACAATGGGCTCTTATCATTCCATGAGTCATGGGGTGGGTCCATGAGACAGAAAGGGCTCCCAGAGGGAATTATCTCTGAGTCATGGGGAAAGGCATTGATGGGCCCATTAACAGGAGATAAGGAAAAGAACAATGCCCCTCCTGGTTTCAACAGCTCTTGAAGATGGAAATAGAATACATCCTTATATTGTAACCAAGGATAATAGGGAGCATTGTCAATGATCATGCAGCCAACCAAGAGCTGGAGCTGAATCCAGAATTGCTTGTTCCAGCTACACAGGAATTCATTACCCTGGCAAGCACAGCTCCATGGGAACAAAGATCTCTCATCTCTGGGCTGAATTGTAGCATTGTGTGTCCTGGATGAGTTTTCTTGTAAAGTTGTTAATTTTTTTATAAGTAGGTGTCATGGTTTGAGCCTGGCACAGAGCCAGTGCCCCTATGAAAATTCCCTCACCCTGGTGTCTGCTGTGAGATGTGACCAGGAATAAACAAAACAGGCTCCAGCTTAAAC
Source organism: Zonotrichia albicollis (assembly GCF_047830755.1). Lineage (NCBI taxonomy): Eukaryota > Metazoa > Chordata > Aves > Passeriformes > Passerellidae > Zonotrichia > Zonotrichia albicollis. Next base: position 76,080 of record NW_027428336.1, on the reverse strand, counting down.
ATAAAGAACACTTTATTACCTAAACTACAGGAAAATAGGGAAAAACTATAAGGAAAAGAAAAAAAAATTGAAAACCTTACAAAAAAACCACTTTCCTCCTCCCCACTACCTGAATTTCCCAATCCGATACATTCTCCCAAATCACCAACTGCCCAGCCTGGCACCACACTTTAGTATACTCAAACTTCAGTTCATGAAGAGGAGAGGAGTCCTTCTTGTTCCATAGGCTTCCCCTGGAAACACACTGAAACCTCGTGTGCTTCCCTGTCACTTCGGCACCGCCCGGAAAAAAGTCCTTTTGCCGCTTGTGACATCTTCCTTCCATGCCCAGTGCTCTCACCACCGTGCATGGATCAGAGCTGCTTTTAGGGTTGTCTTTTAAGGATGCCTTGTCTCACTCCAAAAAGGCACAGTCTCTGCTTTGGGACATCTGTCCCCCCCATATTTTTCCAACCCCCTGGGGCCGCGGGGTCCTCACGATGAACCCTCCTGGTTCTGAGGCACTGCCTCCCCCTAAGTGCAGTCTCTGTGTCACAGGAACAAACTGAGTCCATGGCCACAAGAAAAGTCCAGCCACAAGGCCACTCCAAGCATCTCTCTCTTCACTCAGCCAGTCTTCTCTACGTCCTTCAGGCCAGGTCCTTGTCTCATCTCATCTCCTATCTCCCTTCTTATTCAGCTTCGAGGAGGATTAGCATTTTTGCAAGGCCCCAATCATGAAAGAAAGGGGTTAAAACTTTCAGTCTCTGTCTGTCCTGGAGCTGCGGCACTCCCACACACGCTGCCGCTCCGGCCGGGCACTCTTCCCCCCCCCTCCTTCTCCTCCTGGGCCGGCTGCTATCACATTCGGTGTCGCCCGCTCTCCTCTCTCCTTCCTGGGGGGGGGATGGCTGCCCGAGGGCTGACTCCCTGGGCTCTTCCACCCTTCCATCCTCGAGGGCCTTCTCACCCCCCATCTCTGTCCAGGCCCCAGGCCTACCGCATGGCAGCCCCTCCCCCGCCCAGCAGCAGCGGCTGGACAGGGGAGGGTGATCTGACCTCTTCGCCTCGACGTCCCAAGAGGACCTCCCAGGGCCAGAGCCCTGCTTTTTAACCCCTGTGTATTCTCGGAGGTGTGTCCAAACCCCACTGGCTACACCAGGTGCCAGTCTCAAACTCAGAACATTCATTGGTTTGACCACAGCTTCCCAGAATTCCCACTTCTTCCTGGTCAAACCACCACAGTAGGGTTTTGGTTTGACCCTCGGTTCCCCCCATGTTCTCCCTCCTAATGGTTTGTTCCTCCTGCCAGTTACCTGTCTATCAATGTAACCAACCCCCTTTCATTTCAAGAAATTTCTATGTCAATCTTCCCTTACTTAACATATGATTTGTCCCCTGAGCCTTGTCCCTCCCCTACGCCATTCCTATTGGTTCAGGTGTGTCCCTCGCTCCTCCCCTGAGCTTCGTTCATTGGTCCCTCGTGGCTCCTCGTGTCACGCCTGTAATAAGTAACAATATATTTGTTCATTAATAGCTAGATGATAATTTAAATTGAAAACAATAGCTAAATAGCTTTTGTAGAATATCTATAGGGCTGTATGGGAAACGTTTAAGTAGTGCTTGGGCCACAAATCCCCCCTTGGTAACCAGATACAGCTACATCTAGTAATAATTACTAACCTTGTAACCTTTTGTTTGCTCTGCAAAAATTCCAACCTATAGATGTAGGAGACTTTCTGAAACACATATGGTAACAATTATTAACCTTGCAAGAACGTTGAGCTTAAAAGATTAGACTTATAGGTATGCCTTATAAGGAAAGTGGCCAAAGAGGAAGACTTGGGGCCTTCATCCCACGACCACTAGAAGGCAGAAAAAAGACCCCTAGCAACAGGAGGAGCACGCGCAGAAAACAGACCACGTCACCCAGGAATTCGGAGAAAAAGGACAATAAAAAGCGAACTTAAAAGGGGGAGACGCGTGCCTAAGAGAGCGAAGTCTCCTGGCCGCCCAGCACTGAATCTTGCTTATTCTTGCTTGCATAATAATAAAGATTATTGCACAATTCTTAAATTCGGTCGGTTCGTTTATCACAATTTGGTGCCGTGACTCAAATCCTGAGACAGGGTTGGTTTGAGAATTCGGGGGGGGGGTGCCCCCACCCCTTTGGTGGCCCTCATCTTCTCAACCGACCCCCCCTCTGGACTGACGAACCTAAATTCGAGAATAAGCAAGGAAACACCAGTGACCCTGTAAGCTTTGTGCACGAAGATCCGAGCGAAGACGCAGGACGCGTGAGAATACGGGTGAACCGCTTGGTTGGGTTGGAATCCCAGGGCAAAGTGAATGAGACGTCCAACTGAGGACGAAGCAAGAGGGACCCTCCAGTAGTGCGGTTCTCGTAACCCGCGAGGGAGCGAGCCACGACCGAGGGGGGTGTGTGTGTGTGTGCGTGGAGGTGCCTTGGAAGATGGGGCAGAAGGAGAGCAAGCCTTCTGACCCCCTGGGGGAGGGCCCCCGGTTACCCCCAATACCTAAGGATAGTCCGTTAGGATTAATGATTAACTATTGGGATGATTTTCCCTCCAGAAAAGGGAAGGATAAAGCAAAAATGATAAATTATTGCATGGTAGTATGGGGGGTAAGAAACTGGATTCAGGAAATACATACTGGCCCGTTTTCGGATCCTCTGAGGACTGGGTCTGTCAAGCCTTGAATATCTATGTGAATTCCAAAGAGCCAGAAAACCTGGAGGAGAGTGCTTATGCTAAATTGTGGTTGGTAGGAAGTAATGAGCAAATAACTAGATTGCTCCCCCTTAAGGGAAGCCAAGGGGAAGAAGATAGAAAGAAAAAGTCCCGAGTGGAGGAAGAGATTTCTATTTATCCTCCCCCATATGTACCACCACCAGCCCCAGCCCCTCCTGTATCCCTTCCAAACATTCCTCCAGCATCAGCCCCTGACAAACAGCAGGTCACAGACTCCTCGGATTACAGGAGACATACTCGGAGCCAAATGAAAACAGTAATTGAGGAAGGAGAGAACAGTGGATTGTTCCCTCTTAGGGAAATAGCATTAGGAGGACCTCAGGCTGGGATGGGGTTTGTCACTGTCCCCTTAAACTCAGGAGATGTCCGTGAGTTTAAGAAAGAGATGGGAAAATTATTAGAAGACCCTACAGGAGTAGCAGAAAGGGTGGATCAGTTCCTGGGACCAAATAAATATACCTGGGTAGAGATACAGTCCATTCTAGGCATACTATTTACAACAGAGGAGAGAGGGATGATTAGAAAGGCAGGAATGAGAATTTGGGATGCCCAGCATGTTCAGGGTCCTGTGGCTGATGTCAAATGGCCCTTGCAAAATCCCAATTGGAATAATCAGGACCCCAACCATCGTGGTCATATGCAGGACTTAAGAACTATTATAATCCAGGGCATACGAGAGGCTGTGCCCCGGGGACAAAATATAAGCAAGGCATTCAGAGAGTGCCAAGGAAAGGATGAGACCCCCACTGAATGGTTGGAAAGATTAAGGAAGAGTTTTCAGTTATACTCAGGGGTGGATCCAGAGACGCCTATGGGGCAAGCACTCCTGAAAACACAGTTTGTAGCTAAATCGTGGGAAGACGTTCGAAAGAAATTAGAAAAGTTAGATGATTGGCAGGACAGAGGACTTGATGAATTGCTTAGGGAGGCTCGAAAAGTATATGTTAGACGGGAGGAAGAAGCACATAAAAGGCAAGTTCGGATGATGGTGGCAGCAGTAAGGGAGGGGCAGCGAAACAACCCTCCGCCACGGGAAAGAAATGACATGAGGAGGGGTTCCCGGGATTTAGGAGGGCCCCCAGTGGGGGGGGAGAGAAGGAACGGGGTGCTACTACTGTGGTGGGAAAGGACACATGAAGAGGGAATGTCGAAAGAGGCTTAGGGATGAGAAAATGTTCAAAGAGGATTAGGGGGGGGTCAAGGGCTCTATTTATTGGGGACTCAAATGTCATCAGAGCCCTTGGTAAAACTTAAAGTGGGTCCCCAGCAAACCCCCATAACCTTCCTTGTAGACACGGGGGCCGAGAGATCAACAGTTCAGTCTTTGCCCCCGGGATGTAAGATTTAGCCTTTAACAGTACAGGTTATTGGGGCAAAAGGGGAACCCTTCAAGGTTCCTGCAATTAAAGATGTCTTAATAGAATCAGAGAAAAAAATAGGGATAGGATCCTTGCTACTAGTTCCTGAAGCCGATTACAATTTATTAGGTAGGGATTTAATGGTGGAATTAGGAATAAATAGAAATATTGAAGAAAAACAGTTGAAAGTCTGACTGTGCCCCCTACGGGCCACTGACGAGGAGAAGATAAACCCGGAGGTTTGGTATACCCCTGACACAGCAGGGAGACTGAATATAGAGCCTTTCACAGTTATTATCCAAAACCCGGAAATCCCAGTGAGGATAAAACAATATCCCATGTCAGACGATGGGCAAAGGGGACTAAAACCAGAAATAGAACGGTTAATACAACAAGGGCTCTTGGAACCTTGTATGTCTCCCTTCAACACCCCATCTTACCTGTAAAAGAACCAGATGGGAAATACCGACTAATACATGATTTAAGGGAAATAAATAAGAGAACTATTGCCCGGTTCCCTGTAGTAGCTAATCCCCATACATTGCTCAGTCAATTGAAACCTGATGACCAATGGTATAGTGTTATAGATTTAAAAGACGCCTTTTGGGCATGCCCCTTGAAGCAAGAATGTAGGGACTATTTTGCATTTGAATGGGAAGATCCCGATACCCACCAAAAGCAACAACTAAGGTGGACCGTGCTCCCACAGGGATATACCGAGTCCCCGAATTTATTTAGGCATGCATTAGAACAGATAATGAAAACCTATACCCCAAACCCAGGAATAACCCTTGTTCAATATGTAGATGATCTGTTAATAGCTGGAAAGAGTGAGGAAGCAGTTAGGGAAGAAAGCATTAAGCTTTTAAACTTTTTGAGCATTCAGGGGCTGAAGGTGTCCAAAAATAAACTGCAATTCGTAGAAGAAGAAGTGAAGTACCTGGGACACCGACTCAGTAAAGGAACTAAAACAGTAGATCCAGAGAGGGTTAAGGGAATCCTCTCCCTTCCCCCCCCAAGAAATAAGAGACAAATTAGACAGCTATTGGGTCTCATAGGATACTGCAGACAATGGATTGAAAACTTTAGTGGCAAAATAAAATTCTTGTATGAAAAACTAACTACTGAAGGTTTGATTAAATGGACTGAAAAGGATGATGAATCATTAGAACAACTAAAAGAGGAATTGACTAATGCCCCGGTGCTAAGCCTCCCCGATGTTAGGAGACCTTTTTATTTGTTCGTTAATACTGAGGCAGGAGTAGCATTTGGGGTACTGGCTCAGGACTGGGCCAGCAGTCGAAAACCAGTGGCATACATTTCTAAATTACTGGATCCAGTAAGTAGGGGATGGCCAACATGCTTGCAGATTATAGTAGCCACAGCCCTTTTAGTGGAGGAAGCTCTCAAAATTACCTATGGAGGAGAACTGAAAGTTTTTACTCCCCATAATATACGGGCAGTATTGCAACAAAAGGCAGAAAATGGATAACAGACTCCAGACTTTTGAAATACGAGGGCATTTTACTGTCATCCCCTCGGTTGATACTTGAAACCACCTCTCTGCAAAACCCTGCTGAATTCCTGTTTGGGGATCCACAGGAGAATTTAACTCATGATTGCTTACATAGCATAGAGAAACAAACAAAAATTAGACCGGATCTCGAAGAGGAAGAACTGGAAGAAGGAGAAAAGTTATTTGTGGATGGTTCCTCTAGGGTTGTTGAGGGAAAGCGAATCTCGGGATATGCCATTGTGGGAGGTGAAAATTTAGAAATAATAGAATCCGGCCCTCTGAGTCTTAGTTGCTCAGCCCAGGCCTGTGAGCTTTATGCGGTATTGCGGGCTCTGAAATTCTTGGAAGCTAAGGATGGGACCATCTATACGGATTCAAAGTATGCCTTTGGAGTGATACATACTTTTGGAAAAATTTGGGAAGAAAGAGGGTTAATAAATTCCCAAAGAAAAGAATTAATACATCGGGAACTAATCACTCAGATATTACAAGCGTTAAGAGGCCCAAAGAGAATAGCAATAGTACATGTTAAAGGACATTAAAAGGGTCCCTCCCATCTGATCAGAGGAAACAATATAGCAGATAGAGAAGCAAAGAAAGCTGCCCTCAGAAAATTCCAGGAGCAGGGAACAAGGAGAATGCGAGATGGCGAAAGAGTTTGTGTCCTGAACTTCACAGCCCAGGAAAAGGAAAAATTAGACAGAATGGGAATAACAGAGAATGAGGGTATTCGAAAATTACCAGATGATAGGGAAGTGCTGCCAAAATCTGTAGCTCAGAGGATAGTGCAGCAGTTACATGAAAAGACTCACTGGGGAACCTAAGCCTTAGTAGATCAGTTTACTATTAAGTATATGTGTATAGGAATTTATGATATAGCAAAACAAGTAGTTAGGGGATGTATAACATGCCAGAGGGTTAATAGGCATCAAGCTCGAGAAAGGATTCCAGGAGGAAGGGAATTAGCACACCGACCTTTTTCACATGTACAAGTAGATTTCACCAAGCTACCAAAAGTAGGGAGGTACAAGTACTTATTGGTACTAGTAGATCATCTAACCCACTTCGTAGAAGCATATCCTACATCATGGGCTACTGCAAACGTAGTGATTAAAACCTTACTGGAAGAAATAATCCCTAGGTATGGATTAGTAGAAATATTAGACTCTGATAGAGGCCCCCATTTCGCAAATAAAGTACTAAAAGAGGTAACCACGGCCTTAGGTACTAAATGGAAATATCACACTCCTTGGCACCCTCAAAGCTCAGGGAGGGTAGAAAGGGCAAATGGAGAAATCAAGAAGCAACTCACTAAACTTATGGTGGAAACTAAAATGTCATGGGTCAGATGTTTACCCCTGGCACTGCTAAACATTAGAACCCAACCTAGGACGGATGTGGGAATTTCTCCCTTTGAAATGCTCTATGGAATGCCTTACGACTTAGAGCTACCAGGGAACCATCCCTGTATCCAAGATAGTCAAATTCAGAGTTACATACAACAGCTAATGAAACGAAGGGAGGAACTAAAACGAAAAGGGCTATTGGTACAAAGACCCCCTTTGGACATAGCAATGCATAAGCTTAAACCTGGAGATAGAGTCCTAATTAAAACTTGGAAAGAGACCTCCCTAACACCCCAATGGGAAGGTCCCTATGTTGTTCTGTTTACCACAGAGACAGCCGTCCGAACTGCTGAAAAAGGCTGGACACATGCCAGTCGAGTGAAAGGACCCATCACTGCAGACACCCCTTGGGAGGTGACCAGTCGCCCTGGAGATCTACGATTGACTCTTCGGAAAACATAAGAATGCATAGCAACTGGTAATATGAATGACTGAGAGGGAGAAACACCGACTGCAGCTACTGGTCAGAGACAATATTCAAAGGGTGGGAAAGGAACTGAAGTGTCCTCTTATTTGGCACACATGGGATGATCTGATATCAGTGGCTGAGGTCCTCTCTGAGATAAGGCGGCCACTGTCTAACAGACCTGGGTGCATTAAATGTGGTGATCCCATCTGTAGGGCATGGATAAAAATATTTTGCGGGGGATGTAGGCTCAAATGGTGGGTTTTCCAATCACAGTTAGGTGGGGGTATCTGGTATCATACTTGTGATTGGGGTTGGAGGAGGGAAAACCCTTACACGGCTCTAAGCAAATTTGCAACAGCCCCAGGACAAAGAGAAATCCCTTATAGGGAGGCAATAACATTAATTGAAAATATAGAGCAGAGGAGACATTGGGCCCTGGCCTGGGCAATACATCACCAATCATATAGGATCATCTGCCAAAATCAGAGTGTGATATTAGACCAGGTGTGTGTAGGGAAAAAGATTCATGTCCCCATAGAGTGGCAAGTTGAGCCCCGAAATTGGGATAGTACCGTACGCTGCTACTTCCGAATATATAAGAAATGAGCCCGTAAGGCTCGGAGGAAAAACCCAGACAGTGAGACTCAGGCCCTATAAAGCTCGCTAGGAACGACAGAGAATCTGCCATAAGATAAGAGAGATCCTTTGCCTGGAGGCCTGGCAGCCTGCCCTTAGGAGTAGGGGCAGGAACGAAAGAAATAGCCCAAATAATGCACCCCCTGAAGACTACCCCTGCTGCCAAGAAGATAATGATCCCTGCAGACCGATACACCCGGGCTGGCAGGCGAGGCAGAGAGGTAAGGAGGAGTGAGGAAGAGCAACGGGCCTCAGGAACAGGAACGGAGCACAGGAATGCTCCAGGTAAAAGAGATATGGTTATAAGAGGTGAACAAAATTTGTTGCTAGGACCCTGCCCTGCTTGGCGAGCTATTTTTATCATTATAATCCTGAGCTTCCCGACTGCCTGGGGAAACCCCCATCAGCCTTACAAAGGGAACAAGATCCTAGTCAAACGGACCCTGATCACTGACTGGTCTCAGGCCTTTTTGCAATTTACCGGATCTATGGGAAATACCACAGGTTTGAGTTTACAAACTTTAGTTCTGCATGACGGTCTGCCGTATGCTAAACACGAATGGAAGAGGCAGAAAACTTGGGAGCTTCAAGGAGTAGTGGGAGAACAAATTAATATTGGATGTCGAGTGGTTAATGGATCAGACTATACTAACACAATCTCAATCAGTGTTTCCATGGGTCAGGAGGATAAACAAATAAATTTTGAATACCCAGCACGAGACTGCTGGCAAAACTTCACATTAACTCACACGGCAGAGGTAGTCTGTCTCTGGACAAAAGATACACAAGGCCTTTCCTTTAAATTCACAATAAATATTAAAACACAATCTACCACTACTAAACCACACATTATCACCATTTCACCTACACCACCGGTCACACTCACACCAAAAATTTTCAAAATAGGACCTTATATAATCAAAAAAATTGGTCAACAACAAATATTATTTAATCCAGCATGGTCTCTAAAACATGGTCGAACTGCTAATGCAGACTAATGTTTCAGAAATCCAGCCAGCTTGTTCTCTGTTTTTGCAAACATCCTTTGAAGGCTGGACTACTTGGCTCAGGAAACGCAGCTCTTTTAAAACAAGGAAACTTAGAGATGTGACTGGTGTTCTAGGCACAGGACTGGGAATTCTGAATAGCATCGATTCGGAGGTACTAATGAACAAACTGGCTGCTACGGCCAGAGATCTGTCCAAATTACAGCAACCACTGAGGTCATCTCTACTGGCTTTGGGGAGACACCAGTGGACGTTGTCAAACATTTTGCCAAATTGGGAAAGAGTAAATGTGAACGATCACAAATTGGTAATTGATGCACTTGGTGCCACACAAAATAATGTCTCCTTAGCCCTCAGCTGTATCCGGGCACAATTATGGATGCAGTCAGTCTCTGCTGCAATTATAAGAGAGGGCGAGGAAGGCACTTTCCCCACAGAAATTCGGAAAATAATTTGGGATAATGCCACTGAGTTTGAAAGGGAATTCCAATCCTCGTGGAAACTGGTGAATTTTACCTATAACCCTATTTCTAATACAGTCACTGCCTTTGTCTTGACCATACAAAATGCCTCTGTACATCTAGTTTTTCCTGTCATTGCATTAGGAATAAACCATGACGGAGCTGTCCTCTATCCTACAGAACATAGAGGATGGGTCCGTCAGCTTGGTGACAAATGGCAAACTGTTGACTTGGAATCTTGTATTGTACGAGAACAGTTGGGATTCATCTGCGAGGGCGCTGTAATTATAGCTCAAGATATCTGTTTGGACACAGAGCAAAACATTTGCCATTTTGAGATTCGCCCTAATGAAGTTTCTAAAACAGTTCTTATATACATAGGCAATGGGTGCACGTGTTTCAGAACTCTCTGTGATTTTGTGCTAGTAGATGATGTTATGGTGGATACAAAGAATCACTCAAACTTCTGTGCTTGTAACTTCACCAAGATTACAGGGTGTGACACCACTTATGAAGCTACAGTTACCTCTCACCAACTATTACAATCCAACTACACGCTGATTCACAAGTTAATGCCCACCCCGATTGGGATGAACTTCACCCTAGTGAGACAACTATTGTTTCACCAGGATCTGATAAAAATTCTTGAGAAAATCAGGAAAAGCGGACAGAAGACCCTAGTAACTGTTCAACATGATGTAGAGAAAATACACCAGGTAGTAGAAAGAGTGAAGCAAGATAGCAATTATAGGTGGTGGGACACCCTGTTCGAATGGTCACCTACTGCCACAGGTGTCTTAAACAGTATGTGCCATCCCACTGTCGTTCTTTTAATTCTGATTGTACTAGGATTTATTTTCTCAGCAGTTCAATTTGTTGTGAATTGGAATATGATGAAAAGACTAAAGAAATTAGCAGGTATAATTAATGCACAGAGCTTAACTGATGAAATAGATCAGTTAGCGCTTGCTAGGAAGGAGCTAAAAAGGTTTAATGAACAAAATTGGTAAAAAGAGAAATGGGGGATTGTAATAAGTAACAATATATTTGTTCATTAATAGCTAGATGATGATTTAAATTAAAAAAACAATAGCTAAAATAGCTTTTGTAGAATATCTATAGGGCTGTATGGGAAACTTATAAGTAGTGTTAAAGTTACAACCCCCCCCCCCCTTGGTAATTGGATACAGCCACATCTGGAAATAATTTCTAACCTTGTAGAATTGCTTGCTCTGCAAAAATTCTACCCTATAGATGTAGGAGACTTTCTGAAACACATATGGTAACAATTATTAACCTTGCAAGAATGTTGAGCTTAAAAGACTAGACTTATAGGTATGCCTTATAAGGAAAGCGGCCAAAGAGGAAGACTTGGGGTCTTCATCCCACGAACACCAGAAGGCAGAAAAAAGACCCCTAGCAACAGGAGGAGCACGCACAGAAAACAGACCACGTCATCCAAGAATCTGAAAAAAGGACAATAAAAAGCGAACTCAAAATGGGGGAGGTGCGGGCCTAAGGGAGCGAAGTCTCCTGGCAGCCCAGCGCTGAATCTTGCTTATTCTTGCTTGCATAATAAAGATTATGGTACAATTCTTAAATTCAGTCGATTCGTCTATCACAGCTGACAGAGTCAGAATACAAGCTCTGACACCCTCTTGGTCAGGGTACTGGTAGCAGTCCAGTTGGATTAGTGGCTGCACTCCTCCTGGAGTGGCACATGTGATCCTGTAGAAGGGTATAGTCTTCCTCTGAAGTTCCAGTGGAAAAGGCGGCCATTCCTCTGGGAATCCAGTGGAAAGGCTGCTTGTTCTGTCCCAAACTCCAGATTACATGCAGGTGGGGATGCTTGGTTCCTCCCCTCTGGGCACAGCATCTCACAATGGGCTCTTATCATTCCATGAGTCATGGGGTGGGTCCATGAGACAGAAAGGGCTCCCAGAGGGAATTACCTCTGAGTCATGGGGAAAGGCATTGATGGGCCCATTAACAGGAGATAAGGAAAAGAACAATGCCCCTCCTGGTTTCAACAGCTCTTGAAGATGGAAATAGAATACATCCTTATATTGTAACCAAGGACAATAAGGAGCATTGTCAATGATCATGCAGCCAACCAAGAGCTGGAGCTGAATCCAGAATTGCTTGCTCCAGCTATGTAGGAAATCATTACCCTGGCAAGCACAGCTCCATGGGAACAAAGATCTCTCATCTCTGGGCTGAATTGTAGCATTGTGTGTCCTGGATGAGTTTTCTTGTAAAGTTGTTAATTTTTTTATAAGTAGGGTTTTGGTTTGGCCCTCGGTTCCCCCCATGTTCTCCCTCCTAATGGTTTGTTCCTCCTGCCAGTTACCTATCAATGTAACCAACCCCCTTTCATTTCAAGAAATTTCTATGTCAGTCTTCCCTTACTTAACATATGATTTGTTCCCTGAGCCTTGTCCCTCCCCTGGGCCATTCCTATTGGTTCAGGTGTGTCCCTCGCTCCTCCCCTGAGCTTTGTTCATTGGTCCCTTGGGGCTCCTCATGTCACGCCCTTCCCCTTTATAAGTGCCTCCCCACCGGTTTTTCCCTGACACCGTTACTGGCCCCGCCTGGGTCCATAAAGTGGTCTCTGGCATCCATTCTTGTGTCCACTCCCTCCTTCCTTCGCCTCAGTACTTTGCAGTCCTGCTCACGCCTGCGTCACCACGCTGCAGACGGAGCCACTACTCAGGGGTTCTGGCAGAGATCCTGGGAGAGGTGAGATTCGTGGTCTGCGCCGGTCACTCTGGGAGCAGCTAGCTGGCACCCGTCAGCTCCAGTGGCTGCGGGACAAGACTGCAGTGAATGGCGCCCAGACTGCAGTTTAGATTTGAGGGACTCTTGTCACTTGTCATTGGCCTCACAGTCCACTCATCCTTCTGCAAATAACTTGCAAACAACACAGCTGGACTGCTGTCCTGGGTAAATATACATACAGATGACTTTTCCAAAGCAGTACATCATTTCCCAGGGAAAGACACAACTTCGTCTTGCCTATGAAACTGTGATTGAAAACACCTGAGAGCCAGATCTGTGTGAGATTGCAAAGGAGCAAAGCTTTGCTATTTGGGCACAATTCTCTTGGTTTCTTTGCTCAGGCCTTTGGTGAGCACAGAACACATCTAGGTAGAAACTGTTGACTAGACAGGATCCTTTGGATCCATTGTCCCCCAAACATGTCAATGTGTGACAAGTTACAAAGACAAGTTGAAACAGTAGCACAAATGGCGCAAAGAAAACATGGCAAAAGAGGAAGAGGAGAGGCCCAATGACAAAAGGATGTAGTGAGACACTGGCACATCAAGTGAGCTGCACTCCCACAACCTCTAGGCCAGCAGGTCCTGGTGTCACAACCTCTTTTTTGGTTTCTTTAGTTTTTAAAATTTTTTTTATTTTTTGTAAATCAGCAAAACTAAATATATGCAGTTAAAATGATGTCATCAAAACTTAAAGATACAATCAAAAAACATTTATTTAAAACTACATTGAAATATCATATGTACATAAATAACATTTATAAAAGTACAAAAATAATTGCATCTAAATAATATATGTACAGTTGTAATTACGAAGCTTAAAACATAAATCCTGTTAGTGAAAAACTCTTCAGTCAGTCGGTGGCCTCTTCCTGATCTTCAAGGAAAGAGTTCTTCTGGACTGGAGGCAAGAGCTTGGTTGATAACAGGAACATCGGAAGGTACCAGACAAAACCACTTGGCAAGACTGTATCCACTCAGGCCGGCAAAGTGGAGGCACAGAATGGATCAGAGCCTGCAATGCAAACCTAAAGCATCTGCAGCTCCATATTTCAGGGGACAGACTTCCTGGAAACAAGAATTCTTAACTGCTGCACAGGGAAACATGTTCCTGCTGACAGACTTTTGAATCAGGCCAGGAGAAAACTCTGACCCATTCCCCAGAGGAATTCTACAGCCTGGCCTCTGGGCTGCCCTGGGACAGCAGGGAGCCCAGAGCTCTGTGCTCTCCAGCAATGGCTCAGCTGCACATGCACCCTGCTGCTCCTCTCCCTGCCCCACAGCTCAGCAGCCCTACAGCTCCAGGGGCACTGGCAGCAGCACAGCTCCTTGCAGGGGCACATGCAGGGCACAGCTGTTCCCTGCCAATGGGCACAGCCTCTCTGCGCTGCCACAGGACCCTCCCACCAGACAGTGGCCCAGCTCCCTGCTTACCTTTTTCTGAGGCTGATCCATGCTTGGTCTTCACCTTGCCCTCAGTCTGGAGCTCCGTCAGGCCCCCCATGCCATGACTAGGAAGGGCGATGGAGACAATGGGGGCAGATGCACACCCTTCCTTAGCATTTTGTCATTTTTGGCACTGCTGAAAAGTCCCATCCGGAGGTGTCCAACTCAGCACTTGGTCAGCTTTCTGGAGAACATGAAACCTTCACCTCCAGCCCAAAAGGCTGGAGAGGTTTTCCTGCACGTGTGGAGGCTTGCTCTCAGCACACGTAATCAGCTGGGTGCCCATCACCTCGCAGAGGGCACAGGCCAGCTTGGTGACCACAGCGCAGACGTTGGCGCTTCGCACCGGCAGCGCCTTGTTCTCCAGGCAGGACCAGAGCACGGGCAGGGCGTAGCGCTGCACCACTTCAGGGCTCTTGGCATGAACCCATTCCACAAGCACTGCCGGGACAGACACACAGCTCCTTACCCACCAGCCTCAATGCAAACAAGGATCTACCTCTGCTTTTGCTTCTTGGGAGCCTCTCTGGCCAAGATCAGTGAAATAGCACACAGAGCCCCACGACCCAGAAACGGGCAATGCAGCTGATCATCCTTGAAACAGAACCCCCAGCCCCTCAGGACTAATTTCTCCAACCAGAGCCTTGTAGCTGTGGCAGAGTCTTTGTACCATTACTAAATTATTTCACAATTTATGTCTGCATGAACAATGAATGAAACATCAAACTGCCTTCTATTTCCACAAACAAGTTGTCTAACCCACACGGAAGCTTTGGAAATGCACCCCAGAGAGGCAATTGAGAGATTTCTAATAAAAGGGATGATTCCTTTGTGTAACTTTGACGTCAAGGGCCAAAAGTCTCATCTGGCTCTTCCTTTTGCTCCGTAGCACACAGCGAAGGGCAGTATTAGAACACACTTCGAAACTCCAGCCCACCAGAGATGGGTGCTGCTTGACAGCTGGATGAGAAACATCAGTGCCTAGCTGGTGTCTTTGGCAGAATGCTTTTGTGCCTTCCAACCAAGAGCCCTTTCAGTCCTCAGGGTGTCTTAGAGAATTACCCAGACCCCATTGCCCTGGCATTTGGGCACCTCCACACTTTAATGCCATTTCCCCTCTCAATGCTAATGGCATTTTTTCTTACAATGTGCACTGAAATAGGGGCATAGAGAGAGAAAAAGGCTACACAGGGGACTGAAATTTAGCCAGAACACACAAGTGTTGTCTCTCATTGTTTCTGGAATCTGCTCTCTGCTCATTTTCTGAACTGAATTATATCAAACACAGACAAAAATTTACTACCAACAGGCTCCTTGCATGGCAGATTTGGCTGAGAGATCAAAACCTGAAATGCTTGTGAGACCAGTCTTATTTTCTGATCAGGCAAAATGTTATGTAGTAGCTATTTATTATTCTGTGGTGGAAGAGACTTCATGTTCTCTATGCTGTTAATCCACCAGCAGTCATCAACATTGAAAGAGCTCCTGAAAGTACCCCAAACCAATTCTGCTAAGCAGGAAAAGGGTTATGGTACCCATTTAAAAATGAGACTTCATTTGAGTTTAAATGCAATTAAAGACATTGGTCACTGTGGAAGTTGAGAAGAGCCCCAGTGAGAGCTGAGCCCCGAGGCCGAGCGCTGCCCCCATCTCAGATGCTGCACAGCTCTGCAGCAGCCAGGGAAAGCCTGCCAAATCCACCTGCCTTGGCCATTGCCAGGAGGGACAAGCTCAGCACCTCCTGATGTGGAGGAGCTACTCTGCTCTCTGCTCACAGGCATTGCCTGTCAGTACTCCCTCAGAGACCTCTTGGCTTACAAAGGGAGGCCATACCTGTGATGCACTCTGTGACTTCCAGCAGAGCTTCACCACTCAGTTTGCTCCATTGGTGGCTGAGCTCTTTCATCAGTGACACTTCATCTACAAGTGAAACACACGTTTCTGCTCACTCTTCTGAGGGCACAGGAGAAAGGACAGTGGGGAAGGAAAGGGCAGGGGCAACCCCATTTGATACAATAAAGTCAATTTCTGCTCATTTTTGAATCCTTTTCTTCTTTCCTTCCAGCCTACTTGGCAGGGTTTAAAATTCCAAAAGAAAAGCTCTCCTTTCACATGTGTAAATCCAAAGTTGTCTGCTGGACCAGGAGCTATGCTAAAACATTTCACACCAGGGACCTCAAGAGTTCAGTCACATGGAAGCAGTGGAAAGGTTTTGCATCCCAGAGCAAAAAGGAAGAAGCCCATACTTGGGACACAGAAAGGCACTGAGTCAGGCAGTTTGTGACTTCACAGAGCAGCTGAGGTGGAGAAAGTGGAAACTGCCCCTCAAGACCTGACTCTTCCACACTCCATTTTTCAGGCGTATTCCCCCAGTGCGGCATTTTCAGAGCTGACATAAATCTGTGTGGCAGAGGAATTTACAGCAGCCCTTGCCCAGGCAGGTATTTGCTATTGCCATCTTGCCTCATCCAAAACAATGTGTGGAACAAGGCATCACTGACAGCTGGA
Source organism: Zonotrichia albicollis (assembly GCF_047830755.1). NCBI lineage: Eukaryota > Metazoa > Chordata > Aves > Passeriformes > Passerellidae > Zonotrichia > Zonotrichia albicollis. The sequence continues at coordinate 59,806 of NW_027428336.1, read as the reverse complement.
CTTAGACCCATTTGTTCTAAAGAAATGAACTTGGTGAATCATCAGTTCCCCCTTGGAAAAAGAAGACAAAGAAGAAAGGTGGGAAATAGGAAGCTAATGCCTCTAATGCAGAGCCTTCCAGGTGGCTGCTCTGCAGAAGCTCTGATGGGCCGGTGTGCCTTCATGCCAACAGCAAAGCTGTTCACTTGGAAAGTCAAAGTTTGCTTGGGGCCCAAGCAAACTCCAAACCCCCTTTGCCTCTGAATTGTAGCAAAGCTGGAGTCCAGGACTTGCTCTTCAGACCAGCGGCACAGAGCCAAGGCAGCCTGGGACTGTTGGGAAATGCTGCTGCACATTCCAGCCTGTTGGGGATGGTGCATAAGGACTGCACCTGCACAGCTTCTGGTGGGTGTCAGCTGGAGCCTTCCACAGACAACAACAGCTCCCAAGGCACTCAGCGCTCTCTTGTGTGGGACAGACAGGGACACAGGTGAGGAGAGTCCATGCCAGGGCTCAGCCTTACCTAAATGAACAACAGATTGGTCCAGTGCGGTCACAGCTGCGGCACGAACCCCGAGATCCTTTGAGTTCAGGTTCTTTATTATCCCTTCAACCAAACGGACCATCACTGGGTTCAGGGCATCTTCCAGGACTCCAGTCATTTCTGCCAGAACCTCCAGCGCCTGCTGCTTCACCTTCTTATGGGTGTCATTGATTCTCAGGAGAAAATGATCAAAAATCTGTGAAGAGAACAAACGACATGAAAGCTGGATTAAAATGACCTTGTCTGAAAAGGGGATGTAGAAATGAGCCCTCAGCAATATAAAAGATGAAAGTGATCCCTTCTGTCAGGTCAGCCCTTGCTTGCACAATTTCACTGTTTTCCTGTGGGCCACTCACTGGAATGGTTGTGCAACCTGATGCTGCTTGAAAGATTTTCATCTGTTTTTGAGAGTTTTGGCTGGGGCCGGAATAGTTCCTATGGTGTTTCTCTCCACCTATAAATCATTAAATCAATTCCATTTATTAATTCAAAAGGCTGCCTTCTCTTTCAAAGGATGGAAGCAGATATTTACCATGCCCATTTTCCTATACAGTTGCCTCAAGTACTGAGGGCAGTTATAATTTTGCCAAAATTGTAGCGGGAGGAGATCTAATTTGTTTTTTGTCTGTCTCAAAACCTGCTTCTGGAGAAGGACAGGGCTCTGGTCAACTCTTCCAGGATCCAGACCAATTCTTTAACTAAGAGGTAGATTTCTGAAATGTAAAGTGCTCTACAGCTCTCATTAGAGCAGGTTCAGTCCCTTGACAGGCACAGTATCAGGCACCATTTTCTGGTAAAAGGGAAAAAGCAGCTACTGGGAGAAGAAAGGATGGATCGGTCCTTAGCTGTTTTCCTCTTTTTCCAAAGAGAAAAAAAGGCCCCCCAAAAAGAAGGGTGAGCACCATCTTTACCAAGAGGAATAGGGATGAGGATGGAAATGAGAGCCAGAGTTGTGCCTGTGCAAGACAAAATGGAGTTTACAGAAGTGTCCTTTTTAAAACACTTTGTTTAAACCAACCCAGCCTGATAATTCTCTTCCCCATGAAAACCTATTTCTCGTCTAGAGAATAATTGCCATGCTTTCAATGGCTGGATTCCCTTCACTTAACCCAACTGGGAGTAGGAGACAGCAGCAGTTACACCAGCAGAAAATCTCTGCCATCATCTGATGAACATCAGCAATAGGCACCTGCCAGACAAATACAGCTGGACTGAAAGAACTTGTCCTGAAGCCCAGACTTCAATTGCATTTGTCTGGGTAAGAGGGACCAGCCTGTCCCAAACAGCCCGGATGCAGTAGTGCCAAGACACACTGAATTAACCTTACTTCCCCAGGCTTGGGAAAGGAGCTAAAGGAAAGGAACCATGAAGATACCCTACATACTTGGACAATGTTACTGGAGATCAGCTGGGGGCTGGTTTTGCACAGCTCTAGGAGGAGTGCCACTCCTTCCATCCGTGTCTGAAACCCCTTGGCTTCCAGGAGATGGTAAAGCTTCTGCAGTGACTCCCTTCCTTCCACACTTGCAGGTAACGTGACCTGGGCTTTTGGACGGTGGAGGAGGCGTCCACCAGGAGCAGACTTCACCCTGGAAAACAAAATCAAATTAGGACCTGTTGCTGGTAATACCTTCAGTTAATTGTGAGCAAAACATCCTGAGGAGCTTTCCTAATGATGTGATTTCAAGCTAGAAAATCATGAAGCTCTGAGGAACAACATGGACCTCGTGACAATCATCATGGCAGACAATCTGCAAGTGAAATTCTCACCACTGCTCACTCAGGAAAACCAAGGATGAGATGTATCTGATCTATCTTCAAATGCCTTCCAAGGCACACATTGCTTTGTGGGGAAAGGGAGACACTACTTCCATGTTTAAATGCCTCCTCATATGGCAGGTGTGTGTTTTTATAATAAGGAAAGTCATCACTCTGAGGAAGTGTCTCTACACCAGGCAGGACAATCTGGAAAAGTAGCTCAGATGCATCTGAACAGATGAACAGGGGCATATCTGAAGGATCCAGAAAATCAGGAACAGAGATAAGAACAGAAGCCAGACATGCCAGAACTACACTCACATTTCATTTGCTTCCCTAGAGACTAGATGCACAGCTTAACAAATCCTCTGGGAATAATCCTCTGGGATCAACCTGTCTCTTCCATGAGTATGGGAAGATGCTAGCCATGCTACTGAGGCATGTGGTCACCTTCCTGCCACCACTGAGCATGACAGAGCTAAATAAATCCCCTCTGGTAAAAGAGGAGAACAGGTACAAGCAGCTCTGCCACTGGCATGAAGAGACAGCAAGGACCAAATTCCTGTCTTCAATGCTGATTGCAGCACAGGGGGAAATAAACCAAACACATCAAGCAAACCATATGAAGGACAGGAATACCAAGACAGTAAGTCCACATTGAGACACCTGTTGACCAAAATGGCTCAGGAATTAACTTGCTCCTTACTACTCAATCTTGGTACTGTTTGAGGGTAAGAAAACCAGGAATCAGCCAGGCCAAACCACATGGATGGGAACTGCTTGTTTGGGGAATGGCATCCTGCTTCTAAACTGAGACTTCTCATTAAAACACCCATCCACAAAGGACTCCACTTGGATGAAAAAAAAACCCTGGTTGAATTTACTTGTCTCGAGTCAGGCAGCAGAGACTTGGCCCTCTCCTATCCTCCACAGCACTGCCCTTGCCACTGCACTGGATCGTCTGAGCTGCAGGCAATGGGTGTCTTTGTGTCACCCAAATTCTGTGGAAAGCCCTCCAGAGAAGTTGTGTTCAACACAATGCAGAAGTTGACATTTTTTGTCCTAGAGCATTTGTAAGGAAGGGAAACAATCTCTGGCACTGGTCATCTCCAGCAGAAAGATTTGTGCCTGAGGAAGAGGCATGTAGAGCTTGTCATGTGCTTTGTCACATCTGACAAAAGTGCTCAGTACCATTTGCTAGAGGGCAATGGGGACTGGGGCTCCTTTGAGCCATCATTCCTCTTCTTCACGGGCTCCTTGACAGAGGGGCGTTCACCCTGCTGGTTTTCCATCTCCTACAAAGACATAAAGAAACCCCATGAATCTTTAGAATATAAAATAGGAAATGCCCTCTTTAAAACACGAGTTAGAACCAGGATCACTGCTACCAAGGCTTAGAGAAACATTTCCTAACTTACAGAAATAAACAGACCAGAGGTTCAGTGATGCCAACTCTTTGATTTCAATAGGCCAAGGCAGGTTATGGGTGCTACCACACTGAGCAGCAGTCTAAAGTCCCAAATTCATTAGTCTTGAGCATAAATGGGAATAATGCAAACTGACAGGCAGTGAGTGGTCTTAGAGGAAGAAGTTGGACTCTTGGAGGTTGGCTCAATGTGTTGGAAGTTGATTTGGTTCAACACTTACTCTCCGTGCTCCTGCACCAAGGCACACTCCCTTGTGTAATGTTGATAAAAAGAATAAAATCCCCCCCAAACAAACACATGATTTTCCACTGGATGCTGCTGAATTCACCAAGCTTCTTCCAGCTCCACAGGGCTTGGCAGCAGGGCAGTATTCCCAAAAGACAGACAGCAACTGTAGTAACTAGGATTGACTTGGACATCTTTGGTATATTTGGAAATTTTCTTGGCACTACTACTTCCAGTCTCTTTTGCAAAGACTCTGTTATGTTCAGAAGCACTATTCTCACTTAACTGCTTTACTGGGGGCAGAGTAGGGAGAGTGTGGTGGGGGCGTACACGTGAGTGTAAACCCATTTTCCCTTCTTTCCATTTGCTCTTTGTGACCAATATTCAAAGTATTCAAAACCCCACTTTTCCCCTAATAATAGCAGTTCCTCTGTGGTCTGCAGATGAACAGGCTGAGAGGATTAACAGCTCATTCCCAGGAGCAAAATGATTCAGCAGAAGTGGAATAGGATAAAGACACATTGGGTATGTTTGGTCTCATATTAGCAGTGGCAATACTTGCACAAAGGAGATATTTCTCCTGTCAAGCACTTACCTTCTTCTTAATTCTGGTCAGAATATCTTCCAGGTCATGCGGGGAAAGGGATTGCTCCAAAAGCTTTTTAAATTTTTGATTATTCAGCAACATCTTCACCATCTCCTGTCCATAATGCCTAAGGAACGAAGGAAGGAAACAACAGAAAATGAAGAAAGGAAGAGTGTTAACAGAAGAGGCTGATGCCTTAAACTTATCAGGTGCAATGCTTGCATGAGAAGGCACTACCTACTCAGCAAAGAGGGAGATTTACCTCATTTGACACTGCACAGTGCTGTAGCTGAACACAAGGGGCAGGAGGAGAATGTGGGGCAAGACAAAAATACCATTTCTCTCTGAAACTGCAGGTGTGCTTCTGTGGGATCAAAGGATTCCAGGCAACAAGCAAAACACATCTGCTTTGTTGTCAGAGCTTGTTAGCAGTGTCCTGCTGCCATTGCACAGGAATTTACCTTTCTCACCTCATGACTGCTTTTGATTATTCTCTACTATATGTATGCACAGGGTCAGCTAGGTTCACTGGTGTTCTTGGCAGCCATTAATGGGAATTTAATCCTCCAAGTAAGGGGATTTTGGTGGTTTGGGGTGATTTTTCCCACTAGGTCACCAAAGATTTCTTCAAGAAGAAATTTGGAGGTCACTGAGCCACACATAACAGCATTCTAGAAATCTGCAGATGAGGTTTGGAAAGACTGAATATGTTGCCTAAAGACCTCTGAAATATTTCTAGGGAAGTCTTAATGTGAAATAGATGTTTGGGATCTTCCAGTGATGAACATTAGCCAACACTTTGGCTTTCCTTGTGCACCTAAGGCCAGTCAAAACTGTTGGACTGGCTAATGTGAGCTCTTTTGAGCTCAGTGAAGACTCCTTCAAGTCACAGGAAGTTGGCAATGCTCCTTCTTGCTGGCCAGCCTCAGGTTACCTGGTACAGTCATTTCCCCAGGCAGCAGTCACAGCACCAAGCCTGACAGAGCTCAAGAAGCGTTTGGACAATGCTCTCAGGCACATGGAGTGACTCTTGGGCTGTCCTGCACATGGCCAGGAGCTGGACTGGATGACCTGCATGGGTCCCTTCAAACTCAGCATATTCCATGATTCTATGCCCCTTAGCCACACAGTGAGGTCACTCATTATTTCCTTGAGTTTCCACTCTTTCATGGTTTTACCTTTAAAGCCAAACACAAAACGGTTTTCCACGTTTTGGAGGTGAGATGAAGATCATTACCTTGTGTCCTTGTGACGGTCCTGAGCCAGTCTCCCTGCCACGTGTGGGAGCCTCTCAGCCCTGGGGGTGCCTGCGAGCTTGGTGACTCCCATTTTCTCCATCAAGGACAGGAGGAGTTGGGCCGCGCACTTCCGCACCTGGACGTAGCGGCTCCTGGGAAGGAGAGAGCAAACCCTGGGCCACAGGGACAAGGAGCAGCAGCAGCAGCACAGGCCTTGGCCAGAGTATGCTCCCTGTCCTTGCTGGGGGAAGGAGCCTGGGCTCTCCCTGCACCTTCCAACACCTGCAGAAGGTTCTGTCCTCAGAGAAACACTAAGTTAGCATTGTACAGAAGGACTGCCTGCACGGAAGAGGGAAGAATTCAGTCTCCCTGCACTAGCTGATACTCCATTTCTTTCCCAAAATTTACTCAGAGAAAGATTAAAGTAGTAGATCACATATGAATTATTTAGAAATTAAGGATAATTCATGCTGACCCCTCAGAGGGCACCCACTACACAGAGCTGCAGCAGGATGAGGCTCTTTCCACCCATTCATCCCCAAATCTGCAGACCTCTGGAAAAAGACAAATGCAGGGCAAACACGCTGTGGGGAGTGATGTTGTAGATTATCCACCAATGCAGCTTGTTTCTTTTGTAAAGCTTGACAAGGGATACATCTGAGTGTTTTACCCTGTTCCAAAGCTGAGGAAAAGGTGCAGGCATTTGAGCCAGACTGTCCTGATCTAGAGACTGTCTCTTGGGAGCTATCAGGCCCAGCACCAACACTTAGGGCAGCATTTGCTTCAGCTGTCCCATGGCCCTCGGCCTGTGAAGGTGCCTGGGAAGTGAATCATCATCTCAAGGCTAACATGAAACATCATTTTGAATAGGAAGCAGAGCTCTAAGGCCAGGACACTCACACAAGACTCCTTTTGGCAGCAGCTGCACCTGCTGGGCAGGCTGTGCCACACCCAGCACATTCTCCCCCATGTGCTCCACACCCCTGCAAGGACCCTCCTTATTTCTCAGGTTAATGACATCACGAGGATACGTGGTTTTCCCCAGGGCCTCTGTGGTTAGAGCTGTGAAATCTCCAACAGTGCTCACAGCTGCAATTGCAATTGTCCCTCTTCCCACAAAAGCACATAGATGTATCCTGAGCCTTTGCAGGCACTTTCACTTCCCCACTGTTCCCCACATCTAGGAAACTCTGACAGACTGGGAGAACTCCAGGAAGCAGCAGCAAGCTGAGTCAGAGGAGCTTTAGTTTGGATATCAGGAAAAAGCTTTTCACCAACAGGGTGCTTGGGCCCTGCAACAGGCTCCCCAGGGCAGTGCTCACAGCACCAAGCCTGACACAGTTGAAGAAGCATTTGGACAACAATCTCAGGCGCACGCTGTGACCCTTGGGTTGTTCTGTGCAAGGCCAGGAGCTGGACTGGATGGTCCTGATGGGACCCATCCAACTCCCCATATTCTACAGTGACTCTGTGGCCTAATGGGCTGCAGGAGGGCAGAAATAGGTGACAAGAGGAAAGAAATGAGATTGATGGGAAAATCAAGCCACAGTCCACAGAAGATGCAGGATACAGAACCCTTCCCTCCCACCATTCTCATTCTCTCTCACGGATCCCTTCCCCTACCCACACACTGGAAGGTGAAGAAGATCACTAAAAGAAGAAGAACCTACTTGACCCCCCTGTCCATGAGAACAGTCATTGCTCGGGCAGGAGTCACGTTCTCTACCATCATCCCCAGGCTCTGACAGGCTGCCTTCTGAATAAACTCTGGGGAGTTCCACACCATGGGGAGAAGGACCGCAGCAACCTCATCTGCCTCCGAGTCCATGTCCTTCTTCAAGATGGCAAAGAGCTCTCCCAGAGTGACGATTGCTAAGCAGGACACCTTGGACCGGAGGTTGGTCACCTGGGGAAGTCATGAGGGGAAACGTAAGAACCACCTTGAAAAGAAAACCGGTTTCCTTAGACAAAACTCCCAGGAAATGACAGCATGTCCCACTGTCTATAGAGGAATATGAAAGCACAGGAAGAGCAGAAGAGCCCAAACACAGAAAGACACTTACTGTGGCCCAAACTTCTGGCCTCACTCCTGCTTACTGCAGGCATAAAAAAATATCTTTCACTAAAGTCTTCTACTTAACGTTTCTACAATGTCAACTGCTTTGATTTTAGGCCCTTTGTTTTGAAAAACAAAGAAGCAAAATAAAGTAAGGGATGCTTTCAAACCATAAAGGCACAAGTCTTAAAGATAAACCAGGCACGTGCTGCTCTTCAAAAAAGCAACACCTGCAGCTGAAGCTCTCAGACAGGAAACAGAAAACACAGGCTCAGAGCTACAGACTCATTTGCAGGGTTCAATTACAGCTTGGGCAGACACTGGGACTCTGGCATAGACTGTCATTAGTGTCTCCATTTCTGCCTTGCATTATAATGGCACCACACTCAAAGACAAGTGCCAGCTACCCAACCTGCCAGTAAATACAGCTGCACGTACACACAGATCCTACAGATAGCTGACAGACATTACAAGTAGAAGGTCTAAAACCAGAAATGAAGGCACTCCCTGAGCACACATGGAGATGAACAAGCACATATCTACTCTACCAGCCGTGCATGAAGTATGGGGGACAATTCAGAACAATGTTCTCACCTCGCTGGTAGCTGCCAAGCAAATCTCACTAAGTCGGCAGAGCAGGACTTCTGGATGGGACTCAGCCAGGCGTGGGATGTTGAAGAGTCCCTTCTTCTTCAGTTCCCTGAAAGACAAGTACCAAAAAGATTGATTTTTCTCTCTACCCAAGAACTAGGCAGCACCCTCTGAAATGACCAGGCTGGCAGCTCAGTCAAACCATGGGAGGTGCTTTTCAAGGAGCACTTAATGAAATCATGGAATCCATTGCCACAGGATGCTGTGGCTGTCAAAAGCATACACAAATGCAAGAGGCGAAGAGAGGGCTTTCAGAGTGTTCATGTGTGGCCTTTCTGAAAATCTCTGCTATTAAGTCCCTCTGCCACCGCTTTCTAGAAGCTGTGAGGCTGGGCCATGCTGCTGTTTCTTGTCACCTCCCAGTACCTGTCCCATTGGGCTGTTCCTGGGACAGTATTTTCCTTCTTTGTCAGCCCCAGCAGGCAGTTCAGCCCTGAGAGTCTGCACTGCCACTCTGGAGCTGAGTTCCCACTCTACCATCTAGGCATGTGTGTCACCCACTCCACTCCACCTCACACATTCCACAAAAAAGCACCAGGATATCATCCCAGAAGATTAGGATTCCCTCCCTGGGCAAGAACTGTTGAAACTCTGGCTTTTCCCACAAAACAAGCCCCACAACAGCAACATTTTATTTAAAAGGTGCAAACACCTCCACCTCTCAGCACTTGCTTTGTGCAGGCCCTCAGGCTCAGGAAGGTATGTGAGGCATCAGGGCTGGTGACTGATCCCACGGGCACCCCTGAGTGTCATCAGGACCCCCCACACCTGCAGAAGCTCTCTGCACCTCACAGGGCACCAAAGAGAAAGGGCAAAGCAAAGGAGATGCATTTTTATCCCTGTGAGAATGAAGCATCCACCAGTGAGGGGATACTAAACCAGACATCAAAAGGTCAACCAATATCACCTCACATTTGTAGGGTTATCACCTCTGGGCCTCCTTCAGTCTGTGTCGAATTTTGGGACACATTGTGAGTATTGACAAAACATCTCAGGCCCGTATGAAGCAGTGAGAAGGAAAAGTTGAATTCCAAAAGTGCAAGATTCCTAGAGGATTTTATTTCTTTTTCCTTCTTTTCTGCCATGAGCCCTTCAGGAATAATGGCAGGCCGAGGGACTTGAAAGCACAACTCAGTCCATTTCTCAAAAAGAGGAGCTCCCTGGAGCTGCTTCTGGGACTCACATGCACGAGTCCCTGCCATTGCTGTCAGCACTGGGAGCAGAGAGGAATCTTAGTCCCACTGGGCCAGGGGCCCAAGGCACCCAAATGTCTACACTCAAATCTGCTGTCATACTGCTTCTGCCTTCAGCCAGCAAATCATCTCGTACCACAGCTTTCTCTCTTCCCTCAACATTTCCTTTGCAGCTCCAAGGAGCAGCAGCCACAGCCAGGAAACAGCACGGACCTGCTGCAGCTGCAGCACTGCTGCAGAGCAAGGCCAAGGAAAGGCTGCTCTCCAATCTTTATGCTCTCCCTGCTCTGCAGGCCTTTCAACCAGTGCCCTTTGGCCCTCTGGGCTCTCGCGGCTCCGAGGCACGAGCAAGACACAAAAGCTTCTGACCGACCTTAACGCTCAGAGGGACACAGAGGGAACGGGGCCTTTCTTACCAGTCGTCGCTGTCCAGCATGGAGAGCGCCTCCTGCAAGGACTGCTGTGGGTCTGAAAATGCTCCGTCCTTCTGCCCACGCCCACGGAGCGGCTCCTCTCGGCGCTTGGCACCAGTGGCCATCTGCGGGGTCACTGTAAGGAGAGGGTCGGCCATGGGCGCTGCAGCCCCGGGCACGGCACCCGCCATGGCGCGGCCTGCAGCCCCATCTCCCAGCCAGGGCTCCGTGTGGCACACGCTGCCACTGCCTCAGAGATTCCCTGCTGCCTGCATCCTGGGGCTCCTTGCTTGCTCCCAGCCTCCCCCAGCTGGGCACAGCTCCAGGCTGAAGCTGACAATTGCCCCCACAGTGCCAGCTCCCAAGTGCCACAGGTGCCACAGCCAGCGGCAGCTTCCTGAGGCCGCAGAGCTCCCACTCCCTGCCAGACAGTGCCCACAGGAGGGAACCCCTCAGGGGCCTCTCTTGTCTCAGCACCCTGATTTCCCCCAGCCCTAAGGACAGGGGCACTCTGCAGCTCCCTGAGGAAAGACCTGCAGCTGCCTTGTTATCACAAGGCCTGGCACCAAGCCAGGCCTGAACAGCCTGAAGAGCCCAGCCCTACTGGGCCGGACTCAATCCCCATGGGGCAACAACCAGGGAACAGCCATACATGACCCTTCACACCTCACAGCACCTCTGTTTCCATTGACTTCAAATATTCTAGACTATCAACTTTTGGAGTAACTCAAAAGTAGATTTGCTGTTCATTCTCAGGACAGACTATGGACCCAAGATCCTGGCTGTCCTGGCTGAAGCAGGAGGCAGCTTGTGCTCCTTGTGCAAGGACCAGCCCATGTGGGATAAAGCTGCCACAGAGCAGACTGAAACCTGCTGCATGACAAAGGCCTCAGCCCCTGCATGCTGGACGGCCTCTGTGTCTGAGAGACAAGGGCAGAGATGGACATTGCTCTTGACAGACATTCTTATCTGCCCTTATCATGCCGATTTCAGTAAACATCTTCTTTCTGGTTCCTAAAAGAACTCCCAGGTTCTAATACCTGGATGCATTTAGACCAACATTTTCTTCTCTTTGCTGGAGTATTTCAGGGGACATTCAAAGACAAGCCTAGGGTTGCAGGAGTGATACCCAGACGTAAATTGTGTTCTTGACACTGGATAATTCATTTTCCCCAAGCATTTTCCTTCCCAGCTGTATGAGATTGGGCCACTTTGGGGCCAGCCCAACTAGAGGTTGATTTTCTTAATGCAAGTAGAACAATGGAGCTCATTCTGGAATACTCTCCAATAGAGCTGCTAAAATTCTGAGAACAAATCATTCTATACAACAACTTCACAGAGGATAAAATCAGGCAGGAAAGTAGAAAAATAACAAAGCTGTAAATCCAGATTTTTTTTTTCCACTGCAGAATGGCCAGCTTAATAATAAAGGAGAGTAAGATCTGGGTTTTGAGGAAGGAGGATAATTCTGGATAGAAGGCAAGGTCTTTGAAGGTAAGAGCATCTGGGAAGGTGGCAGGGAAACTACAGATCCCAGGGTAACCTCCTTCGGACCATGGCAGTCATTCAGGTCTGCAAAATGGACACACAATACATAACAAAAACTATGATGCAAACCTAGCTGAAGCTGAAGCTCCATATTTCATGGGACAGACTTCCTGGAAACTTCTCAACAGCTGCACAGGGAAACATGCTCCTGCTAGCAGACACTTGAGGCAGGCCAGGGGAAAACCCTGAGCCACTTCCCCAGAGCTGCCACAGGCACAGCCTGGCCTCTGGGCTGCCCTGGGACAGCAGGGAGCCCAGAGCCCTGTGCTCTCCAGCAATGGCTCAGCTGCACATGCACCCTGCTGCTCCTCTCCCTGCCCCACAGCTCAGCAGCCCTATAGCTCCAGGGGCACTGGCAGCAGCACAGCTCCTTGCAGGGGGCACATGCAGGGCACAGCTGTTCCCTGCCAATGTGCACAGCCTCTCTGCGCTGCCACAAGAGCCTTCCTCCCACCAGAGAGCAGCTCAGATCCAACCTTAACCTTTTCTGAGGCTGAGCCATGCTCCTGGGCCAAGGCCCCCTGAGGCAGCCAGGAGCCCAGACCTCCATTCCCAAGGCCGGGTTCTGGCACAGGAATATCCAAACCAAAGAGGTCCATGAGTTCCCTTGGGAACAGAGGCATCCCAGGTCCTATCTTACACTGAGAGCTCTTTTCCTCCTTTCTCTGGGTTTTTGCTGTAGGTTCAGAAGAAGCTGTCAACCAGGTTATAGGAGAAGAAGTGAGTTAATTGAACTCACACCTTTATAATCAGCCCTTCTAATGGGTGGGGAATTCAGGTGTTTTTTAGTTACTGAAAAGATTGCTTGGTGTTTTATTTTTCTTGAAACTAGCATCAGTTTAGTTTCTCTGAACAATATGGAGCTGCTAAACCAAGAGAGAAGGGTTCTGCTACTTCAAGTGCTGCCCGTTGCCTCCCAACTACTACAGGATCCCTTTCCTTCCAAACACTTGGGAATTCACAGTGCTCTCTAGAATCTGACACTGGCAAGGAAGTCATTGATGTCAAAAGGAGTTTTCAAAGCCTTTGTTTCTGTATTTCCCACTCAATTCTAGGTGGGGTTCTGCAGTTTTGGGGATTTTTTATATTACTCTTTACAACAAAGGAAGGTCTGGGACACAAACAATGGCACCACGTGTTAGAGCCAAAAGCAGCTTTGCTTTCTCCATGAGATGTGCCCAGTATTCTGTGAGCCTGTATTTGTAGGGAACAAAGTGCTCATCCCAAAGTTCCACTTGTGCTCCACTTACTTCTTCCAGGGGTTTGTTCTCTGCTTTCTTACAGCACAGACATCCAAACCCAAATAAACACGACCTATCTCAAAACAATTCTGATCTTCGCTAATACTGACAATTCAAAATGTCCTTAATGGAAATAGCTGATGGCCAGTCATTCTGAAATACTCCCCAACTGGAGCTGTTAGAACTAGGAGAACTAATTCTTTACATGGCTTCACAGAGGATAAAATCATGTGGCAGCCAAGCCCTATGAGAAGAAAACCTCTCTTAAAACTGGATTCTTCCACCCTGCAGAATGCTCAGGTCAGTAGCAAAAGCAAGACAGGAAAGGATTTAATGAGATAAGTAATTTGTAGTCCAGAATTAATCTAGAAAAAATGTCACCTTACTTGCTGAGTAATACTTCTCCCTACCTGCAATAAGCATTCCACCTGCAGATCAGCAATGAAGGAGTCATTCCAAGGGGGCCATACCCAGGATTTGGCAGAAATAACGCTAAGTCAAGGAACCAGGGAATCTGATCCCTTTCTCTGCATCAACAGAATTATTTCTCCAAGTCTCATCTCTCCTATCATTACACGCCCAGAGATGCCAAAGAAACAACAACAGTGTCAATGAGATTCTCAACAGCATTGCCTGACCCAGATGCACCAGAAACTGCATTTTGTCTGGCACAATTCCACTTGTCAGGGATCAGGCAAGGCAGGGACAGGCACAAGGCATCTCCTGCCCCAGCCTCAGCCTGCAACACTGACACAGGCACAGACAGCCAGGGAAGAGATTTGTCACTGTGAACGTGCCAGAGGTGGCTTTGGGACTGTGCTGTCGAAGGATGACAAACTCACACCCCACCTTGGCTGCATCCATTTGGAAGTCTCCTTCTCCTTCATTGGAAAAGTCTAAAGGACTTTGTATCATAGGAGGTTTCCCTATTCCTCCCGGTGCAAAACCAGGCAATGTCCATGAATCTCCTTCTCATCTCATAGGATTCAGCTCAGAAACAGCCCCAAGGAAAGCTTTTTCCTTCAAGGGCAAGTCAAAGGAGTGGGAACATTCCTCAATACCTGCTAAATGCCTTCCTTTTTGAGTCTCATTTTGACATGAGAAAGGATGCCGGGAGATAAAAGTAATGTGCAGAATGGAGAGGAATGTTTCCTTTTCCTGCACAGCGTTTCCAGGATCCCAAGGTACCACTCCAGCTCCTGCCGCTGAACTCTTCACACTGACTGAAGGGATTTTCACTGCAACACCAGAGAACTCTCCCAAAGGACTCTGTGAGAGTCCACTGTGCTCATAAAGGAATGGAAACTTCCAAAACATTGTGTTTTAACCAAGCTTTCCAATTTTCACCTCAGAGTCAATACTAGAAAGGTCATTTTAGGACAGACATGCCCTGTACCTACCTGCATCTTCAAAGAACTTCTTTTCACTTCTGCTGCTGGATCCTGGCCTGGAGAAGATGGATGACAAAAGAAAATGTGAAGAGGTAGAAACAGAAGGGTGGGAATAGGCGTACCATGAAAGGAAGCAAACCTACTTAGCATGGACACTTCCATGAAGGACAGGATGCAACACATAAACCCAAAATTGCACAGAGCGGGCCAAGATCAGGCTATAATAAAAGCCGAGTCCAGCAGGGGACCCAGCCTGAGATGCTTTCAAGCCCTGCCTCCTCTTCCCCAACACCATCTCTGCTCTTGGGGCATTGCTGTTGGGTTTGACATGGGATGGGCAATGTGCTGAATACACAGAGGTTTGTGTGAATTCATGGAACAGCTGACTGTGCAAAATCACCACAGGAGATGGAAGAGGGGTGAACAGCGCACTGGAGCAGCAGACACCTTGGCTTACCTCATCTCCTGGGACTCCTGCAAATCCAGCTGGGGAGAGCTTGGCAGAGATCCCACAGCATTGTCAAGAGGGAGACTACCTGCCTTGCATATTGGGGGGATCAAAGGTAGTCTCAGTGCCCCCTTTTTCAATTCTCCACCACTGGGATATGGCAAGGAGGTCTGGAAGGAATAAAACACAGTGCTCAGATCAAGCATCCAGCCTTGCCCACATTCATGCCTCAAGACATTTAGATATACCCTCAACTGGAACCTGGCAGGAATAAACAGGTCAAACGGATGGAGCAAATTGGCAGAGGATGGGCAATGCAAAGGGAACTGAAAAGGGAGAGACCATATCCCACATTTGACACCTCTCCCCTCCTGCTCCCTCCTCTGCAAGTGTGCTGACATTCCCACCTGGCATGCACATCCTTGACATCAAGATGTTCTGGGGTGCCACTGCCTCCCCTGGATTTTGGGATGGCATGGCTGTGGCTTTAGATCACTGTTCTCTCCCTGCCCCAAAGGTGTCTCACAGCCACTGCTGATCTCCAGCCATGGTCCCACACAGCCATTCTGCAGGATGCCAAAACCTGCTTTTCTCAAGGCCCTCATTTCTTCTGCTGCTGCCTTTCCCTCCTACAGTTCCCCAGCAGCCTCTGAGCCCAGATGCTGCTGAGATCTCGGCATGCTCCCTGCTCTCAAGCTCCCACACATCCATCAGCTCAGGCTCACTGGCATTTAGCAAGTTGAGCAGAGCTCCCTGCCCTGCTGCTCTCTGCAAGCTCTCTGCCTGCCCAAGCTGCTCCAGGGCCCCCATGCCATGGCCAGGAATGGGGCTGGAGGCACTGGGGCAGATGCACACCCATCCTTAGTATCCCATCATTTCTGGCCCAGTTCAAGACCCAAATCAGGACCTGTTCAAAGTTCACTGAAAGGGTCAGTTCCTGTCAGGGATACACTGGGCCCTTTCTCTGCAAGGCTGAAATCAAGTACCAAAGCCTTCGATTGCACATTCTCTCTACCAAAGCTGTTGTTCATCTGCCTCCTCCTGCACCCCACAGCAAACCCAAAACAACTGCAGCTCCTGGCCCTGCTGCAAAGGCCATCGTGTGCCTGGGCTCTGGGCTGCTCTCCCCATGGCCACCTCCCATCCCTTCCCTCTGCACAAAGCCATGCCAGAGCACACAGCTGCCCAGGAGCTGATGGAGTCTGGAAACAGCAACAGAGACAACTGTGCAGAGGGCATGGCTGTACAACTCACAAGCTGAGACAACCTGACTTGGCAGCTTCCAGCAAACGCCTTATTCCATCCAAAGCTGTCACAGCTGACACAAAAGACCACCAAAACATAGAGGTGCTTCACAGATACCCATAGGTTACTAACTGGTGAAGGATTGCTTTTCGAGATTGCACAACTTGAGGTGCTTTGATTGCTTGTTGGTGTTTTCTTAGCCATAAGACACAGAAGGAACCACAACAGAGCCCAGAAACCAAAGACCTCTCCTCTTATTGATACATGCTGATGAGGACATGAAGTCTGCTCTTCACACCCATTGCAAAGACAACCTGAAGCAGTGTCCAGCTGAGCTTTTCTTTGGCTCAGCTGTTTCCCTGGGCTCACAGAACAGGAAAAGCTCTCCAAGCTCTGCCTACAGCACATAAACTGAAAATCTACCATACAGGACTTAGTCCTTGGTCTCCTTACCTTATGTCCTTTTCCCTCTGAACTCTGCTCCTGGCTGCTTCTTCTGATATCATTGTAGCCAGTGCTAGTTTTCCCTTTCTCTTTCTCTCCATCATACATAGCGCTTGCCTTGTTGGGAAAAGAGCTCTTTGGGATGGGAGGCAAGGGCTTGAAGGGAAGGAGGGAAGAGGGACGTGTCTGTGGAAGACTCTTGGAAATACTGGAGTCAGTCAGGCCTGCAAAGTGAAGATACAAAATGTAACAGAGCCCACTAAGTAAATCTAAAACATCTGAAGCTCCATATTTCATGGGACAGACTTCCTGGAAACTTCTAAACAGCTGCACAGGGAAACATGCTGCTGCTGGCAGAGACTTGAATCAGGCCAGGGGCAAAACCCTGAGCCACTTCCCCAGAGCTGCCACAGGCACAGCCTGGCCTCTGGGCTGCCCTGGGACAGCAGGGAGCCCAGAGCCCTGTGCTCTCCAGCAATGTCTCAGCTGCACATGCACCCTGCTGCTCCTCTCCCTGCCCCACAGCTCAGCAGCCCTACAGCTCCAGGGGCACTGGCAGCAGCACAGCTCCTTGCGGGGGGCACATGCAGGGCACAGCTGTTCCCTGCCAATGTGCACAGCCTCTCTGCGCTGCCACAAGAGCCTTCCTCCCACCAGAGAGCAGCTCAGATCCAACCTTAACCTTTTCTGAGGCTGAGCCATGCTCCTGGGCCAAGGCCCCCTGAGGCAGCCAGGAGCCCAGACCTCCATTCCCAAGGCCGGGTTCTGGCACAGGAATATCCAAACCAAAGAGGTCCATGAGTTCCCTTGGGAACAGAGGCATCCCAGGTCCTATCTTACACTGAGAGCTCTTTTCCTCCTTTCTCTGGGTTTTTGCTGTAGGTTCAGAAGAAGCTGTCAACCAGGTTATAGGAGAAGAAGTGAGTTAATTGAACTCACACCTTTATAATCAGCCCTTCTAATGGGTGGGGAATTCAGGTGTTTTTTAGTTACTGAAAAGATTGCTTGGTGTTTTATTTTTCTTGAAACTAGCATCAGTTTAGTTTCTCTGAACAATATGGAGCTGCTAAACCAAGAGAGAAGGGTTCTGCTACTTCAAGTGCTGCCCGTTGCCTCCCAACTACTACAGGATCCCTTTCCTTCCAAACACTTGGGAATTCACAGTGCTCTCTAGAATCTGACACTGGCAAGGAAGTCATTGATGTCAAAAGGAGTTTTCAAAGCCTTTGTTTCTGTATTTCCCACTCAATTCTAGGTGGGGTTCTGCAGTTTTGGGGATTTTTTATATTACTCTTTACAACAAAGGAAGGTCTGGGACACAAACAATGGCACCACGTGTTAGAGCCAAAAGCAGCTTTGCTTTCTCCATGAGATGTGCCCAGTATTCTGTGAGCCTGTATTTGTAGGGAACAAAGTGCTCATCCCAAAGTTCCACTTGTGCTCCACTTACTTCTTCCAGGGGTTTGTTCTCTGCTTTCTTACAGCACAGACATCCAAACCCAAATAAACACGACCTATCTCAAAACAATTCTGATCTTCGCTAATACTGACAATTCAAAATGTCCTTAATGGAAATAGCTGATGGCCAGTCATTCTGAAATACTCCCCAACTGGAGCTGTTAGAACTAGGAGAACTAATTCTTTACATGGCTTCACAGAGGATAAAATCATGTGGCAGCCAAGCCCTATGAGAAGAAAACCTCTCTTAAAACTGGATTCTTCCACCCTGCAGAATGCTCAGGTCAGTAGCAAAAGCAAGACAGGAAAGGATTTAATGAGATAAGTAATTTGTAGTCCAGAATTAATCTAGAAAAAATGTCACCTTACTTGCTGAGTAATACTTCTCCCTACCTGCAATAAGCATTCCACCTGCAGATCAGCAATGAAGGAGTCATTCCAAGGGGGCCATACCCAGGATTTGGCAGAAATAACGCTAAGTCAAGGAACCAGGGAATCTGATCCCTTTCTCTGCATCAACAGAATTATTTCTCCAAGTCTCATCTCTCCTATCATTACACGCCCAGAGATGCCAAAGAAACAACAACAGTGTCAATGAGATTCTCAACAGCATTGCCTGACCCAGATGCACCAGAAACTGCATTTTGTCTGGCACAATTCCACTTGTCAGGGATCAGGCAAGGCAGGGACAGGCACAAGGCATCTCCTGCCCCAGCCTCAGCCTGCAACACTGACACAGGCACAGACAGCCAGGGAAGAGATTTGTCACTGTGAACGTGCCAGAGGTGGCTTTGGGACTGTGCTGTCGAAGGATGACAAACTCACACCCCACCTTGGCTGCATCCATTTGGAAGTCTCCTTCTCCTTCATTGGAAAAGTCTAAAGGACTTTGTATCATAGGAGGTTTCCCTATTCCTCCCGGTGCAAAACCAGGCAATGTCCATGAATCTCCTTCTCATCTCATAGGATTCAGCTCAGAAACAGCCCCAAGGAAAGCTTTTTCCTTCAAGGGCAAGTCAAAGGAGTGGGAACATTCCTCAATACCTGCTAAATGCCTTCCTTTTTGAGTCTCATTTTGACATGAGAAAGGATGCCGGGAGATAAAAGTAATGTGCAGAATGGAGAGGAATGTTTCCTTTTCCTGCACAGCGTTTCCAGGATCCCAAGGTACCACTCCAGCTCCTGCCGCTGAACTCTTCACACTGACTGAAGGGATTTTCACTGCAACACCAGAGAACTCTCCCAAAGGACTCTGTGAGAGTCCACTGTGCTCATAAAGGAATGGAAACTTCCAAAACATTGTGTTTTAACCAAGCTTTCCAATTTTCACCTCAGAGTCAATACTAGAAAGGTCATTTTAGGACAGACATGCCCTGTACCTACCTGCATCTTCAAAGAACTTCTTTTCACTTCTGCTGCTGGATCCTGGCCTGGAGAAGATGGATGACAAAAGAAAATGTGAAGAGGTAGAAACAGAAGGGTGGGAATAGGCGTACCATGAAAGGAAGCAAACCTACTTAGCATGGACACTTCCATGAAGGACAGGATGCAACACATAAACCCAAAATTGCACAGAGCGGGCCAAGATCAGGCTATAATAAAAGCCGAGTCCAGCAGGGGACCCAGCCTGAGATGCTTTCAAGCCCTGCCTCCTCTTCCCCAACACCATCTCTGCTCTTGGGGCATTGCTGTTGGGTTTGACATGGGATGGGCAATGTGCTGAATACACAGAGGTTTGTGTGAATTCATGGAACAGCTGACTGTGCAAAATCACCACAGGAGATGGAAGAGGGGTGAACAGCGCACTGGAGCAGCAGACACCTTGGCTTACCTCATCTCCTGGGACTCCTGCAAATCCAGCTGGGGAGAGCTTGGCAGAGATCCCACAGCATTGTCAAGAGGGAGACTACCTGCCTTGCATATTGGGGGGATCAAAGGTAGTCTCAGTGCCCCCTTTTTCAATTCTCCACCACTGGGATATGGCAAGGAGGTCTGGAAGGAATAAAACACAGTGCTCAGATCAAGCATCCAGCCTTGCCCACATTCATGCCTCAAGACATTTAGATATACCCTCAACTGGAACCTGGCAGGAATAAACAGGTCAAACGGATGGAGCAAATTGGCAGAGGATGGGCAATGCAAAGGGAACTGAAAAGGGAGAGACCATATCCCACATTTGACACCTCTCCCCTCCTGCTCCCTCCTCTGCAAGTGTGCTGACATTCCCACCTGGCATGCACATCCTTGACATCAAGATGTTCTGGGGTGCCACTGCCTCCCCTGGATTTTGGGATGGCATGGCTGTGGCTTTAGATCACTGTTCTCTCCCTGCCCCAAAGGTGTCTCACAGCCACTGCTGATCTCCAGCCATGGTCCCACACAGCCATTCTGCAGGATGCCAAAACCTGCTTTTCTCAAGGCCCTCATTTCTTCTGCTGCTGCCTTTCCCTCCTACAGTTCCCCAGCAGCCTCTGAGCCCAGATGCTGCTGAGATCTCGGCATGCTCCCTGCTCTCAAGCTCCCACACATCCATCAGCTCAGGCTCACTGGCATTTAGCAAGTTGAGCAGAGCTCCCTGCCCTGCTGCTCTCTGCAAGCTCTCTGCCTGCCCAAGCTGCTCCAGGGCCCCCATGCCATGGCCAGGAATGGGGCTGGAGGCACTGGGGCAGATGCACACCCATCCTTAGTATCCCATCATTTCTGGCCCAGTTCAAGACCCAAATCAGGACCTGTTCAAAGTTCACTGAAAGGGTCAGTTCCTGTCAGGGATACACTGGGCCCTTTCTCTGCAAGGCTGAAATCAAGTACCAAAGCCTTCGATTGCACATTCTCTCTACCAAAGCTGTTGTTCATCTGCCTCCTCCTGCACCCCACAGCAAACCCAAAACAACTGCAGCTCCTGGCCCTGCTGCAAAGGCCATCGTGTGCCTGGGCTCTGGGCTGCTCTCCCCATGGCCACCTCCCATCCCTTCCCTCTGCACAAAGCCATGCCAGAGCACACAGCTGCCCAGGAGCTGATGGAGTCTGGAAACAGCAACAGAGACAACTGTGCAGAGGGCATGGCTGTACAACTCACAAGCTGAGACAACCTGACTTGGCAGCTTCCAGCAAACGCCTTATTCCATCCAAAGCTGTCACAGCTGACACAAAAGACCACCAAAACATAGAGGTGCTTCACAGATACCCATAGGTTACTAACTGGTGAAGGATTGCTTTTCGAGATTGCACAACTTGAGGTGCTTTGATTGCTTGTTGGTGTTTTCTTAGCCATAAGACACAGAAGGAACCACAACAGAGCCCAGAAACCAAAGACCTCTCCTCTTATTGATACATGCTGATGAGGACATGAAGTCTGCTCTTCACACCCATTGCAAAGACAACCTGAAGCAGTGTCCAGCTGAGCTTTTCTTTGGCTCAGCTGTTTCCCTGGGCTCACAGAACAGGAAAAGCTCTCCAAGCTCTGCCTACAGCACATAAACTGAAAATCTACCATACAGGACTTAGTCCTTGGTCTCCTTACCTTATGTCCTTTTCCCTCTGAACTCTGCTCCTGGCTGCTTCTTCTGATATCATTGTAGCCAGTGCTAGTTTTCCCTTTCTCTTTCTCTCCATCATACATAGCGCTTGCCTTGTTGGGAAAAGAGCTCTTTGGGATGGGAGGCAAGGGCTTGAAGGGAAGGAGGGAAGAGGGACGTGTCTGTGGAAGACTCTTGGAAATACTGGAGTCAGTCAGGCCTGCAAAGTGAAGATACAAAATGTAACAGAGCCCACTAAGTAAATCTAAAACATCTGAAGCTCCATATTTCATGGGACAGACTTCCTGGAAACTTCTAAACAGCTGCACAGGGAAACATGCTGCTGCTGGCAGAGACTTGAATCAGGCCAGGGGCAAAACCCTGAGCCACTTCCCCAGAGCTCCCACAGGCACAGCCTGGCCTCTGGGCTGCCCTGGGACAGCAGGGAGCCCAGAGCCCTGTGCTCTCCAGCAAGGGCTCAGCTGCACAGGCACCCTGCTGCTCCTCTCCCTGTCCCACAGAAAAAAACTGGCCATCCAATTGTAAATTGCTGCTTTTGCTCTGCTGAATTGTTCCATGTGGTTCTTTCCCTGCTTTCTTTCCCACAGACACAACCAAACCCAAAAAATTCAAAAATATTTACTGGAAATTGGAGAGTGCACGCCATTAAGAAATACTCTGCAACTGAGATCTTAACATTCAGACTAAATTCTTTATATGGTTTCAGAAAGGATAAAATCATGTGGCATCCAAGCTGTGAGAGAGGAACCCCTGTCTTCAAAATGAATTTCTTTCCCTCTGTAGAGTATCCTGATCAGTAGCAAAGGCAAGACAAGAAAGGATTAATGAGATAAGTAATGCCTAGCCCAACAAAACTGACAACTCCTTTGTGGAGCAACACAAATGTCTAGCTCCATTCAGAACTCCAGTTACATACCAGC
Organism: Zonotrichia albicollis; assembly: GCF_047830755.1. Classification (NCBI taxonomy): domain Eukaryota; kingdom Metazoa; phylum Chordata; class Aves; order Passeriformes; family Passerellidae; genus Zonotrichia; species Zonotrichia albicollis. The sequence goes on along the minus strand of NW_027428336.1, from coordinate 37,505 downwards.
AATGAAGGAATCATTCCAAAGGGGCCATACCCAGGATTTAGCAGAACTAACGCTAAGTCAAGGAACCAGGGGATCTGGTCGGTTTTTCTGCAACACCAGAATTATTTCTTCAAGTCTCATCTCTCCTATCATTACACGCCCAGAGATGCCAAAGGAACAACAACAGTGTCAATGAGGCTTTCAACTTGAAAGCATTGCCTGACCCAGATGCACCAGAAACTGCATTTTGTCTGGCACAATTCCACTTGTCAGGGATCAGGCAAGGCAGGGACAGGCACAAGGCACAAGGCATCTCCTGCCCCAGCCTCAGCCTGCAACACTGACACAGGCACAGACAGCCAGGGAAGAGATTTGTCACTGTGAACCTGCCAGAGGTGGCTTTGGGCCTGTGCTGTCAGAGGATGACAAACTCACACCCTGCCTTGGCTACATCCACTTGGAAGTCTCCTTCTCCTTCATTAGAAATGTCAAAATTACTTTCTATCATAGGAAGTTTCCCTATTCCTCCCAGAGCAAAAGCAGGCAATGTCCATGAATCTCCTTCACATCTCATAGGATTCAGCTCAGAAACAGCCCCAAGGAAAGCTTTTCTCCTTCAAGGGCAGGTGAAAGGAGTGGGAACATTCCTCAATTCCTGCTAAATGCCTTCCTTTTCTAGTCTCATTTTGACACACAAATGCTACAGGGAGATAAAAGGCATGTGCAGGATGGAGAGGAATGTTTTCTTTTCAGCGCTGCATTTCCAGGACCCCAAGGTACCACTCCAGCTCCTGCCACTCAACACTTCACAATGGAGGAATTTTCCCTGCAACACCAGAGAACACTCGCAGTGACTGGGCTCTGGGAGAGTCCACTGAGCCTGTCAAGGAATTGAAATGAATTTAAGGAAATTGTTGAAAGAATGGGTTTTAACCAAACTTGCCAAATGTCACCTCTAAGTCAAGATTGCAATAGTCAATTTAGAACAGACATGCGCTGTACCTACCTGAATGTTCAGACGACTTCCCTTGGCTTCTGCTGCTGGATCTTGGCCTGGAGAAAACGGAGTAAAAAGGACATATGAGGAGGTAGAAAGAGAAGAGAGGGAATGGGTGTACCATGAAAGGAAGCAAACCTTCTTAGCATGGACACTTCTATGAAGGAGGGGATGCAACACATAAACCCAAAAGGATGCAAAGCTGATTAATTGTCCTCCTTAAGCTTTCATTTGCTGCAGTCACCCAGAGCAGGCCAAGCTCAGGCTGTTATAAAAGACAAATCCAGCAGGGGACCCATCCTGAGAATGCTTTCAAGCCCTGCCTCCTCTTCCCCAACACCACCTCTGGGCTTGGGGCTTTCCTGATGGGTTTGACGTTGGATGGGCAAAATACTGAATACACAGAGGCCTGCCTGAATACATGGAACAGCTGACTGTGCAAAGTCACCACAGGAGATGGGAAAAGTGAGGGTGAGCAGCACACTGGAGCAGCAGACACCTTGGCTTACCTCATCTCCTGGGACTCCTGCAAATCCAGCTGGGGAGAGCTTGGCAGAGACCCCACAGCATTGTCAAGAGGGAGACTGCCTGCCTTACATATTGGGGGGATCAAAGGTAGTCTCAGTGACCCCTTCTTCATTTCCCCACCACTGGGATATGGCAAGGAGGTCTGGAAGGAATAAAACACAGTGCTGAGATCAAGCATCCAGCCTAGCGCACATTCATGCCTCAAGATTTAGATATACCCTCAACTGGAGCCTGGCAGGAATAAACAGATCAAACTGATGGAGCAGATTGGCAGAGGATGGGCAATGCAAAGGGAACAGTAGAGAGAGTGACCGTGTCCCACATTTGACACCTCTCTCCTACCCCATTCTCTCCTCTGCATGGGTGCCTACATTTCCATCAGGCATCTACATGTTGTGGATAAACTGAAAATCTACCATACATGACTGAGCTTGGTGTCCTTACCTTATGTCCTTTTCCCTCTGAATTCTGCTCCTGCCTGCTTCTTCCAATATCATTGTCACCTCTGCTATCTTTCCCCTTCCCTCCATCAAACATCTTGCTTGGCTTGATGGGAGAAGAGCTCTCTGGGATGGGAGGCAAGGACTTGTATGGAAGCAGTGAGGAGGGAAGTGTCGGTGGAAGACTCTTGGAAATACTGGAGTCCGTCAGGCCTGCAAAGTGGAGATACAAAACGTAACAGAGCCCACTAAGTAAATCTAAAGCAACTGAAGCTCTGTATTTCATGGGACAGACTTCCTGGACACTTCTAAGCAGCTGCACAGGGAAACATTCTCCTGCTGGCAGACAATTGAGGCAGGCCAGGGGCAAACCCTGAGCCACTTCCCCAGAGCTCCCACAGGCACAGCCTGGCCTCTGGGCTGCCCTAGGACAGCAGGGAGCCCAGAGCCCTGTGCTCTCCAGCAATGGCTCAGCTGCACATGCACCCTGCTGCTCCTCTCCCTGCCCCACAGCTCAGCAGCCCTACAGCTCCAGGGGCACTGGCAGCAGCACAGCTCCTTGCGGGGGGCACATGCAGGGCAGAGCTGTTCCCTGCCAATGGGCACAGCCGCTCTGCGCTGCCACAAGAGCCTTCCACCCACCAGAGAGCAGCTCAGATCCAACCTCACCTCTGTGTGAGGCTGAGCCATGCTCACAAGTCAAGAAGTGAGTTGGGTGAACTCCCACCAATACAATCAATCCGTCTCATGAATAAGGCATCCAAGAGGTTTTTGTACTATTCAGTACATTGCTGTGGTTTGATTTTTCATGAAACCAGCCTCACTACAATTCCTCTGAACAGCATGGGGCTGGCAAGCCAAGAGAGAAAGCTTCTACAGCTGTGCTTATGTGTTGCTACTTGCTCATCTACTACTTTGAAATCCCTTTCAATCTAAACTGTTGGCAAACCCCAGTGGTGTCCAGAATTTGACAATTACACATAGGAATTAATTGCTTTCCCAAGCTACTGTTCGTGGCCTTTGTTTTTGTAACTCCCACTCAGTTCTGGGTCAGGTTTTGTTTGTTGCTTTTATTTCTCTTGACAACAGAGGAAGTGCTGACACATGAACAATGGCTCCTCATGTTGGAAGAAGCTTTGCAATCCACATTACATATCCCCCAAAATACAAGGAGTCTGTATCACAGGGAAAAAAAACTGGCCATCCAATTGCAAACTGCCACTTTTGCTCTGCTTCACTCTTCCATGGGGTTTTTCCCTGCTTTCTTTCCCACAGACACAACTAAACCCAACATAAAATATGACCTGCCTCAAAACATTTCTGATCTTGGCTAAAACTGACAATTCAAAATGTCTTTAATGGAAATCGCAGAGGGGAAGTCATTGTGAAATACTCTCCAGCTGAGCTGTTAACATTCAGAGAGTTAATTCTTTACATGGTTTCAGAAAGGATAAAATCATGTGGCATCCAAGCTGTTAGAGAGGAACACCGATGTAAAAACAGATTTCTTTCCCTCTGTAAAAGGTCCCGGTCAGTAATATAGATGGAAAGGTAAGGATCAATGAGATAGGTCCTTCCGAGTCCAGAATTAAGCCAGCAAAACTGACAACTCCTTTGTAGAGCAACACCAATCTCTAGCTGCATTCAGCATTCCAGCTGCAGATCAGCAATGAAGGAATCATTCCAAAGGGGCCATACCCAGGATTTAGCAGAACTAACGCTAAGTCAAGGAACCAGGGGATCTGGTCGGTTTTTCTGCAACACCAGAATTATTTCTTCAAGTCTCATCTCTCCTATCATTACACGCCCAGAGATGCCAAAGGAACAACAACAGTGTCAATGAGGCTTTCAACTTGAAAGCATTGCCTGACCCAGATGCACCAGAAACTGCATTTTGTCTGGCACAATTCCACTTGTCAGGGATCAGGCAAGGCAGGGACAGGCACAAGGCACAAGGCATCTCCTGCCCCAGCCTCAGCCTGCAACACTGACACAGGCACAGACAGCCAGGGAAGAGATTTGTCACTGTGAACCTGCCAGAGGTGGCTTTGGGCCTGTGCTGTCAGAGGATGACAAACTCACACCCTGCCTTGGCTACATCCACTTGGAAGTCTCCTTCTCCTTCATTAGAAATGTCAAAATTACTTTCTATCATAGGAAGTTTCCCTATTCCTCCCAGAGCAAAAGCAGGCAATGTCCATGAATCTCCTTCACATCTCATAGGATTCAGCTCAGAAACAGCCCCAAGGAAAGCTTTTCTCCTTCAAGGGCAGGTGAAAGGAGTGGGAACATTCCTCAATTCCTGCTAAATGCCTTCCTTTTCTAGTCTCATTTTGACACACAAATGCTACAGGGAGATAAAAGGCATGTGCAGGATGGAGAGGAATGTTTTCTTTTCAGCGCTGCATTTCCAGGACCCCAAGGTACCACTCCAGCTCCTGCCACTCAACACTTCACAATGGAGGAATTTTCCCTGCAACACCAGAGAACACTCGCAGTGACTGGGCTCTGGGAGAGTCCACTGAGCCTGTCAAGGAATTGAAATGAATTTAAGGAAATTGTTGAAAGAATGGGTTTTAACCAAACTTGCCAAATGTCACCTCTAAGTCAAGATTGCAATAGTCAATTTAGAACAGACATGCGCTGTACCTACCTGAATGTTCAGACGACTTCCCTTGGCTTCTGCTGCTGGATCTTGGCCTGGAGAAAACGGAGTAAAAAGGACATATGAGGAGGTAGAAAGAGAAGAGAGGGAATGGGTGTACCATGAAAGGAAGCAAACCTTCTTAGCATGGACACTTCTATGAAGGAGGGGATGCAACACATAAACCCAAAAGGATGCAAAGCTGATTAATTGTCCTCCTTAAGCTTTCATTTGCTGCAGTCACCCAGAGCAGGCCAAGCTCAGGCTGTTATAAAAGACAAATCCAGCAGGGGACCCATCCTGAGAATGCTTTCAAGCCCTGCCTCCTCTTCCCCAACACCACCTCTGGGCTTGGGGCTTTCCTGATGGGTTTGACGTTGGATGGGCAAAATACTGAATACACAGAGGCCTGCCTGAATACATGGAACAGCTGACTGTGCAAAGTCACCACAGGAGATGGGAAAAGTGAGGGTGAGCAGCACACTGGAGCAGCAGACACCTTGGCTTACCTCATCTCCTGGGACTCCTGCAAATCCAGCTGGGGAGAGCTTGGCAGAGACCCCACAGCATTGTCAAGAGGGAGACTGCCTGCCTTACATATTGGGGGGATCAAAGGTAGTCTCAGTGACCCCTTCTTCATTTCCCCACCACTGGGATATGGCAAGGAGGTCTGGAAGGAATAAAACACAGTGCTGAGATCAAGCATCCAGCCTAGCGCACATTCATGCCTCAAGATTTAGATATACCCTCAACTGGAGCCTGGCAGGAATAAACAGATCAAACTGATGGAGCAGATTGGCAGAGGATGGGCAATGCAAAGGGAACAGTAGAGAGAGTGACCGTGTCCCACATTTGACACCTCTCTCCTACCCCATTCTCTCCTCTGCATGGGTGCCTACATTTCCATCAGGCATCTACATGTTGTGGATAAACTGAAAATCTACCATACATGACTGAGCTTGGTGTCCTTACCTTATGTCCTTTTCCCTCTGAATTCTGCTCCTGCCTGCTTCTTCCAATATCATTGTCACCTCTGCTATCTTTCCCCTTCCCTCCATCAAACATCTTGCTTGGCTTGATGGGAGAAGAGCTCTCTGGGATGGGAGGCAAGGACTTGTATGGAAGCAGTGAGGAGGGAAGTGTCGGTGGAAGACTCTTGGAAATACTGGAGTCCGTCAGGCCTGCAAAGTGGAGATACAAAACGTAACAGAGCCCACTAAGTAAATCTAAAGCAACTGAAGCTCTGTATTTCATGGGACAGACTTCCTGGACACTTCTAAGCAGCTGCACAGGGAAACATTCTCCTGCTGGCAGACAATTGAGGCAGGCCAGGGGCAAACCCTGAGCCACTTCCCCAGAGCTCCCACAGGCACAGCCTGGCCTCTGGGCTGCCCTAGGACAGCAGGGAGCCCAGAGCCCTGTGCTCTCCAGCAATGGCTCAGCTGCACATGCACCCTGCTGCTCCTCTCCCTGCCCCACAGCTCAGCAGCCCTACAGCTCCAGGGGCACTGGCAGCAGCACAGCTCCTTGCGGGGGGCACATGCAGGGCAGAGCTGTTCCCTGCCAATGGGCACAGCCGCTCTGCGCTGCCACAAGAGCCTTCCACCCACCAGAGAGCAGCTCAGATCCAACCTCACCTCTGTGTGAGGCTGAGCCATGCTCACAAGTCAAGAAGTGAGTTGGGTGAACTCCCACCAATACAATCAATCCGTCTCATGAATAAGGCATCCAAGAGGTTTTTGTACTATTCAGTACATTGCTGTGGTTTGATTTTTCATGAAACCAGCCTCACTACAATTCCTCTGAACAGCATGGGGCTGGCAAGCCAAGAGAGAAAGCTTCTACAGCTGTGCTTATGTGTTGCTACTTGCTCATCTACTACTTTGAAATCCCTTTCAATCTAAACTGTTGGCAAACCCCAGTGGTGTCCAGAATTTGACAATTACACATAGGAATTAATTGCTTTCCCAAGCTACTGTTCGTGGCCTTTGTTTTTGTAACTCCCACTCAGTTCTGGGTCAGGTTTTGTTTGTTGCTTTTATTTCTCTTGACAACAGAGGAAGTGCTGACACATGAACAATGGCTCCTCATGTTGGAAGAAGCTTTGCAATCCACATTACATATCCCCCAAAATACAAGGAGTCTGTATCACAGGGAAAAAAAACTGGCCATCCAATTGCAAACTGCCACTTTTGCTCTGCTTCACTCTTCCATGGGGTTTTTCCCTGCTTTCTTTCCCACAGACACAACTAAACCCAACATAAAATATGACCTGCCTCAAAACATTTCTGATCTTGGCTAAAACTGACAATTCAAAATGTCTTTAATGGAAATCGCAGAGGGGAAGTCATTGTGAAATACTCTCCAGCTGAGCTGTTAACATTCAGAGAGTTAATTCTTTACATGGTTTCAGAAAGGATAAAATCATGTGGCATCCAAGCTGTTAGAGAGGAACACCGATGTAAAAACAGATTTCTTTCCCTCTGTAAAAGGTCCCGGTCAGTAATATAGATGGAAAGGTAAGGATCAATGAGATAGGTCCTTCCGAGTCCAGAATTAAGCCAGCAAAACTGACAACTCCTTTGTAGAGCAACACCAATCTCTAGCTGCATTCAGCATTCCAGCTGCAGATCAGCAATGAAGGAATCATTCCAAAGGGGCCATACCCAGGATTTAGCAGAACTAACGCTAAGTCAAGGAACCAGGGGATCTGGTCGGTTTTTCTGCAACACCAGAATTATTTCTTCAAGTTTCATCTCTCCTATCATTACACGCCCAGAGATGCCAAAGGAACAACAACAGTGTCAATGAGGCTTTCAACTTGAAAGCATTGCCTGACCCAGATGCACCAGAAACTGCATTTTGTCTGGCACAATTCCACTTGTCAGGGATCAGGCAAGGCAGGGACAGGCACAAGGCACAAGGCATCTCCTGCCCCAGCCTCAGCCTGCAACACTGACACAGGCACAGACAGCCAGGGAAGAGATTTGTCACTGTGAACCTGCCAGAGGTGGCTTTGGGCCTGTGCTGTCAGAGGATGACAAACTCACACCCTGCCTTGGCTACATCCACTTGGAAGTCTCCTTCTCCTTCATTAGAAATGTCAAAATTACTTTCTATCATAGGAAGTTTCCCTATTCCTCCCAGAGCAAAAGCAGGCAATGTCCATGAATCTCCTTCACATCTCATAGGATTCAGCTCAGAAACAGCCCCAAGGAAAGCTTTTCTCCTTCAAGGGCAGGTGAAAGGAGTGGGAACATTCCTCAATTCCTGCTAAATGCCTTCCTTTTCTAGTCTCATTTTGACACACAAATGCTACAGGGAGATAAAAGGCATGTGCAGGATGGAGAGGAATGTTTTCTTTTCAGCGCTGCATTTCCAGGACCCCAAGGTACCACTCCAGCTCCTGCCACTCAACACTTCACAATGGAGGAATTTTCCCTGCAACACCAGAGAACACTCGCAGTGACTGGGCTCTGGGAGAGTCCACTGAGCCTGTCAAGGAATTGAAATGAATTTTAAGGAAATTGTTGAAAGAATGGGTTTTAACCAAACTTGCCAAATGTCACCTCTAAGTCAAGATTGCAATGGTCAATTTAGAACAGACATGCGCTGTACCTACCGGAATGTTCAGACGACTTCCCTTGGCTTCTGCTGCTGGATCTTGGCCTGGAGAAAACGGAGTAAAAAGGACATATGAGGAGGTAGAAAGAGAAGAGAGGGAATGGGTGTACCATGAAAGGAAGCAGACCTTCTCAGCATGGACACTTCTATGAAGGAGGGGATGCAACACATAAACCCAAAAGGATGCAAAGCTGATTAATTGTCCTCCTTAAGCTTTCATTTGCTGCAGTCACCCAGAGCAGGCCAAGCTCAGGCTCTAATAAAAGCCAAGTCCAGCAGGGGACCCATCCTGAGAATGCTTTCAAGCCCTGCCTCCTCTTCCCCACCACCCCCTCTGGGCTTGGGGCATTGCTGTTGGGTTTGACATCGTGCTGGATAATCATAGATGGGCAAAATATTGAATACACCCAGGTTTGCCTGAATACATGGAACAGCTGACTGTGCAAAATCACCACAGGAGATGGGAAAAGTGAGGGTGAACAGCACACTGGAGCAGCAGACACCTTGGCTTACCTCATCTCCTGGGACTCCTGGAAATCCACCTGGGGAGAGCTTGGCAGAGACCCCACAGCATTGTCAAGAGGGAAACTTCCTGCCTTACATATTGGGGGGATCAAGGATTTTCCGAATGCCCCCTTCTTCATTTCCCCACCACTGGGATATGGCAAGGAGGTCTGGAAGGAATAAAACACAGTGCTCAGATCAAGCATCCTGCCTCGCCCACATTCATGCCTCAAGACATAGATATACCCTCAACTGGGACCGTGCAGGAATAAACAATTCAAACTGATGGAGCAGATTGGCAGAGGATGGGCAATGGAAAGAGAACTGTTGAGGGAGAAACCATGTCCCACATTTCCAAGCTTTCTCATTTCCCGGGAAATATGGCTACATCGCCAACTGCCATTCACATGTTTGACATCAAGATGTTATGGGTTGCCACTGCCTTTTGGATGGCATGGCAGTGGCTTTAGATCCCTGTTCTCTCCCTGCCCCTAAGGTGGCTCACAGCCACTGCTGATCTCCAGCCATGGCCCCACAAAGCCATTCTGCAGGATGCCAAAACCTGCTTTTCTCAAGGCCCTCATTTCTTCTGCTGCTGCCCTTCCCTCCTACAGTTCCCCAGCAGCCTCTGAGCCCAGATGCTGCTGAGCTCTCGGCATGCTCCCTGCTCTCCAGCTCCCACACATCCATCAGCTCAGGCTCACTGGCATTTAGCAAGTTGAGCAGAGCTCCCTGCCCTGCTGCTCTCTGCAAGCTCTCTGCCTGCCCAAGCTGCTCCAGGGCCCCCATGCCATGGCCAGGAATGGGGCTGGAGGCACTGGGGTAGATGCACACCCATCCTAGGTATCCCATCATTTCTGGCCAAGCTGAAGAGCCAAATCAGGACCTGTTCTAACTTGACTGAAAGGGTCGGTTCCTATCAGAGCAAAAATCTCAGAGCTTTGCCAACAACACACAAACTGAAAATTTACCACACTGGACTTTGCTTGGTCTCCTTACCTTACATCCATTTCCCTCTGAAGTGAGCCCTTTCCTTCTAATCTCTTCCTCACAGCCAGTGCCAGGTTTCCCAGTCTCCTGCTCTCTACTCCATATCTTGCTTGCCATGGGAGAAAGAGAGCTCTTGGGGAAGGGAAGCAAAGGCTTGGGGGGAAGGAGCATAGATGGACTTGCCAGGGAAAACTTCTTAGCAAGAGGATAGCCAGTCAGGCCTGCAAAGTGGAGGCACAAAATGTATCAGAGCCTGCAATGCAAACCTAAAGCTCTGTATTTCATGGGACAGATTCCTTGGAAACTTCTAAACTGCTGAACAGGGAAAAATGCTCTGAATGGTACCAACTTGAATCAGGCCAGTGCAAAACACTGAGCCGCTTCCCCAGAGCTGCCACAGGCACAGCCTGGCCTCTGGGCTGCCCTGGGACAGCAGGGAGCCCAGAGCCCTGTGCTCTCCAGCAAGGGCTCAGCTGCACATGCACCCTCCTGCTCCTCTCCCTGCCCCACAGCTCAGCAGCCCTAAAGCTCCCTTCAATCTTCACCTTTTCCTTCAGTTGTCTTTCCTTGTCTAGTAGAATCCATCTTCAAACCCGTGCTTCTGCCAGGCAGAAGTGTCAGGGTTTGAATCTGGAATGGCTCTCGGAGTTGGCAGCGACGGGAGCTCGGTACCCAGCCTCAGAACAAGGCCGGGTGACTCCAATCGCCAGCGCTCGGCACACAGAGGCAGAGCCAGACGCGTCTGCTGCCGCTGGGGCCGTGTCCAGCACAACCTGCACCAGCCCAGCCTGGGGCTGCCCCTTTGTGACACGCTGCCCATGCTTCTCTCGTTTCCATGGCTGCAAAACCCCACCCCAACTCCATCCCCTTCCATTCCCTTCCCTAGGCCAGCCAGCCCTAAGCCCAACCTGGCCAGGCCTGAGGCTTTCACACTGCCTAGGATGTAGACCCTCTCCAAAGTTACTTTGCAAGGCCTTTCATTCCGTAATTCCCACTCAATTGCGGGTTGCAGCTTGTTGGTGTGGGATTTTGTTTCATTCTCTTCACATCACACAAAGTGGTGAGACCCAAACAATGGCACTGGGCAGTGGAAGTAAAAGAAGCTTGGCACTCCCCAGTAGATGTCCCCAGAATTCAGATGGCCAAAAGCTGTAGGCTCTCTGAGCATGCAAACATTCCTCTTTTGCTGTGCTGAATTGTTCTAGGGGTTTATTCTCTACTTTCTTTTCAGCACAGACACCCAAACCAAAATAAACACAACCAATCTCAAAACAATTTTGATCTTGGCTAATACTGTCAATTCAAAATGTCCTTAATGGAAAGAGCTGATGGCCAGCCATTCTGAAATACTCCCCAACACAGCTTTTGGAACTAGGAGAGCTAATTCTTTACATGGCTTCTCAAAGGATTAAATCATGTGGCAGCCAAGCACCGTGAGAGGAAATCCTGTCTAAAAATGGGATTTCTTGCCCTCTGTAAAATGTCCCAGTCAGTAATAAAAGTTAGAAAGCCATGGATTAATGACAGAAGTCATTCCTAGTCCAGAATTATTCCAGAAAATAATTTAACTTCTTCAATGAGCAGTACTTCTCCCTAGCTGCATTCAGCATTCCAGTTGCATACCAGCAATGAAGGAATCATTCCAAAGGGGCCATACCCAGGATTTGAATAAACTAACCCTAAGCCAAGGAACCAGGAGATCTGATCCCTTCCTCAGCATCAGCAGAATTATTTCTCCAAGTCCCATCTCTCCTTTCATTACACGCCCAGAGATGCCAAAGGAACAACAACAGTGTCAATGAGGCTTTCAACAGCATTGCCTGTCCCAGATGCACCAGAAACTGCATTTTGTCTGGCACAATTCCACTTGTCAGGGATCAGGCAAGGCAGGGACAGGCACAAGGCACAAGGCATCTCCTGCCCCAGCCTCAGCCTGCAACACTGACACAGGCACAGACAGCCAGGGAAGAGATTTGTCACTGTGAACCTGCCAGAGGTGGCTTTGGGCCTGTGCTGTCAGAGGATGACAAACTCACACCCTGCCTTGGCTGCATCCGTTTGGAAGTCTCCTTCTCCTTCATTGGAAATGTCAAAAGGACTTTCTATCATAGGAGGTTTCCCTATTCCTCCCAGAGCAAAAGCAGGCAATGTCCATGAATCTCCTTCACATCTCATAGGGTTCAGATCAGAAACAGCCCCAAGGAAAGCTTTTCTATTACTAGAGCAGCCGGAAGGATTCGGAACATTCCTCAAATCCTGCTAAATGCCTTCATTTTCTCTACTAATTCTGACCTTATAAAGGCTGCAGGTAGATAAAAGGCATGTGCACGATGGAGAGGAAATGTTTTCTTTTCCTGCACAGCATTTCCAGGACCCCAAGTTACCACTCCAGCTCCTGCCAGTCAACACTTCACAATAGAGCAATTTTCACTGCTCCACAAGAGAACGCACCCAGGGACTGGCCTCTGGGAGAATCCACTAAGCCCATCAAGGAATTGAAACAAATTCAAAGAAATTTTTAAACAATGAGTTTCAGCTGAGTATTCCAAATGTAACCTCTGAGATCAGATAGCAATGGCTGTTTTAGGAAAGACATGCCCTGCACATACTTGGATGTTCACAGGATTTCTCTTGTCTTCTGCTGCTGGATCTTGGCCTGGAGGAAATGGAGGACAAAGAACATATGAGGAGGTAGAAAGAGAAGGGAGGGAATGGGTGTACCATGAAAGGAAGCAAACCTTCTCAGCATGGACACTTCTATGAAGTAGGGGATGCAACACATAAACCCAAAAGGATGCAAAGCTGATTAATTGTCCTTAAGCTTTCAGTTGCTGCAGTCACACAGAGCTGGTCAAGCTCTGGTTGAAACACATCAGTCATTCTTCAACTTGCACCAGAACTCCCCAATTCTGCTGCCTCTGCTTTTGAAGCCCAGTGGCTCCTGCAGCCTCTCTGAAGCAGCAAGAGCTGCTGGGCTCAGATACCAGTTTGGATGGAGGGCTACTTTTGTACTTCTCACAAAGTTTGACTTGGCCTGCTCGTGCCTCACCCTGGTGACAGCCTCCTGCTACACGTGGGCAGAGCACTGCTGTCTCCTGAGAATGATTTTACACCTCCTGGCTCTTTCCAGAACACAATGGCTTTTTCCAACTCAGCCGCTAGGGAGGAATATTCACATTGCACTTTCAAAGCCCTGCCAAGGATTTTCAATTGGAATGATACTTCTGTGCCTCCCTCTTTATGGTTATCACTTGGATAAGCTTCACAGCTTCATTTTATCACACATATCCAAGCCAATATCTTTCCATCAGGTACAGTCTCTTAACTCTTCTCTATCACCTTGCTCTCTTTGATCTTAAGCCAGATCTAAACATTAAACATCAATCAGATTATACATCTCCATCCCAAAACTTATCAGGGATCTCATTTCACAGGGGAGGCCAAGGCACAGAGAAATTCCACCTGATGATTACAGAAGCAGCACCTGAATTTGCAGACACCTCTCCAGGAGCCAACATTTGCCCATGCATATTCTCCTGGCTGGAAAATTTAACAGTCAAGGATCTCAGCATCCAAAGTTCTGCAGGATCCAGGCCCATGCAAAACAGTTCCCAAATGACCCCACAAAAATTACAGAGGTAATCAAGAGCCAAATCCAGCAGAGGACCCTTCTGGAGGTGCTTTGAAGCCCTGCCTTCTCTTCCCCAACACCACCTCTGCTCTTGGGGCGTTGCTGTTGGGTTTGACATTGGATGAGCAAAATGCTGAATACACAGAGGCTTGCCGGAATGGGAGACTGTGCAAAATGTCCATAGGAGATGGGAAAAGTGAGGTGAACATCACACTGGAGCAGCACACCCCTTGACTTACCTCATCTCCCAGGACTCCTGCAAATCCACCTGGGGAGAGCTTTGGACAGATCCCGCAGCACTGCCAACATTGAGACTTCCTGCCATGCATATTGGGGGGATCAAAGGCAGTCCCAATGATGCCTTCTTCATTTCCCCACCACTGGGATATGGCAAGGAAGCCTGGAAAAAGTAGAACACAGTGCTCAGATCAGGCATCCAGCCTTGCCCCAGTCCTCCCTCAGGACATTTACATTTTCCCTCAACTGGGACTTGCCAGGAATAAACAAGTCAAACTGATGGAGCAGATTGGCCCAGCACGAGGAATGCAAAGGGACGTGGTGAGGGACAGATCATGTCCCACATTTGACACCTCTTCCCTCCTGCCCTCTCCTCTCCAATGCACCTACATTCCCATTAACATCATGATGTTCTGGGGTGCCACTGCCTCCCCTGGCCTTTTGGATGGCATGGCTGTGGCTTTAGATCACTGTTCTCTCCCTGCCCCTAAGGTGGCTCACAGCCACTGCTGATCTCCAGCCATGGCCCCACAAAGCCATTCTGCAGGATGCCAAAACCTGCTTTTCTCAAGGCCCTCATTTCTTCTGCTGCTGCCCTTCCCTCCTACAGTTCCCCAGCAGCCTCTGAGCCCAGATGCTGCTGAGCTCTCGGCATGCTCCCTGCTCTCCAGCTCCCACACATCCATCAGCTCAGGCTCACTGGCATTTAGCAAGTTGAGCAGAGCTCCCTGCCCTGCTGCTCTCTGCAAGCTCTCTGCCTGCCCAAGCTGCTCCAGGGCCCCCATGCCATGGCCAGGAATGGGGCTGGAGGCACTGGGGTAGATGCACACCCATCCTTAGTATCCCAGCATTTCTGGGATATCCCAGCTAAAGAGCCAAATCAGGACCTGTTCTAACTTGACTGTTAGAAGGGTCTGTTCCTGTCAGGGCAAAAAGTCTCAGAGCTCTGCCAACAGCACATAAACTGAAAATTTACCACACTGGACTTTACTGGCTCTCCTTACCTTACATTCTTTTTCCTCTGAAGTGATTGCCTTTTTCATTCTACTCTCCTCATCCAAGCCGCTGCCAGGTTTCCCACTCTCCTGCTCTCCGTAGCACATCTTGCTTGCCTTGGTAGCAGGAAAGCTCTTCTGGATGGGAGGCAACAGCTTGGAGGGAAGGAGCATGGATGGACTGGCCAGAGAAAACCTCTTGGCAAGAGGGTAGCCAGTCAGGCCTGCAAAGTGGAGACACAAAATGTATCAGAGCCTGCAATGCAAATCTAAAGCATTGGAAGCTCCGTATTTCATGGGACAGATTCCTTGGAAGCTTCTAAACAGCTGCACAGAGAAACATGGTCATTGCCAGCAGACCCTTTAATCAGGCCGAGAGAAAACCCTGAGCCACTTCCCCAGAGCTACCACAGGAACAGCCTGGCCTCTGGGCTGCCCTGGGACAGCAGGGAGGACACAGGAGCCTCACCTCTGTGTGAGGCTGAGCCATGCTCACAAGGCAAGAAGTGAGTTCAGTGAACTCCCACTTTTTCATCAACATCTCTAATGGGTGAGACAGTCAAGGGTTTTCTTCATTTTTGAGACAATTTCTTTGGTTTTATTTTTCCCAGAACTAGCCTGTGTTTAATTCCTCTGAACTGTATTCAGTTAGCAAGTTTGAAAGGAAAGATGGAAGGCTGCAATGGTAAGAGGGGAAAAAAAGATTCTTTCTTGAGGTTGGCCTTGTCTGAATCCACAAGAGAAACCCACACAGCTGTGACTGCTAGCTCTGAAAACCACAAAGATCTCTCTGCAAGCAGGCAGGCCTTATTGATGTTTCTGTAACACCCTAATACCATCCTCAATGTTGGACCCAATCAGCAAGCAGAGGAAGAACACAACATTTATCTATAGTGAGACCAGACATTGATGGGAGAGAAAGCAACAGGATTTGAATCTCATGACCATGTCCAATTTGGGGTCAGCTGTGGCCACAGTCCCTGTCCTGGCAGACAGAAGGAGTCATTTGGCCTCTGTCAAAAAGGAGAAAACAGCATAAACTAATG
Organism: Zonotrichia albicollis; assembly: GCF_047830755.1. Taxonomy (NCBI): domain Eukaryota; kingdom Metazoa; phylum Chordata; class Aves; order Passeriformes; family Passerellidae; genus Zonotrichia; species Zonotrichia albicollis. The sequence continues at coordinate 21,890 of NW_027428336.1, read as the reverse complement.
AGACAATGTTGTGATGCCATGGGTGTCCTTGCAGGATCATCTGTAGCTGTCAGGCACCTACTCTGACACAGAGCCACCACTGACACCATGGACAAGTTTTCCCTGAAATCAGGGGGACTTTCTTTCCATTTACTCCAGCCTTTTAGTTCCCTTCTATCCACACCTTTTCCTTCAGTGGTCTTTCCTTTTCTGGTGAAATCCATCTTCAAACCCGTGCTTCTGCCAGGCAGAAGTGTCAGGGTTTGAATCTGGAATGGCTCTCGGAGTTGGCAGCGACGGGAGCTCGGTACCCAGCCTCAGAACAAGGCCGGGTGACTCCAATCGCCAGCGCTCGGCACACAGAGGCAGAGCCAGACGCGTCTGCTGCCGCTGGGGCCGTGTCCAGCACAACCTGCACCAGCCCAGCCTGGGGCTGCCCCTTTGTGACACGCTGCCCATGCTTCTCTCGTTTCCATGGCTGCAAAACCCCACCCCAACTCCATCCCCTTCCATTCCATTCCCTTCCCTAGGGCAGCCAGCCCTAAGCCCAACCTGGCCAGGCCTGAGGCTTTCACACTGCCTAGGATGTAGACCCTCTCCAAAGCTTCTTTTCAAGGTCTTTTATTTTGTAATTCCCACTCAGTTCTGGGTTGCAGCTTGTTGGTGTTGGATTTTGTTTCATTGTCTTCACATCACACAAAGTGGTGAGACACAAACAATGGCACTGGGCAGTGGAAGTAGAAGCAGCTTTGCACTCCCCGGTGGATGGCCCCAAAACTCAGTAGGCCAAGAGCTGTATGTTCCTTTTTGCTCCACTTCATTGTTCCAGGGCTTTATCCTCTTCTTTCTTTATTGCAGAGACACCCATAAACATGATCTGCCTCAAAACATTTCTGATCCTGGCAGTTCCTGACAATTCCAAATTTTCTTAATGGAAATAGCACGGGGCAGGTCATTCTAAATCTCTCCTCAACAGAGCAGATCAAACTAACCATCCTTGATTTGGATGAACTAAGCCTGAGCCATGGGACCTGTGGGTCTGGTCCCTATTTCTGCATCTGCAAAATTAATTCTTCAAGTCTCATCTCTCCTATCTATTCAAAGTCTGCATTAGATGCCCCCAGTGTCAGTGGGCTGATATAATCAGCTTTTGTACACATTCTGCCCCCTGAGCCCAGCAGCATTGCTGGGACCCTGCAGCACCCCTGCAGGCCAACGTGCTCCAGGCACAGCTGCAGGAGGGAGATTGCAACAAGTCCTGGCTGAAGGAGTCTCCAGGCTGCTGCAGCCCTTCCCCTGCGGCGGGATCATCCCTCGCTGCCATGGGGGGAGCCATGGGGCTGACGGGCTCTGTCCAGATGAGCGTCTCCTCCACGTGCTGCTGCTGCTGCTGCTGATCCAGCTGCTGCTGCCTTCCCCCACAGCTGGATCAGGAGCCTGCCTGGGAAAATAACACTGCCAGTGCCTGTGCCAGCCACTGATCCCTGCCAGGAGCCTTGCACACTGGGCATCCTGCCCACCAAACTGCTCCACTCAGGTGATGTCAGAATGTTACAGACATCTTTGTGTGAAAATCCTTTTCTTTAGGATTTTTCCTTCTGAGAAGCTAAGAGGCCTCAGAGACAAAATGTAAACAATGATTATCTGCCGCTGTGGAATGCAACAGGTGGGTTCGTGATTGGTCTCATGTGGATGCTTTGATTTAGTGACCACTCACAGCAGAACTGGCTCTCTCTCTGTCCGAGCCACAGATCTTTGTTATTCATTCTTTCCTTTTCTATTCTTAGCTTAGCTACCTTCTGAGAGAAAACCTTTCCTTCTATTTCTTCTTAGTATAGTTATAAAGTAATATATATATATATAATAAAATAATAAATCAAGCCTTCTGAACATGGAGTCAACATTCTTGTCTCTTCCCTCATCCAAGAACCCCTGTGAAAACTGTCACATCAGAACACATCAAAATACATTCAAACAATGTGTTTTCCACATTCTGGCAAAGTCATGGCCACATGTTGGAGGCAGACTGCTGTTGGCAGAATGGGGGAAGCCCCAGCAGCTGCTCTCCCCATGGCTGGATGGCCACAGCAGCAGAGCAAGTCTCCCACCGTGCCCACTGCTGTGGGACCCAGTGCTTTGGGCTTGTTCCCACTGAACTCAGACTGCTGCTACAGCAGCAGCATCACTTCACACATTTGATAACAAAGAGTTGGAATGGCACACAGGACTTGCCCCAAGAGCTACAAATTTTTTTTAAAAAGAGCAGGGGACGGGGGAGTTGGAATACTCAGTTCGTTTTTAATACAAGCATACCTGGATTTAAGCAGGGACACTGGGCTAATCATACTGGGGCAAGTATGCTTACTGCCTTGTAAGCCTTGTCTCTACCAATTCCCAGCAGTCCACAAGCAATTTTCACTACAAAGGGGTAGATAAGATTTTACAACACCTCCATGAGCAAGTCTGAGCCAGAAGTCAAAGCACAAGACAAATACTCCCAAATCTGCCCCCACTGGGGAAAGGAAAGAGAAAAGTAGATTAAACAAGTACCCTTACAGCTGAAGTGCCTGCATTTATCCCATGGTCCAACAAAAGCCCCTCAATTCAAACACACAGCTTAAGATCAAGGAATAGAAGTGTTTTGAGGCCATTTAACACCTGATTCCTATTACTTTCAAGGAGAAGTGAATGTTAAATCCCTTAAAAACACACATGCAGGTCTATTTGGGACTGCATCCTTCAAAAGCACAAATGGAGGTTTAGAATTGCAGACTGTTTCCATTGGAAAAGACCATTTAGGTCATCGAGTCCTTCCAATAACCTGAGACCCTTGACACTGCCAAGGCCACCACTGAAGCATCACCCAGGACAGGATTGGCCTTCTTGGCCACCTGGGCACACCTGGCTCACGTTCAGCCACTGCCAACCAGCACCCCCAGGTCCTCCTCTGCTGGGCGCCTTTCCAGCCACTCTGCCCCCAGCCCGTGGCCTTCCATGGGGCTGCTGTGGCCCAAGGGCAGGATGGGGCACTGCACCTTGTTGAACCTCATGCAAGTGGCCTCAGCCCATGATCCAGCCTGTCCAGACCTCTCTGCAGAGACTTCCTGCCCTCCGGCAGATCAACACTCCCACCCAGCTTGGCATTGTCTGTAAGCTGCCTGAGGTGCCCTTGATTCTCCCCTCCACATCATTGACAAAGATGTGAATCACACCTAGCCCCAGTGCTGAAACCTGGGGAACACCCCTTGTGACCAGGTGCCAGCTGGATTTAATTCCACTGAATTCCACCACTCCCTGGGCCCAGCCATCCTGACAGTTTTTACCCAGGGAAGAGTGCATTCAGTTCTCAGTCTTTTTCTCAACCTCTGTTCCATGTTTCCCCCCATGTCCAGGAGAAGACAGAGCTTCTCCTTAGACCTCCATTCATTGCTGATGTATTTACAGAAACATTTTTACTCTCTTTGCAATTTTCTTGGAAGAAATTCTCAACAGTGAGGCAGGTGAGGCACTGGGAACAAGTTGTCCAGAGGAGCTGTGGATGCCTAAGGAAGGGTGTTAGGTGAACATGACTCAGCCTCACACAGAGGTGAGGTTGGATCTGAGCTACTCTCTGTTCGGTGAAAGGGTCTTGTGGCAGCGCAGAGAGGCTGTGCAGGGAACAGCTGTGCCCTGCATGTGCCCCCCGCAAGGAGCTGTGCTGCTGCCAGTGCCCCTGGAGCTGTAGGGCTGCTGAGCTGTGGGGCAGGGAGAGGAGCAGCAGGGTGCATGTGCAGCTGAGCCATTGCTGGAGAGCACAGGGCTCTGGGCTCCCTGCTGTCCCAGGGCAGCCCAGAGGCCAGGCTGTGCCTGCGGCAGCTCTGGGGAAGTGGCTCAGGGTTTTCCCCTGGCCTGCCTCAAGTGTCTGCCAGCAGGAGTATGTTTCTCTGTGCGGCTGTTTCCAAGGAATATGTCCCATGAAATATGGAGCTTCAGATGCTTTAGGCTTGCATTCAAGCCTCTGTCACATTTTGTGTCTCCCCTTTGCAGATCTGACTGCCTGCAGTCTTACCAAGAAGTTTTCTCTGGACACTTGCAATGTTCTCCTTCCCTCCCATCCAGAACAGCTCTCTATCCCCTAAGCTCAGGAAGAAGCTGCTGGCTGTCCATAGAGTGTTTGAAGACTTGAATTTTTGTTTCGGTTTCATAGTTAGAGATGTATATATGGTCTGATAGTTTTGAATAAATGTGTTATGATTATATCCTTAAATTTTGATGACATTTTTTATGGTATATATTTTATTTTGATGATTTGAAAACCTAAAAAATATATCAATTTACATAAACCAAAGAGAATGTGAGATCAGGGCCTGCTAGCCTAGAGGTTATGGAGTGCAGCTCATTCAATGTGCCGGTGCCTCACCATGTCCTTTCCTTACCGGGCTTCTCCCTTTCCTCTTTTGCCATGTTTTCTTTGTGACATTTGTGCTGCTATTTTAACTTGTCATTGTAACAGGGCCACTTATTGACATGTTTGGGGCACAATGGATGCAAAGTCCTGTACAGACAAAAGTTTTCTACCTAGATGTGTTCTGTGCTCACCAAAGGCCTGAGCAAAGAAACAAAGACAAGTGTGCCCAAATGGCCAAGCTTTGCTCCTTTGCAATCTCACACAGATCTGGCTCTCAGGTGTCTTCAGTCACAATTCCATAGGTAAGAGGAGGTTGTGTATTTAACTGGGAAATAGTGAACTGCTTTGGAAAAGCCATCTGTATATATATGTACCCAGGACAGCAGTCCAGCTGTGTTGTTTGCAAGTTGTTTGTAGAAGGATGAGTGGACTCTGAGGCCAATAACAAGTGACAAGGGTGCCTCAAATCTATTTACACTCCAGCCTGGGTACCATTCATCCCAGAGCCATGGCACAATGCTTTAGTGTATCCTACACACACTCTGCCTGCAAGAAAAGCTTGGCTTGGCTTATTAGAGTGAAAGAAATAGAATAGAATGGACAGTGAAACTCATCCCTTTGGAATGACTCTCCTGCTTTCCAGTGTCAACTCTGCCCCTCATGCTCCCAAGGCTTGTTACAAACAACTATCTAAAATTGCTTAAAAATTCCCCGGCAAGGTTCAGTAAAAACCAGATTGAATATTAAGCAGTAGCTGAACATGGCTGAGCCTTACACAGAGGTGAGGTTGGATCTGAGCTACCCTCTAAAAAAATCATTGGCAACATTCACACTATTGCTTACAGGTCGTTTAAGGTACAACAAGGAAAAAAATACCAATAGCAACAAACAAATTTCTGTCAATCAAACAAGAAACATTCTGAGAAGTGTTTGTGTGCATGTGTGTGTGTGTGTGTGTTTAGGTGCTCTTCACAAAAGTACAGAAAGGACAAGGCTAAAAAGGAATATAGCCTAAAAGCTTAACAGCACTCCAGCTTAACTGTGGTGGTTAGACTGGAGCCTCCAGGAGTGGGGCTGTTGGCCCAGGATCCATTGCTGAGCAGTGATCCTGCCAGTGCAGCAAACTTGAGAGCTCGCTGCCCCTGAGAGGCCCCACTCAGAGGGAGGTTGCTGCTGGCAGCCACTGTGCTCCAGGAGAGCTCCAAGGGCCTCCATTGGAGCGCTCTTTATGGGCCACAAGAGAGTGGGCCTCAGCCATAAAATGCTTCCTCGTGGCCGCACTGGGGGCCAGCAGCCTGTCTAGCAAAGTGGGAGGAGAAGGATGCCGTGCCATTCAGGCAAGAAAAGTGGTTTGCAAGGCTGTTCCCTGACACCCCAGGAGCTCGTTAGGCGGCACAGGTTCCTGGGAGCGCTCCGTGTCCCTGATAAGCTCAGCAGGAGCTGAGCCCAGGGGCTGTTCAGCAAGGCCCAGGCCTGACAAGCGTTTCCCAGATCACCCTGGGGCCGCACGAGGCCGGGCCCATTCACCACCACAATCTGAAGCACCAAGTTTTGATGGAGGGTAAAAAGCCAAGGCCCAGTGGAAGTGGGCCCTGTCCTCAGGCCTGTGGGAGAATCACAATGCAGATCCTTGTGCTGCTTATTCCATCTCTCCCCTCTTTACTAAGTTCTTGGTGGCAAGGTCACTTAGGTTAGACACACAGCTAATAAACAGTGCTCCTGCAGCTTTCTGCTCAAAAAATTAAACTGAGATTACACATCCCAGATCATGTTCTGTTCCGGTTTAACTGACTGATTTGAGGAATTTCTGGAGCAGCAAATTTGCTTCCTCAAATGTTTACTGTGTGTGACATGGAGCACAGAAGAAAGATTTAATGTCAAAGCCACTGCCCAGGCAGTGCTCTTTTGACAAGTTCTGCCCTGAGCTTTCCTTAGGAAGATCTGAAATGTTCAATGTCACCAGCACAAGCTCCTGCAATGGCTGCTGGCCAGCAGAGCAGGGCTGTCAGCTGTGAAACAAGTGTTGCCACAAGCAGCAACAAGCAACAAGCTCTCCCACGGCAGCAAATCATGAGCTGGGAAGGATCTGATCTAAAGGCCAAAGCTCCTTAGCTCCTTCCAAGAGGGCTGGAACACTTCCTCATTCCAATGAGCTGCGGTGCTGGACACCACAGCTCTGTGTGAGCACTGGACACAAGTTGCTCCCACTGAGTGCTGGGATGGTTCCTGCAGGAGCTCTGGGCTCCTGTGAGTGCCAGACACAATGAGGAGAGAAGGAGCCCAGGGCACTGACACACCTTTGCCTTGGGCATAGCCCGGCCTGGAACAAACACCCTGAAAGGTTTCCCCTTTGGCCCATGTCTTGAAAGGTCAGGTCAGCTGTTTGATGACTCAGGTTGGTTTGGTGTCAAGGAATTTCCCTCAGAAATACTGGGTTTGTCTCCCTCTGTGCCTTCCCCTCAGCAGCTTTGGGGATGCTCCTGTGTGAAGCCATCTGTCTCACACAGTTGGAGACAACTTAAATCCAACACTCTGTAATAAGTCGTCTCCTCTAATGTGTTCCAACAATCCACTTCCAGCAATAGGAAATTAATACTAATAGATGAAAGCGGAAGGAAACCAACAGCTTATTAACAAACAGAATGCCTACAAAGCAAGAACAAAGGCAGTGACTTCTAGATATCAAACTGCCAGACCTCACCGTCTTCCACTGGAACAAAGACCCAAAATGCCAGAGGAAAATCCCCCCAGGACTCGCGTTCCAAGATGGCGCCGGGTTCTCCCTCAGGAAGAACAGGAGCCATCACGGAGTAGTTCCGGCAGCAATGAATGTTCAGGGGCTTGTCCAGCACTGACTTTCTCCCAATGGCAGAGCTCTGGGGAGCAGCCACGGCAGGTGAAGCAGCTGGACTGGAGCCCCTCGGTTCTTTTCTCCCCGCTGTGGCTCAGCTCACACACTCTCGGGCTGGGAGCGGAGCCGCTTCGCTTCTGCCGGCACCGTGTCCCTGGGCTTGGACAAACAGATTTCAGCCAGGAGAGCCCTGCACACTGTTCCTCGTATCTCTCATAACAGCCTCAAACAACTACAAACACTCTGCCTACAGCAGCTTTCACAAAGAGCTGCAGAAATCCAGGATAGCCTAAAGTGAGCGGCAAAAGGCTTTTGCCTTGCTCTTGCCACCAGAATTCTTGATGATCTGATGCAATTTGATTCACATATAACATGGTTTCTGAGTTTTTCCATTGAAATATTTCATGATGAGTGACAAGCCTTGGGAGCAAGAGGTACAGGACCGATGTGCGAAACCATGAGCATATCCTCCAAAGTGACCAGTTTAATTGTCCATTTTATTACTCTTGTATTTATTGCACAACTCATAGGCAAATCCAAGCTTTGCTTGGAGGCAAAACAGGCATGGGATACACTAGAGTCCCTTGTAGGGTCACCAGGGCTGGCAGTGACAAAGCAGGCTGTCTGCTTCATTGTGAACCACTACAGAGCTACATCCCAACGTGTTTTTAGGAAGCACTGAATTATTAAGCCCCCTGTTTCTGCATGAGATACAAAAAAGGAGATCCCAAATGATTTTCATGCAAGCATGCAGTAAAGAACTGATCTTGCTCTCCTAATTGAAGCTTTGGCTTGGGCAATTGCACTCTTCCCATTCATCTTTTGACACAGACACTCCAGGTTTGCCCCCACACCCCTGCAAGGCTGGCAGTCACTGTTTCCCATTTACTGTTCTTCCCTAGAGCCAGTACAGTGGCTTCTTTGAAACTAAAAGCCCTGAGATCTGGTTGTCTTGAAGGAGCATGAAATGCTATTCAAGTGTTCACATTGGTAATACCCAGGTCTGCACTCCCCAGAGCTCTGAAGCAGCAGCAGGAGGACCATGCATCATTGCTGTTTGTGGATGTTCATGTTTCTGGTGGGCAAGAGCAATGGCTTTGAGGAGGGACAAGAATGCCCCTCTTCCAACAGTGGCTGAGAAAGGAGATGTGAAGTTTCACTGCCTTTTCTAGGATATTTTTGAAAGATCTAAGAGAATATTGCAGCATAGAGCTGGTCCCTAATTTTGTCTCCAGAGAAATCCCCAAAAGAGACATTCAATCTCCTGCTGATGGCAGCCCCATAAGCTCATGGACCAGTTTTCCCTGAAACATGCCACCCTGTCTGGACTTTACTAGGCCAGGACTAAACCCATAGCTAAGCAAACACGTGCAGCAACATGACACAGAGTTTTTCCATCAGAAAACCCAATTAACACATTCACATGCAGTTTATTCTGTAACATCAGAAGCTGGCAGCCATGAGGATTTTGCTGGCAAAAGGTTGCAGTATGCACTGGGACCAGAAGTGGTTTTCTTTAAGGCAAAGCAAATTGAAATGTGAAGTTTAAAAGCTTCAAACGACTGTGAAAGAAAACTGCAAAATAATTTCTGGATAAGTGTTCTGGTTTAAAAGCAAAACCAGTGAGAGACTCTAAGTCAGAAATACAATTTATTAGGAAAAGGGGAAAAAAAAAAAAAAACCACAAAAATACCCCATCCAAAATACATGCAATAATGTAAAAGAAAAACCACTGACAGAGTCAGAATACAAGCTCTGACACCCTCTTGGTCAGGGTACTGGTAGCAGTCCAGTTGGATTAGTGGCTGCACTCCTCCTGGAGTGGCACATGTGATCCTGTAGAAGGGTATAGTCTTCCTCTGAAGTTCCAGTGGAAAAGGCGGCCATTCCTCTGGGAATCCAGTGGAAAGGCTGCTTGTTCTGTCCCAAACTCCAGATTATTTGCAGGTGGGGATGCTTGGTTCCTCCCCTCTGGGCACAGCATCTCACAATGGGCTCTTATCATTCCATGAGTCATGGGGTGGGTCCATGAGACAGAAAGGGCTCCCAGAGGGAATTATCTCTGAGTCATGGGGAAAGGCATTGATGGGCCCATTAACAGGAGATAAGGAAAAGAACAATGCCCCTCCTGGTTTCAACAGCTCTTGAAGATGGAAATAGAATACATCCTTATATTGTAACCAAGGATAATAGGGAGCATTGTCAATGATCATGCAGCCAACCAAGAGCTGGAGCTGAATCCAGAATTGCTTGTTCCAGCTACACAGGAATTCATTACCCTGGCAAGCACAGCTCCATGGGAACAAAGATCTCTCATCTCTGGGCTGAATTGTAGCATTGTGTGTCCTGGATGAGTTTTCTTGTAAAGTTGTTAATTTTTTTATAAGTAGGTGTCATGGTTTGAGCCTGGCACAGAGCCAGTGCCCCTATGAAAATTCCCTCACCCTGGTGTCTGCTGTGAGATGTGACCAGGAATAAACAAAACAGGCTCCAGCTTAAACATAAAGAACACTTTATTACCTAAACTACAGGAAAATAGGGAAAAACTATAAGGAAAAGAAAAAAAAATTGAAAACCTTACAAAAAAACCACTTTCCTCCTCCCCACTACCTGAATTTCCCAATCCGATACATTCTCCCAAATCACCAACTGCCCAGCCTGGCACCACACTTTAGTATACTCAAACTTCAGTTCATGAAGAGGAGAGGAGTCCTTCTTGTTCCATAGGCTTCCCCTGGAAACACACTGAAACCTCGTGTGCTTCCCTGTCACTTCGGCACCGCCCGGAAAAAAGTCCTTTTGCCGCTTGTGACATCTTCCTTCCATGCCCAGTGCTCTCACCACCGTGCATGGATCAGAGCTGCTTTTAGGGTTGTCTTTTAAGGATGCCTTGTCTCACTCCAAAAAGGCACAGTCTCTGCTTTGGGACATCTGTCCCCCCCATATTTTTCCAACCCCCTGGGGCCGCGGGGTCCTCACGATGAACCCTCCTGGTTCTGAGGCACTGCCTCCCCCTAAGTGCAGTCTCTGTGTCACAGGAACAAACTGAGTCCATGGCCACAAGAAAAGTCCAGCCACAAGGCCACTCCAAGCATCTCTCTCTTCACTCAGCCAGTCTTCTCTACGTCCTTCAGGCCAGGTCCTTGTCTCATCTCATCTCCTATCTCCCTTCTTATTCAGCTTCGAGGAGGATTAGCATTTTTGCAAGGCCCCAATCATGAAAGAAAGGGGTTAAAACTTTCAGTCTCTGTCTGTCCTGGAGCTGCGGCACTCCCACACACGCTGCCGCTCCGGCCGGGCACTCTTCCCCCCCCCTCCTTCTCCTCCTGGGCCGGCTGCTATCACATTCGGTGTCGCCCGCTCTCCTCTCTCCTTCCTGGGGGGGGGATGGCTGCCCGAGGGCTGACTCCCTGGGCTCTTCCACCCTTCCATCCTCGAGGGCCTTCTCACCCCCCATCTCTGTCCAGGCCCCAGGCCTACCGCATGGCAGCCCCTCCCCCGCCCAGCAGCAGCGGCTGGACAGGGGAGGGTGATCTGACCTCTTCGCCTCGACGTCCCAAGAGGACCTCCCAGGGCCAGAGCCCTGCTTTTTAACCCCTGTGTATTCTCGGAGGTGTGTCCAAACCCCACTGGCTACACCAGGTGCCAGTCTCAAACTCAGAACATTCATTGGTTTGACCACAGCTTCCCAGAATTCCCACTTCTTCCTGGTCAAACCACCACAGTAGGGTTTTGGTTTGACCCTCGGTTCCCCCCATGTTCTCCCTCCTAATGGTTTGTTCCTCCTGCCAGTTACCTGTCTATCAATGTAACCAACCCCCTTTCATTTCAAGAAATTTCTATGTCAATCTTCCCTTACTTAACATATGATTTGTCCCCTGAGCCTTGTCCCTCCCCTACGCCATTCCTATTGGTTCAGGTGTGTCCCTCGCTCCTCCCCTGAGCTTCGTTCATTGGTCCCTCGTGGCTCCTCGTGTCACGCCTGTAATAAGTAACAATATATTTGTTCATTAATAGCTAGATGATAATTTAAATTGAAAACAATAGCTAAATAGCTTTTGTAGAATATCTATAGGGCTGTATGGGAAACGTTTAAGTAGTGCTTGGGCCACAAATCCCCCCTTGGTAACCAGATACAGCTACATCTAGTAATAATTACTAACCTTGTAACCTTTTGTTTGCTCTGCAAAAATTCCAACCTATAGATGTAGGAGACTTTCTGAAACACATATGGTAACAATTATTAACCTTGCAAGAACGTTGAGCTTAAAAGATTAGACTTATAGGTATGCCTTATAAGGAAAGTGGCCAAAGAGGAAGACTTGGGGCCTTCATCCCACGACCACTAGAAGGCAGAAAAAAGACCCCTAGCAACAGGAGGAGCACGCGCAGAAAACAGACCACGTCACCCAGGAATTCGGAGAAAAAGGACAATAAAAAGCGAACTTAAAAGGGGGAGACGCGTGCCTAAGAGAGCGAAGTCTCCTGGCCGCCCAGCACTGAATCTTGCTTATTCTTGCTTGCATAATAATAAAGATTATTGCACAATTCTTAAATTCGGTCGGTTCGTTTATCACAATTTGGTGCCGTGACTCAAATCCTGAGACAGGGTTGGTTTGAGAATTCGGGGGGGGGGTGCCCCCACCCCTTTGGTGGCCCTCATCTTCTCAACCGACCCCCCCTCTGGACTGACGAACCTAAATTCGAGAATAAGCAAGGAAACACCAGTGACCCTGTAAGCTTTGTGCACGAAGATCCGAGCGAAGACGCAGGACGCGTGAGAATACGGGTGAACCGCTTGGTTGGGTTGGAATCCCAGGGCAAAGTGAATGAGACGTCCAACTGAGGACGAAGCAAGAGGGACCCTCCAGTAGTGCGGTTCTCGTAACCCGCGAGGGAGCGAGCCACGACCGAGGGGGGTGTGTGTGTGTGTGCGTGGAGGTGCCTTGGAAGATGGGGCAGAAGGAGAGCAAGCCTTCTGACCCCCTGGGGGAGGGCCCCCGGTTACCCCCAATACCTAAGGATAGTCCGTTAGGATTAATGATTAACTATTGGGATGATTTTCCCTCCAGAAAAGGGAAGGATAAAGCAAAAATGATAAATTATTGCATGGTAGTATGGGGGGTAAGAAACTGGATTCAGGAAATACATACTGGCCCGTTTTCGGATCCTCTGAGGACTGGGTCTGTCAAGCCTTGAATATCTATGTGAATTCCAAAGAGCCAGAAAACCTGGAGGAGAGTGCTTATGCTAAATTGTGGTTGGTAGGAAGTAATGAGCAAATAACTAGATTGCTCCCCCTTAAGGGAAGCCAAGGGGAAGAAGATAGAAAGAAAAAGTCCCGAGTGGAGGAAGAGATTTCTATTTATCCTCCCCCATATGTACCACCACCAGCCCCAGCCCCTCCTGTATCCCTTCCAAACATTCCTCCAGCATCAGCCCCTGACAAACAGCAGGTCACAGACTCCTCGGATTACAGGAGACATACTCGGAGCCAAATGAAAACAGTAATTGAGGAAGGAGAGAACAGTGGATTGTTCCCTCTTAGGGAAATAGCATTAGGAGGACCTCAGGCTGGGATGGGGTTTGTCACTGTCCCCTTAAACTCAGGAGATGTCCGTGAGTTTAAGAAAGAGATGGGAAAATTATTAGAAGACCCTACAGGAGTAGCAGAAAGGGTGGATCAGTTCCTGGGACCAAATAAATATACCTGGGTAGAGATACAGTCCATTCTAGGCATACTATTTACAACAGAGGAGAGAGGGATGATTAGAAGGGCAGGAATGAGAATTTGGGATGCCCAGCATGTTCAGGGTCCTGTGGCTGATGTCAAATGGCCCTTGCAAAATCCCAATTGGAATAATCAGGACCCCAACCATCGTGGTCATATGCAGGACTTAAGAACTATTATAATCCAGGGCATACGAGAGGCTGTGCCCCGGGGACAAAATATAAGCAAGGCATTCAGAGAGTGCCAAGGAAAGGATGAGACCCCCACTGAATGGTTGGAAAGATTAAGGAAGAGTTTTCAGTTATACTCAGGGGTGGATCCAGAGACGCCTATGGGGCAAGCACTCCTGAAAACACAGTTTGTAGCTAAATCGTGGGAAGACGTTCGAAAGAAATTAGAAAAGTTAGATGATTGGCAGGACAGAGGACTTGATGAATTGCTTAGGGAGGCTCGAAAAGTATATGTTAGACGGGAGGAAGAAGCACATAAAAGGCAAGTTCGGATGATGGTGGCAGCAGTAAGGGAGGGGCAGCGAAACAACCCTCCGCCACGGGAAAGAAATGACATGAGGAGGGGTTCCCGGGATTTAGGAGGGCCCCCAGTGGGGGGGGAGAGAAGGAACGGGGTGCTACTACTGTGGTGGGAAAGGACACATGAAGAGGGAATGTCGAAAGAGGCTTAGGGATGAGAAAATGTTCAAAGAGGATTAGGGGGGGGTCAAGGGCTCTATTTATTGGGGACTCAAATGTCATCAGAGCCCTTGGTAAAACTTAAAGTGGGTCCCCAGCAAACCCCCATAACCTTCCTTGTAGACACGGGGGCCGAGAGATCAACAGTTCAGTCTTTGCCCCCGGGATGTAAGATTTAGCCTTTAACAGTACAGGTTATTGGGGCAAAAGGGGAACCCTTCAAGGTTCCTGCAATTAAAGATGTCTTAATAGAATCAGAGAAAAAAATAGGGATAGGATCCTTGCTACTAGTTCCTGAAGCCGATTACAATTTATTAGGTAGGGATTTAATGGTGGAATTAGGAATAAATAGAAATATTGAAGAAAAACAGTTGAAAGTCTGACTGTGCCCCCTACGGGCCACTGACGAGGAGAAGATAAACCCGGAGGTTTGGTATACCCCTGACACAGCAGGGAGACTGAATATAGAGCCTTTCACAGTTATTATCCAAAACCCGGAAATCCCAGTGAGGATAAAACAATATCCCATGTCAGACGATGGGCAAAGGGGACTAAAACCAGAAATAGAACGGTTAATACAACAAGGGCTCTTGGAACCTTGTATGTCTCCCTTCAACACCCCATCTTACCTGTAAAAGAACCAGATGGGAAATACCGACTAATACATGATTTAAGGGAAATAAATAAGAGAACTATTGCCCGGTTCCCTGTAGTAGCTAATCCCCATACATTGCTCAGTCAATTGAAACCTGATGACCAATGGTATAGTGTTATAGATTTAAAAGACGCCTTTTGGGCATGCCCCTTGAAGCAAGAATGTAGGGACTATTTTGCATTTGAATGGGAAGATCCCGATACCCACCAAAAGCAACAACTAAGGTGGACCGTGCTCCCACAGGGATATACCGAGTCCCCGAATTTATTTAGGCATGCATTAGAACAGATAATGAAAACCTATACCCCAAACCCAGGAATAACCCTTGTTCAATATGTAGATGATCTGTTAATAGCTGGAAAGAGTGAGGAAGCAGTTAGGGAAGAAAGCATTAAGCTTTTAAACTTTTTGAGCATTCAGGGGCTGAAGGTGTCCAAAAATAAACTGCAATTCGTAGAAGAAGAAGTGAAGTACCTGGGACACCGACTCAGTAAAGGAACTAAAACAGTAGATCCAGAGAGGGTTAAGGGAATCCTCTCCCTTCCCCCCCCAAGAAATAAGAGACAAATTAGACAGCTATTGGGTCTCATAGGATACTGCAGACAATGGATTGAAAACTTTAGTGGCAAAATAAAATTCTTGTATGAAAAACTAACTACTGAAGGTTTGATTAAATGGACTGAAAAGGATGATGAATCATTAGAACAACTAAAAGAGGAATTGACTAATGCCCCGGTGCTAAGCCTCCCCGATGTTAGGAGACCTTTTTATTTGTTCGTTAATACTGAGGCAGGAGTAGCATTTGGGGTACTGGCTCAGGACTGGGCCAGCAGTCGAAAACCAGTGGCATACATTTCTAAATTACTGGATCCAGTAAGTAGGGGATGGCCAACATGCTTGCAGATTATAGTAGCCACAGCCCTTTTAGTGGAGGAAGCTCTCAAAATTACCTATGGAGGAGAACTGAAAGTTTTTACTCCCCATAATATACGGGCAGTATTGCAACAAAAGGCAGAAAATGGATAACAGACTCCAGACTTTTGAAATACGAGGGCATTTTACTGTCATCCCCTCGGTTGATACTTGAAACCACCTCTCTGCAAAACCCTGCTGAATTCCTGTTTGGGGATCCACAGGAGAATTTAACTCATGATTGCTTACATAGCATAGAGAAACAAACAAAAATTAGACCGGATCTCGAAGAGGAAGAACTGGAAGAAGGAGAAAAGTTATTTGTGGATGGTTCCTCTAGGGTTGTTGAGGGAAAGCGAATCTCGGGATATGCCATTGTGGGAGGTGAAAATTTAGAAATAATAGAATCCGGCCCTCTGAGTCTTAGTTGCTCAGCCCAGGCCTGTGAGCTTTATGCGGTATTGCGGGCTCTGAAATTCTTGGAAGCTAAGGATGGGACCATCTATACGGATTCAAAGTATGCCTTTGGAGTGATACATACTTTTGGAAAAATTTGGGAAGAAAGAGGGTTAATAAATTCCCAAAGAAAAGAATTAATACATCGGGAACTAATCACTCAGATATTACAAGCGTTAAGAGGCCCAAAGAGAATAGCAATAGTACATGTTAAAGGACATTAAAAGGGTCCCTCCCATCTGATCAGAGGAAACAATATAGCAGATAGAGAAGCAAAGAAAGCTGCCCTCAGAAAATTCCAGGAGCAGGGAACAAGGAGAATGCGAGATGGCGAAAGAGTTTGTGTCCTGAACTTCACAGCCCAGGAAAAGGAAAAATTAGACAGAATGGGAATAACAGAGAATGAGGGTATTCGAAAATTACCAGATGATAGGGAAGTGCTGCCAAAATCTGTAGCTCAGAGGATAGTGCAGCAGTTACATGAAAAGACTCACTGGGGAACCTAAGCCTTAGTAGATCAGTTTACTATTAAGTATATGTGTATAGGAATTTATGATATAGCAAAACAAGTAGTTAGGGGATGTATAACATGCCAGAGGGTTAATAGGCATCAAGCTCGAGAAAGGATTCCAGGAGGAAGGGAATTAGCACACCGACCTTTTTCACATGTACAAGTAGATTTCACCAAGCTACCAAAAGTAGGGAGGTACAAGTACTTATTGGTACTAGTAGATCATCTAACCCACTTCGTAGAAGCATATCCTACATCATGGGCTACTGCAAACGTAGTGATTAAAACCTTACTGGAAGAAATAATCCCTAGGTATGGATTAGTAGAAATATTAGACTCTGATAGAGGCCCCCATTTCGCAAATAAAGTACTAAAAGAGGTAACCACGGCCTTAGGTACTAAATGGAAATATCACACTCCTTGGCACCCTCAAAGCTCAGGGAGGGTAGAAAGGGCAAATGGAGAAATCAAGAAGCAACTCACTAAACTTATGGTGGAAACTAAAATGTCATGGGTCAGATGTTTACCCCTGGCACTGCTAAACATTAGAACCCAACCTAGGACGGATGTGGGAATTTCTCCCTTTGAAATGCTCTATGGAATGCCTTACGACTTAGAGCTACCAGGGAACCATCCCTGTATCCAAGATAGTCAAATTCAGAGTTACATACAACAGCTAATGAAACGAAGGGAGGAACTAAAACGAAAAGGGCTATTGGTACAAAGACCCCCTTTGGACATAGCAATGCATAAGCTTAAACCTGGAGATAGAGTCCTAATTAAAACTTGGAAAGAGACCTCCCTAACATCCCAATGGGAAGGTCCCTATGTTGTTCTGTTTACCACAGAGACAGCCGTCCGAACTGCTGAAAAAGGCTGGACACATGCCAGTCGAGTGAAAGGACCCATCACTGCAGACACCCCTTGGGAGGTGACCAGTCGCCCTGGAGATCTACGATTGACTCTTCGGAAAACATAAGAATGCATAGCAACTGGTAATATGAATGACTGAGAGGGAGAAACACCGACTGCAGCTACTGGTCAGAGACAATATTCAAAGGGTGGGAAAGGAACTGAAGTGTCCTCTTATTTGGCACACATGGGATGATCTGATATCAGTGGCTGAGGTCCTCTCTGAGATAAGGCGGCCACTGTCTAACAGACCTGGGTGCATTAAATGTGGTGATCCCATCTGTAGGGCATGGATAAAAATATTTTGCGGGGGATGTAGGCTCAAATGGTGGGTTTTCCAATCACAGTTAGGTGGGGGTATCTGGTATCATACTTGTGATTGGGGTTGGAGGAGGGAAAACCCTTACACGGCTCTAAGCAAATTTGCAACAGCCCCAGGACAAAGAGAAATCCCTTATAGGGAGGCAATAACATTAATTGAAAATATAGAGCAGAGGAGACATTGGGCCCTGGCCTGGGCAATACATCACCAATCATATAGGATCATCTGCCAAAATCAGAGTGTGATATTAGACCAGGTGTGTGTAGGGAAAAAGATTCATGTCCCCATAGAGTGGCAAGTTGAGCCCCGAAATTGGGATAGTACCGTACGCTGCTACTTCCGAATATATAAGAAATGAGCCCGTAAGGCTCGGAGGAAAAACCCAGACAGTGAGACTCAGGCCCTATAAAGCTCGCTAGGAACGACAGAGAATCTGCCATAAGATAAGAGAGATCCTTTGCCTGGAGGCCTGGCAGCCTGCCCTTAGGAGTAGGGGCAGGAACGAAAGAAATAGCCCAAATAATGCACCCCCTGAAGACTACCCCTGCTGCCAAGAAGATAATGATCCCTGCAGACCGATACACCCGGGCTGGCAGGCGAGGCAGAGAGGTAAGGAGGAGTGAGGAAGAGCAACGGGCCTCAGGAACAGGAACGGAGCACAGGAATGCTCCAGGTAAAAGAGATATGGTTATAAGAGGTGAACAAAATTTGTTGCTAGGACCCTGCCCTGCTTGGCGAGCTATTTTTATCATTATAATCCTGAGCTTCCCGACTGCCTGGGGAAACCCCCATCAGCCTTACAAAGGGAACAAGATCCTAGTCAAACGGACCCTGATCACTGACTGGTCTCAGGCCTTTTTGCAATTTACCGGATCTATGGGAAATACCACAGGTTTGAGTTTACAAACTTTAGTTCTGCATGACGGTCTGCCGTATGCTAAACACGAATGGAAGAGGCAGAAAACTTGGGAGCTTCAAGGAGTAGTGGGAGAACAAATTAATATTGGATGTCGAGTGGTTAATGGATCAGACTATACTAACACAATCTCAATCAGTGTTTCCATGGGTCAGGAGGATAAACAAATAAATTTTGAATACCCAGCACGAGACTGCTGGCAAAACTTCACATTAACTCACACGGCAGAGGTAGTCTGTCTCTGGACAAAAGATACACAAGGCCTTTCCTTTAAATTCACAATAAATATTAAAACACAATCTACCACTACTAAACCACACATTATCACCATTTCACCTACACCACCGGTCACACTCACACCAAAAATTTTCAAAATAGGACCTTATATAATCAAAAAAATTGGTCAACAACAAATATTATTTAATCCAGCATGGTCTCTAAAACAGGTCGAACTGCTAATGCAGACTAATGTTTCAGAAATCCAGCCAGCTTGTTCTCTGTTTTTGCAAACATCCTTTGAAGGCTGGACTACTTGGCTCAGGAAACGCAGCTCTTTTAAAACAAGGAAACTTAGAGATGTGACTGGTGTTCTAGGCACAGGACTGGGAATTCTGAATAGCATCGATTCGGAGGTACTAATGAACAAACTGGCTGCTACGGCCAGAGATCTGTCCAAATTACAGCAACCACTGAGGTCATCTCTACTGGCTTTGGGGAGACACCAGTGGACGTTGTCAAACATTTTGCCAAATTGGGAAAGAGTAAATGTGAACGATCACAAATTGGTAATTGATGCACTTGGTGCCACACAAAATAATGTCTCCTTAGCCCTCAGCTGTATCCGGGCACAATTATGGATGCAGTCAGTCTCTGCTGCAATTATAAGAGAGGGCGAGGAAGGCACTTTCCCCACAGAAATTCAGAAAATAATTTGGGATAATGCCACTGAGTTTGAAAGGGAATTCCAATCCTCGTGGAAACTGGTGAATTTTACCTATAACCCTATTTCTAATACAGTCACTGCCTTTGTCTTGACCATACAAAATGCCTCTGTACATCTAGTTTTTCCTGTCATTGCATTAGGAATAAACCATGACGGAGCTGTCCTCTATCCTACAGAACATAGAGGATGGGTCCGTCAGCTTGGTGACAAATGGCAAACTGTTGACTTGGAATCTTGTATTGTACGAGAACAGTTGGGATTCATCTGCGAGGGCGCTGTAATTATAGCTCAAGATATCTGTTTGGACACAGAGCAAAACATTTGCCATTTTGAGATTCGCCCTAATGAAGTTTCTAAAACAGTTCTTATATACATAGGCAATGGGTGCACGTGTTTCAGAACTCTCTGTGATTTTGTGCTAGTAGATGATGTTATGGTGGATACAAAGAATCACTCAAACTTCTGTGCTTGTAACTTCACCAAGATTACAGGGTGTGACACCACTTATGAAGCTACAGTTACCTCTCACCAACTATTACAATCCAACTACACGCTGATTCACAAGTTAATGCCCACCCCGATTGGGATGAACTTCACCCTAGTGAGACAACTATTGTTTCACCAGGATCTGATAAAAATTCTTGAGAAAATCAGGAAAAGCGGACAGAAGACCCTAGTAACTGTTCAACATGATGTAGAGAAAATACACCAGGTAGTAGAAAGAGTGAAGCAAGATAGCAATTATAGGTGGTGGGACACCCTGTTCGAATGGTCACCTACTGCCACAGGTGTCTTAAACAGTATGTGCCATCCCACTGTCGTTCTTTTAATTCTGATTGTACTAGGATTTATTTTCTCAGCAGTTCAATTTGTTGTGAATTGGAATATGATGAAAAGACTAAAGAAATTAGCAGGTATAATTAATGCACAGAGCTTAACTGATGAAATAGATCAGTTAGCGCTTGCTAGGAAGGAGCTAAAAAGGTTTAATGAACAAAATTGGTAAAAAGAGAAATGGGGGATTGTAATAAGTAACAATATATTTGTTCATTAATAGCTAGATGATGATTTAAATTAAAAAAACAATAGCTAAAATAGCTTTTGTAGAATATCTATAGGGCTGTATGGGAAACTTATAAGTAGTGTTAAAGTTACAACCCCCCCCCCCCTTGGTAATTGGATACAGCCACATCTGGAAATAATTTCTAACCTTGTAGAATTGCTTGCTCTGCAAAAATTCTACCCTATAGATGTAGGAGACTTTCTGAAACACATATGGTAACAATTATTAACCTTGCAAGAATGTTGAGCTTAAAAGACTAGACTTATAGGTATGCCTTATAAGGAAAGCGGCCAAAGAGAAAGACTTGGGGTCTTCATCCCACGAACACCAGAAGGCAGAAAAAAGACCCCTAGCAACAGGAGGAGCACGCACAGAAAACAGACCACGTCATCCAAGAATCTGAAAAAAGGACAATAAAAAGCGAACTCAAAATGGGGGAGGTGCGGGCCTAAGGGAGCGAAGTCTCCTGGCAGCCCAGCGCTGAATCTTGCTTATTCTTGCTTGCATAATAAAGATTATGGTACAATTCTTAAATTCAGTCGATTCGTCTATCACAGCTGACAGAGTCAGAATACAAGCTCTGACACCCTCTTGGTCAGGGTACTGGTAGCAGTCCAGTTGGATTAGTGGCTGCACTCCTCCTGGAGTGGCACATGTGATCCTGTAGAAGGGTATAGTCTTCCTCTGAAGTTCCAGTGGAAAAGGCGGCCATTCCTCTGGGAATCCAGTGGAAAGGCTGCTTGTTCTGTCCCAAACTCCAGATTACATGCAGGTGGGGATGCTTGGTTCCTCCCCTCTGGGCACAGCATCTCACAATGGGCTCTTATCATTCCATGAGTCATGGGGTGGGTCCATGAGACAGAAAGGGCTCCCAGAGGGAATTACCTCTGAGTCATGGGGAAAGGCATTGATGGGCCCATTAACAGGAGATAAGGAAAAGAACAATGCCCCTCCTGGTTTCAACAGCTCTTGAAGATGGAAATAGAATACATCCTTATATTGTAACCAAGGACAATAAGGAGCATTGTCAATGATCATGCAGCCAACCAAGAGCTGGAGCTGAATCCAGAATTGCTTGCTCCAGCTATGTAGGAAATCATTACCCTGGCAAGCACAGCTCCATGGGAACAAAGATCTCTCATCTCTGGGCTGAATTGTAGCATTGTGTGTCCTGGATGAGTTTTCTTGTAAAGTTGTTAATTTTTTTATAAGTAGGGTTTTGGTTTGGCCCTCGGTTCCCCCCATGTTCTCCCTCCTAATGGTTTGTTCCTCCTGCCAGTTACCTATCAATGTAACCAACCCCCTTTCATTTCAAGAAATTTCTATGTCAGTCTTCCCTTACTTAACATATGATTTGTTCCCTGAGCCTTGTCCCTCCCCTGGGCCATTCCTATTGGTTCAGGTGTGTCCCTCGCTCCTCCCCTGAGCTTTGTTCATTGGTCCCTTGGGGCTCCTCATGTCACGCCCTTCCCCTTTATAAGTGCCTCCCCACCGGTTTTTCCCTGACACCGTTACTGGCCCCGCCTGGGTCCATAAAGTGGTCTCTGGCATCCATTCTTGTGT